>NC_083335.1:81215652-81815652 GCF_963455315.2 Globicephala melas
TTCAGATTTTTCATCATTAGTGTATAGGAATGCCAGAGATTTCTGTGCATTAATTTTGTATCCTGCTACTTTACCAAATTCATTGATTACCTCTAGTAGTTTTCTGGTAGCATCTTTAGGATTCTCTAATTATAGTATCATGTCATCTGCAAACAGTGACAGCTTTACTTCTTCTTTAACGGTTTGGATTCATTTTATTTCCTTTTCTTCTCTGATTGCTGTGGCTAAAACTTCCAAAACTATGTTGAATAAGAGTGGTGAGAGTGGGCAACCTTGTCTTGTTCCTGATCTTAGTGGAAATGCATTCAGTTTTTCACCATTGAGGATGATGTTGGCTGTGGGCTTGTCATATATGGCCTTTATTATGTTGAGGAAAGTTCCCTCTGCCTACTGTCTGCAGGGTTTTTATCGTAAATGGGTATTGAATTTTGTCAAAAGCTTTCTCTGCATCTATTGAGATGATCATATGATTTTTCTCCTTCAGTTTGTTAATATGGTTTATCACATTGATAGATTTGCATATATTGAAGAATCCTTGCATTCCTGGAATAAACCCCACTTGATCATGGTGTATGATCCTGTTAATGTGCTGTTGGATTCTGTTTGCTAATATTTTGTTGAGAATTTTTGCATCTATGCTCATCAGTGATATTGGCCTGTAGTTTTCTTTCTTTGAGACATCCTTTTCTGGTTTTGGTATCAAGGTGATGGTGGCCTCGTAGAAGGAATTGGGAGTGTTCCTCCCTCTGCTATATTTTGGAAGAGTTTGAGAAGGATAGGTGTTAGCTCTTCTCTAAATGTTTGATAGAATTCGCCTGTGAAGCCATCTGGTCCTGGGCTTTTGTTTGTTGGAAGATTTTTAATCACAGTTTCAATTTCAGTGCTTGTGATGGGTCTGTTCATATTTTCTATTTCTTCCTGATTCCGTCTTGGCAGGTTGTACATTTCTAAGAATTTGTCCATTTCTTCCAGATTGTCCATTTTATTGGCATAGAGTTGCTTGTAGTAATCTCTGATGATCTTTTGTATTTCTGCAGTGTCAGTTGTTACTTCTCCTTTTTCATTTCTAGTTCTATTGATTTGAGTCTTCTCCCTTTTTTTCTTGATGAGTCTGGCTAATGGTTTATCTATTTTGTTTATCTTCTCAAAGAACCAGGTTTTAGTTTTATTGATCTTTGCTATTGTTCCCTTCATTTCTTTTTCATTTATTTCTGATCTGATCTTTATGATTTCTTTCCTTCTGCTAACTTTGGGGTTTTTTTTTTGTTCTTCTTTCTCTAATTGCTTTAGGTGCAAGGTTAGGTTGTTTATTCGAGATGTTTCCTGCTTCTTAAGGTTGGCTTATATTGCCATAAACTTCCCTCTTAGAACTGCTTTTGCTGCATCCCATAGGTTTTGGGTCGTTGTGTCTCCATTGTCATTTGTTTCTAGGTATTTTTTGATTTCCTCTTTGATTTCTTCAGTGATCACTTCGTTATTAAGTAGTGTATTGTTTAGCCTCCATGTGTTTGTATTTTTTACAGATCTTTTCCTGTAATTGATATCCAGTCTCATAGCCTTGTGGTCAGAAGTGATACTTGATACAATTTCAGTTTTCTTAAATTTACCAAGGCTTGATTTGTGACCCAAGATATGACCTATCCTGGAGAATGTTCCATGTGCACTTGAGAACGCTCTGTTGTTTTGGGATGGAATGTCATATAAATATCAATTAAGTCCATCTTGTTTCATGTATCATTTCAAGCTTGTGCTTCCTTATTTATTTTCATTTTGGATGATCTGTCCATTGGTGAAATTGGGGTATTAAAGTCCCCTACTATGAATGTGTTACTGTTGATTTCCCCTTTGATGGCTGTTAGTACTTGCCTTATGTATTGAGGTGCTCCCATGTTGGGTGCATAAATATTTACAATTGTTATATCTTCTTCTTGGATCAATCCCTTGATCATTATGTAGTGTCCTTCTTTGTCTCTTCTAATAGTCTTTATTTTAAAGTCAGTTTTGTCTGATATGAGAATTGCTACTCCAGCTTTGTTTTGGTTTCCATTTGCGTGGAATATCTTTTTCCATCCCCTTACTTTCAATCTGTATGTGTCTCTAGGTCTGAAGTGGGTGTCTTGTAGACAGCATATATATGGGTCTTGTTTTTGTATCCATTCAGCCAGTCTGTGTCTTTTGGTGGGAGCATTTAGTCCATTTACATTTAAGGTGATTATCGATATGTATGTTCCTATTCCCATTTTCTTAATTCTTTTGGGTTCGTTATTATAGGTCTTTTTCTTCTGTTGTGTTTCTTGTCTAGAGAAGTTCCTTTAGCATTTGTTGTAAAGCTGGTTTGGTGGTGCTGAACTCTCTCAGCTTTTGCTTGTCCATAAAGAGTTTAATTTCTCCATCAAATCTGAATGAGATCCTTGCTGGGTAGAGTAATCTTCGTTGCAGGTTTTTCTCCTTCATCACTTTCAGTATGTCCTGCCACTCGCTTCTGGCTTGCAGAGTTTCTACTGAGAGATCAGCTGCTAACCTTATGGCGATTGCCTTGTGTGTTATTTGTTGTTTTTCCCTTGCTGCTTTTAATATGCTTTCTTTGTATTTAATTTTTGACAGTGTGATTAATATGTGTCTTGGCATATTTCTCCTTGGATTTATCCTGTATGGGACTCTCTGTGCTTCCTGGACTTGATTAACTATTTCCTTTCCCATATTAGGGAAGTTTTCAACTATAATCTCTTCAAATATTTTCTCAGTCTCTTTCTTTTTCTCTTCTTCTTCTGGAACCCCTGTAATTCGAATGTTGGTGCGTTTAATGTTGTCCCAGAGGTCTCTGAGACTGTCCTCAGTTCTTTTCATTCTTTTTTCTTTATTCTGCTCTGCAGTAGTTATTTCCACTATTTTATCTTCCAGGTCACTTATCCGTTCTTCTGCCTCAGTTATTCTGCTATTGATCCCATCTAGAGTCTTTTTCATTTCATTTATTGTGTTGTTCATCATTGTTTGTTTCATCTTTATTTCTTCTAGGTCCTTGTTAAATGTTTCTTGCATTTTGTCTATTCTATTTCCAAGATTTTGGTTCATCTTTACTATCATTATTGTGAATTCTTTTTCAGGTAGACTGCCTATTTCCTCTTCATTTGTTAGGTCTAGTGGGTTTTTATCTTGCTCCTTCATCTGCTGTGTGTTTTTCTGTCTTCTCATTTTGCTTATCTTACTGTGTTTGGGGTCTCCTTTTTGCAGGCTGCAGGTTCGTAGTTCCCACTGTTTTTGATGTCTGTCCCCAGTGGCTAAGGTTGGTTCAGTGGGTTGTGTAGGCTTCCTGGTGGAGGGTACTAGTGCCTGTGTTCTGGTGGATGAGGCTGGATCTTGTCTCTCTAGTGGGCAGGTCCACGTCTGGTGGTGTGTTTTGAGGTGTCTGTGGACTTATTATGATTTTAGGCAGCCTCTCTGCTACTGGGTGGGGTTGTGTTCCTGTTTTGCTAGTTGTGTGGCATAGGTTGTTCAGCACTGTAGCTTGCTGGTCATTGAGTGAGGCTGGGTGCTGGTGTTGAGATGGAGATCTCTCGGAGATTTTCACCATTTGATATTATGTGGAGCTGGGAGATCTCTTGTTGACCAATGTCCTGAAGTTGGCTCTCCCACCTCAGAGGCACAGCACTGACTCCTGGCTGCAGCACCAAGAGCCTTTCATCTACACGGCTCCTCAATTTGGGATGATTCGTTGTCTATTCATGTATTCCGCGTCTGCAGGGTACATCAAGTTGATTGTGGAGGTTTAATCTGCTGCTTCTGAGCCTTTTGGGAGGTTTGAAGTCTTCTGCCAGCATTCAGTAGGTGTTCTGTAGGAGTTGCTCCATGTGTAGATGTGTTTCTGGTGTATCTGTGGGGAGGAAGGTGATCTCTGCGTCTTACTCTTCCACCATCTTCCCCTCTTTCTCCCCAACATTCTTTATTTTAGAGTCTATTTTATCTGACATGAGTATTGCTACTCCAGCTTTGTTTTGATTTCCATTTGCATGGAATATCTTTTTCCATCCCCACACTTTCAGTCTGAATGTGTCCCTAGGTCTGAAGTGGGTCTGTTGTAGACAGCATATGTATGGGTCTTGCTTTTGGATCCATTCAGCAAGCCTGTGTCTTTTGGTTGGAGCATTTAATCCCTTCCCGTTTAAGGTAATTATCTATATGTATGTTCCTATGACCATTTTCTTAATTGTTTTGGGGTTGTTTTCGTAGGTCCTTTTCTTCTCTTGTGTTTCCCACTTAGAGAAGTTTCTTTAGCATTTGTTGTAGAACTGGTTTGGTGGTGCTAATTCTCTTTGCTTTTGCTTGTCTGTAAAGCTTTTGATTTCTCCATCGAATCTGAATGAGATCCCTGCCAGGTAGGGTAGTCTTGGTTGTAGGTTCTTCCCTTTCATCACTTTAAGTATATCATGCCACTCCCTTCTGGCTTGTAGAGTTTGTGCTGAGAAATAAGCTGTTAACCTTTTGGGAGTTCCCTTGTATGTTATTTGTCATTTTCCCTTGCTGCTTTTAATAATTTTTCTTTGTCTTTGAGTTTTGCCAGTTTGATTACTATGTGTCTCAGCATGTTTCTCCTTGTGTTTATCCTGTATGGGACTCGCTGTGCCTCTTGGACTTGCATGGCTTTTTCCTTTCCCATGTTAGGGAAGTTTTCGACTATAATCTCTTCAAATATTTTCTCTGGTCCTTTCTCTCTCTCTTCTCCTTCTGGTACCCCTATAATGCAAATGTTGTTGCATTTAATGTTGTCCCAGAGGTCTCTTAGGCTATCTTCATTTCTTTTCATTCTTTTTTCTTTATTCTGTTCCACAGCAGTGAATTCCACTGTTCTGTCTTCCAGGTCATTTATCCATTCTTCTGCCTCACTTATTCTGCTATTGATTCCTTCTAGCGTAGTTTTCATTTCAGTTATTGTGTTGTTCATCTCTGTTTTTTCTTTAATTCTTCTAGGTCTTTGTTAAACATTTCTCTCTTTTTTTTTTTTTTTTTTTTTTGTTGCGCTACACGGGCCTCTCACTGTTGTAGCCTCTCCCTTTGTGGAGCACAGGCTCCGGACGCGCAAGCTCAGCGGACATGGCTCACGGGCCCAGCCACTCCGTGGCACTTGGGGTCCACCCGGACCGGGGCACGAACCCGTGCCCCCGCATCGGCAGGCAGACTCTCACCCACTGTGCCACCAGGGAAGCCCTGTTAAACATTTCTTGCGTCTTCTTGATCTTTGCCTCCATTCTTTTCCCGAGGTCCTGGATCATCTTCCCTATCATTATTCTGAATTCTTTTTCTGGAAGGTTGCCTATCTCCATTTCATTTGCTTGTTTTTCTTGGGTTTTATCTTGTTCCTTCATCTGGTACATAGCCCTCTGCCTTTTCATCTTGTGTATCTTTCTGTGAATGTGGTTTTTTTCCCACAGGCTGCAGGATTGTAGTTCTTCTTGCTTCTGCTGTCTCACTTCTCTGGGGTTTTTTTTTATTCTTTTTTTTTTAGAATGATTAGTTATTATTATTTTAAACAAATTTTTGGCTGCACTGAGCGGCATGCAGAGCTTCCCCGACCAGGGATCCAACCGACACCCCTGCCGTGGAAGCATGGAGTCTTAACCAGTGGACCACCAGGGAAGTCCTGTTTTTGTTTATTTAGGTATATCCTGATTTCTCCTTTTTTGAAGGATAGTTCTGCTGGATGTAGAATTCTTGGTTGACAGTGATTTTCTTTAAGCACTTTGAATATGTCATCCTACTGCTTTTTTTCCTCCATGGTTTCTGATGATCAGTAAACTGTCAATCTTTTATGTTATGAGTCACTTCTGTTTTGCTGACTTCAAGGTCCTCTCTTTGTCTTTGGTTTTGGTTATGATATGTAGTCTCTGAGTTTATCTGACATATAGTTTGTTGAACTTATTGGATATGTAGATTAATTTTTTATCAAATTTGGAAAAGTTTCAGGCATTATTTCTTTAAATAGTCTTTCCACCCCTTTTTCTCTCTCCTTTTGGGCTTCCCATATGCATATGTTGGCAAATTTGATCCATCCCACAGGTCCCTTTGGCTCTGCTCATTTTCCTCATTCTTTTTTCTTTCTGTTCGTTAGACTGGATAATCTCAATTGACCTTTCTTGAAGGTCACTAAGTCTTCCTTCTGCCTACTCAAATCTGCTGTTGAAACCCTCTAGTGAAATTTTCATTTCCATTACTTTTCAACTCGAAAATATCTATTTGATTCCTTTTTATGGTTTCTGTCTGTTTATTGGTATTCTTTATTTGGTGAAACGTCATTCTCATACTCTCATTTAGCTCTTTAGACATGATCTCTAGCTCTTTGAACATGTTTGAAATAGGTGGTATAAAGTCCTTGTCTAGTAGGTCCAACTTCGTTCAGGTAGTCAGGGAGAGTTTTTATCCATTACTTTTTTCCTGTGTGTGGCTACCCTTTCCTGTTTCTTTGCATATCTTCTAATGTTTTTTGAAAACTGAACATTTAAAATAATGTGGCGACTCTGGAAATCAGATACTTCACTCCCCAGGGTTTGTTTTGTTGCTGCTTGTTGTTATTTGTTTATTTACAGAATTTGTTCAGAAAAGTCACTAAAGTAGAAGTTTCTACTCAGTTAGCTTAGTGGTCAGCTAATGATTGGACAGAGATTTCCTTAAATGCCTAGAACCAGTAAATCTCCCAGTGCTTGACAAGGGGCTCTATGTGCATGTTGGGACATACCTTCAGCACTCAGGCAGGCAATTTACAACTGTGCCTTAGCCTTCACTTCCTGCTTTGCAGCGCCTCAAAGTCAGCCAGAGGTGAGTGCCTGGTATTTCTCAAGTCTTTCCTGATCATGCACACAGCCCCTATGCATGCATATGGTCTTTTAGATTCCCAGAAATACGTGAGAGCTTTTCTAATCCCCAGTGGATATCTTATTCCTCAACTTTTCCTTTTCAGCTTTTGGGTTGGTCTTTTGTTTGCCACAACTGTTATCCATCACCTTAAGCATCTGTGACATTAAGCGCTTGCCTTTAAATATTTTTGATAAATGCTCCCCAGGGAGCACTAGGCTTTGGAAGAAAGCTCCAGCTCCTTTCTGTTCCCTACATCACTGGCAATGTGGCCTGTTTTTTTTCAAGGCTATCACTGAGCTGGGGAGAAGTGGATGGGTCTAGGGCAAGTTAAAATGCCACAAAGCTCACTGCTTTTACTGAGATTCAGCGCTTTTTCTTAAATAAATGCTCTCCAGGTAGCTGTAAACCTTTGGTTAATTTCCAGAGTTCTGAAAAATTTTATTATGACAGTTTTTGCCAGTTTTTTCATTGTTTTAATTCAGAAGTGACGTTTTAGAAGTCCTTAACTTTGCCTTTTTTGTGGATTTCATCCATCATGACATACTAAATATTAGTTCAGTATGCATCTCTATGAAAATGACTTTTTCTTTCATAACCATAGTTCCATCATTTGACACCTAAGTAAAGTAACATTTACTTCCTAATATCATTTAATACCAAATCCTTATTCAAATTTCCTCCAGTTGTACCAAAAATAGCTTTTATAATTTGCTTATTTAAACCAGGATCTATTCAAGGACTACACATTTCATTTGGTTATTATAATCTCTTAATCTCATTCACTATTTAAAATTTTTTATTATGAGAATTTTCAAACATCCATAAATGTAGGAGAGTACACAAACACCCATATTCTCAATACTTAGATCCTACAGTTGTAATATTTTTCTGTATTTGCTTCATTATCTGTATCTGTCTGTCTATAGTTTTTACTGAGCTACTTCAAAGTACTTTACAAAGCTACTGCAAAGTAATACTTCAGTATCTCCTAAGAATAAGAATGTCCTCCTACATAACCACACTAACTTTGTTATACTTAACAGTTAATAATTCCCTGAGATCTTCTAATAAACCATTCTATGATCAGATTTTCTCAACTGTCCCTACAAAATGTCTTACATAGTTTTTTTTCTCCCCTAAATCCAGATCTAATCAAGGAGGTTAATTTTTTTCAGATTAAAACAACATGCTTATGTATTATACAGGTCAGGAATTTAGAAAGGACACAATGGGGACAACTTGTCTCTACTCCATGATGTCTGGGGCCTCAGCTGGGATAATTTGAAGGCTGGATGGCCAAGAGTTTGAATCATCTGAAGTCTCATTAACTCACATGTCTGGGGCCTGGGCTGGGTGGACTCAAAGACTAGAAGTACCAAGCAGAGTGCCAACATGTGACCTCTCCATGTGACTAGCTTCCTCACTGCCTGATGGCCTCAAGGCAATCAGACTTCTTATGTGGTTGCTCAGGGCTCTAAGTGTGAGTGTTCCAGGAAGCAGTGCAGAAACTAAAGTTGCCTTTTCTGACCTAGCCTCAGAAGTCATGCAGTGTCACTTCTGTCACATTCTATAGGCTACAAATGATCCTGCTTAGGTTCAACAGGAGGGAACATAGACCCCACCTATTAATAGGAAAAATGTCAAAGAATTTGGGGCCATGTTTTAAAGCCACCACACACACAAAACTATGGAGAACGATATAAAATATACCCAAGAATCCATCCATGACTGAAAATTGTGCGTTAACATTTTTGCTAGATTTGCTTCAGATCACTTTTTAAACAAGTAAAATATCAATATCACCTTTAAAGAAAGGACTTCAACCTCCTGAATTGCCTGTTCTAAAATCTGCATACTGCTTATACAGAAAGTCTCCTTTATAGCAACAACAATAGCTAACCAACCAAGGAATCTTTAAATCTAGGTCAGATACCACCACCACCTCTTTTTTCCCTGTAACATTGACTTTTTTCATTAATTAAAAAGAGTAAAATCCCATACACTCACCAATGAGAATCAACAGTTGTAAAGATTTTGCCATATTTGATTCATCTATAACTTTCTTCTTTTTTTAAAAACTGTCTAAAGCAAATCCCAGATAGTGTCATTCCCTCCCCACCCCACCATGTACTTCAGTATGCATCTCTAAAGTATACATTTTCTCACATAACCACTGTCCTGTCATCATACATAACAAAATTAATAATAATTTGATAATTCCTTGATGTTATCTAATACTAAGTCCATAATCAAATTTCCTTAATTGTCTAACAAAAAAAGGCATTTTCATAGTGGATTTGTTTAAATCAGGATCTGAACAGGGTCCATATGGCATTTGGCTATCACGTTTTTTGAATATCTCTTAATCTAGAGAAATCCTTCTTTGTTTGATGCTGTTGATTTGTTATAAAAACTAGTATAATTGTCCTTTAGCACATCCCACCTTCTAGATTTGTTTGTTTGCTTCTTTGTGACATTGTGTTTTTAAAGAAACCAGGCCAGTTATCTTATAGGATGACTGTTTGCCCTCGGTGTCATTTAACTTTTTTTTTTTTATTTCTGTTTCCTAAAAACTGGAAGTAATATGAACTGCTTACTTGATGTTAGGTCTTGGCAAAACTACTTCCCAGGTAATGCTGTAGATTTCCTATTGAATTGCATTAGGAGGTGCATGAAGTTGGCCATCTTTCTGTTAGTGACAATAAGGGGTGATCTCCTGATCTCATCATTGTAAGGTTAGTTTTTTTTTTTCTCAAGACTAGCAAGTCATCTGTGAGATAATACTTTGGTACTGTGTGAATATCCAATTCCCTAGAATCAGTTATTTCATTAGGGCTTACAAACATGTGATTTTCTAATTTTGTCATTCCTTTTACATTTATTAGCTGGCATTCGTCTGTAAAGAACAGCTTTCCCTCATCATCTGGGGCTGTTTGGTTATCCTGAAATACACTTCCTATGTAAAATGTGGGATGAGTAACTTTTTTGATTCAAGATTGTTAAGGCATTATATAAAAAGGTTATACAAGAAGGTGATCTTCTTTAGGAACTCATAGCCTGGTTATTAGATAGATTAACACACATCAGCATTAGGGAATGAGACAGGATAGTATGTGCTATGTATTAAGTGACTTGTACCTAAGTTCAGGGGAGGGGAGGGTTCAGTGTGAGCCAAAGAGGTCCTAGCCGTTTTGCACAGAAGATTGATTTCAGCTTACTTTTGAATAATGGACAGGTTTTAAAGAGGTGGAAAAAAGGGAAGAGGGTACTCCAGGCAGTGTAGATGATGAGGATGAAGGCACAGGGAGAGAGGATGAGCTGTACATGTTCTGGAGGTGTAATAAGGAAGCCATTCTGTCTGGAGAAGCTGAGGATATGGGAATGGAAATAAGGTTGGGGAGGTAGGTAGGGAGTAGAACATGGACAACTTTACATGCCAATTCAGGGAAATTAACTTTTATCTTTTAATCAGTGTGTGCTTTGTGTACCTTGGGCATTTGTGAATTAGCTTTTTACCCAATGGGAAGCAAAATCTGGCTTTGTAAAAAGCTCGAAGCAGGAAAACCAATGAGACCACCTTTGGGGGGCTCAGAGGTAGGGAATATGATTGTCATTCAGATAAATGTCTTCATTCTGTTCCTTCTGCAGCCCGTGTGACCCCAACTCTACCAAAGCAGGACCGTCCTGTGCGTGAGGGGACTCGGGTAGCTTCCATTGAGACAGGCTTGGCTGCAGCAGCTGCAAAGTTGGCCCAGCAGGTAAGTGCTGACACTCAGGCAATGGCCCTGCCACTGATTCCAGTTTGATTTGGAGCCTCAAAACTCAGACCTCCAGGCTGACAGGATCTTACCATTGTCTCATTGGGAAGTGGGTAACTTGTGATCTTTATCCATGGCAGTATCCCAGCTCCCTCCTATATCCTACATATACCAACTCAGTGACAAGCTACTTCCACAGAGCACACCGTTGAAATGATTTAGGATGAAAGAAAATAGGGGGCCAGAGAAAAGCCCTTGAAAATATCACTTGCCTTTCTGGGTGTGTGAAAACCTCTCAGATGGGAAGGACCAAGTCTGTCCTTGGGTGAGAGCTCTTGTCTTCAGATGAAGCTCCAAGGAGGTGACTCAGTTGAGTACACTCAGTTTCTCAGTCTCTCATCTGTATCGGAATTTGGTTTTTTCGGAGAGAGGCTTTTCTTGTCCTCTGTACCAAATACTTTGCCTGATCTTCACCCCATGCTTCCCAAGAAAACTTCACCCACTAATTTTTGTCCTAGAATCAAGTTAACTTCCTAGCATGTTATAGTTTTCAAAGTTCTTAAATGTGCTTGGCAACCCTGAGAGCAGTTGGAAGTGAATCTTGTGGTTCTCTCCTTATCAGTATCCCCTTAGATCCTCATGCCACATCCTATAGCTTAGAGCATTTATTGAGCATCTGCTTTATGTTAGGTGCTTCCATGTGTCTCATGTAATCTGCTCAATAACCCTTTTCAATAGGTAATATTTTCATCATTTTACAGGTGAAGAAAATGAGGCTCTCTTTAAGTGACTAGTCCAGGATAATACAGCCAGTAAATGGAGGAGACAAGATTCAAACTCATATCCTCTAACTTCAGATTTCATGTTACTTGCTATTAAAATAAAGTGAAATAGTTAAATGTTTATATAATTCAGTAATTACATCCTATTTAAATAAAATTTAATAGAATGATGTTTTTCATATGATGTTCTGTGGAGTTCCAGAGTTTAGAAATGTTTTGGAGGCTATTGATGGAAGCCAGCAGAGACCAACCAGTACAGGCGGCCATTCTTTGTCCAGAACTTTTCTCTATTATGTATATCCTAGTGCCATGTAAGATGTAATTTGTAAAAAAAGGAAGTTTGACTGCTTTAAATGAACAAATTAATTAAAGGTTTGAAAACTACTCTTAGTGCCTTCTGTGGAGCTCACTTCTGTGGAGTTGATCAGAGATGACCTCAAAGAAGAGATTTGAAATTGGGAAGGGTTTTGCAGGCTAAGCTTTTGGAGGGGAAAGGGAGGCATTCCAGGAGAAGGGGATTCCTTCGTAAGCACACAAGGCCCTCTTGATTTGCCCTCTGGTTACCTCTCCTCCCTGACCTTGTGTCAACCCTTCATGCATGCCCTTTACACCACTCATACTATTGCATTACGGTACTCATTGTTCATTCAATGTATCAGACTGTCTCATGCCTCTGTGCCTTTGCACAAACCGTTCCCTCTGCCCATTGGGAATCATGCCCTCTCAGATGCCTTTACCTAACACCCCTTCACACCATCCACCACCAGTTTATTTCAGTGGCCTTCTGTGCTTCCATAGCATTCTCATGGTACTTACAATCATAAGTGTACTTTTCTTTGTTCCTTATTAAACTGTAAGGGCCTCAAGGGTGAAGACATATCTAATTTGACTTGGTATCCCTACTATGTTAAGCATGTGTTTAGTCATTGTTGGTTGAGTGAATGAATGAATGAATAAAAGAATGAACAGATCTTTTTGGATTGGAGGCTTCTTGTTGGGGAATGGAGTAAGATAAATAGAGGTTAAAAAATGAATTCTGGAGCCAGCCTGCCTGAGTTCAAATCTTCTCCCTCCCACTTGAGCAAGTTACTTAATTTCTCTGTGCCTCAGTTTCCTCATAGACTCTGTCTGAGGATTAGATGAGGTAATATATGTAAAAGCTCTGAGAACAGCACTTGCCACACGGTAAGTACTGTAGACACATTAGCTTTTCATCATTATCACTACAGGTTGGCTAGGTATAAGTGGCCAGATGATGGATGACCATAAATGTCAGGCCAGGGAGTCTGAACTTGGGTGGGGACTTGCTGATGGCCTTTTGAGATAAGGTGAAAGTGGCCCTGTCATAAGATAGTCTAGTCTTCTGTGGGGGGGATCTGGATGATGTATATGAAAGGGAGATTGGCAGCAAAGGTAGAAAATTTTAAACTATGTGATCTAGGTATGAAGAGATAATTTCTGGATTCAGATGAGAGAAATGGGGGCAGAAATGCAGTTCTTGGTATGGATGGAGTAACAAGTATTTTGGCTGATAAAAGAGACTCTGAAGACAGATGGCTTGGGTCTGAATCGCAGCTTGGCCACTTACTGTTCCTATAACCTTAGGAAAGTGACTTAACCTCTCTGTGCCAGTTTCTTCTCATAAAAATGGAATTATAATTCTTTTTTTCTCATGCTTCAAAGGAGTATTAAATGAGTTAAATTATAGAACAGTGCCTGGCATATATTACTAATATTATTATTCTCGTCCCACAAAAATTCCTAAGGTAGCCACAGCCTGTCAGATCTCCGAAGGCAGGAGTAGGCCTGTGTTGCCAAGAGAAGGCAAAGAAATGTAATCACTGAGTTGGTCTCTGTGGCTGTGTAGCATTTCAGAAGGTGAAGTCGTTCACATGCTCTCAGCACCACCTTTCCAGGTTCTCAGGGGTCCAGGTGCCCACTATAAAGGTACCCACTACACAGTGGATAGTATATTCATAGAGCAATGGATGGATGAAATCCAAGATATTGTGAGAAGTGACACAACTCCTTATTCATCCCTCCCATCCAAAACTGAGATTTTAAGATCCAGTGACCTGGAAGACTGTCCTCTATTAAAAGAAAAGACCAGCAAGAAGAAGAGAAACCATTGTAAGAGATGAAGATAGAATAATAGTTTCTCATTTGTTGAGTACCTACTATGTGCTATGTGTTTTATGTCATTATTTAATCTTTCCAGCAGCCCTGAAAACCAGCTATTGTTTTGCCCATTTTACAGATGAGGCAATTGAATTTCAGAAAGGTTAGTAACTTGACCAAGGTCATCCAACTTAGGGAGCACAAGCCTAGATTTGAACCCAAGTTTATCTCATTCCAAAGCTGCTACTCTTTCACTCGCAGATGTCCCATTTTGAGAATTGTGCAGGGTGGGTGTTCACATAGACCTAGTTGAATCCTGAACCCAACAACTGTTCAGCTGTGAGGCTTTGGGCTCATGTTTCTTAATATCCCTGTACCTCAGTTTTCTCATCTGTAAACTGAGGGATTTTCCTTCTCAGGGCTGTTCTAAGGAGTAAATGAGGTCAAACATATAAAGTGCCTCAGCTGCTGGTGTAAATTTAGCTATTATTATTAGTCATGTCCATGGTTCACCTCATAAGTGGCAATTCTAGGACCAAAACCCAAGTCTCTGAACTCATTTACCCTTCTGTTGCCACTGTACTGGTTAGTAGCAGTGTTGACTTAAGAATGGTTGATACCAAAGGACCTGAGGTATTGGAAGGCCTGTGTGTTGTGTGTACATATATCCAGGCTAAGCTTGGAGTAGGGGCAGGTTGTAGAACCACACTGACCACCGTCTAGATTCCTTTCTGGGAAATTTTCTTCTCTTTTCTTCACTCCTAAATTCTCCCCTCCCATTTGGCTTGTGTTTCAGGAGCTACAGAAGGCCCAAAAGAAGAAATATATCAAGAAGAAGCCTTTGTTGAAGGAGGTAGAACAGCCTCGCCCTCAAGAGCCTAATCTCAGCGTGGCAGTACCAGGCCCAACTCTGGCCACTACACCCCAACTTCTCACCTCCTCCTCACCCCTGCCTCCCCCTGAGCCTAAACAAGAGGCCCTCTCAGGAAGTCTTGCTGACCATGAGTATACTGCTCGTCCCAACGCCTTTGGCATGGCCCAGGCAAACCGCAGCACCACACCCATGGCCCCTGGTGTCTTCTTGACCCAGCGGCGCCCTTCAGTTGGCTCCCAGAGCAATCAAACAGGACCAGGTATGACTGCCATATGGTTGTAGAACTGAGAAGGATCTTAGAGTCACTGGCTTCAAACCCTTAAGCATTCTGGTAAATGAGAACACCTGGGAGGGACAGTGATGGGCAACCTAAGATACTTGGACTTGACCTCATAGGCCATGAAGAGACATTGACTAGTGTTAAGCAGAGACAAACCCAGATGTGGGTTTGGGAAGATCCTTCCGGTAGGCCAGAGTGGAGGGTGGGTTGAAGGTGGGAAGTCTAGGAAGGAGGCACATACACAAGTCCAGGCTGCAGTGAAGAGAGGCTAGGGCTCTGGCAGAGGGAATGAAGGAGGGGATAAATTGATCAAATATGGAGGAGGTCACATGGGACACGTGATTGATGTGGTGATGTGGTGATGAGGTGATTTGATGTGGGGAAAGAGGAAGCGGGGAGGGCTCAAGCCCTCCTTTTCCTCACTTTGGCTCTGAAAGCCCAGTCCCTAGAGTACGCAGCTCAAGGGTGATGAGATTGGTGCGGCATTGGGATGATGAGGATGGGGTTTCTAATGAAACAAGGCCCTGGGAGTGGCAACTTCAGGGACACTGAGCTATAATCACTAACCAGGCACTTGTTCAATCCTGGTGGGCAGGATAAGAAGATGGAGAGGCACAATCACCTTGCAGAAGTTAGGAAGGAAAATGATTGGGACCAAAGAAATCAGTGGGGAAAAGTAACCAGACAGAGTAACCAGGGAGTCTGTAGCCACTGCAGGAGGTCATAGGAGGAAGAGCCAAAGCATGTGGTGTTGGATTGGAGTAGTTAAGGAGGGCCTCTTGGCCCAAGATGGTCCTGGAGCCAGGCATAAGGATGGGGAGACTGTGGGCAGAGGAACAGAGGAGGGGGGTGGCCCAAGGACAGTTGGTGCTGGAGCTGCTGCTGGCACCCTTGCCATACCCTTTGCTTACCTCTCCCTTCCCCCACAGGAAAGCGTCCCAAAAAGGGCCTGGCTACAGCAAAGCAGAGACTCGGCCGTATCCTGAAAATCCACAGAAATGGCAAACTGCTTCTGTGATCCCCTTTGTGTCCTACCCCTCACCCCTTCACCCCCACTGCCTTCTCCGTTGTCAATTCTCGGGGCACTCCTGGATCCTGCCTGCCCCGGACAAGGTGCTGAGGCGCATTGTCCTGCTTTCTTGGAACTGACCAAAGGCACGGACTCTCCCATGGGCCCCTTCACCTACTCCCTCAACTCCCTTCCCCACTTCCACTGGAGCATCCTGCCTGCCTTTTGCATATCTCTGAGTAGCCAGTAAATGGGAGAGGTTTCCAGCTGACTAGAGCCCTCTTTTCTGCTGCCCCAATCCATTTCCCTTTCACCAGCTTTGTCTGCCCTTTACTGTCATCCCCACTTAAAGCTGGAAAGCAGGGCGAGGAGAGGCATGAGGAGAGCCTGGGCCCCTCGGTATTTCCCTGGTCATGAAGTGGGAGGCCCAGTGCTCAACACTTTCTGTGGCTCCATCCCTGTCTCCAGAAGCCTGCCCACCTCTGCCCATTCTCCTGCCTCCTCTTAGCCCAATGGATGTGTCCCACTCAAGACTCGTTCCTGGGAGAAGGCTCTGGCCTCTGCCCCCTCTTGCCAAATGCTTCATGGAAATAAAGAGGAGGGCCCAGAGTCTTCTTGCTGCGCCACCGTGGGCCATTTCCAGAGTGGCCTAGAAAGGCCATGGGCTGACTTCATTCATCCTCGGGAGGAAGAGAGATTCCTGTCACTTCTCAAGGTGGGGAGAGGACCAACACCGAAGACTTTGACCGAGACTTTGTAGCCCATTGGAGGAAACTACTTTTGGGTGGCTACAGACGAAGCCACCTCTCCCAGGGTGAGCTCCAGGGATTTGCCTAGAGTTTGAGGTCCTGCAGAACATTATCCACATAGCTTTGGCTGGGCCCCAGGATGCAAAAACCATCTCCCAAACGCCTTGAAAGCATCTGCCACTGAAGCAGATAGCCCTTGCTCTACGGCCTGATCCCTTCACCCGTACCACAGAGCACAGCCTGGACCTTCTGGAGAGGATGTGGCAGGACAGCTCACCCCAGGTTCTCCATCAGGAGCCTCCCTGCTTCTCTCCCCACCTTGAGGTCTTGGTCTGAAGAAGACTTCAGAACTCACATCTTCACTCCTGGACCTTTACACTCCCAGATGTCAGGTGGACACTCAAGCAGAGTGCTGATGTGGGGGGAGCCCGAGCCTAGGAGCGGAGATGCCCACCTGTAAAGGAGCAGATCATCTGAACCTCCCACCCCCTCTTCCCTTTGTGAATGTTTCTATTGTCCAGACAGTGCCCACCCCCTCCCTCACCCTCCCCCAGCTCCCTCCACCTCCCACCTGTCTTGCCTCCTTGGTGACCTGGACTGGATGGAGAATGTCTCCCTCTCTCCATTTCGGCACTGCCCAAGTGGAGTGCTTCATTGTCTTCTACCCCCCACTTTAACTTCACCTCAGTTTTCTCAGTGCTTCTGGGGAACTTAACAGCTACTGTGCAGGCCACAGGGAATATGTGAGGCTTCCCTGGTTGTCTTCGTGTCTCCAGTTTGTCTTTCTTTTCTCCACAGCCCATCTACTCTCCTTCCTTGGAATCAGGGGTCCCTTAGCCCCATTTCCTTTTCCTATCTTGGGGGCCCCAGGGGCCAAACAGTCCTCCATCTATTCACACCAAAGGCAAAAAAGCCTGGCTACCTCCCCCTTAGCACGTGAGGTTCCCACTCCCCTTCCCTCTGTTTCTGCCCAGCTTTGCTTTTCTTGGGGATTTCAAAGCAACAGAGGGTAGTGAGGGGAGGGAAGGAGGGCAGCCTGTGTCCCTGTGTAGGCAACTGCCTGACTAGGCCCTGACTGCTGTAACCAAGACCAGGACCCCAGCCCTTCTGCCCATTAACACCCCCCTCCCCTTGATCCTTCAAAGGCAGCTAAATTGCTAGCATATCCCCCCTGGTTCCAGGCCTCTTTCCCTTCTGTTTCTTTGTTAAAAGTTTTGTGGAGCTGAAACCCAACCTCCATTTGACTGGGTTTCTGTTTAATTTAGTTGGGCTCTCAGAGCTGGCTGTTTGTTGTTTTGTGTTTTAAATGAAAAGCAAGTTTACCCTCAGATTTACGCTTTTCCAAAGAGGCTAGTGTGCTTTTTTTTTTTTTTAATGTTTCAGGTTCTAAGTGAAGTGAGTTGGGGAGGGGTTGGGAGTGGTTGTAACCAAGGTTTAGAACATGATGAGAGAGTTACCTCTGGTCTCCAATCCCCAGCACAGAGCTGGGGCTTGGATAGGGGGCAGGGAGAGAGGATTTCTATTCACCTTTAATATATTTTTACAAAAAAGCAATTTAAAAACAAGCCCACCGCTTCTGTACATGTCTAAATATATTTTTAGAAGTGGGTAGGATTGTGAATTTCTGATGCAGGGCCTTTTTATAAACAGGTTAGAATAGCATCATACAGACTTCTCTGTTGGTTTTTTTTCCCCTGTTTTTTTCTTATGTTGTGTTACTAATGTAATTTATATATTTTTTTTAGATCCTCCCTTTCCTATAGAGATAAAAGTGATTTATCTTGGCAATTGCTTTGCTCAGCATTCTTTTTTATTTTGGTGGTGGTGGGAGTGGTGGGGTGTTGGGGTCCAGGAGTACTGCCTTCTCTTTACATTCTGTCTCTCTCATCAACTCACCTCTTCCCTAGTGCACAGCCTTATGCCTGAGGTGGGGAGGGGACAGGATCCCTGCCCTCACAAGAGACACAGTTCACACACCAAAAACAGTCAAAAGTATAGTGAGCAGAAAAGAAGGGGGTGCAACAATTCAAAGGGGCCTGACAAGTTTGTTGGGAAGGCTTTCCATGGCTTCCATGGGCAGTTTTTACTGACTATACCTGTATCCTCTTTCTGTGAATGTGAAGTTGTGGGGTTTTATTTTTTCTTCCCCTTCTCTCTCTCTCTCTCTGACATGTTTCTCCAAGCTGAACTTGATTACTGTGTTTAGGGCCAGTGCAAGGGATATAATTATTAGAGCTAGCATATCGCTCATTTCCTTGTGCCAGATACTGCTCTTAGTGTTCTATGTATATTGATTCATTTCATCATCACCAGTATCCTCATGCTACTGATGAGGAAACAGGCAAAGGAAACTTCCGGCATCACACATCATACGTTGTGGAGCCAACCTGGTTCCACAGTCTGTGTTCTTATTACTCTGTTCTAGCACCTCTCACTGATAACCACTACCATTTAAGTGCCTCTTCTGTGCCAGGCGTTGGGCTAGGGATTTTACCTAGGATATGTCATTTAATTCTCACTGACAACCCCAGGAGATAGTTACTAGCCCTATTTTACAGTGAAGGAGACTGAAGGTTGCCACTGGCCTTCCACAACAGGATCTCCTTGATGCCAAAATTCATGTTCTTTCCTCTCATCATGTTAGAAAAATTTCAGCAGCTCAATGACCCAACAGAAGTTTATTGAGCACTTGTGTGCAAGACGTAGCATTGAGAGTTGTGTCCTGAGGAGAGCCCTTGGGGTGATGTCAGAAGCCTCAGTTCCAAATTTACCACCACCTGGACTCTGTGACCGACAGCAGGCTGCTTACTGTCTGAGGGTCACTGTAAAAGAAGTTTGAACCCAATCAGGATTTCTTCATCCTGGAGATTTTGCTTCTGTAGGCTCTGGGGTGAGGCTGGCTGGGTTTGGCACCTACCGGCTAAATGACCTCCTCCAGCTCTCCCAATGTGAATCTTGGTATTGGGCAGGATTTGGATAGAGAAGGTTCTTGTCTGGGGCATGGGGGAACTGTGTCTCCTGGTAGAGAGGCAACAGGGAAGAGAGGAGGGATTTTAGAGTCCTTGCAGGAATGGTGGGCTGGGTTCTCTCTGTCACCAACTCCCACCCCACCCTTTCCAGTAAGGGGCCAAAGCATTGTCACCAGCCTCAGGTTAGAGGAGAAGCTAGAGTCTTGGTCACCTTACTCATTTATGCAGGAGGTACCAGCAGATGAGAGGCTTCTGTCTAACAAATGGAAGGAGAACAAGAACACCCAACTTCAGTCTTCTCTCTTTTCAATATGGAGTGGGAAAGTGCATAGGACTTGTCACTAAGAGCCTGCCTTCTCAATGATTAACCAAGTAATTTAGGGGAGATTGCTTGTCTTGATATCAGATGGAATGATCTCACCTATGGAGCCCTCTAATGCATGGTCACTCCTAAACTTTCTGGATGCTGTTAATTCCCATACTGAATCCTCTAGCCCTGACCTGTCCTGAGTACACATCACACACACTTCTGCTTGCCTGTATTGTGTTCCCTGCCTCAAGTACACAGGCTCCTCCCTTTCCATCAGGACCCCGTTCACACCCAGTTGACTGAAATGGCACTTGTCTCCAGTAAGCTGAGTGGAGGAGAAGAGCACCATATGGTACAATGTGATGATAGAGACAAGCACAGGATGCTGGTCAGGGAATCTGTCCCAGGGAAGCTGGGAGTTCAGACAAGGCTTCCTGTCAGGGGTGGTGTTTGAGCTGAAGGATGAAAATTAATTAGCCAGTCAGGCAGAGAACAGTGGGAAGAGTATTCCAAACAAAGGCAATAGCATGAATAAAAACAGAAGTGGAGGCAAAAAGAAAAATCCATGTGCATATAGAGGACAGGCAATTTAGTATAACTGCAGCTGTAACTTTTATCTGGGGGAACATATGCAGAGTCTCCAAGAAGGAATGTATAGTTTGAGAAGGCATATGATCCAAATTGATTAGTTTTTAGGCACAATATTTATTTTAAAACCTCAGATAATGGAGGATATGTAATTTGATGTTTGTCAAAAGACATAGCTGTATCCCATGAATGACAGAGAATCATTAAAGGGGTTTAAGCAGAAAATGGCATGATCCAACTTGCTTTTTAAAAAGATCCCCTTGCCAGTCATAGGAGTGGATTAGGAGGGAGAGAGATGAAGATAGGGAGATGAGTGAGGAAGTTACTGAAAGAGGGATGGGGAGGGCACCATCTTATCTTCTAATGCCCCATGAAATGCCACTTCCCTAAGGAAGTCTTCACCCAACTCTGCAGTCGATTCTGACCTTTTCTTGACTTCTACATCTCATAAAGGGTGGATATTCCAGGCCATTTTCAGGAGGCATAACCATGGAGTCAGCCACTTATACAACCCAAGTGATAGAAGTTGCACCCCTCTATTCCCATTTTCAGCTTTTTAACTCTCAAGAAAGCTCTCCTTTCCTATAGGACCACAACATAATGCCAGCACTCACCAATGAATGTGATAAGAGAGATACAATACCCATTTTATATTTTCCTTGTCAGGAGTCCAGCAAGCCTCCATCACATTCCATTCCATTCTATCATACAGAGCCTTTCAGGGTTATCTCCCCAAAGTCCTCTCTTCATCATCTCTTCCTGCATAAAAACATCCATGGCTTCCCACTGCTTATTACACCTTCTGGGTTTCAAGGCTTTTCAAACCTGGCCCAACCTGGAGACAATGGGCTGTGGTGGAAGGAGGATGTACCTGGGAGCTGAGAAAACCAATGACTCGATTCCAACTCTGCCACCTATGGGATTTTGAGCTGGCTACTTCATGTTTCCTTGACTCAGTTTAATCATCTATAACATGAAGATACAATTCCTACCTCATAGTATTGTTGGGAGGAATTATATCAGTGTCATTAAAGAACTTAATTCTATGACGAGCACTCAGGTCATTGGTAAATCTAGTTTAATTTTCACCTGTTAAAATTTGCCCAACAAGGCCTATAATCTTATAAAGATTACAGAGAAAGTAAGCCTTTAAAGGAATCAGAATATTTCAACCTGGGGTGGGAAATCAAGTTGGCTTCATGAGGAACATGTTTGAAGGACATAGAAAGATAGCTGAGTCAATAGGTGTGGTGAGCCTTACACTCTGTAGAGGAAATACAACTAAATCTATGACACAAAGTTGCTGGAAGGTGCCAGAGTATCATCCATGCCAGTTCAATATCATTAGTTCAGTTCTACAATGGTTTATCAAAGCTTATTTTGTGTCAGGCCCTGTGCATGCCTTTGGAGGACTTAATCCTAAGGAACATGTGGTTTAGTACACAGACATGGAAACCCAAGTACAGCAATACTAGGATAAATACTGTTACAAATAAGTATAGGGTGCTATGGGAGCATGAAGGAAGGAGACCAAACCCAGTGTGAGGAGCAGGAAAGTCTTCTAGGAAGAAACAACACCTGAGTTGACTATTGAAGGGCAATTCACCAGGCAAGGGAAGGCAGAAGGATGAGTTGGAATAGAGCATTACAAGCAAAAGGAACAGCATAAGCAAAAGTAGAAAATCAAAGCAGCCTGGTTTGTGGGTGGAACTACAAGACTTTGAGTTGAGTTGGTGTACTGGGGTGAGATGGCAAATGTTGGGAGATGAAGCTGAAGAGGTTGACAGGAACGCAGTCATGAAGGTCTGATTTATGTTTCAGAACGTTCTTTCTGGCGATCCTTGGGGTGGGAAGAGACAAAAGCGGGTTAGTGTGGAGGCCAGTGTGAGGGTGGTTGCAAGATTCCAATTAAGATGCAGTGAGGTCTAAACCAGGGCAGTGACTATGAAGATACTAGAGATGTTAACCCACACCTCCCTTTTTTATTTCCCTGATATTTTACTATGAACATTTTCAAGAATTCAGAAAATCAAAGTAATTATACAGTGAATACCCATATATTTACCATCTAGATTCTACATCAGTGTTTTACTACACTTGCTTTGTCAAATATATCTATCTATTCATCTATCAACCCATCTTATTTTTTATGCATTTCAAAATTTGATACCTGTAACCCATTCTCTTAAACACTTCTGCATGCATGCCATAAACTAGAGTTCAATATATGTTTGTGATTCTTTTTTAGCTAAAATATTCACACAATGAATACAACTTTCACATACTTTAAGAGTATAATTTCATGTTTTCATAAATGTATATACCTGTGTAACCCACACCCCTATCAAGACACAGAACATTACCATCCATCCAGAAAGTTCCCAGATGTCTCTTCCCAATCACAGCCCTTCTTCCTGCCACAGTAGGCCTTGAGTTTGAAAGGGTAGGATTTGAAAATAGATGATCCAGGAGGAGAGTCTGGGTGGCTTCCCTTTTCAGCAAAGTCATGAAGGCAGGTAGCCATGGGGTATACACAAGCATTAGTAAACAAGCTTGGATGGATGGATGCCTTTCAACCTCCCTCCTCTACCCCTCCTGAGCCTCATCTTTATGGGTCAATTCATGAAATGGTGAGGCAGAGAGGAATTGAGTCAAGGGATTGCCGGGCCCTCAGGAACTAACAATCTTGTGGGGGAGACAGAGAGAAACACGGTCATAATTCCATGTGACAGATGTTGAATGTTGCATTGTACCAGGGTCAGTGCTATAACAGAGGAAAGAGTGGAAAGTGAGATAAAACAACACAGAAGTTCCACAAGGGTTTGGGGTGTGTGTGGGTGGGGGGAAGGAGGAGAGATAAAGCGAGTGGCTCAGACTCTTGGGAGGGACTGGAGGAGCTCAAAGGAAAAAGGGAGGAAGAGCATTTAGGAGCCATGAAAATGTACCTGGAGGTGAAAGGACTTAAATCTTGAATGATGTTGACTTTGATTATATGTGTGGTAGACACAAAGATATTTTAAGTTGCAAGTAACAGAAAATGCAAGTCAAGCATGGGACATTGGCTTATGTAATTGAAAAGCCTAAAAGTATGTGGATTTTAGGCACAGTTTAATCAGAGCTTTCGTATGTGTTAGCTTTGTCTTCAGGATATTTCTTCATGGTTAAAAGATGGCTTCACACAACAGCAAAAGAAAACATCAAAACAAAACGAAAAGACAACCTACGGAATGGGAGAAAATATTTGCAAATGATATGACAGATAAGGGCTTAATCTCCAAAATATACAAACAGCTCATACAACTCAAGAGCAACAACAAAACCAAACAACTAGGGACTTCCCTGGTGGCACAGTGGTTAAGAATCCGCCTGCCAAGGCAGGGACATGGGTTCGAGCCCTGGTCCAGGAAGATCCCACATGATGTGGGGCAACTAAGCCCATGTGCCACAACTACTGAGCCTGCACTCTACAGCCCATGAACCACAGCTACTGAGCCCACGTGCCACAACTACTGAAGCCCACACACCTAGAGCCTGTGCTCTGCAACAAGAGGAGCCACCGCAATAAGAAGCCTGTGCACCACAATGAAGAGTAGCCC
This sequence comes from Globicephala melas, assembly GCF_963455315.2. Classification (NCBI taxonomy): domain Eukaryota; kingdom Metazoa; phylum Chordata; class Mammalia; order Artiodactyla; family Delphinidae; genus Globicephala; species Globicephala melas. The sequence continues at coordinate 81,239,532 of NC_083335.1, forward strand.
CTACTTGCTGCAACTAGAGAAAGCCCACATGCAGCAACAAAGACCCAACATAGCCAAAAATAAAATTAAAAACAACAACAACAAAAAACAACCCAATTGAGAAATGGGCAGAAGAACTTAATAGACATTTCTCCAAAGAACGCATACAGATGACCAGTATGCACATGAAAATATGCTCAACATTACTAACTATTAGAGAAATAGAGAAATCAAGACTACAATGAGATACCACCTCACACCAGTCAGAATGGCCATCATTAAAATGTCTAAAAATCACAAATGCTGGAGAAGTTGTGGAGAAAAGGAAACCCTCCTACACTGTTGTTGGGAATGTAAGTTGGTGCAGCCACTATGGAGAACAGTATGGATGTTCCTTAAAAAGCTAAAAAGAGGGTTACCATATGACCCAGCAATCCCACTCCTGGGCATATACCCAGACAAAACTATAATTCAAAAAGATACATACACCCCTATGTTCATAGCAGCACTATTCACAGTAGCCAAGACATGGAAACAACCTAAATGTCCATTGACAGATGAATGGATAAAGAAGATGTGGTACATATATACAAAAAAGAATGAAATAATGCCATTTGCAGCAACACGGATGGACCTAGAGATTATCATACTAAGTAAGTGAGAAAGAGAAAGACAAATACCATATGATATCACTTATATGTAGAATCTAAAATATGGCACAAATGAACCTATCTACAAAACAGAAACAGACTCACAGGGCTTCCCTGGTGGCACAGTGGTTAAGAATCTGCCTGCCAATGCAGGAGACACCGGTTCAAGCCCTGGTCCGGGAAGATCCCACATGCTGTGGAGAAACTGAGCCCGTGCGCCACGACTATTGAGCCATTCCATTGCTCTAGAGCCCTCGAGCCACAACTACTGAGCCTGTGTGCCACAACTACTGAAGCCCGCATGCCTAAAGCCCATGCTCTGCAACTAGAGAAAGCCCATGCACAGTGATGAAGACCCAATGCAGCCAAAAATAAATAAATAAATGTATTTAAAAATACCCCTCCACCCACACACACAGACTCACAGACATAGAGAACTTGTGGTTGCCAAGGGGGAGTGAGGTAGGGGAGGGAAGAACTGGGAGTTTGGGATTAATTAAAAAAAAACAGATGGCTGCACACAACACAGTGCTTCCACTTGTGCTCATTTGTCATCTTATACATTCTCTTTGGTGAAGTGCCTGTTGAAGTCTTTTGATTTTTTTTATTGGGTTGTTTGTTTTCTTGCTATTGAGCTTTGAGAGCTTTTTATATATGTAGGATACAAATTCTTTGTTGGATATGTGATTTGCAAATATTTTCTCCCAGTCTGTAGCTTGTCTTTTTATTCTCTTATCAGTATCTTTTGCTGAGCAAGTGTTTAATTTTGATAAATTCCAATTTTATTTATTTTATGGATCATCATGTTTAAGAGTTATTTGACTAACCCTAGGTCATGAAATTTTTCTCCTATGTTAACCTTCTAAAAGTTTTGTGTTTTACATTTAGATCTATGATCCATTTTGAGATACTTTTTGTATACTGTAAGAGGTTTCGGTCAAGGTTCTTTTTCTGCCCATAAGGTGTTCAATTGTACCAACATCACTTGTTGAAAAAAGTGTCTCTGTTGAATTGCTTTTGTCCCTTTGTCAAAAATCAGGTAGCCGTACTTGTGTGGGTCTATTTCTGTCATGTCTAGTCTGTCCCATTAATCTTAGGCTTCTATACTTCCACCAATACCACACTGTTTTGATTGTAGCTATATAGTAACCCTTAATATCAAATAGAGTTATTCCTCCCACTCCATTCTTCTTTTTCAAAATGGTTGAGCTATTCTAGGGCCTGTGCCTTTTCATATAAATTTTAGAATAAGCTTTTCTGTGCCTACACATACCTTGCTGGTATTTTGAAAGAAATTGCATTGAATCTATAGACCAATTTGGAGAGAACTGACATGTTGAGGGTTTTTTAATATTTTTAGATTTTTATATAATTTTAAATTGAAGTATAATAAGTATAATATACATAAATAGAAGGGCACAAATTCAAAATGTACAGATTAAGGAATTGTCATAAAGTGAACACATCCCTGTAATCATTACCCAGTTCAAGAAATATAATGAGTAGCACCCAGGAGATTGTGTCTTAACACAAAAGAGATAAGAGATGAGCTCTTGAGATGAAGAGTCCCTTAAAGAGCTATACCCTCAAGGAAAAGGATGAGAAAATAGCCTTCCTACTGGCATAAGGACACAATGAGGCAGCTTGTCTGTCTTGACTTGGGCTTTGGATGGGGGACAACTTTTTCTTAACTGTGTAACTGAGCTTCACATGTGTTTGTGGTTCAAGCCCATACTACTTACATGGGCTGAGAACCTACAACTTGTAAAATTAACAGAAAACCTGATCTCTCTGGGGGATCTGACAAAAGCAAACACCAAACCTCAGTATGAACATGCTTGCAAGCCAGGCTGAACAGGAATTTCATAGATAAAACCCAGTTGAATGTGAACAAAATAATCCACAATAAGCAATAGTCATCAAACAACAAACAGTAGGATTAAACCTTTATGAACTTCAGATAATTGAAGAATCTAAGAGTTAATTATGTTAAATTTGATTAAGAACATAAAAGAAGAAATAAAAAACATAAAAGAACAAAGCACTATTTTTAAAAAGAGGTAGATTTGAAAAAAGAACTAAAGCTGACTTCTAGAAATGAAAAATGCAGTAATTGAAAATTAAAACTCAGTGAATGAGTTAAACAGATTAGATACTGTTGAAGAGATCATTTAATTGGAACACAGATCTTCGGAAATTACTCAGCAGATAGCAACATAGAGTTAAAGAGAGAAAAAAGAGGCTAGGATATATGGAGGACAGAATGAGAAGGTCTTACAAAGGAGTAATTGGAGTTGCAGAAGGAATAAATAGGTGGGAAAGAGGGGAAAGGTAATATACAACTGCCAACTCAACATTTTCACTTGGAAATATATCCAAAATGTAACGCCTGATCTTCCCTCCTCAAAACTGTTTCTCTCCTGGTCTCCCTCATATTAGTAGATGGCAACTTCATCCTTTCAGTTTCTTAAGCCAAAAACCTTAGGGAGTCCTTGATTCACCTCTTTCACACCCCATATCCAAGCTGTAGGCAAATCCCATTGGCTTTCCTTCAAAGTATTTCCAAAATCTGACCACTTTTCACCATCTCCACTGCTACCACCTTGGCCAGAACCATCATCATTTCTCACCTGGAAAATTACAATAGCCTCCTAACCCATCTCGCTGTTTCCTCCATTGCTTCTCTATAATCTAATTTCAACATGGTATCAAGGGAGATCTTTTTAAAAATATAAGTCAGAGACTTCCACTTGAGGGAAGATGGAGAAGACATACTTTTCTCTGTTCCATCCACTAAATACAACTTGCGTATTACATATAAACAAACACAAGACTTTGAAAGGCAGAGAGAAGGCAAATCAGCTAAGGGCATTGGCACCTGAGAAACAGCACAGTGATAAGTTCCTTGGTTTGTTTGTGTTTTGTTTTGTTTTGCCTCATACATCCAGACTGGATACTGGAGAAGCTGGCAATCCACAAACACCAACAGATGCAGACAGAAAAAGATCCAAGAAAAGCCTGCTTTCTCTAGCTAAAGGATCCATAAAGGGGTAACCTAGAAACAGAGAAAACCTTTAGACGATGACCATTTTACTCCAGCCAAGCACAGAAAAACTGTGGCTCCACCCCTACCCTCACTAACAAAGACTGAGTGAAGAGCCTAGACTCTTTGTGGGCTGTGATGAGAAACTGCAACCTTCAACATGGTGGTGTCAGAGAAAGCCAAGTGGAGAACATGGATTTCCACTCCCACGTAGCAGTAATGTTGTGGCACCCTAATTTCCCTTATCAGGGTCTTCTCAGAAGAGGCCAGCTCCAACAAAAGATTTAACTAAGGTCCAGAGTCTCATAACAATACCCAAGTGTCCAGGTTTCAATAAAAAAAAGCACTTGTACTAAGAACCAGGAAAAGATCTCAAATTGAATAAGAAAAGACAATCAACAGATGCTAACAGCAAGATGAAATAGATGATAAGATCTTCTGACAAGTGTAAAAGAACCATTATAAAAATGCTTAACAAGCAATTGTAAACCCACTTGAAATAAATGAAAAAGAAAATTCTCAGCAAAGCAATAGAAGATATAAAGAAGAACAAAATGAAAATTTTAGAACTAAAATCTTAAATAACTAAAATTAAAAACTCAATAGAGGGAGTTCCCTGGTGGCCTAGTGGTTAGGATTCCGGGCTTTCACTGCTGTGGCCTGGGTTCAATTGCTGGTCAGGGAACTGAGATCCCACAAGCCATGCAGTGCCAAAAAACCCAAACCAAAACAAACAAAAAACTCAGTGGATGGGTTCAACAGCAGAGAAGACAAATGAGAAAATAATCAGAGAAGTTGAAGATAGAAAAATAGAAATGACCCAGTCTGACCACAGCTCCTGGAACTGATAGGTGACTTCAGCAAGGCTACAGGATACAAGATCAACATACAAAAAAATCAACTGTATTTCTGTATACTAACAATCAATACCTGGAAGCTGAAATTAAGATTATGTAAATTTAAAATGTACAATCACTTAAAAATGCAATACTTACATGTAAATCTAACAGAACATGTATAGGACTTGTATGCTAAAAATACAAAATGCTGATGAAAGAAATCAAAGAAGATCTAACTAAACAGAGGCAGTTTGTGCTCGTTGATTAGAAGACCCTACATAGTAAAGATATCGGTTCTCCCCAATTGATATATAAGTTTAATACAATTTCTGTCAAAATTCCCAGCAAGATTTTTTTTTGTAGTTAGACAAGATTATTCTATTTGTATGGAAAGGCAAAGGAACTAGAATAACTACAGTGGGTTGAATGTTGTCCCCACCTCCCACAAATATATGCTCACTTCCTAACCCGCAAAGCCTGTGAATGTGACTTTATTCAGTAAAAGGATCCTTGCAATTGTGATTAAGTCAAGGATCTTGAGATGAGAGCATCATGGATTATCTGAATGAGCCCTGAATGCAATGACAACTATCCTTATAAGAGACAGAAGAGAAGACACAGACACAGAGGATAAGGCCATTTGAAGATGGACGCAGAGATTGGAGTTATGCAGCCACAAGGCAAAAAACACCTGGAGCCACCAGAAACTGGAAGAGGAAAAGGATTCTCCCCTAGAGCCTTTGGAGGGAGGGCAACCCTACCAACACCTTGATTTCAGACATCTGGTCTCCAGGACTGTAAGAGAATAAATTTCCATTGTTTTAAGCCACCAAGTTTGTGATAGATAATTTGTTATGGCAGCCCTAGGAAACTAATAAAACAGCTAAAACAATTATGGAAAAGGAGAAAAAAGTGGGAAGAATCACTCTACTTGACTTTAACACATTGTATAGCCACTGTGATTAAGACTGTGGTTTCAGTGGAAAGATAGACACAGAGATCAATGGAACAGATAGAGAACACAGAAATAGGTAACCTATCTACACACAAATACAGCCAACTCATTTTTTTTGGACAAAGGTGCAAAAAATTTAATGGAGGAAAGATAGTCTTTTCAACAAAAAGGTGCTGGAGCAATTAGATATCTATAGGGGAAAAGTGAACCTTGACCTAGACTTCACACCTTATGTAGAAATTAACACAAAATGGGTCATAAATTTAAATGTAAACATAAAATTATAAAACCCTCATAAGATAATGTGTGAGAAATCTTTGGGACCTAGGGCTTGGTGAAGAGTTTTTAGACATGACACCAAAAACAGAAAAGAAAAAAATTTGATAAATTGGACTTCATTAACATTTTGCTCTAAGTCCCTGTTAAGAGGATTAAAAGGCAAACTAAAGACTGGGAGAAAATATTTGCAAACCACAAATCTGACAAGGGACTCATATCTAGAATATATATAGAACTATCAAAACTCTCTATTAAACAAACAACCTAATTATTAGAAAATTGGTAAAAAAAAAAAAAGACATTTCACTGAAGAGGATATATGGATGACAAATAAACATGAGAAAATATGTCCAATGTCATTAGCCATTAAGGAAATGCAAATTGTGCCTATGTTGGGACATCTCTACACACCCACTAGAACAGCTAAAATTAAAAATAATGATAGTGCCAAATGTTGGCAAAACTGAGGTGAAATTGGATCTGTCATACTTTGCTGGTGGAATGTAAAATGGTACAGCCACCCTGGAAAACAGCTTTTCAGTTTCCTAAAAAACTAAGCATACACTTATCATATGACCCAGGAATTTTGACTCCTAAGCATTTACCCTAACAAAATGAAAATATGTCTGCACAAAAACCTGTACCCATATGTTCATAACAGCTTTATTTGTAATAGCCAAACACTGGAAATGAACTTTTGGTATACACAACTTGTATGGGCCTTAAGGGCATTATGTTGAATGGAAAAAGCCAGTCACACACTGTATGTCAATAGATAAATGGTTAAACAAACTGTGGTACATCCATGCCATTGAATACTATTCAGCAACCTAAAGCGGTAAACTATTGGTGCATGCAACAACTTGGATGGGTTCCAGGGTCATTATGCTGAATGAAAAAGTCCAATCTTAAAATGTGATATACTGTATGATTTCATTTTTATAATGCTCTGGAAATGACAAAATCAGAGAAATGGAAAAAAAGATTATTACTTGTTGGTAAGGATTAGGGATGGTGGCAGGGAAAGTGGGAAGTACAACTACAAAGGGGAAGCATGAGGGAGATCTGTATGGCAATGGAATAATTCTGTATCTTGATTGTGGTGGTTACATGAATCTACACATGATAAAATGACATAGAATGATACACAAGACAATGCAAAAAATGTCAAATTCCTGTTTACACACACAGAGTACAATATAATGTTGTATTATAATTATGTAAGATTCATCCATTACAGGAAACTGGGTGAGCACAAGACCTTCTGAACTATCTTTGCAATAGTCTTTATAATTTGAAAATTAAAAGTTTAAAAATGTAAGTCAAATCATATCATTCATCAGCTCAAAATCCTGCAGTGATTCCTTATCTTACTCAGAGTAAAAGTCCGAATCCTTAGATCCCTTACTTGTTGCCCCTGTCAACTCTCTGACCTCTTCTTCCACTCTCCCTTCATGCACTCTAGTCAAGCCACACTGACCTCCTTGCTGTTCCTTGAAATTGCCAGGCATACTCTTGCCCTTGCTCTAGCTAGAAATTTATAAACCTCTGTTCTGGGGATTTTTCTTTACTTTTTGATCATTTCTTTCCTTTTCCCCTGTTCTTTCTGGAATCCCTTTTATTTGGAAATTAGCTCTTCTGGTCTGGACCTCTTGTTTCTTCTCATTCCTTTCCTAATCCTCTCTCTCTCTCTTTTTCTCTCTCTCTCTCCCTCCTTTCCTTCCCTGCCCCCCACCCCATATTAATTAATTATTTGCATTTACTTCCTGGAAGATTTCTTCAAACATATCATCCAAACCTTCCAACAAGTTTTTCATTTCTGCTGATGTATTTTTAATTTCCAAGAGCATATTTTCTGTTGTTTTAAAAATTGCGTTCTGTTCTTGTTTCGTGAATATATTATCTTCTGAGAAATGGTTAATAGCTTTTAAAAGAGGTTTCCTCTTACTGCATAGTTTCCTTCAAGTTTCTTCTCATCCCACTTTATCTTTCACGTTAGAGACTTTACTCAGGAGAATGATAATCTGTTTGAACATGTTCTCTTAACTCCCTGTTGCAACATAGGATTCCTAATCTCAATTATACTTACAGTTCCCCATTCCAGAGACCCTGTTTTACCCTCTTCTAAAAGTAATCCTTGAGTCTTTTGCCAGGAAACAGGAGATAAATCACCCAGTTTACAGAATGAGGAGGGGATCTGGAAATCTAAATGCTTCTTAAACAGACTTTCATGCAATCCTTCTGTTTTTAGCCCCACTTTCATTACCACTTCCAAAACTATCTGAAGTATCCCGATGACCTTTTCTACAGAAATAAAAAAAGCCAATCCTAAATTCATATGGAATTGCAGGGGACCACAAATAGCTAAAACAATCGTGACAAGAGCAAAGTTGGAACTTGCCTATTTTAAAACATAAAGCTACAGTAATCAAATAGTGTGGCACTGGCATAAATATGGATATGTAGACCAATGAAATAGAACTGAGAATCCATAAATAAACCCATGCATATATGGTTAGTTGATTTTTAACATCATTATTGGAGTATAAATGCTTTACAATGATGTGTTAGTTTCTGCTTTATAACAAAGTGAATCACTTATACATATACGTATGTTCTCATATCAATTCCCTCATGTATCTTCCTCCCGCCCACCCTCCCTATCCCACCCCTCTAGGTGGTCAAAAACAACCGAGCTGATCTCCCTGTGCTATGTGGCTGCTTCCCACTAGCTATCTATTTTACGTTTGGTAGTGTATATATGTCCATGTCACTCTCTCACTTTGTCACAATTCTTTTTGAATTATGATTTTCTCACGGAATATGCCCAGTAGTGGGATTGCTGGGTCACATGGTAGTTCTATTTGTAGATTTTTAAGGAACCTCCATACTGTTCTCAATAGTGGCTGTACCAATTCACATTCCCACCAGCAGTGCAAGAGTGTTCCTTTTCTCCACATCCTCTCCAGCATTTATTGTTTGTACATTTTTTGATGATGGCCATTTTGGCTGGTGTGAGATGATATCTCATTGTAGTTTTGATTTGCATTTCTCTAATGATTGATGATGTTGAGCATTCTTTCATGTGTTTGTTGGCAATCACTATATCTTCTTTGGAGAAATGTCTCTTTAGGTCTCCTGCCCATTTTTGGATTGGGTTGTTTGTTTTTTTGTTATTGAGTTGCATGAGCTGCTTGTAAATTTTGGAGATTAATCCTTTGTCAGTTGCTTCATGTGCAAATATTTTCTCCCATTCTGAGGGTTGTCTTTTCATTTTGTATATGGTTTCCTTTGCTGTGCAAAAGCTTTGAAGTTTCATTAGGTCCCATTTGTTTATTTTTGTTTTTATTTCCATTACTCTAGGAGGTGGGTCAAAATGGATCTTGCTGTGATTTATGTCATAGAGTGTTCTGCCTATGCTTTCCTCTAAGAGTTTCGTAGTATCTGGCCTTACATTTAGGTCTTTAATCCATTTTGAGCTTATTTTTGTGTATGGTGTTAGGGAGTGATCTAACCTCATACTTTTACATGTACCTGTCCAGTTTTCCCAGCACCACTTATTGAAGAGGCTGTGCTTTCTCCAGTGTACATTCCTGCCTCCTTTATCAAAGATAAGGTGACCATATGTGCGTGGGTTTATCTCTGGGCTTTCTATCCTGTTCCATTGATCTATTTTTCTGTTTTTGTGCCAGTACCATAATGTCTTGATTACTGTAGCTTTGTAATATAGTCTGAAGTCAGGGAGCCTGATTCGTCCAGCTCCGTTTTTCTTTCTCAAGATTGCTTTGGCTATTCGGGATCTTTTGTGTTTCCATACAAGTTGGGAACTTTTTTGTTCTAGTTCTGTGAAAAATGCCAGTGGTAGTTTGATAGGGATTGCATTGAATCTGTAGATTGCTTTGGGTAGTAGAGTCATTTTCACAATGTTGATTCTTCCAATCCAAGAACACGGTATATCTCTCCATCTGTTGGTATCAACCTTAATTTCTTTCATCAGTGTCTTATAATGTTCTGTATACAGTTCTTTTGTCTCCTTAGGTAGGTTTATTCCTAGATATATTATTCTTTTTGTTGCAATGGTAAATGGGAGTGTTTTCTTAATTTCACTTTCAGATTTTTCATCATTAGTGTATAGGAATGCCAGAAATTTCTGTGCAATAATTCTGTATCCTGTTACTTTACCACATTCATTGATTAGCTATAGTAGCTTTCTGGTAGCATCTTTAGGATTCTCTATATATATTGTCATGACATTTGCAAACAGTGACAGCTTTAATTCTTATTTTCTGATTTGGATTCCTTTTATTTCCTTTTCTTCTCTAATTGCTGTGGCTAAAACTTCCAAAACTATGATGAATAAGAGTGTTGAGAGTGGGCAAACTTGTCTTGCTCCTGGTCTTAGTGGAAATGGTTTCAGTTTTTCACCATTGAGGATGATGTTGGCTGTGGGTTTGTCATATATGGCCTTTATACTGTTGAGGAAAGTTCTTGTATTCCTACGTTCCTTAAGGTTTTTTATCATAAATGGGTGTTGAATTTTGTCAAAAGCTTTCTCTGCATCTATTGATAAGATCATATGGTTTTTCTCCTTCAATTTGTTAATATGGTTTATCACATTGATTGATTTGCGTATACTGAAGAATCCTTGCATTCCTGGAATAAACCCCACTTGATCATGGTGTATGATCCTTTTAATGTGCTGTTGGATTCTATTTGCTAGTATTTTGTTGAGGATTTTGCATCTGTGCTCCTCAGTGGTATTGGCCTGTAGTTTCCTTTCTTTGTGACACCTTTTTCTCATTTTGGTGTCAGGGTGATGGTGGCCTCGTAGAATGAGTTTGGGAGTGCTCCTCCCTCTGCTATATTTTGAAAGAGTTTGAGAAGGATAGGTGTTAGATCTTCTCTAAATGTTTGACAGAATTTGCCTGTGAAGCCATTTGGTCCTGGGCATTTGTTTGTTGGAAGATTTTTAATAACAGTTTCAATTTCAGTGCTTGTGATTGGTCTGTTCATACTTTCTATTTCCTCCTGATTCAGTCTTGGCAGGTTGTGCATTTCTAAGAATTTGTCCATTTCTTCCAGGTTGTCCATTTTATTGGCATGAGTTGCTTGTAGTAATCTCTCATGATCTTTTGTATTTCTGCAGTGTCAGTTGTTACCTCTCCTTTTTCATTTCTAATTCTATTGATTTGAGTCTTCTCCCTTTTTTTCTTGATGAGTCTGGCTAATGGTTTATCTATTTTGTTTATCTTCTCAAAGAACCAGCTTTTAGTTTTATTGATCTTTGCTATCATTTCCTTCATTTGTTTTTCATTTATTTCTGATCTGATCTTTATGATTTCTTTCCTTCTGCTAACTTTGGGGTTTTTTTGTTCTTCTTTTGCTAATTGCTTTAGGTGCAAGGTTAGGTTGTTTATTTGAGACGTTTCTTGTTTCTTAAGGTAGGATTGTATTGCTATAAACTTCCCTCTTAGAACTGCTTTTGCTGCATCCCATAGGTTTTGCTTCATTCTGTCTCCCTTGTCATTTGTTTCTACGTATTTTTTTATTTCCTCTTTGATTTCTTCAGTGATCACTTCATTATTAATTAGCTTATTGTTTAGCCTCCATGTGTTTGTATTTTTTACAGAACTTTTCCTGTAATTGATATCTAGTCTCATAGCATTGTGGTTGGAAGAGATACTTGATACAATTTCAATTTTCTTAAATTTACCAAGGCTTGATTTGTGACCCAAGATATGATCTATCCTGGAGAATGTTCCGTGTGCACTTGAGAACACTCTGTTGTTTTGGGATGGAATGTCCTATAAATATCAATTAAGTCCGTCTTGTTTCATGTATCATTTAAAGCTTGTGTTTCCTTATTTATTTTCATTTTGGGTGATCTGTCCATTGGTGAAAGTGGGGTGTTAAAGTCCCCTACTATGAATGTGTTACTGTCAATTTTCCCTTTGATGGCTGTTAGTATTTGCCTTATGTATTGAGATGCTCCTATGTTGGGTGCATAAATATTTACAATTGTTATATCTTCTTCTTGGATCAATCCCTTGATCATTACGTAGTGTCCTTTGTCTCTTCTAATAGTCTTTATTTTAAAGTCTATTTTGTCTGATATGAGAATTGCTACTCCAGCTTTCTTTTCATTTCCATTTGCATGGAATATCGTTTTCCATCCCCTCACTTTCAGTCTCTATGTGTCCCTAGGTCTGAAGTGGGTCTCTTCTAGACATCATATATATGGGTCTTCTTTTTGGATTCATTCAGCCAGTCTGTGCCTTTTGGTGGGAGCATTTAGTCCATTTACATTTAAGGTAATTATTGATATGTATGTTCCTATTCCCATTTTCTTCATTGTTTTCATTTTGTTATTGTAGGTCTTTTCCTTCTGTTGTGTTTCTTGCCTAGAGAAGTTCCTTTAGCATTTGTTGTAAAGCTGGTTTGGTGGTGCTGAACTCTCAGCTTTTTCTTGTCTGTAAATGTTTTAATTTCTTCATCAAATCTGAATGAGATCCTTGCTGGGTAATCTTGGTTGTAGGTTTTTATCCTTCATCACTTTAAATATGTCTTGCCACTCCCTTTTGGATTGCAGAGTTTCTGCTGAAAGATCAGCTGTTAACCTTATGGGCATTCCCTTTTGTGTTATTTGTTGTTTTTCCCTTGCTGCTTTTAATATGCTTTCTTTGTATTTAATTTTTGATAGTTTGATTAATATGTGTCTTGGCGTATTTCTCCTTGGATTTATCCTGTATGGGACTCTCTGTTCTTCCTGGACTTGATTAACTATTTCCTTTCCCATATTAGGGAAGTTTTCAACTATAATCTCTTCAAATATTTTCTCAGTCCCTTTCTTTTTCTCTTCTTCTTCTGGAACCCCTATAATTCGAATGTTGGTGCATTTAATGTTGTCCCAGAGGTCTCTGAGACTGTCCTCAGTTCTTTTCATTCTTTTTTCTTTATTCTGCTGTGCAGTAGTTATTTCCACTATTTTATATGCCTGGTCACTTATCCGTTCTTCTGCCTCAGTTATTCTGCTATTGATCCCTTCTAGAGTATTTTTAATTTTATATTGTGTTGTTCATCATTGCTTGTTTGCTCTTTAGTTCTTCTAGGTCCTTGTTAAATGTTTCTTGCATTTTCTCTATTCTATTACCAAGATTTTGGATCATCTTTACTATCATTATTCTGAATTCTTTTTCAGGTAGACTGCCTATTTCCTCTTCATTTGTTAGGTCTGGTGGGTTTTTATCTTGTTCCTTCATCTGCTGTGTTTTTCTGTCTTCTCATTTTGCTTATCTTACTGTGTTTGGGGTCTCCTTTTTGCAGGCTGCAGGTTCTTAGTTCCTGTTGTTTTTGGTGTCTGTCTCCAGTGGCTAAGGTTGGTTCAGTGGGTTGTGTAGGCTTCCTGGTGGAGGGGACTAGTGCCTTTGTTCTGGTGGATGAGTCTGGATCTTGTCTTTCTGAAGGGCTGGTCCACGTCTGGTGGTGTGTTTTGGGGTGTCTGTGGACTTATTATGATTTTAGGCAGCCTCTTTGCTAATGGGTCGGGTTCTGTTCCTGTCTTGCTAGTTGTTTGGCATAGGTGTCCAGCACTGTAGCTTGCTGGTCGTTGAGTGAAGCTGGGTCTTGGTGTTGAGATTGAGATCTCTGGGTGATTTTCGCCATTTGGTGTTACATGGAGCTGGGAGGTCTCTTGTGGACCAGTGTCCTGAAGCTGGCTCTCTCACATCAGAGGCACAGCACTGACTCCTGGCTGTAGCACCAAGAGCCTTTCATCCATGTGGCTCAGAATAAAAGGGAGAAAAAGTAGAAAGAAAGAAAGAAAGAAAGAAAGAAAGAAAGAAAGAAAAAAAGAAAGAGCATAAAATAAAGTAAGATAAAATAAAGTTATTAAAATAAAAAATATTTATTAAGAAAAAAAATTTTAAGTAAAAAACAGACAAAGAAATAAATTTAAAAAACGGATGGACAGAACCCTTGGACAAATGGTGAAAGCAAGGCTATACAGACAAAATCTCACACAGAAGCATACACATACACACTCACAAAAAGAGGAAAAGAGGAAAAAATAATATATCTTGCTCTCAAAGTCCACCTCCTCAATTTGGGATGATTCATTATCTATTCAGGTATTCCACAGGTGCAGATTACATCAATTTGATTGTGGAGATTTTGTCCACAGCTCCTGAGACTGCTGGGAGAAATTTCCCTTTCTCTTCTTTGTTCGCACAGCTCCCGGGGTTCAGCTTTGGATTTGGACCCGCCTCTGCATGTATTTCGCCGGAGGGCGTCTGTTCTTCGCTCAGGCAAGACGGGGTTAAAGGAGCCGCTGATTCACAGGCTCTGGCTCACTCAGGCCGGGGGGAGGGAGGGGTACGGGGCGAACCTGCAGGGGCAGAGGCCGGCGTGACGTGCGTTCTCCCAGGGAAGTTGTCCCTGGATCATGGACCCTGGCAGTGGCGGGCTGCACAGGCTTCCGGGAGGGGAGGTGTGGATAGTGACCTGTGCTCACACACAGGCTTCTTGGTGGCGGCAGCAGCGGCCTTAGCGTCTCATGCCTGTCTCAGGGGTCCGCAATGTTAGCCGCGGCTCGGGCCCGTCTCTGGAACCCCTTTAAGCAGCACTCTTAATCCCCTCTCCTCGCGCACCAGGAAACAAAGAGGCAAGGAAAAGTCTCTTGCCTCTTCGGCAGCTCAAGACTTTTTCCTGGACTCCCTCCCGGCTAGCCGTGGCACACTAACCCCATTAGGCTGTGTTCACGCCACCAGTCCTCTTCATGCGATCCGACGGAAGCCCGAGTCTCAGCTCCCAGCCCCCGCCCGCCCCGGCGGGTGAGCAGACAAACCTCTTGGGCCGGTGAGTGCTGGTTGGCACAGATCCTCTGTGCGGGATTCTCTCTGCTTTGCCCTCTGCACCCCTGTTGCTGCGCTCTCCTCCGTGGCTCCGAAGCTTCCCCCCTTCGCCACCCGCAGTCTCTGCCCACGAAGGGGCTTTCTAGTGTATGGAAACCTTTCCTCCTTCACAGCTCCCTCCCACTGGTGCAGGTCCCGTCCCTATTCTTTTGTCTCTGTTTATTCTTTTTTCTTTTGCCCTACCCAGGTACGTGGGGAGTTTCTTGCCTTTTGGGAGGTCTGAGGTCTTCTGCAAGCGTTCAGCGGGTGTTCTGTAGGAGTTGTTCCACGTGTAGATGTATTTCTGATGTATCTGTCGGGAAGAAGTTGATCTCCGCGTCTTACTCTTCCGCCATCTTCCCCAATCTCTGGTTAATTGATTTTTAACAAGGGTTACACAACCATTAAACTGAAAAAGAATACTGTCTTCAACAAACGGTGCTTGGCTAGCTTGAAATCCACATGCAAAAAGATGAAGCTGGACCCGTATCTCACACCATATACAAAAATTAATTTAAAATGAATCAAAGAACTAAATGTAAGAACTAAAAATATAAGACTGTTAGAAGAAAACAGGAGTAAATTTTTATGACCTTGGATTTGACATTGGATGTTTAGGTAGGATGTTAAAGGACAAGCATCAAAAGAAAAAATAGATAAATTGGACTTCAACAAAATTAAAAACTTTTATTCGTCAAAGGACACTAGGCAGAAAATGAAAAGAGAACCTACGGAATGAGAGAAATGTTTTGCAAATCATGTATCTGATAAGGACCTAATATCCAGAATATGTAAAGAACTTTTTACAGTTTAACCACAAAAAGACAATGCAATTAAAATATAGGCTTGAATTGACTTTTCTCCAGAGAAGATATACAAACGGCCAATAAGCACATATAAAGATGTTCAACATCATTAGTCATTAGGGTAATAAAATCCAAACCACAATGAGATGTCACTTCACACCCACTAGGATGGCTCTAATAATAATTAGTTAGTTAGTTAATTAAATTTTTTTGGCTGCTTTGTGTCTTCGTTGCTACGTGCAGGCTTTAGTTGCAGCGAGTGGGGGCTACTCTTTGTTGCAGTGCATGGGCTTCTCACTACAGTGGCTTCTCTTGTTTCAGAGCATGGGCTGTAGGTGCAGGGGCTTCAGTAGTTGCAGCACATGGGCTCAGTAGCTGCGGCATGCGGGCCCTACAGCACGGGGCTTCAGTAGTTGTGGCACGTAGGCTCAGTAGTTGTGGCTCATGGGCTCCAGGGCGCAGGCTCAGTAGTTGTGGCACACAGGGTTAGTTTCTCCCCAGCATGTGGGATCTTCCTGGACCAGGGATCGAACCCATGTCCACTGTATTGGCAGGCAGATTCTTAACCACTGTGCCATCAGGGAAGTCCTCTAATAATAATTTTAAGAAACAGAAAGTAACTACTGTTGGCAAGGGTATGGAGAAATTGGAACTCTTGTATATTGCTAATGGGACAGTAAAATGGTGCAGCCACTGCAGAAAATAGTTTGGCAGTTCCTAAAAAAGTTAAACAGAATTACCATATGAATTTCACTTTTAGTTATATACTCCCGAAAATTGAAAACAGGTATTTAAACAAATAGTGGTACATGAATGTTCATAGCAGGTCAAATGGCCAAATTTCCATCAACAGAAGAATGGATCAAAAAATGTGGTATATGGATACAATGAAATATTATTCAACCATAAAAAGGATGAAGTAATGAAGCATACTACAACCTAGATGAAACTCACCTTCCACCACTAAATCTATAAACCTGTCTCCATTTGCCCCAACCTCTCCTCCTTCTCTCCTGTTATCTAAACCTCACTCACCTTTCTGCACTTAGTTCCCTTCCTGCACTTTCAGCATCTTGTTTTAGTGATTATCCCCTTTGTGTGGCTGTATTACATTTCCATCTCTAATGGCTCCATCTCATGAGTATTAAAATACACTTATGTATATTAAAAAAACAACTGTCTATATGGCACTGTTCTCATTTACTCACTATTCATGCACTTCTCAACCCACATCAGGCAGGTTGGGCCTCCATTACTCATAAACAGTGCTCTTCTAATACACTAATGACCAACACAGTAACGTGCTAAACTCAGTGGCCATTTTTTAGTTTTTATCTCATTGACCTCTTATCAGCATTCAAAGCTTATCACTACTGCACATTTTAATCACTCCTGGCCTTATCTTCCTTGATATAACATTCCTACATTTTCCTCCTATCCTCTGGTTATTCTACTGAGTCTATTTTACTAGAAAATTTTACTATGTGCAACCATTAAATTCAAAAATTCCTCAGAGATACCTCCTAATGCTCTTCTGTGTGTTATGCTATCGTCTGAAGAGATCTCACATGTACCTACAGATCTAAGTACCACCTGTGTGCTGATTATTTTTTAAATGCTCATTTTGAGAAATTCAAGCAATACAGAAAAGAAGAAAGCAAAAAATCACTTAAATTGCCACACTCCAAAACAGTCATTAACATTAGATGGACATCATTTCAGACATCTCCCAATGTGTGAGAAAATGTTGTTTATTAAGTTCTTCTATAAGATAATGCACTAGTTGGCAATTTTCTTCAGTCCCTTGGGTTGTGTTTTCCTTCAAGCTAGGTTTTAAACCTGTCTTTGCATATTATGTTCCTGTTTACTTTTTTGCTTTACTACGTTTGCATAGTTGCCTTTCTTTTTTTTTTTAACATCTTTATTGGAGTATAATTTCTTTACAATGGTGTGTTAGTTTCTGCTTTATAACAAAGTGAATCAGTTATACATATACATATATCACCATATCTCTTCCCTCTTGCATCTCCCTCCCTCCCACCCTCCCTATCCCACCCCTCTAGGTGGTCACAAAGCACCGAGCTGGTCTCCCTGTGTTATGTGGCTGCTTCCCACTAGCTATTTTACATTTGGTAGTGTATATATGTCCATGCCACTCTCTCACTTTGTCCCAGCTTACCCTTCCCCCTCCCCATATCCTCAAGTCCATTCTCTAGTAGGTCTGCGTCTTTATTCCCGTCTTGCCCCTAGGTTCTTCATGACCATTTTTTTTTCTTAGATTCCATATATATGTGTTAGCGTATAGTATTTGTTTTTCTCTTTCTGACTTACTTCACTCTGTATGACAGACTCTAGGTCCATCCACCTCACTACAAATAACTCAATTTTGTTTCTTTATATGGCTGAGGAATATTCCATTGTATATATGTGCCACATCTTCTTTAACCATTCATCTGTTGATGGACACTTAGGTTGCTTCCATGTCCTGGCTATTGTAAATAGAGCTGCAATGAACCTTGTGGTACATGACTCTTTTTGAATTATGGTTTTCTCAGGGTATATGACCAGTAGTGAGATTGCTGGGTCGTATGGTAGTTCTATTTTTAGTTTTTTAGGGGACCTCCATACTGTTCTCCATGGTGGCTGTAGCAATTTACATTCCCACCAACAGTGCAAGAGTGTTCCCTTTTCTCCACACCCTCTCCAGCATTTATTGTTTGTAGATTTTTTGATGATGGCCATTCTGACTGGTCTGAGATGGTATCTCATTGTAGTTTTGATTTGCATTTCTCTAATGATTGATGATATTGAGCATTCTTTCATGTGTTTGTTGGCAATCTGTATATCTTCTTTGGAAAAATGTCTATTTAGGTCTTCTGCCCATTTTTGGATTGGGTTGTTTGTTTTTTTGATATTGAACTGCATGAGCTACTTGTAAATTTTAGAGATTAATCCTTTGTCAGTTGCTTCATTTGCAAATATTTTCTCCCATTCTGAGGGATAATTGCCTTTCTTTTTATCTTGCTCATAGTTCAAAGGAAAACTGTGTGCAGTCTGCTATTTTCTCTGATATGGAGTGAATGAATTATACTTACCTGATCTGGAAACTTTTTGCTCCCTTCTCTGGACTACACTGTAAGATATGTGTTTAATTGTCCATGTCACTGTAGCTTAAGGAATGGTGGGAATAGTGGTGGTGGTGAATAGTCATTTGGAGTGTCTGGGCTCTACCACTTCTCAAATTTATGGCATGAGGTTAGCTTCCTTCCTTATTTTGTTGTGACTTGGTGTGCTTTTTGCTGGACTTTACTATTTTTCTTCTGGCTTCATTTTAGTAGGCATTGGAGGAGGGGTATTCTGTGATTTGACCATATGCCACCATGTTTTTCCCTGGCAGCTGACAGCATAATTCCATAATTCCAGTCTGGATTTCTCTTTTGTTTTCTAGATCTATATAACCAAAAGAGTCCTTGACATCTCCCCTTCTATGTTGTGGCAATCGCTGTCCTTGGCCTATCAAAACAACAATTTCCTGCCCCACCTTTCCCATGCAGAGATCCCTTGATTTCATGGAGGAAAAGAGAACTGATCTAAATGAGGTACAGTTCACAACCGTCTTAGTTATTGATTAGCCTAAAGGTGAGCATGCAAGGCAGGCTAATATGATACAAAAGGAATTCTACTAGAGAGAAGTTTCCCTTTCTGAACAAAATGACAAGGCCTCACAGGAAGAAAACCTTTCCCGCTTTTCTCTTCTTCCTGCCTTGGACTTGAATGCATTTGAGCAACATTTGTGGCCATGAGGAAAAAAGCCAAGACAATTATGGAGATGTCAGCATTGACATTTTAAATCACTGAACCAACTCCAACAGCCACCCTCATCTAGACCTTTTGTTTTATGAAAGTTTAAGGCCCATTTGTTTAAACTACCCCTAATTGGGTATTCTGGTGGCATCTGCATTGGTATCAGCATCAAAAAGAATTACTAACTGTGACATATTTATTGGACACACCTCAAAATGAACATAAGTGAATTCATGATCCTCTCCACTGAACTTGACTCTCTTCCAGTCACTTCCACTTTAATAACTTTACAGCATCCACCCAGTTGTGTAAGTCAAAGAACATGAGTTTCCCTTAAATCTCCCCACTCTGCCCCCCCACCCCTGCCACATACACCAACATTCTATCACCAAATGCTGTCAATTGTATCTCTTAAATATCTCTCCAATTTTTCCTTATCAGCTGCCACCACTCCAGTCCAACCCAGCAGCATCTATTGCCTGGACTACTGAAAATGGTTCTCACCACATCTCCTCTGGCCCACCTCCAA
This sequence comes from Globicephala melas, assembly GCF_963455315.2. NCBI lineage: Eukaryota > Metazoa > Chordata > Mammalia > Artiodactyla > Delphinidae > Globicephala > Globicephala melas. The sequence goes on from NC_083335.1 coordinate 81,259,304, forward strand.
TATATTCTCCAAAACCAGCAATCATGGTGTGTTTTTTTGTTTGTTTTTTGTTTGTTTTTTGCGGTACGTGGGCCTCTCACTGTGTGGCCTCTCCCATTGCGGAGCACAGGCTCCAGACGCGCAGGCTTAGCAGCCACGGCTCATGGGCCCAGCCGCTCCATGGCATGTGGGATCTTCCTGGACCAGAGCACGAACCCGTGTCCCCTGCATTGGCAGGTGGACTCTCAACCACTGCGCCACCAGGGAAGCCCAATCATGGTGTTTTTAAAGAAACATATCTTATCAAGTTCATCCCCCTCCTTAATATTCTCTAATGGCTTCCCACTTAACTTGGAGTTAAGTCCAAACTCCTGAAAGGGACTATAAAACCTTAAGGGATGTGAACCTTGCCTACCTCTCTGGCTTCATCTCAGGTTTGGTCCCCCTCAATCTCCAGACTGACATTACTGGCTTTCTTTTACTTTCTCAGCCACTTTAAGCTCTATTTCATGTCAGGAATGAAATATATATATATTTATTTATTATATATAATATTTATATATTTATTATATAATATTTATTATATAATTAAACATTCTACAATATATATGTGCTATATATTATATAATACATAATTGTATAATATATAAAACATTATAATATCATATGTTATATAATGTATGTAATTCCCTCAGCCTAGTATACTTTTCTCCCAATCTTTGCCTCAGTAACTCTTCCTCATCATTCAGGTCTCAGCTAAAATGTCATTTCTTAGTGAGCCTTCCATGGACTTATGAGAGTAGGTCAAATCCATCATTGAATGCTACCAGAGCACCATGTTCCCTTTCAGCACGTATTACTTCTAATTACTTACTGTTTTCCTGCTGGACTGGAAGCTCCTTGAGCACAGGCACTGTATCTGCTTTGAAACAAAACCCTTATCCTCACACCAACAAATCTTTAAACCAACATTAATTCTGAACCCAGCTTCTTCCTCCTGTTACAAGGGAGAAAATGTCTTCCTATTCCTTCACTTTTACTTTGGATCCCGTCCCCCATCATATTCTCAAATACTTTGAACATATGACTCCACCCCCTGCCCCACAAACACACACTTTTCAGAGTCAGTAATATCTCCCTCTCCTCTGGGTCATTAACATTAGCATTTAAGCATGTTCTTGTAGATCCCATCTTAAAAAGAAGGAGGGGGAAAAACCCTCACTTGACTCTACATCTGCCTCCTGCTACACACTACTTTTCTACTCTCCTTTACAGACAATTTCACACTGAAGAGAGGCAAAACTTTGAGATTTAGACAATACTGAGTGTTCATGAGAACATGGAGCAAATGCACAATTATTTTAGAGAGTAGAATTTAGATAGATATTTAGAATAACTGAGTAAAGTCAAAGATACCTATAATCTATGATCCAGCAAATTCCACTTTTAGGTGTATATCACAGAGCAAAGCTTTTTCAAAGTGCTCACTACGACACTTAATGAACGTGTTGTAAAATTAATTTAGCGGGTTGTGACTACCATTAAAACAAGTGAATTAGAAGAAAACAGAATAGAAAATATCAGATTGCATTGCAGTATGGGTAAGAATTGCTTTATGAAAATTCATTTACATATACATGAGTGTGCCTATATGTGTGTAAGTATGTGTATGCATGTTTGTTTCTTAAGGCACAATACAAAATGTATTTCTTTCTGGGGTCTCTGTCAAAAAAATTTGCAAAACACAGTCCTAGAGAATCTCTTGAACATGTGTCAAAGGAGATCTGTACAAAAGTGTTCGATGCAGTATTGATTCAAGCCCTAGGAAAGAGGCTAGCTGGCTTGCACAGAGAGCCCTCTATAATTCACCTAACCATTAAAGAGCTTCCTTCACAGTAGTGGCCCTTTGGTGAGCATTCACATGGGGCACAAATATTTTCAAAGTTTGGGCTCATTCAGAGATTTCCATCCATATGCCTCCTCCTCAAATCTTGTCACCAGTCTTATTCCATTTCCCAATCATTAACCACAGTGCCATACATGAGTGTAAAGCTCGACTTCAGTCCTCTATTCTTCTTGGGAAAGTGGGCAGACAGTAAGTTGTATTTATCAATGTTCTTCTCACTGTGAAGATTTCCCTTTCCCGACTGTACTTCAGCACCACATCTCATTGGGACTGTAATATCGCAGCAGTCCATTTCCACGTGGTTCCAGCACATCCTGTAGAACTCTTCATTAAACTACACTACAGAGTCCTTCTCCACAGTCACCAGGTCATAAGAAACTCCCAATGAACCCCTATGTGTGGGTTGCAGAATACGTGGCAGCATAGGGAGGAATAAAAGCCAATTTGCATATACCATTTCCTTTTGATGATGGAGCTCTACTGGCTACACTAGACTTTATGTCTTAGTGGATTAGTCAACACCCAGTGCATGAAGGGCAGCTCAGGTCACATGATAATCTGGCTTCTCATGGTCAGTTTCTACCAGGGCCAGTAGCAAGCTAGGAGCAGTTTCTCAAAAAAGATAATAGCTACTTGCTCGTGGAGACATAGATTTACTTCAAACCTAGGGTCCAATGATTTGATTCTCTTATCAGTGATTACTGCAGACTCCATATGGCATCATGATCTATTACAGACACTTCAAGCACCATTGGATTTTCTGGGTCATAAGGGCTAGTGGCAGAGCTGCTTGAAAGGCAGCATGTGACAATCAGAGAGCCTTCATTTGCTCTGAGCCCTATTCAGTACTGGCTATTTTTCTTGTCACCTACAAAATGAGTTGGAGCAGGATACCCAAAGGTGGAAAATTTTATCTTCAATATCCAAATGGCAGACCAAGTGTTGTGCCTCGGGACAAAAATTGAAGCAACTTGTCCTCCACATTGGAGGAACTATCTTGATGTGTCTCAAGCCACTGACCCCCTAGCAATTTCACAGAGGTGGAAAGCTCCTGTAACTTCAAAGTATTTAACTCAAAGCCTCTAGAACCTCAAAAATCTTTCCAAGGTATCTAGGTTACTTGCTCCTTCCTCTCCTCTAGGTCCTATCAGCAGGATGTCATCAACAGTGGACTAATGGAAACCAAGATGGCGGAGGAGTAGGAGGATGTGGAGTTCATCTTTCTCCACAAATGCATCAAGAATACATCTACAGATGGAACAATTCTCACATAACACTGGCTGAACACTAGCAGAAGACCTTGGACACCAGAGAGGACAAGAAAGATTCCTGCATAACTGAGTAGGATGAAAGAAAGAAGGGGAAAAGAAGAGGAGAGGAAGCTTCAGGAGCTGTGGCAGAGAAGAGGTTCCCACATCCAGGGAAGCTCCCTCACTGACGGGGAAATCAGTTGGGACAGAAGAGGAGCATCTGAGGCTGTCAGAAGAGGGCAAAATGACCGGTGTGTGGCAGACAGGACAGAGTGAGACCTACACAGATGGTCCTTGCCACAGCCCTGCATGCCCCAGACTGGGATGTGTGTCTGCCAGTGCACACGGGGGCTGAGAGCTGGAATGTGAGGATTGGAGAGCAAATCCACCTGCAAATCCTCCTTGGCTGCAAGGAGACAGCCTGAGGGGATGGGAGGGAGGAAATCCGCAACTGGGAATGCCTGTGGAAGAAACCCAGACTGCCATAGAAGCAAGGAGCCACTGTTGAGTGATGTGTAGGGGGTGGAGCAGCCATTGCAGCCTCTCTCTCCCCACGCACCAGACCCTGTCCCACCAGGCATTAAGAAAAGCCCCTACCAGTGCTGACCTTCTTGTGCCAGCCACACGGCACTATGAAAGGCTCACACTAGGGCCAGATCTCGCGGGCCTGTGGCCGCTGGCTTTCGCATGCACTATCATCACTGGGACCCTGCCACTGAGGGAGTCATGCCACCTCCATGCCATGTCCTCACCAGGGCAGACCTGAGTGCTCCAGGGCAGGCATGGGAGCAGACTCCTGTGGGTGACCCACATGAAGAGGTGGGGCTAAAACCACAGCTGAGCCCTGGGGTGGGGCGACCAAGGAAGATGAACAAAAATCTTTCCATGCAGCTGCACAAACTTCAGATTAAATCCCCACAATTGGCTTGGTAAACCCTGCATCTATGGAATATCTGAATGGACAACAAGTGTTCCCAAAATTGAAACTGTTCTAGCTCTAGCAGCTGTGGACTTCGGGGACTAGTACATGTGGGAGTTGGGCCAGGTCAGAGTCTGAGCTACCCCCACAGTGCCCACAGAGGGACCAGACACCTACCTAGAGGTTTTGGAGGGCCTCCTGGGGAGGCAGAGGTTGGCTGTGACTCACGGAGGGGGCAAGGACACTGACAGCTGACACGCCAGGAAAATAGAATTATTACTACTTTTTTTAAGTTTTGCTGTTGTTTTTATTATTGTTTTTATTTTTACTCAGTTTTTAAATTTTTCATACATATTTTTATTTGTTAAATTTCTATTTCTACATTACTTTTTTGTCATTCTCTGTTTTTTGCTTGGTTTTTAAATTACTTTGTTCTATTTTGTTTTTATCTTTTTTCCCATTGTTATATTTGTTCTTCTCTTTTTAATCTTTTTTATTTTTTTTGTGTTTGATTTGTTTTCTTTGCATTTACCTTTAGTTTACATTCTACTTTTGTTTTGTTTTTTATTTTTGTTAGTTTTGTTTTTAATTGTTTGATTCTCTTTTGGGATTCTTTTGTTTGTCTTGTTGTTCTCTTGTGTTTTTTTTCTCTGTGAGTCTTTTTTTTCCCCACCCCCCCGCAGCACTCCCCCCTTGGTGTCCATACGTTTGTTTTCTACATCTGTGTCTTAATTTCTGCCCTGCAAACTGGTTCATCTGTAACATTTTTCTAGGTTCTACATACACGCGTCAATATATGATATTTGTTTTTCTCTTTCTGACTTACTTCACTCTGTATGACAGTCTCTAGATCCATCCACGTCTTAACAAATGACTCAATTTTGTTCCTTTTTATGGCTGAGTAATATTCCATTGTATATATGTACTACATCTTCTTTATCCATTCATCTGTCGATGGGCATTTAGGTTGCTTCCATGATCTGGCTCTTGTAAATAGTGCTGCAATGAACATTGAGGTGCATGTGTCTTTTTGAATTATGATGTTCTCTGGGTATATGCCCAGCAGTGGGATTGCTGGGTCATATGGTAATTCTATTTTTAGTGTTTTAAGGAACCTCCATACTGTTCTCCATAGTGGCTGTGTCAATTTACATTCCCACAAACAGTGCAAGAGGGTTCCCTTTTCTCCACACCCTCTCCAGCATTTGTTGTTTGTAGATTTTCTAATGATGCCCATTCTAACTGGTGTGAGGTGATACCTCATTGTAGTTTTGATTTGCATTTCTCTAATAATTAGTGATGTTGAGCAGCTTTTCATGTGCTTCTTGGCCATCTGTATGTCTTCTTTGGAGAAATGTCTCTTTAGGTGTTCTGCCCATTTTTGGAATGGGTTGTATGTTTCTTTAATATTGAGCGGCATGAGCTGTTTATATATTTTGGAGATTAACCCTTTGTCTGTTCATTCGTTTGCAAATATTTTCTCCCATTCTGAGGGTTGTCTTTTCGTCTTGTTTATGGTTTCCTTTGCTGTGCAAAAGCTTTGAAGTTTCATTAGGTCCAATTTCTTTATTTTTGTTTTTATTTCAATTACTGTAGGAGGTGGATCAAAAAATATCTTTCTGTGATTTATGTCAAAGCGTGTTCTTCCTATGGTTTCCTCTAAGAGTTTTATAGTGTCTGGTCTCACATTTAGGTCTCTAATCCATTTTGAGTTTATTTTTCTGTTTGGTGTTAGGGAGTGTTCTAATTTCATTCTTTTACATGTAGCTGTCCAGTTTTCCCAGTACCACTTATTGAAGAGACTGTCTTTTCTCCATTGTATATCCTTACCTCCTTTGTCATACATTAGTTGACTATAGGTGCGTGGGTTTATCTCTGGGCTTTCTATCTTGTTCCATTGATCTATGTTTCTGTTTTTGTGCCAGTACCATATTGTCTTGATTACTGTAGCTTTGTAGTATAGTCTGAAGTCAGGGAGTCCGATTCCTCCAGCTCCAGTTTTTTCCCTCAAGACTGCTTTGGCTATTCGGGGTCTTTTGTGGCTCCATACAAATTTTAAGATTTTTTATTCTAGTTCTGTAAAAAAATACGATTAGTATGATAGGGATTGCATTGAATCTGTAGGTTGCTTTGGATAGTATAGTCATTTTCACAATATTGATTCTTCCAATCCAAGAATGTGGTATATCTCTTCATCTGTTGGTATCATGTTGAATTTCTTTCATCAGTGTCTTATAGTTTTCTGCATACAGGTCTTTTGTCTCCCTAGGTAGGTTTAACCCTAGGTATTTTATTCTTTTTGTTGCAATGGTAAATGGGAGTGTTTCCATAATTTCTCTTTTAGATTTTTCATCATTAGTGTATAGGTATGCAAGAGATTTCTGTGCATTAATTTTGTATCCTGTCACTTTACCAAATGCACTGATTAGCTCTAGTAGTTTTCTGGTGGCATTTTTAGGATTCTCTATGTATAGAATCATGTCATCTGCAAACAGTGACAGTTTTAGTTCTTCTTTTCCAATTTGTATTCCTTTTATTTCTTTTTGCCTCTCTGATTGCCATGGCTAGGACTTCCAAAACTATGTTGAATAATAGTGGTGAGAGTGGACATCCTTCTCTTGCTCCTGATCTTAGTGGAAATGTTTCCATTTTTCACCATTGAGAATGATGTTTGCTGTGGGTTTGTCATATATGGCCTTTATTATGTTGAGGTAGGTTCCCTCTATGCCCATGTTGTGGAGAGTTTTTATCATAAATGGGTGTTGAATTTTGTCAAAAGCTTTTTCTGCATCTATTGAGATGATCATATGGTTTTTATTCTTCAATTTTTTAATATGGTGTATCACATGGATTGATTTGCGTATATTGAGGAATCCATATATATGTGTTAGCATACAGTATTTCTTTTTCTCTTTCTGACTTACTTCACTTTGTATAACAGACTCTACATACTAACACATATATATGGAATCTAAGAAAAAAAAAGGTCATGAAGAACCTAGGGGCAAGACGGGAATAAAGATACAGACCTACTAGAGAATGGACTTGAGGATATGGGGAGGGGGATGGGTAAGCTGTGACAAAGTGAGAGAGTGACATGGACATATATACACTACCAAACATAAAATAGTCAGCTAGTGGGAAGCAGCCGCATAGCACAGGGAGATCAGTTCGGTGCTTTGTGACCACCTAAAGGGGTGGGATAGGGAGGGTGGGAGGGAAGGAGATGCAAGAGGGAAGAGATATGAGAATATATGTATATGTATAACTGATTCTCTTTCTTAAAAAGCAGAAACTAACACACCATTGTAAAGCAATTATACTCCAATAAAGATGTTAAAAAAAAAAAGAGAATCCTTGCAACCTTGGGATTAATCCCACTTGATCATGTTGTATGATCCTTTTAATGTATTGTTCAATTCTGTTTGGTAATATTTTGTTGAGGATTTTTAAATCTATATTCATCAGTGATATTGGTCTGTAATTTTCTTTTTTTGTAGTATCTCTGCCTGGTTTTGCTATCAGGGTGTTGGTGGCCTCATAGAATGTGTTTGGGAGTGTTCCTTCCTTTGCAATTTTTTGGAGAGTTTGAGAAGGGTGGGTGTTAGCTCTTCTCTAAATGTTTGATAGAATTCACCTGTGAAGCCATCTGGTCCTGGAGTTTTGTTTGTTGGAAGATTTTTAATCACAGTTTCAATTTCCTTACTTGTTATTGATCTGTTCATATTTTCTATTTCTTCCTGGTTCAGTCTTGGAAGGTTATACCTTTCAAACAATTTGTCCATTTCTTCCAGGTTGTCCATTTTATTGGCACAGAGGTGCTTGTAATAACCTCTTAGGATGCTTCGTATTTCTGCAGTGTCTGTTGTAACTTCTCCTTTTTCATTTCTAATTTTATTGATTTGAATCCTCTCCCTCTTTTTCTTGATGACTCTGGCTACTGGTTTATCAATTTTGTTTATCTTCTCAAATAACCAGCTTTTACTTGTATTGATCTTTGTTATTTTTTTCTTTCTTTCGATTTCATTTATTTCTGCTCTGATCTGTATGATTTCTTTCCTTCTGCTAACTTTGGGTTTTGTTTGTTCTTCTTTCTCTAGTTCCTTTACGTGTAAGGTTAGATTGTATATTTGCGATTTTCCTTGTTTCTTGAGGTAGGCTTGTATAGCTGTAAACTTCCCTCTTAGAACTGCTTTTGCTGCATCCCATAGGTTTTGGATCATCGTGTTTTCATTGACATTTCTCTCTAGGTATTTTTTGATTTCCTCTTTGATTTCTTCAGTGATCTCTTGGTTATTTAGCAACATATTGTTTAGCCTCCATGTGTTTGTGTTTTTTTATGGTTTTTTCCCTGTAATTGATTTCTAATCTCATAGTGTTGTGGTCAGAAAATATGCTTGGTATGATTTCAATTTTCTTAAGTTTACTGAGGCTTGATTTGTGACCAAGATGTGTTCTATCCTGGAGAATGTTCCATGTGCACTTGAGAAGAAAGTGTAATCTGCTGTTTTTGGATGGAATGTCCTATAAATATCAATTAAATCTATCTGGTCTATTGTGTCATTTAAAGCTTGTGTTTCCTTATTTATTTTCATTTTGGATGATCTGTCCATTGGTGTAAGTGAGGTGTTAAAGTCACCCACTATTATTGTGTCACTCTCGATTTCCTCTTTTAGAGCTGTTAGGAGTTGCCTTATGTACTGAGGTGCTCCTATGTTGCATGCATATGTATTTATAATTGTTATATCTTCTTCTTGGATTGATCCCTTGATCATTATGTAGTGTCCTTCCTTGTCTCTTGTAACATTCTTTATTTTAAAGTCTATTTTATCTGATACGAATATTGATACTCCAGCTTTCTTTAGATTTCCATTTGCATGGAATATCTTTTTCCATTCCCTCATTTTCAGTCTGTATGTTTCCCTAGGTCTGAAGTGGCTCCCTTGCAGACAGCATATATATGGGTCTCGTTTTTGTATCCATTCAGCAAGCCGGTGTCTTTTGGTTGGAGCATTTAATCCAGTCACGTTTAAGGTAATTATCGATATGTGTGTTCCTATGACCATTTTCTTAATTGTTTTGGGTTTGTTTTTGTAGGTCCTTTTCTTCTCTTGTGTTTCCCACTTAGAGAATTTTCTTTGGCATTTGTTGTAGAGCTGGTTTGATGGTGCTGAATTCTCTTAGCTTTTACTTGTCTGTAAAGCTATTGATTTCTCCATCGAATCTGAATGAGATCCTTGCCAGGTAGAGTAATCGTGGTATTAGGTTCTTCCCTTTCATCATTTTAAGTATATCATGCCCCTTCCTTCTGGCTTGTAGAGTTTCTGCTGAGAAATCAGCTGTTAACCTTATGGGAGTTCCCTTGTATGTTATTTGTCATTTTTCCCTTCCTGCTTTCAATAATTTTCCTTTGTCTTTGATTTTTGCCAATTTAATTACTATGTGTCTCAGCATGTTCCTCCTTGTGTTTATCCTGTATGGGACTCGCTGCACCTCTTGGACTTGGGTGGCTATCTCCTTTCCCATGTTTGTTAGGGAAGTTTTCGACTATAATCTCTTCAAATATTTCCTCTGGTTCTTTCTTTCTCTCTTCTCCTTCTGGGACCTGTATAATGCGAATGTTGTTGCGTTTAATGTTGTCCCAGGGGTCTCTTAGGCTGTCTTCATTTCTTTTCATTCTTTTTTCTTTATTCTGTTCCATAACAGTGAATTCCACCATTCTTTTGTCTAGGTCACTTATCCGTTCTTCTGCCTCAGTTATTCTGCTATTGATTCCTTCTAGTGTAGTTTACATTTCAGTTATTTTATTGTTCATCTCTGTTTGTTTGTTCTTTAATTCTTCTAGATCTTTGTTAAACATTTCTTGCAACTTCTCGATCTTTGCCTCCATTCTTTTTCCGAGGTCTGGGATCATGTTCACTATCATTATTCTGAATTCTTTTTCTGGAAGGTTGCCTATCTCCACTTCATTTAGTTGTTTTTCTGGGGTTTTATCTTGTTCCTTTATCTGGTACATAGCCCTCTGCCTTTTCATTTGTCTATATTTCTGTGAATGTGGTTTTTGTTCCACAGGCTGCAGGATTGTAGTTCTTCTTGCTTCTGCTGTCTGCCCTCTCAACACTGTACTTCTAGATCTTTCTATGTTCTTCTGACTGGTGTTTTTCAGCTTTCAGTCCCTGGCAAAATTCCTCAAACTGGGCTTCCCTGGTGGCACAGTGGTTGAGAGTCCGCCTGCCAATGTTTGGGACATGGGTTCGTGTCCCTCTCTGGGAGGATCCCACATGCCGCTGAGTGGCTGGGCCCATGAGCCATGGCTGCTAAGCCTGTGCATCGGGAGCCACATCACCTCCTCCCTGTGTCTTCTCTTCTGTCTGTCTTCTCCTTTCATCTTTGTGTCTTATTTTGTATGTGTGTGCTTCTTTGTTTTGTTTTGTTTTTATTTATTTGGTTTTGCTTTTACCATTTGTCTGGGGTTTTGTTTGTTCATTTGTTATTTTTTTACATTTATTTATTTATTTTTTGCTACATTGGGTCTTCATTGCTGCGCACAGGCTTTCTCTAGTTGCAGCGAGTGAGGGATACTTTTTGTTGTGGTGCACGTGCTTCTCATTGTGGTGGCTTCTCATTGTGGAGCACAGGCTCTAGGCATGTGGGCTTCAGTAGTTGTGGCACTCTGGCTCAGTAGCTGTGGCTCATGGGCTGTAGAGCACAGGCTCAGTAGTTGTGGCCCACAGGCTTAGTTACTCCACAGCATGTGGAATCTTCCTGGACCAGAGCTTGAACCCGTGTCCCCTGCCTTGGCAAGCGGATTCTTAACCACTGTGCCACCAGGGAAGTCCCTGTTTGTTTGTTTCTAATTGTTGCTGTTTGCTTGTTTTTGTCTTTGCTATTTGTCTTGGGTTCTGTATGTCTGTTTGTTTGCATCCCGCCTATTTTTTCCTTTTTTTGGCTTTTTCATTTTTATTTTTCACATTTTTGCTGAGCTGTGTGGATTGTGGGCTCTTGGTTACCAGGCTGGGGTTTGGGCCTGAGTCTCTGGACTGGGAGTGCCGAGTCCAGGACCCTGGAAGGCCAGAGAATTCCCAGCCCCAGGGAATCTTTATCTGTGAGAGTTCTACAAGTGGTCTCCTTGTCCACTCCAAGATCCAGCTCCACCCAAGTGCATGCAGGCCCCAGTGCTGAATGCTCCATGCCAAACAACAAGCAAGACAGGAGCACAAGGCCACCCACCTGCAGACAGGCTGCCCAAAGCTGTAATAAGCCCATAGACATCCCAAAACACACCACCTGATATGGCCCTTCCCATTAGAGGGACAAGATACAGCTCCACCCACCAAAACACAGGCACCAGTCCCTCCCACCAGGAAGCCTACACAAGCCACTGGACCAACCTCACCCACTGGGAGCAGACACCAGAATCAAGAGGAACTACAATCCTGCTGCCTGCAGAAAGTAAACCTCAAACACAGTAAGTTAGAAAAAAAGAGAAGATAGAGAAATATGTTGCAGACAAAGGAGCAATGTAAAAACCCACAAGAACAAATAAACGAAGAGGAAATAAGCAAACTACCTGAAAAAATACTCAGAGTAATGATAGTAAGGATGATCCAAAATCTTCAATATACAATGGAGAAAATACTAGAAAGGTTTAATAAGGACCTAGAAGAATTATGTGATGAACAACACAATAAGTGAGATGAAAAATATACTAGAAGGAATCAATAGCAGAATAACTGAGACAGAAGAATGGATATGTGAGCTGGAAGATAGAATGGTGGAAATAACTGCCAGGGAGAAGAATAAAGAATAAAGAATGAAAAGAATTGATAACACTCTCAGAGACCTCTGGGACAACATTAAATGCACCAACATTCGAATTATAGGGGTCCCAGAAGAAGAAGAGAAAGAGCAAGCCCCTGAGAAAATATTTGAGAAGATTATAGTCGAAAACTTCCATAACATGGGAAAAGAAACAGCCACCCAAGTCCAGGAAGCACAGAGAGTCCCATATAGGATAAAACCAAGAAAAAACACGCCAAAACAAATATTAATCAAACTATCAAAAATTAAATATGGGGCGGCGCTTCAAGATGGTGGAAGAGTAAGATGTGGAGATCACCTTCCTCCCTACAAATACATCAGAAATACATCTACATGTGGAACAACTCCTACAGGTCACCTACTGAATGCTGGCAGAGGACGTCAGACTTCCCATAAGGCAAGAAACTCCCCGCGTACCTGGATAGGGAAAAAGAAAAAAGAAAAAACAGAGACAAAATAATATGGATGGGACCTTTACCAGTGAGAGGGAGCTGTGCAGGAGGAAAAGTTTCCACACACTAGGAAGGCCCTTTGTGGGCAGAGACTGCAGGTGGTGGAGCGGGGAAGCTTCAGAACCACGGAGGAGAGAGCAGCAACAGGGGTGTGGAGGGCAAAGCAGAGAGATTCACGCACAGAGAATCGGTGCCAACCAGCACTCACCAGCCCAAGAGGCTTGTATGCTCACCCGGTGGAACGGGTGGGGGCTGGGAGCTGAGCATCGGGCTTTGGAGGTCGGATCCCAGGGAGAGGACTGGGTTTGGCTGCGTGATCACAGCCGGAAGGGGGCTAGTGCGCCACAGCTAGCCGGGAGGTAGTCCGGGAAAAAGTCTGGACCTGCCGAAGAAGCAAGAGACGTTGTCTTGCCTCTTTGTTTCCTGGTGCGCAAGGAGAGGGGATTAAGAGCACCGCTTAAAGGAGCTCCAGAGATGGGCACGAGCCGTGGATATTATCATGGACCCCAGAGACAGGCATGAGACGCTAAGGCTGCTGCTGCAGCCACCAAGAAGCCTCTGTGCAAGCACAGGTCACTATCCACACCTCCCCTACAGGGAGCCTGTGCAGCCCGCCACTGCCAGGGTCCCGTGATCCAGGGACAACTTCCCCGGGAGAACCCGCGTCACGCCGGCCTCTGCTGCCACAGGATCGCCCCATACCCCTCCCTCCCCCCAGCCTGAGTGAGCCAGAGCCCGCAAATCAGCGGCTCCTTTAATCCCGTCCTGTCTGAGTGAAGAACAGACGCCGTCCAGCGAACTACACGCAGAGGCCAGATCAAATTCAAAGCTGAAGCCCGGGAGCTGTGCAAACAAAGAAGAGAAAGGGAAATGTCTCCCAGCAGCCTCAACAGCAGTGGATTAAATTTCTACAATCATTTGATGTACCCTGCATCTGTGGAATACCTGAATAGACAATGAATCATCCCAGATTGATGAGGTGGACTTTGGGAGCAAAGATATATATATATATATATATTCCCCTTTTTCTCTTTTTGTGAGTGTGTATGTGTATGCTTCTGTGTGTGATTTTTTCTGTATACCTTTGCTTTTACCATTTGTCTTACAGTTCTGTCTGTCCATTTTTTTCTTGTTGTTGATTTTTTTTAAGTATAGCTTTTATCACTTGTTATCATTGGTGGATTTGTTTTTTGGTTTGGTTGCACTCTTTTTTCTTTCTTTTTTTTTAAAAAAAATTTTATTTTAATAACTTTATTTTATCTTCTTCTTTCTTGCTTGCTTTTTTTTCTCCCTTTTATTCTGAACCATGCAGATGACAGGCTCTTGGTGCTCCAGCCAGGTGTCAAGGCTATGCCTCTGAGGTGGCAGAGCCAAGTAAAAGACAGTGGTCCACAAGAGACCTCCCAGCTACACGTAATATCAAACGGCGAAAATCTCCCAGAAATCTCCATCTCAACAACATGACCCAGCTTCACTCAACTACCAGCAAGTTACAGTGCTGGACATCCTATGCCAAACAACTAGCAAGACAGGAACACAGCCCACTCATTAGCAGAGAAGCTGCCTAAATAATAATAAGGCCACAGACACCCCAATTCACACCACCAGACATGGATCTGCCCACCAGAAAAACAATATAAAGCCTCATCCACCAGAACACAGGCACTAGTCCCCTCCACCAGGAGGCCTACACAACCCACTGAACCAACCATAGCCACTGGAGACAGACACCAAAAACAACAGGAACTATGAAACTGCAGGCTGCGAAAAGGAGACCCCAAACAGAGTAAGTTAAGCAAAATGAGAAGTCAGAGAAAAACACAGCAGATGAAGGAGGAAGGCAAAAACCCACCCGACCTAGCAAATGAAGAGGAAATAGGCAGTCCATCTGAAAAAGAATTCAGAATACTGATAGCAAAGATGATCCAAAATCTTAGAAATAGAATGGAGAAAATACAAGAAACGTTTAACAAGGACCTAGAAGAACTAAACAGAAAAGAAACAGTGATGAACAACACAATAAATGAAATTAAAAATTCTGTAGAAGGGATCAATAGCAGAATAACTGAGGCAGAAGTACAGATAAGTGACCTGGAACACAAAGGAGTGGAAATGATTACTGCAGACAGAATAAAGAAAAAAGAATGAAAAGAATTGAAGCGACCTTCAATTGAAGGGACAACATTAAACACAACAACATTCGAGTTATAGGGGTCCCAGAAGAAGAAGAGAAAAAGAAAAGGAATGAGAAAATATTTGAAGAGATTATAGTTGAAAACTTCCCTAAAATGGTAAAGGAAATAGTTAATCAAGTCCAGGAGGCACAGAGAGTCCCATACAGGACAAATCCAAGGAGAAACACACCAAGACACACATTAATCAAACTATCAAAAATTAAATACAAAGACAAAATATTAAAAACAGCCAGGGAAAAACAACACATAACACAAGGGAATCCTCATAAGGTTAACTGCTGATCTTTCAGCAGAAACTCTGCAAACCAGAAGGGAGTGGCAGGACATATTTAAAGTGATGAAGGAGAAAAACCTGCAACCAAGATTACTCTACCCAGCAAGGATCTCATTCAAATATGATGGAGAAATTAAAATCTTTACAGACAAGAAAAAGGTGAGAGTTCAGCACCACCAAACCAGCTTTACAACAAATGCTAAAGGAACTTCTCTAGGCAGGAAACACAAGAGAAGGAAAAGAGCTGCAATAACAAACCCAAAACAATTAAGAAAATGGTAATAGGAACATACATACTGATAATTACCTTAAATGTAAATGCATTAAATGCTCCAACCAAAAAACATAGACTGACTAAGGCTGAATGGATACAAAAAACAAGACCCATATAAATGGTGTCTACAAGAGATCCACCTCAGGCAGAGGGACACATGCAGAATGAAAGTGAGGGGATGGAAAAAGATATTCCATGAAAATGGAAATGAAAAGAAAGCTGGAGTAGCAATTCTCATATCAGACAAAATAGACTTTAAAACAGAGAGTATTACAAGAGACAAAGAAGGACACTACATAATGATCAATGGATCAATCCAAGAAGAATATATCACATTGTAAATATTTTTGCACCCAACATAGGAACACATCAATACATAAGGCAAATACTAACAGCCATAAAAGGGGAAATTGACATTAACACAATCATTGTAGGGGACTTTAACACCCCACTTTCACCAATGGACAGATCATCCAAATTGAAAATAAATAAGGAAACACAAACTTTAAAAGATACATTAAAAAAGATAGACAACTGATATTTATAGGACATTCCATTGTAAAACAACAGAATACACATTCTTCTCAAGTGCTTATGGAACATTCTCCAGGATAGATCATATCTTGGGTCATAAATCAAGCCTTGGTAAATTTAATAAAATTGCAATCTTATGAAGTATCTTTTCTGACCACAACGCTATAAGATTAGATATCAATTACAGGAAAAAAATCTGTAAAAAATACAAACACATGGAGGCTAAACAATACATTACTTAAAAACCAAGCGATCACTGAAGAAATAAAACAGGAAATCAAAAAATATCTAGAAACAAATGATAATGAAAACACGATGACCCAAAATGTATGGGATGCAACAAAAGCAGTTCTAAGAGGGAAGTTTATAGCAATGCAATCCTACCTTAAGAAACAAGAAACATCTCAAATAAATAACCTAAGCTTACACCTAAAGGAATTAGAGAAAGAAGAAAAAAAAAAACCCTAAAGGTAACAGAAGGAAAGAAATCATAATGACCAGTTCAGAAATAAATGAAAAAGCAATTATGGAAGTGATAGTAAAGATCAATAAAACTAAAAGCTGGTTCTTTGAGAGGATAAACAAAATTGATAAACCCTTAGTGAGACTCATCAAGAAAAAAAAGGGAGAAGACTTAAATGAATAGATCTAGAAGTGAAAAAGGAGAAGTAACACTGCAGAAATATGAAGGGTCATGAGAGATTACTACTAGCAACTATATGCCAATAAAATGGACAACCTGGAAGAAATGGACAAATTCTTAGAAATGCACAACCTTCTGAGACTGAACCAAGAAGAAATAGAAAATTTGAACAGACGAATCACAAGCACTGAAATTGAAACTGTGAATAAAAATCTTCCAATAAACAAAAGCCCAGGACCAGAAGCCTTCACAGGCGAATTCTATCAAACATTTAGAGAAGAGCTAACATCTATCCTTCTCAAACTCTTCCAAAATATAGCAGAGGGAGGAACACTCCCAAACTCATTCTCTGAGGCCACCATCACCCTGATACCAAAATCAGACAAAAATGTCACAAAGAAAGAAAATTACAGGCCAATATCACTGATGAACATAGATGCAAAAATCCTCAACAAAGTACTAGCAAACACAATCCAACAGCACATTAAAAGCATCATACACCATGATCAAGTGGGGTTTGTCCCAGAAATGCAAGGATTCTTCAATATACGCAAGTCAATCAATGTGATACACCATATTAACAAATTGAAGGAGAAAAACTATATAATCATCTCAATAGATGCAGAGAAAGCTTTCAACAAAATTCAGCACCCATTTATGATAAAAACCCTCCAGAAAGTAGGCATAGAAGGAACTTTCCTCAACATAATGAAGGCCATATATGACAAACCCACAGCCAACAACATCCTCAATGGTGAAAAAGTGAAACCATTTCCACTAAGATGAGGAACAAGACAAGGTTGTCCACCCTCGCCACTATTATTCAACATGATTTTGGAATCTTTAGCCACAGCAATCAGAGAAGTAAAACAAATAAAACGAACCCAAATCGGAAAAGAAGAAGTAAAGCTGCCACTGTTTTCAGATGACATTAAACTGTACATAGAGGATCCTAAAGATGCTACAAGAAAACTACTAGAGCTAATCAATGAATTTGGTAAAGTAGCAGGATACAAAAGTAATGCACAGAAATCTCTTGCATTCCTATACACTAATGACAAAAAATCTGAAAGTGAAATTAAGAAAACACTCCCATTTACCTTTGCAACAAAAAGAATAAAATATCCAAGAATAAACCTACCTAAGGAGACAAAAGACCTGTATGCAGAAAATTATAAGATACTGATGAAACAAATTAAAGATGATACAAATAGATGGAGAGATATACCTTATTCTTGGATTGGAAGAATGAACAATGTGAAAATGACTCTACTACTCAAAGAAATCTACAGTTTCAGTGCAATCCCTATCAAACTATGAACGGGATTTTTCACAGAACTAGAACAAAAATTTGACAATGTGTGTGGAAACACAAAAGACCCCAAATAGCAAAAGCAATCTTGAGAAAGAAAAAAGGAGCTGGAGGAATCAGTCTCCCTGGCTTCAAGCTATACTACAAAGCTGCAGTAATCAAGACATTATGGTACTGGCACAAAAACAGAAATATAGATCAATGGAACAGGGTTGAAAGCCCAGAGATAAACCTATGCACATATGGTCATCTTATCTTTGATAAAGGAGGCAAGAATATACAGTGGAGAAAAGACAACCTCTTCAATAACTGGTGCTGGGAAAACTGGACAGCTACATGGAAAAGAATGAAATTAGAACACTCCCTAAGACCATACACAAAAATAAACTCAAAATGGATTAAAGACCTAAATGTAAGGCCAGATACTATAGAAGTCTTAGAGGAAAACATAGACAGAATACTCTATCACATAAATCACAGCAATATCCTTTTTGACCCACCTCCTAGAGAAATGGAAATAAAAACAAATGGGACCTAATGAAACTTAAAAGCTTTTGCACAGCAAAAGAAACCATAAACAAGACCAAAAGACAACCCTCATAATGGGAGAAAATGAAATGAAGCAAGTGACACGGGATTAATCTCCAAAATTTACAAGCAGCTCATGCAACTCAATATCAAAAAAACAAACAACCAAATCCACAAATGGTCAGAGGACCTACGTCAACATTTCTCTAAAGATATACATATCGCCAACAAACACATGAAAGAATGTTCAACATCGTTAATCATTAGAGAAATGCAAATGACAACTACAATGAGATATCATCTCACACCAGTCAGAATGGCCATCACCAAAAAATCTACAAACAATAAATGCTGGAGAGGGTGTGGAGAAAAGGGAACCCTCCTGCACTGTTGGTGGGAATGTAAATTGATACAGCCACTATGGAGAACAGTATTGAGGTTCCTTAAAAAACTAAAAGTAGAACTACCATGCGACCCCGCAATCTCACTACTGGGCATATACCCTGAAAAAACCATAAATCAAACACAGTCATGTACCGCAATGTTCACTGCAGCTCTATTTACAATAGCCAGGACATGGAAGCAACCTAAGTGTCCATCGGCAGATGAATGAATAAAGTGATGTGGCACATATATACAATGGAATATTACTCAGCCATAAAAGGAATCGAAATTGAGTTATTTGTAGTGAGGTGGATGGACCTAGAGTCTGTCATACAGAGTGAAGTAAGTCAGAAAGAGAAAAACAAATACCATATGCTAATACATATGTATGGAATCTGGGGAAAAAATGGTCATGAAGAACCTAGGGGCAAGACGGGAATAAAGACACAGACCTACTAGAGAAGGGACTTGAGGATATGGGGAGGGGGAAGGGTAAGCTGCGACAAAGTGAGAGAGTGGTATGGACATATATACACTACCAAACATAAAATAGATAGCTAGTGGGAAGCAGCCACATAGCACAGGGAGATCAGCTCAGTGCTTTTTGACCACCTAGAGGGGTGGGATAGTGAGTGTGGGATGGAGGGAAATGCAAGAGGGAAGAGATATGGCGACATATGTATATGTATAAGTGATTCACTTTGTTATAAAGCAGAAACTAACACACCATTTTAAAGCAATTATATTGCAGTAAATGTGTTTAGAAAAAAATTAAATACAACGAAAAAATATTAAAAGCAGCAAGGGAAAAGCAACAAATAACATACAAGGGAATCTCTATAAGGTTATCAGCTGATCTATCAGCAGAAACTCTACAGTTCAGAAGAAAATGGCAGCATAAAATTAAAATGATTAAAGGGGAAACCTACAGCCAAGATTACTCTACTCAGCACAGCTGTCATTCAGATGTGATGGAGAAATCAAAAGCTTTACAAACAAGCAAAAACTAAGAAAATTCGGCACCACCAGACCAGCTTTACAACAAATTCTGAAGGAACATCTATATGCAGGAAACACAAGAGAAGAAAAAGACCTACAAAAACAAACCCAAAACAATTAAGAAAATGGTAATAGGAACATACATATAGATAATTACCTTAAATGTAAATGGATTAAATGTTCAAACCAAAACACACAGACTGGCTGAATGGAAGCAAGAACAAGACCCATATATATGTTGTCTACAAGAGACCCACTTCAGACCTAGGGACACATACAGACTGAAAGTGAGGAGATGGAAAAAATATTCCATGCAAATGGAAATCAAAAGAAAGCTGGAGTAGCAATTTTCATATCAGAAAATATAGACTGTAAAATAAAGACTGTTACAAGAGACCAATAAGACACTACATAATGATCAAGGGATCAATCCTAAGAGAAGATATAATAATTGTAAATAATTTTGCATGCAACATAGGAGCACCACAACACAGAAGGCAAATGCTAACAGCCATAAAATGGGAAATCAACAGTAACACAATAATAGTGGGGGACATTAACACTCCACTTACACCAATGGATAGGTCATCCAGGCAGAAAATTAATAGGAATCACAAGCCTTAAAAGTAACACTAGAGCAGACAGACTTAATTGATATTTAAAGGAAAATCCATCCAAAAGCACAGAATACACTTTCTTCTCAAGCACACATGGAAGATTCTCCAGGATAGATCACATGCTGGGTCAGAAATCAAGCCTCGGTAAATTTAAGAAAATTGAAATTGTATCAAGCATCTTTTCTGACCACAATGCTATGAGATTAGAAATCAATTACAGGAAAAAAAGTGTAAAAAACACAAACACATGGAGGCTAAAAAATATGCTACTAAATAACCAAGAGATCACTGATGAAATCAAAGAGGAAATGAAAAAATACATAGAGACAAATGACAGCTACAACATGACAAAAACCTATAGGATGCAGCAAAAGCAGGTCTAAGAGGGAAGTTTATAACAATACAATTGTACCTCAGGAAACAAGAAGAAAAATCTCAAATAAATGTCCTAACCTTACACCTAAAGTGACTAGAGAAAGAAGAACAAACAAAACCCAAAGTTAGCAGAAGGAAAGAAATCATAAAGATCAGAGCAGAAATAAATGAAATAGAAATGAAAAAAGCAATAACAATGATCAATAAAACTAAAAGCTGTTCTTTGAGAAGATAAACAAAATTGATAAAACTTTAGCCAGACTCATCAAGAAAAAAAAGGGAGAGGACGCAAATCAATAGAATTAGAAAGGAAAAAGGAGAAGTTACAGATGACACTGCAGAAATACAAAGGATCAAAAGAGACTACTACAAGCAAATATATGCCAAATAAATGGACAACATGGAATAAATGGACAAAGTCTTAGAAAGGTACAACCTTCCAACACTGAACCCGGAAGAAATAGAAAAAATGAACAGACCAATCACAAGTAATGAAATTGAAACTGTGACTTAAAATCTTCCAACAAACAGAGGTCCAGGACCAGATGGCTTCACAGGCGAATTCTATCAAACATTTAGAGAAGAGCTAACACCTATCCTTCTCAAACTCTTCCAAAATATAGCAGAGGGAGGAACACTCCCAAACTCATTGGATGAGGCCACCATCACCCTGATACCAAAACGAGACAAAAATATCACAAAAAAAGAAAATTACAGGCCAATATCACTGATGAACATAGACGCAAAAATACTCAACAAAATACTAGCAAGTGAGTCCAGCAACACTTTAAAAGTATCATACACCATGATCAAGTGAGATTTATCCCAGAGATACAAGTATTCTTCAGTATATGCAAATCAATCAATGTGATACTCCATATTAACAAATTGAAGAATAAAAACCATATGATCCTCTCAATAGAGGCAGAAAAGTTTTTGACAAAATTCGACTCCCATTTTTTTTTTTTTTTTTTTGTGGTATGCGGGCCTCTCACCATTGTGGCCTCTCCCGTTGTGGAGCTCAGGCTCCAGATGCGCAGGCCCAGCAGCCATGGCTCACGGGCCCAGCCGCTCCACGGCACGTGGGATCCTCCCAGACTGGGGCACAAACCCGCGTCCCCTGCATCGGCAGGCAGACTCCCAAGCACTGCGCCACCAGGGAAGCCCCAACTCCCATTTATGATAAAAATTTTCCAGAAAGTGGGCGTAGAGGGAACCTATGTCAACATAATAAAGGCCATGTGTAACAAACCCACATCAAGCATTATTCTCAATGGTGGAAAACTGAAAGCATTTCTTCTAAAATCAGGAACAAGGCAAAGGTGTCCACTCTCACCACTATTATTCAACAGTTTTGGAAGTCCTAGCTTTGGCAATCAGAGAAGGGAAGGAAATAGAAGGAATCCAAATTGGCAAGGAAGAAGTAAAACTGTCACTGTTTGCAGGTGACATGATACTATACATAGAAAGTTCTAAGGATCTCACCAGAAAATTCCTAGAGCTAATCGACGAATTTAGTAAAGTTGTGGGATACAAAATTAATACACAGAAACCTCTTGCCTTCCCATACACCAACAATGAAAGATCAGAAAGAGAAATGAAGGAAACAATCCCATTTACTGTTGCAACAAAAAGAATAAAATACCTACCTAAGGAGGCAAAAGACCTGTATGCAGAAAACTATAAGATGCTGATGAAAGAAATCAAAGATGACACAAATAGGTGGGGAGATATACCATGTTCTTGGATTGGAAGAATCAATAATGTGTAAATGACTATGCTACCCAAAGCAATCTACAGATTCAATGCAATCCCTGTCAAACTACCACTGCCATTTTTCACAGGACTGGAACAAAAAATTTCACAATTTGTATGGAAACACAAACGACCCCGAATAGCCAAAGCAATCTTGAGAAAGAAAAACGGAGCTGGAGGAATCAGGCTCCCTGGCTTCAGACTATACTACAAAGCTACAGTAATCAAGACAGTATGGTACTGGCACAAAAACAGAAATATAGATCAATGGAACAAGATAGAAAGCTCAGAGATAAATCCATGCACCTATGGTCAACTAATCTATGACACAGGAGGCAAGAACATACAATGGAGCAAAGACAGCCTCTTCAATAAGTGGTGCTGGGAAAACTGGACAACTACATGGAAAAGAATGAAAATAGAACACTCCCTAACACCATACACAAAAATAACCTAAAAATGGATTAAAGACCTAAATGTAAGGCCAGACACTATAAAACTCTTAGTGGCGGCCTTCTCTGGTGGTTCAGTGGTTAAGACTCCATGCTCCCAATACAGGGGACTGGGTTCTATCCCTGCTCAGGGAACTAGATCCCACATGCATGCTGCAAGTAAGAGTTCGTATGGAGCAAGTAAGGACCCCACATGCCATAACTAAGGAGCCCATGTGCCACAACTAAGAGGCTGGTGAGCCACAACTATGGAGCCTACAAGCTTCAACTACGATCCAGCACAACCAAATAAATAAATATTTAAAACTCTTAGAGGAAAACATAGGCAGAACACTCTTTGACATAAATTGCAGCAATATCTTTTGTGATCCACCTCCTAGAGTAATAAGAATAAAAACAAAAATAAACAAATGGGACCTAATTAAACTTAAAAGCCTTCATACAGCAAAGGAAACCATAATCAAGATGAAAAGACAACCCACAGAATGGGAGCAAATATTTGCAAATGAAGCTACTGACAAGGGCTTAATCTTCAAAATATATAAACAGCTCATGCAGCTCAATATCAGAAAAAGAAAAAAAAGGAGCAACCCAGTCAAACAATGGGTGGAAGGTCTAAATAGACATTTCCCCAAAGAAGACATACAGATGGCCGAAAAGCACATGAAAATATGCTCAGCATCACTAATTATTAGAGAAATGCAAATCAAAACTACAATGAGATATCACCTCACACCTGTCAGAAAGGCCATCATCAAAAAGTTTACAAACAATAAATGCCAGAGAGAGTGTGGAGAAAAGGGAACCCTACTACACTGTTGGTATGAATGTAAATTGGTGCAGCCACTATGGAGAACAGTATGGAAGTTCCTTTAAAAACTAAAAATAGAGCTACCATATGATCCAGCAATCCCACTCCTGGGCATATATCTGGAGAAAATGATACTTTGAAAAGGTACATGCACCCCAATATTCATTGCAGCATTACTTACAATAGTGAAGACATGGAAGCAACCTAAGTGTCCATCAACAGATGAATGGATAAGGAAGAGGTGGTACATATATACAATATAATATTACCCAGTCATAAAAAAGAATGAAATAATGCCATTTGCAGCAACATGGGTGGACCTAGAGATCGTCATACTAAATGAAGTAAGTCAGACGAAGACAAATATCACATGATATCATTTATATGTGGAATCTAAAAAATGAACTTATTTACAAAACAGTAACAGACTCACAGACTTAGAAAACAAACGTATGGTTACCAAATGGGAATGATGTGTGCGTGGGGTGGATAAATTAGGAGATTGAGATTAACACACACACACTACTAAATGTAAAATTGATAACCAGCAAGGATCCCCTGTATAGCACAGGGAACTCTACTCAATACTCTGTAATAACCTATATGGGAGAAGAATTCTGAAAAAGAATAGTTATATGTATATATATAACTGAATCACTTTGCTGTACACCTGAAACTAACAAAACATTGTAAATCAACTATACTCCAATATAAAATAAAAATTAAAAAGGAAAAAGAAAAATCATGTCATATGCAGCAGATAATTTGCTGCAACATTTCCAATTTGGATGCCTGTATTTTTCTTGCCTAATTCTTCTGGCTGAAACTTTTAATATTGTCAGCTCATATCAGTGGTGAAAGCAAGTATCCTTGTCTTGTTCTTTAACTTTTAGTAAAAGTGTTCACTCTTTCATCATTGAGTAGGATGTTAGCTGTGGGTTTTCATACATGGCTTTTATTCCTAATTGTTGAGTGTTTTTTTTAAAATCATAAATTGGTGTTGATTTTTGTCAAATGCTTTTTCTGCATCATTTGAGATAATCTTCTGGTTTTCTTCCTTTATTCTCTCAATGTAGTATATTACATTGATTCATTTTTGTACATTGAACCATCCTTGCATTACAGAAATAAATCCTACTTGGTCATGGTGTATAATCCTTTAAAATGCTTCTGAATTTGATTTGTTATTATTTTTGAGGATTTTAACATCAATATTCATAAGGGATGTTGGTCTAAAGTTTTTTGTAGTGTCTTTTTCTGGCTTTGGTATCAGGGTAATGATGACCTCACAGAATGAGTTAGAAAATATTCTCTCCTCTTTAGTCTTTTGGAAGGGGTTGAGGATTGGTGTTAATTCTTCTTTAAAAGTTTGGTAGAATTCACCAGTGAAGCCATCTGGTCTAACACGTTTCTTTTTTGGGAAGTTTTTTTAAAAATTATGATTCAGTTTCCTTACTGAATGATAGCTCTATTCAGATTTTTCTATTTCTTTATGATTCAGTCTTGGAAAGTTGTTTTTTTCTAGGGTTTTGTCGATGTCACCTGGATTATGTAATTTGTTGGTATACAGTTGTTTATAGTACTCTTTTAATCCATTTTATTTTTGTAAAATTGGTCATAACTTTCATTTCTGATTATTCCACTTTCATTTCTGATTATAGTAATTTGAGCCTTCTCTCTTTTTTCTTCATCAATCTAGATAAATGTAAATTTTGTTGATCTTTTCAAAGAACCAAAATTGTAGTTAGTTTACTTTCTCTGTTGTTTTCTATTCTCCATTTTATTTGTCACCACTTTAATCTTTATTATTTCCTTCCTTCTGCTAGATTTGAGGGTTTTTGCTCTTCTTTTTCTAGCTCCTTAAAATGTAAATTTAGGTTATTGATTTGAGGTCTTTCTTTTTTTAAGAAATGCATTTGCAGAATATATTTCCCTCTCATTACTGCTTTTGCTGCATCCCATAGATTTTGGTATGTTGTGTTTTTGTTTTCATTTGGCTCAAGTTTTTTTCTAATTTACCTTGTGATTTCTTATTTGATTCACTGGTTATTGAAGAGTGTTTTATAATTTTCACATAGTTATGAATTTTCCAGTTTTTCTACTTTTGTTGATTTCTAGGTTTTTTCCATTATGTTTGGAAAAGATACTTTCTATGATTTCAATATTTTAAAATTTATTGAGACATGTTTTGTCACCTAACATATTGTCTATTCTGGAAAATGTTCCTTGTGCACTTGAGAAAAAAATGTGTATTCTGTTGTTATTGGATGGAGTGTTCTGTATGTGTCTGTTAAGTCCAATCATCTTATAGTGTTGTTCAGGTCCTTTATTACTTTATTGATCTTCTGTCTTTTTCTTCTATTCATCTCCACACTTTAGAGTATAATCATATTAAATGTTTCATCTCTGTACATTAAGCGCCACTTTAGATGATGTTATATCTTTTGTTTCTACGATAAAATATGATTGAAGACACTCATTAGGCAAAGGATAGTCTATGATGTTTACTTCCAGTTTTACCCATTTTGTTGTTCTTCTTACCATTTTGTAGGTCACAGCCTTCCTGTTTTATCTTTTTTTTTTTTTTTTTGGAAAGCTTCTGTTAGTCACTCTTTAAGTATAGGTTTCTGAGTACAAACTGTCTTATTTTCTCTTCAAGAATGTCTGTATTTCTCCTTCATTCTTGAAGGATATTTTCAGACACAGTATTAGGGTTGACAGTTATAGTCTTTCAGCATTTGAAAAATATTCTTCCACTTGCTTCTGGCCTCCATTGTTTCAGAAAAGAAACCTACTGTCATTCAAACTGGTGTCACCCTCTTGTCATTTTCTCTTACTGCTTTACAATTTATTTTTTCTTCTCAGAAATTAATTATAGGGACTTCCCTGGTCGCACAGTGGTTAAGAATCTGCCTGCCAATGCAGGGGACACAGGTTCAAGCCCTGGTCTGGGAAGATCCCTCATGCCACAGAGCAACTAAGCTTGTGTGTCACAACTACTGAGCCTGCACTCTAGAGCCCACGAGCCACAACTACTGAGCCTGCATGCCACAACTAATGAAACCCGCATGCCTAGCACCCATGCTCCACAACAAGAGAAGCCACCGCAATAAGAAGCCTGCGCATCACAACGAAGAGTAACCCCCACTTGCTGCAACTAGAGAAAGCCCACGCGCAGCAATGAAGACCCAACACAGCCAAAAATAATTAATTAATTAAAAAGAAATTAATTATAATATGTCTTAATGTGGATTTTTTGGGATTTGCTCACTTCCTGAATCTGTGGGTTAATTTATTTTGTTAAATTTGCAAAGTTTTCAGACATTATTTCTTTGAATATATTTCTCAGTTTCTTTCTCCTCTCCTTTAGGGCTCAGTTCCTTCAAATTTACTTAACTGGTTTATTAGTTTTAATAGTTTGTTTGGGGATTTATTGAATTTTTCTATGTTCAGGATCACATCATTTGCAAATAGAAATAGTTTTATTTCTTGCTTTCCACCCTAGATGGATTTTATTTATTTTATTGCTTAATTGTATGGCTAGAACCTACAGTAAATGTTAAATAGAAGTGGCAAGAGTGGACAATTTTCTCTTGTTGCTGATCTTAGGGAAATAGCATGCGGTCATTGGCCTTTCAGTATGATGTTAGTTGTGAGCTTTTCGTAGATGGTATTTATCAGGTTCAGGAAGTTCCCTCCTACTCCTAATTTGTTGTGTTAGTTCTTTTTTTATTCACAAGAGGGTATTTGATTTTGTGAAATACTTTTTCTGCATCTTTTTAAATAATGAAATAGTTTTGCCCTTTATCAGTACATTATGTTATTTGATTCATTTTTCTATGTTCAAACAATCATGCAATCCTGGTATAAAACCTAGTTAATCATGGTATATACTCTTTTTACATCACACTGAATTCAGTTTGCTAATGTTTTTTGAGGAGTTTTGCATCTATATTTATAAGGGATATTGGTCTGTTGTTTTCTTCTCTTGTGATATGATCCTGGTTTTGATATCAAGATAATATTGGCCCTATGTAATGAATTTGGCAGTGTTTCCTCCCTCTTATTATTTTGTAGAGTCTTATGTAAGTTTGTTACTGTATTTCTCTACTACTGCCTTATTTTGTGTTAAATCAGTATTTGCTGGTATACTACTTTAAATCCCTTGTTTCTTTTGAGTTATTCTCTTAGTCATTGCCTTAAAAAATGACAATTTCCATATTAAAATTAAAACAATCTAGTATGAGTAATATCAAATTAATTTCAAGAAAACATTGCTGAGATTCATCTCCATTTCATCCCCTTTCCATAATATTGTTTTCACACAAATTACATCTTTATATATTATAAGCCACCAACACAGTATGAGGATTACTGTTTATGTAATTGCTTTTAAATAGGTAGAAGGAAAAAGTTAACTACAAAATACCTTAAAACTTTCTTCTATATTTACTTATGTAATGCCTTTACCAGTAGCCTTTATTTCCTTATTTATTGAAGTATAATTGACTTACAATATTATATTAGTTTCAGATGTATAATTACAGTGATTCTATATTTTTATACCTTACAAAATTATCACCACAATAAGTCTAGTTATCTGTCACCATACAAAGTAATTACAATATTGTTAACTAAATTCCCCATGCTGTACATAATATACTTTTGACTTATTTATTTCATAACTGAAAGTCTCTATATCTTAATCTCCCCTCATTTACTTAACTCATCCCCCAACACCCTCTCCTCTGGCAACCACCAGTTTGTTCTCTGTGTCTATAAGTCTGTTTCTGTTTTGTTATGTTTATTTGTCTTGTTTTCTAGATTCCATATATAAGTGAAATCATACGATGTTTGTCTCTCTCCATATGACTTATTTCACTTAGCATAATACCATCAAGGTACACCCATATTGCCCCAAATAGCAAGATTTAATTTTTTAATGGCTTAATAACACTTCATTGTATATATATGTATGTAAGTATGTATATATGTGTGTGTGTGCGTATATATATATATATATATATATATATATATATATATATATCTCACATCTTTATCCATTCATCAAGTGATGGACACTTAGGTTGCTTCCATATCTTAGCTGTTGTAAACAATGCTGCAAGGAACATAAAGGTGCATATATCTTTTTGAAATAGTGTTTTCATTTTCTTTGGAAAAATACCCAGAAGTGGAGCTGCTGGATTGTATGGTAGTTTTATTTTTAAATTTTTGAGGAACCTCCACACTGTTTATCATAGAGGCTGTACCAATTTTCATTCCCACCAACAGTGCACAAGGGTTCCCTTCTCTCCATATCCTCACCAACACCTGTTATTTGTTGTCTTCTTGATAACAGCCATTCTGTCAGGTGTAAAGTGATATCTTATTGCTGGTTTTGATTTGCATTTTCGTGATGATTAGTGATGTTGAGAATCTTTTCATGTGCCTGTTGGGTATCTGTATGTCCACTTGGGAAAAATTCAATTCAGATCCTCTGCTGTTTTTTAATCAAAGGTTTTTTCTTTTATGTTGAGTTGTATGAGTTCTTTGTATATTTTGGATACTAACATTTTATCAGATATATAACTTACAAATACCTTCTCCCATTCAGTAGGCTGCCTTTTCATTTTGTTGATGGTTTTCTTCACTGTACAAAAGCTTTTTAGGGACTTCCCTGGTGGTCCAGTGGCTGACTCTGTGCTCCCAATGCAGGGGGCCTGGGTTAGATCCCTGGTCAAGGAACTAGATCCCACATGGATGCCACAAATAAAAAGATTCTGCATGCCACAGCTAAAGATCCCACGTGCCACAATGAATATCTCACACGTGGCAACAAAGATCCTGCGTGCCGCAACTAAGACCAGGCATAGCCTAAATAAACAAACAAATTAATTAATTAATTAATATTTTTTTAAAAGCTCTTTAGTTTGATGCAGTCCCACTTACTTATTTTTGCTTTTGTTGCCCTTGCCTCAGGAAACATATCCAAAAAAATAATACTAAGACTGATGTCAAAGAGTGTACTGTCTTAGTTTTCTTCCAGATGTCTTAAAGTTTCAGGTTAAACATTTAACTCTTCAATCAATTTTGAGTTTATGTTGGTATATGTTGTAAGAAAATGGTACAGTTTCATTCTTTTTCATGTGGCTGTCCAGATTTCCCAATGTCATTTATTGAAGAGGCTGACTTTTCCCAATTGTATATTCTCAACTACTTTGTAGTATATTAATTGATCATTTAATTGTGGGTTTATTTCTGGGCTCTCTATTTTGTTCCATTGATCTATTTGTCTTTTTCTGTGCCACTACCATACTATTTTAATTATTGTAGCTTTGTAGTATAGTTTGAAATCAGGGAGCTTTATACCTCCAGCTTTGTTCTTTCTCAAGTTTGTTTTGGTGTTTTTGGATCTTTTGTGTTTTCATAGAAATCTTGGAATTCTTTTTTCCAGTTCTGTGAAAAATCCCGTTGGTATTTTGATAGGGATTACATTGACTCTGTAGATTGCCTTGAGTAGTATGCCCATTTAGCAATATTAATTCTTCCAATACGTGAGCATGGATTATATTTCAATTTGCTTCTGTCACCTTCAATTTCTTTAATCAATATCTTATAGTTTTCCGAGTACAGGTCTTTTACCTCTTTGGTTATATTTATTCCTGGGTATTATATTCCTTTTGATGCAATTATAAATGGGATTGCTCTCTTACTTTCTCTTTCTGATAGTTCGTTAGTCTATGGAAATACAACAGATTTTGGTATATTAATTTTGTATCCTGCAACTTTACTGAATTCATTTATTAGTTCTAATATTTTTTTGGGTCATGATATATAGTATCATGTCATCTGCAAACGGTGACAGTTTTTCATCTCTCTTTTCAATTTGGATTCCTTTTATTTCTTTTCCTTCTCTGATTGCTGTGGCTAGGACTTCCAATACTATGTTGAATAAAAGTGTCAAGAGTGGGCATATTTGTCTTGTTCCTGATCTTAGAGGAAATGCTTTCAGCTTTTCACTGTTGAGTATGATGTTAGCTGTGGGCTTGTCGTGTATGGCCTTTATTATGTTGAGGTATGTTATCTCTCTACCCACTTTGTTAAATGTTGTTATCATAAATGGATGTTGAATTTTGTCAAAAGCTCTTTTCTCTATTTGTTGATCATATGATTTTTATTCTTCAATTGGTTAATGTGGTGTATCACATTGATGGCTTTGCAGATATTGAAACATCCTTGTATCCCTGGGATTAATCCCACTTGATTTTGGTGTATGATTTTTTTAATGTATTGTTGAATTTAGTTTTATAATTTTTTTTAAACATCTTTATTGGAGCATAATTGCTTTACAATGGTATGTTAGTTTCAGCTTCACAACAAAATGAATCAGTTATATATATACATATGTTCCCATATCTCTTCCCGCTTGCGTCACCCTCCCTCCCACCCTCCCTATCCCACCCCTCCAGGCGGTCACACAGCACCGAGCTGATCTCCCTGTGCTATGCGGCTGCTTCCCACTAGCTATCTACCTTACGTTTGGTAGTGTATACATGTCCATGCCTCTTTATTGCTTTGTCACCGTTTACCCTTCCCCCTCCCCATAGCCTCAAGTCCATTCTCTAGTAAGTCTGTGTCTTTATTCCTGTTTCACCCCTAGGTTTTTCATGACATTTTTTTTTCTTAAATTCCATATATATGTGTTAGCATACGGTATTTGTCTCTCTCTTTCTGACTTACTTCACTCTGTATGACAGACTCTAGGTCTATCCACCTCATTTTTTAAATATTTTTATTGGAGTATATTTCATTTAAAATGTTGCATTAGTTTCAGATGTACAGCAAAGTGAATCAGTTATACATATACATATATCAACTCTTTTTAGATTCTTTCCCTATATAGGCCATTAGAGAGTATTGAGTTCCCTGTGCTATACAGTAGGTCCTTTTTGGTTATCTATTTTATATATAGTGGTGTGTATATGTCAATCCCAATCTCCCAATTTATCCCTCCCCCCCTTACTCCCTGGTAACCATAAGTTTATTTTCTACATCTGTAACTCTATTCTTGTTTTGTAGATAAGTTCATTTGTACTCTTTTTTTAGATTCCACATATAAGTGATATCATATGATATTTGTCATTCTCTGTCTGACTTACTTCACTCAGTATGACAATCTCTAGGTCTATCCATGTTGATGCAAATGGCATTATTTCATTCTTTTTTATGGCTGAGTAATATTCCATTGTATGTATGTGCCACATCTTTATCCATTCCTCTGTCGATGGACATTTAGTTTGCTTCCATTTCCTGACTATTGTAAATAGTGCTGCAATGAACATTGTGGTGCATGTATCTTTCAAATTACGGTTTTCTCTGGATATATGCCCAGGAGTGGGATTGCTGGATCATATGGTAGCTCTATTTTTAGTTTTTTAAGGAACTTCTATACTGTTCTCCATAGCGGCTATACCAATTTACATTCCCACCAACAGTGTAGGAAGATTCCCTTTTTCTCCACACCCTCTCCAGCATTTATTGTTTGCAGAATTTTTGATGATGACCATTCTGACTGGTGTGAGGTGATACCACATTGTACTTTTGATTTGCATTTCTCTAATAATTAATTATGATTTTTCATGGGCTTTTATAGCCATCTGTATGTCTTCTTTGGAGAAATGTCTATTCAGATCTTCTGCTCATTTTTTGATTAGGTGGTTTGGGTTATTTTGCTACTGGGCTACATGAACTGTTTGCATATTTTGGAGATTAATCCCTTGTCAGTTGCTTCACTTGCAAATATTTTCTCCCATCAGAGAGTTTGCTATTTTTTTTGAGGATTTTTGCATATATGTTCATCAGTGATATTATCCTGTAATTTTGTGTGTGCGATATCTTTGTCTGGTTTTGGTATCGGACTGATGCTGGGGTCATAGAACGAGTTTGGAAGCATTCCTTACTCTGAAATTTTTTGGCATGGTTTGAATAAGATAGGTGTTAACTCTTTAAATTTTGGTATAATTCACCTGTGAAGCCACCTTGTCCTGGACTTTTGTTGGTTGTGAGTTGTTTTTATTACTGGTTCAATTTCATTACTAGTAATCAGTCTGTTCACATTTTCTATTTCTTCTTGGTTCAGTCTTGGGAGATTGTACATTTGCAGAAATTTATCTCTTCTAGGTTGCTCGTTTTATTGGTGTATAATAGTTCATAGTAATCACTTATATGATCCTTTGTATTTCTGTGGTGTCAGTTGTAACTTCTCCTTTTTCATTTCTGATTTTATTGATTTGGACACTCTCTTTTTTCTTAATCAGTTTGGCTAAAGATTGATTAATTTTGTTTCTCTTTTCAAAGAACCAGGTCTTTGTTTCATTGATTTTTATCTCTGCTCTAATCTTTATTATTTCTTTCTTCTACTAATATTAGGTTTTGTTTGTTCTTTTTCTAGTTAATTTAGGTGTAAGGTTAGGTTGTTTGAGATTTTTGTTGTTTCCTGAGGTTGGCTTGTATGACTGTAAACTCCCCCCTTAGAACTGCTTTTGCTGCATCACAGAGATTTTGAAAAATTGTGTTTCCATTTTCATTTGGCTCCAGCTTTTTTTTTCCATTTCCTCTTTTTATTCTTCAGTGACCCATTGGTTTTTCAGTAATATGTTGTTCAGACTCCATGTATTTGTTTTTGCAGTTTTTTTTTCATGTGCTTGACTTCTAGCCATAGCATTGTGCTCAGAAATGATCCTTGGTATGATTTCAGTCATCTTAAATTTATTGAGACTTGTTTTGTTGCCTAGCATGTAACCTATCCTGGAGAACATTCCAAATGCACTTGAAAAGATTGAGTATTCTGCTGATTTCAGATGGAAAGTCCTGTATATATATGTATTAATTCCATTGTGATCTAATGTGTCATTTAATGTCAGTATTTCCTTATTAATTTTCTGTTTGAATCATCTGTCTATTGATGTAAATGGAGTATTAAAGTTCTCTAATATTATTGTGTTACTGTCAATCTTCCTTTATGTTTGTTAATATTTGCTTTATATATTTGTGGTTCCTATATTGGGTGCATATGTATTTACAGTTGTTATAGCTTCTTTTGGATTGATCCCTTAATCATTATGCAGTGTCATTCTTTGTCTCTTGTTACAGTCTTTGTTTTAATGTCTGTCTGATATAAGTATTGCTACCTCAGCTTTCTTTTCACTTCCATTTGCATGCATTTTTCCATCCTCTCACTTTCAGTCTGAGTGTGTCTTTAGATCTGAAGTGAGTCTCTTGTAGGCAGCATATATATGGGTCTTTTTTTTAATCCATTCAGTCACTCTATGTGTTTTAATTGGAGCATTTAGTCCATTTACATTTAAAGTAATTATTTTGGGGGGAGATATAGTTATTTTACAATGTTGTGTGAGTTTCTATCATACAGTCAAGTGAAGTAGAGTTCCCTGTGCTATACAGCAGGTTCTCATTAGTTATCTATTTTATACATATTAGTGTATATATGTCAATCTCTATCTCCCAATTCCTCCCATCCCCCTTTCCCCCCTTGGTGTCCATAGATTTGTTCTCTACATCTGTGTTCTATATTTCTGCCTTGCAAACTGGTTCATCTGTACCATTTTTCTAGATTCCACATATATGCGTTAAAACACAATATTTGTTTTTCTCTTTCTGACTTACTTCACTCTGTATGACAGACTCTAGGTCCATCCACATCTCTACAAATGACCCAATTTCGTTCCTTTTTATGGCTGAGTAATATTCCATTGTATATATGTACCACATCATCTTTATCCATTCATCTGTCGATGGATATTTAGGTTGCTTCCATGAACTGACTGTTGTAAATAGGGATGCAATGAACATTGTGGTACATGCCTCTTTTTGAATTATGTTTTTTTCAGGGTATATGCCCAGTAGTGGGATTGCTGGGTTGTATGGTAGTTCTATTTTTAGTTTTTTGAGGAATCTCCATACTGTTCTCCATAGTGGCTGTATCAATTTACATTCCCACCAGCAGTGCAAGGGGATTCCCTTTTCTCCACAGCCTCTCCAGCATTTATTGTTTGTAGATTTTCTGATGATGCCCATTCTAACCAGTGTGGGGTGATACCTCACTGAATTTTTGATTTGCATTTCTCTAATAATTAGTGACATTGAGCATCTTTTCATGTGCCTCTTGGCCATCTGTATGTCTTCTTTGGAGAAATGTCTATTTAGGTCTTCCACCCATTTTTTGATTGGGTTATTTGTTTTTTGATATCAAGCTGCATGAGCTGTTTGTATATTTTGGAGATTAATCCTTTGTCCATTGATTTGTTTGTAAATATTTTCTCCCATTGTGAGGATTGTCTTTTCGTCTTGTTTATAGTTTCCTTTGCTGTGCAAAAGCTTTTAAGTTTCATTAGGTCTTATTTGTTTATTTTTGTTTTTATTTCCATTACTCTAGGAGGTAGGTCAAAAAAGATCTTGCTGTGATTTATGTCAAAGAGTGTTCTTCCTATGTTTTCCTCTAAGAGTTTTATAGTGTCCAGTCTTACATTTAGGTCTTTAATCCATTTTGAGTTTATTGTTATTATTGATTGTGATTTTGTTAATTGTTTTTGTATTTCTTTTTTGTTTCTTTCTTCTTTTTTTGCTCTCTTCCCTTGTGGTTTGATGACTATCTTAATGTTACGTTTGTATTACTTTCTCTTTTTGTGTGTGTACCTATTATATATATTTGGTTTGTGGTTACTATGAGGTTCATGTATAACAACCTGTGTATATATGTGCTTATTTTAAGTTGCTGACCTCTTAAGCTTGAACACATTCTAACAACCCTGCATTTTTGTTTCCCCCACTCATGCTTAATTTTTTGACCTCATATTTTACATCTTTTTTGGTGTGTGTCCCTTAAGTACTTATTGTGGGTTTAGATGAGTTTACTACTTTTACTAGCTTTATATGTGGTTGATCTGCTACCTTACTGCATATTTGCCTTTACAATGAGATTTTTTTTTGTAATTTTCATAGTCCTGTTCTTTTGTTTTGCACTTTGAGAATTTCCTATAACATCCCTTGCATGCCAGTTTAATCGTGCTGAACTCTTTTAGCTTTTGCTTGTTTGTAAAACTCTTGATGTCTCCATCAAATCTGAATGAGAGCCTTGCTGGGTAATGTAGTCTTGGTTGTACCTTGGTTCCTTTCATCACTTTGAATACATCGCTCCCTTCTGGCTGCAAAGTTTCTGCTGAAAAGTCAGTTGCTAGTCTTAAGGGAATTCTGTTTTACATACTAGTTGCTTTAAGATTCCCGTTTTATTTTTTGTCATTTAGTTACAATGTGTCTTGGTGTGGACCTCTTTGAGCTCATCTTTTGGGGTAGATTCTGTGACTCCTGGACCTAGATGTCTGTTTCCTCTCCCAGCTTAAGGATGTTTTCACTTATTATGTCCTCAGATATATTCTCTGCATATTTATTTCTCTCTTCTACTTCTGGGACGCCTATATTGTGAATGTTAGTGCACTTGATGTAGTCTCAGAAGTCTCTTAAACTTACAATTTTTAAAATATTTTTTCTTTTTTCCTTTCAGCTTGGGTGATTTCCATTACACTGTCTTCCAGTTCACTGATTCATTCTTCTGTATCATCTATTCTGCTGTTGATTTCTTGTAGTGTATTTTTCTTTCAGTTATTGTATTCTTCAGCTATGTTTGGTTCTTCTTTATATTTTCAAACTCTTTGTTAAACTTCTCACAGTACCCATCCATTCTTCTCCTGAGTTCGTTTAGCATCTTTATGATCATTACCTTGAACTCTTAATACAATAGATTGTTTATCTCCATTTCATTTTGTTCTTCTGGCATTTATCTTCTTTTTAAAATTAATTAATTTATTTATTATAGGTTGCACCAAGTCTTAGTTGTGGTTCACCAGCTCATTAGTTCCAGCACATGGGCTCCTTAGTTATGGCAGACAGGCACCTTAGATGTGGCCTGTGGGGTCCTTAGTTGTGGCATGAGAACTCTTACTTGAGGCATGCATGTGAGATCTAGTTCCCTGACCAGGGATTGAACCCAGTCCCCCTGCATTGGGAACATGGATTCTTATCCACTACACCACCAGGGAAGTCCCTGGGATTTATCTTGTTCCTTCATTTGGAAGATATTCCTCTGTCTCCCCACCTCGCCTAGTTCTCTGTGTTTTGTCTATGTACTAGACAGGTTTGTTACACTTCCCAATGTTTGAAAAGTGACCTTATGTAGGAGAAACCTTCCAGTGCCCAGTAACACACTCCTCCCTGTTCATTAGAGCTATATAATCTAGGGGTGCACTATATGATCTACAGGTTTGTTTTCTGATTGCTGTGGCTAGGACTTCCAAAACTATGTTGAATAAAAGTGGAAAGAACGGACATCCTTGTCGTGTTCTGGATCTTAGAGAAAACACTTTCAGCTTTACACCATTGAGTATGATATTAGCTGTGGGTTTGTCATATATGGCCTTTATTATGATGAGGTATGTTCCCTGTATGCCCATTTTATGGATAGTTTTTATCATAAATGGACGTTGAATTTTGTCAGAGGCTTTTTCTGTATCTATTGAGATGATCATAAGGTTTTCATTTTTCAATTTGTTAATGTGGGGTAACACACTGATTGATTTGTGAATATTGAAAAATCCTTGCATCCCTGGGATAAATCCCATTTGATTATGGTGTATTATGCTCTTAATGTATTGTTGGATTTGGTTTGCTAGTATTTTGTTGAGTATTTTTGCATCTATGTTCATCAGTGATATTGGCCTGTAATTTTCTTTTTCTTCTGTTATCTTTGGTTTTGGTATCATGGTGACTGTGGCCTCATAGAATGAGTTTGGGGGTGTTCTTCCTTTATACTTTTAAAAAATAGTTTCAGAAGGATAGGTGTTAACTCTTCTTTAAATATTTGATAGAATTCGCCTGTAAAGCCATCTGGTCCTGCACTTTTTTTTTTTTTTTGTGGTACGTGGGCCTCTCACTGTCTTGGCCTCTCCCGTTGTGGAGCACAGGTTCTGGATACGCAGGCTCAGTGGCCATGGTTCACAGGCCTAGCTGCTCCATGGCACACGGGATCCTCCTGGACTGGGGCATGAACCCATGTCCCTTGCATTAGCAGGTGGACTCTCAACCACTGCACCACCAGGGAAGCCTTAGTCCTGCACTTCTGTTTGTTGGGAGTTTTAAAATCACAGTTCCAATTTCAGTACTTGTGATTGGTATGTTTATATTTTCTATTTCCTCCTGGTTAAGTCTTGGGAGATTGTACCTTTCTAGGAATTTGTCCATTTCGTCTAGGTTTTCAATTTTTTGGCATATAGCTGCTTGTAGTAGTCTCTTATGATCCTTTGAATTTCTGTTCTGTCCATTTGTAACTTTGCCTTTTTCATTTCTAACTTTACTGATTTGAGTCCTCTACCTTTTCTTCTTGATGAGTCTCACTAAAGGTTTATCAATTTTGTCTAACTTTTCAAATAAACAGCTTTTAGTTTCTTTGATATTTTCGCTTGTTTTCTTCACTCCATTTCACTTATTTCTGCTCTGATCTTTATGATTTTTTTTCCTTCTGCTAACTTTGAGTTTTGTTTGTTCTTTCTCTAGTTGCTTTAGGTGTGAGATTAGGTTGTTTATTTGGGATTTTACTTATTTTCTAAGGTAAGATTTTATTGCTATAAACTTCCCTCTTAGAAATGCTTTTCCTTTATCTGATAGGTTTTTGGGTCATCGTGTTTTCATTGTCATTTATTTCTAGGTATTTTCTGATTTTGTCTTTGATTTCTTCAGTGATATCTTGCTTATTTAGTAGTGTATTATTTAGCCTCCATGTGTTTTTTACAGATTTTTTTCCTGTAATTGATATCTAGTCTCATAGTGTTGTGGTCAGAAAAAATACTTGATATGATTTCAATTTTCTTAAATTTACCAAGGCTTGATTTGTGACCCAAGATATGATCTATCCTGCAGAATAGTCCATGAGAACTTGAGAAGAAAGTTTATTCTGTTGTTTTTGGATAGAGTGTCCTATAAATATCAATGAAGTCCATCTTGTTTAATGTATCATTTAAAGCTTGTGTTTCCTTATTTGTTTTCATTTTGGATAACCTGCCCATTGGCAAAAGTGGGGTGTTAAAGTCCCCTACTATGAGTGCGTTACTGTTGATTTCCCCTTTTATGGCTGTTAGCACTTGTCTTCTGTATTGAGGTGCTCCTGTGTTGGTGCATAATATTTACAATTGTTATGTCTTCTTCTTGGATTGATCCCTTGATCATTATGTAGTGTCCTTCTTTGTCTCTTGTAATAGTCTTTATTTTAAAGTCTATTTTGTCTGATATAACAATTCCTACTCCAGCTTTGTTTTGATTTCCATTTGCATGGAATATTTTTTTCTATCCCCTCACTTTCAGTCTTTATGTGTCCCTAGGTCTGAAGTGGGTCCCTTGTAGACAGCATATATATGGGTCTTGTTTTTGTATCCATTCAGCCAGTCTATGTCTTTTGATTGGAGCATTTAATCCATTTACATTTTATGTGGTTATCGATATGTATGTTCCTATTACCATTTTGTTAATTGTTTTGGGTTTGTTATTGTAGGTCTTTTCCTTCTCTTGTGTTTCCTGCCTAGAGATCTTCCTTTAGGATTTGCTGTAAAGCTGGTTTGGTGGTGCTGAATTCTCTTAGCTTTTGTTTGTCTGTAAAGGTTTTAATTTCTCCGTCAAATCTGAATGAGATCCTTGCTGTGTAGAGTAATCTTGGTTGTAGGTTTTTCCCTTTCATCCCTTTAAATATGTCCTCCCACTCCCTTCTGTCTTGCAGACTTTCTGCTGAAAGATCACCTGTTAACCTTATGAGAATTCCCTTGTATGTTATTTGTTGTTTTTCCCTTGTTGCTTTTAATATTTTTGTGTGTATTTAATTTTTGAAAGCTTGATTCATATGTGTCTTGACATGTTTTTCCTTGGATTTATCCTGTATGGGACTATCTGTGCTTCCTGGACTTGATTGACTATTTCCTTTCCCATATTAGGGAATTTTTCAACTATAATCTCTTCAAATATTTTCTCAGTCCCTTTCTTTTTCTCTTCTTCTTCTGGAACCCCTATAATTCGAATGTCAGTGCATTTGATGTTGTTCCATAGGTCTCTGAGACTGTCTTCAATTCTTTTCATTCTTTTTTCTTTATTCTGCTCTGTGGTAGTTATTTCCATTATTTTATATTCTGGGTCACTTATCTATGCTTCTGCCTCAGTTATTCTGCTATTGATTCATTCTAGAGAATTTTAAATTTCATTTATTGTGTTGTTCATCATTGTTTATTTGTTCTTTAGTTCTTTTAGGTCCTTGTTAAATGTTTCTTGTGTTTCCTCCATTCTATTTCTGAGATTTTGGATCATCTTTACTATCATTACTCTGAATTCTTTTTCAGGTAGACTGCCTATTTCCTCTTCATTTGTTTGGTCTGGTGGGTTTTTATCTTGCTCCTTCATCTGCTGCATATTTCTTTGTCTTTTCATTTTGCTTAACTTATTGTGTTTGTGGTCTCATTTTTGCAGGCTGCAGGTTTGTAGTTCCCGTTGTTTTTGGTGTCTGCTCCCAGTGGGTAAGGTTGGTTCAGTGGGTTGTGTAGACTTCCTGGTGGAGGGGGCTGGTGCCTGTGTTCTTGTGGATGAGGCTGGATCTTGTCTTTCTAGGGGGCAGAACCATATCCGGTGGTGTGTTTTGGGGTGTCTGTGAACTTATTATCATTTTAGGCAGCCTCTCTTCTAATGGGTTGTGTTGTGTTCCTGTCTTGCTTGTTGTTTGGCATGGGCTGTCCAGCACGAGAGCTTGCTGGCCGTTGGGTGGAGCTGCATCTTAGTGTTGAGATGGCGATCTCTGGGAGAGCTCTCACCAATTGATATTACATGGAACCAGGAGGTCTCTGGTGGACCAATGTCCTGAACTCAGCTCTACCTCCTCAGAGGCTCAGGCCTGACACCCGGCCATAACACCAAGACTCTGTCATCCACATGGCTTTTGCTTCGTGCTTGATTTCAGGCCAACTCAGGAGTGACTTTTGGACTCAAAGGTTTGAGAGGCACCCTTGCTCAGCAACGTGCCGCCCAGGAACTTAGCCAGAAACTTTGCCATATACGAGCAGTGAAACAGGGGCTCTCCAAAGGCGCCTGATCTGTCCTTTCTCTGCACAAGAGCCCACGTGCCAAGGTCTCACTTGCAGCAGGCCGGCCCGTGCTGCTGGGGGCTGGGGAATGACAACAGTCGAGCCAGGCAGGAGCAGGGCCTGTGAGAGAGTGCCTGCTGCCCAGCCACCACTGCCTGTTGTGCGAGGTGTGAGTGTGCACAGCGGGGTCCTCTGCTCCAACCTCCCATGCCCCAGGAGCAGACACTGCAGTACACGTTAGCCTTTCCCGCTGAATGTCACTGTCATCAGAGTAAAGGGAAGGGTCCCACCAAGGAGATGGTGGGAGGGCCAAAGTTCTGCAGGACTGGTGTGGTGCACTGCTAAGGGCACCAGATGGCAGAGCACTGAGGCGCGGGCACTGGCGGTCCGGCCCAGGCACCATCACTCCAGCCACAGAGCTCGGCTGAAGCTGAGGCCTGACACTCTGTGGGAAAGCAGGAGACGAGGGCCTGGGAAGGTCTGCTTACGGGGCCAGCTGGGATGACCAGTTCCCCAGTTTCCCCTCTCTGCCACGAAGGAGGTGGAAAAGGCTGTCTCAGGCCATGTCTGACACAGTGGGTTCCTTTTTGGGATTTTTATCTTGTTACTTCATCTGGAACGTTTTCCTCTGCCATCTCATTTTGTCCAACTTTCTGTGTTTGTGGTCCCAGAGGCTGCAGCATTGTAGTTCCTCTTGCTTATGCTGTCTGCCCCCTGGTGCATAAGGCTGGTCTAAGAGACTTGTGCAGGCTTCCTTGTGGGAGGGACTGGCACCTGCCCACTGGGAAGGCAGGGTCTTGTTCCTCTGGTGGGCAGGGCTGTGTCAAGGCATGTGTTTAAAGGCAGCTGTGGTCTCAGGAAGACTTTAAGCAACCTCTCTGCTGATGTGTTGGGCTGTGTTCCTGCCCTATTGGTTGTTCAGCCTGAGGCATCCCTGTGCCACAGCCTTTGGGCTGTTGGGTGGCATCAAACTGCCTGCCTCCAGGACAGCTCCCACCGATGGGTACTCTCTCCAATATCTCCACCACCAGTGTCCTTGTCCCCAAAGTGATTCACAGCTGCCTCTCACCTCCCCAGGAAACCCTCCAAAACCAGCACATAGGTCTGGCCCAGGATCCTGTGAAGTCACTGCTTTTTCCCTGGGTTCCACTGCACACGAGTCCTTGTGTGTGCCCTCTGAGAGTGGAGTTTCAGTTTCCTCCATTTCTGTGGAGTTCCTGTGATCAAATGCCACTGGCCTTCAAAGCCAAATTTTCAGGGGACTTCTCCTCCAGTTACCAGACCTCCAGACTGGGAAGCCTGATGTAGGGCTCAGAACTCTCACTCCTGTGGGAGAAACTCTGTGATGTAATTATTTTCCAATATGTGGGTCACCCGTCCAGTGGGTATGGGATTTGATTATACTGCAAATGTGCCCCTCCTACCATCTCATTGTGGCTTCTTTGTCTTTGGAGTAGAATATAGTTTTTGGTAGGTTCCAGTCCTTTTTTTGTCAATGGTTGTTCAGCAGTTAGTTGTAATTTTGGTGTTTTCATGAGAGGAAGTGTGCTCAGGTCCTCTACTTCACCATCTTGTCCTCCACCACTCTATAAGCTGTGGCCACATGGCGCCATGATGGTCCAGTTCCCTCATGCTTCACATATTTTGAAGCTCTGTCTGGTGCATATGCCACAAAGCAGAAGGTATATGGAGACCAAGAATAGAATTGGAATAGGGATTATTTCCTTTCCCTCTCTTTCTACTTTCTCAGAGCAAAATTCCTAGATGGACTTGTCTATATTCATGGTTTCTACTTCTTCATTTCACCTTGTGTCCACAACCAACTGTAGTTAATATCTTGTCCCCACTATAGTAAGTCCCCTACATATGAACATTCAAGTTGTAAACTTTCAAAGATGTGAACATGCTTTTGCA
This sequence comes from Globicephala melas, assembly GCF_963455315.2. Classification (NCBI taxonomy): domain Eukaryota; kingdom Metazoa; phylum Chordata; class Mammalia; order Artiodactyla; family Delphinidae; genus Globicephala; species Globicephala melas. The sequence goes on from NC_083335.1 coordinate 81,301,878, forward strand.
TGTTCAATCACATAAGTTAGTTCACATGTCTGGTGTACATTGTCACTTGCCTGCATCCTCTACAAGTGGCTGTGATTTTGCGTACTTTACACTACTGTATAGTAGTAGTACAGTATCTTTATTTCAAGCCCAGGATGTCCGGAAGCAAGTGTAAAAGCAGTGGTGATGTAGCTGGTACTGCTAAGAAGCACCAGCTGTTGTACTGTAGTGCTGTACTTTTCAAGGTACTGTATTGTAAGATTAAAACTGTTTTCTTTATTTTTGTGTTTGTTTTTTATGTATTATTTGTGTGAAAAGTATTAGAAAACCATTACAGCACCACACTATATAGCTGATTGTGTTAGGTGGGTACCTAGGCTAACTTTGTTGGACTTACAAACAAATTGGACTTATGAACACACTCTAGGAATGGAACTCGTTCATATGTAGGGAACTTACTGTACTCTTTGAACCACTCTTGTCATTGTCACCAATGACTTTCACAATAGTAAAGCAATGGTAAATTGTGAGTCCTCATTTTACTCAACCTTTTAGTAGCATTTGACATAGTTGATACTTCTTTCTTCTTGGAACACACTTGACTTCCAGGGTACCATACTCTTTTTTTAAACTATTTTTTTGAATGAAAGATTCTTTGAAGTCTATAGTGCTTTACAATTTTCAAAAGTTTCACACACATGTTTTCATATAATCCCATAATAACCCTTTTTTAAAAATTCTCCTTCTCCTATACTGCAGGGCACCATACTCTTATGGCTTTTATTTTACCTCATTTTGGGCCTTTTTCCCTTGTTCAACCTCATATTCTCAACCTCTAAGCATTCCAGTACTTCAAGGCTTATTCTTTGGATCACTTCTCTATCTACATCTTTTCCTTGGTCATTTTATCCAGTCTAATGGTTTTAAAAGCCATCTATGTTTACAACTCAAAATTGTATATCTCTAGGCCTAACTTCTTTTCTGAAATTCAAACTTTTATATCCTATCTTTTACATGAAATATCCACTTGAATTCTTAACAGGCATCTCTAACTTAAGATGTCAAAACCAGAGTTCCCAACTCCCTCCCATCTTCCAATTTCCAGCTAATCACTCAAAAAGTTCTGTCAGTTCTACCTTCTGATACCTCTTCTGCTACCACCCTAGTCCAGCTTCCCATTATCTTTCTACTGGACCATTATATAAGCATCCTAGATTATCTCTCTCCTTTGGCTCTTACCCCCACCCTATCTTATTTTCCACATAGCAACCAGAGTGATATTTTAATGATTTAAATCAGATGTTGTTATTACCTTTATCAAACCCCTCAATGGCTTCCCATTTCAGAGTAAAAGCAAATGTCCTTATAATGGACTTCAAGACTTCACTTGATCTGACCCCTGCCTTATCATCTTTCTGACCTCTTCTACCCCCTCCTCTTCCCTCACTCCTCTCAAATCACTGACATCCTTGTGGTTCCACAAACACTCCATGCTTGTTCCTGATTCAGAGACTTTGCTGTTGTTGATCTCTCTTCCTGAAATGCTCTTCCCCCACTTCTATCAAAGCTCTGCCCAAATGGCAGAGCTTCCTCAGAGGTGTGTTCATTGGCCACTGTGTTTAGACTTTACTGTCATTTTCTGTACCCCTATCTTGCTGTACTATTCTTTCTATAACTGAGTATTACCTAATATTATGTTAGATATTTCTTTGCTTATTTGTTCATTGTCTCCTCCACCACTAGAATATCATCTCTATAGAAGTAGGACTTTGTCTTGCCCACCATGGTGTCCTCAACTCCTGGAAGAATATTTAGTTAATATGTCCTGAGTGAATGAATGGCTTTGCAGAATATCAGTAGTGTCCCAGATACTTTTTTTTCACTGGTTTCACTGCTGAGTAATTATCTCCTTAAAGAATTTAAGCAAAATTTTTTTCACATAGTAGCTCTTTCTGTGTATGACCTGTAATTTTGCATTTAAAATTTCAGAGAAACAACTGTTTTATTTGAACTCTGTGCCCTATCAATAGAGTAGGACTCAGCCCTTCACCAAGGACCTAAGAGGAGTGGGACCAGCCATACAAAGTGAGAGTACCTGAAATATTCCATATTGTGGAGTACAACTGGCAAAGGGGAGTCTTTACAATGGAGATTGTTTTTTTCTTAATCTATTAAGTTTTAAAGAAAAGAAATCAACTTTTAAGCTAGATAAAGAATGAACCACTTAGGGGTTAATATGAAAACAGATTCAAATACCTGTGTTCTGGATGGTATTTGTAATGCTACTGACCTCTGAATTCTAGTTTAATCCCAGATATAGATGTAGAATTTTTTCCTCTCCTGACTGCTATCCTATACTTGATGATGATGCTTAGAAAGGGCAGATGGATGTGCATACTTTGGAGGCAGCTTTATGGTGTTTGGACGAAGGATGAAGAAAAACATGAAATTGGAGCAAAAAAGAAGAAGACAAAATGCACAATCACCATGCATTATGCACAAATACTCTACTTACACATTTGTGTTTAAGATTTATAAATCATAATAGTCCTCTCAGAGCCAAAAATGAAATTACTAATGTGCCATGATTTCTGCCTTATGACGTGTGGAGTCTATCAAAAGCTCTGGACAATATTTTTGGTGTAACAGTATAGAATAAAAACTCAAATTTGTTGAGTAGTTGTGCATATTTCTCTCTCTCTCTCCCTCTCTCTGCCAGAATTGAACAGCCTTGCATATTGAAACAGCATTTTTAAAAACAAGACTCAGTACATTAGAAGTTAGTTGAACTGATAATTCTTTTCTTTTCTTTTTTTTCTTTTCTTGGCTGTGCCACACAGAGTGCAGGATCATAGTACCCCAACCAGGGATTGAACCTGCATCCCCTACATTGGAAGCACAGTCTTAATCACTGGACTGCCAGGGAAGTCCCTGAACTGATAATTCTTAGGCCTCCTCATGCTGTATCTCTGATGCAGTTGCATTGCCATTCCTGGTACCCTGCCTAAAACTGCTTGTCATGTGTAGTGTGCACTACATCATGAAAATCTGAATCACTGAACTCTTCTTTGCTTAAAGGAGTCAGGATCCTTTTAAGATACTTATTGGAACAAGAAGAAAGATGGAATATCTTGCTGCTCTCAGAGATGGCCGAGGGAATTTGGAAATGGAATTCCTGTTCCATTCCAAAATGGAATTTTGGAAATTTTGGAAATGAGAAAACAGGACAACATAGGAAGAACACCCACTGGCAAAGGAAGAGCATTCAAAAATATAAAAATAAAGAGTTTTATGGTACATAAAATATATACTATTTCTAATACAGAAAATAATTACTATAATTATCATTATAGTCAATTGGCGTAACTTGAGTCTGCCAAAAAGTGTCATGAGTCCATAATGATAATAAAAGGTGGAGGAAAAATAAGGAATGTTAAGTCATTGTAATAATTATGTAGGTCAATATAACACAGTATAAGTATATATTTTTCTCTCTTCTTATCTTAACTGATTTAAAAGAAACTTGCACAAAACAGTAATTATGAAACTTAATTGCTAGGCTGAGAACATAGAAATATGTAATATATAGGACAAACTGGCAAAAAAAAAATAGATGAGGAAATAGAGTGATACTGGAACAAAATTTATTTGTTTTACTAGAACTAAGTTAGTATTAATCTGAAGTATACTGTGATAAATTATATATATTGTAATTTTCAGAGTAACCATTAAGAAAATAACTAAAAATATAGCTTACAAAAAACAAAGAAAGAATTAAAATTATACACTAGAAAGCAATGGTTTAGCATAAAAGAAAGAAGGAACAGAGGGAGGACCAAAAAAAAAAAAAAAAAGGAGTCATACACATAGAAAAGAAATAGCAAAATGGCACCTATAAATGAAACCATAGTAATGATAACACTAAATGTGAATAGATTAAACACTTCAAAGAAAAGACAGAGATTATCAGATTGGATTTCTTTAAAGATCCAAATACATTTTCTACAGTAGACACACTTTATTTATTTAATTCAAGTATAGTTGATTTACAATGTTGAGTTAATTTCTGCTGTACAGCCAAGTGAGTCAGTTATACATATATATACATTCTTTTTGTATTCTTTTCCATTATGGTTTATCACAAGATATTGAATATAGTTCCCTGTGCTATACAGTAGGACCTTGTTGCTGATCCATTCTATATACAATAGTTTGCATCTGCTAATCCCAAACTCCCAATCCATTTCTCCCCCACCACCTATCTCCCTTGGCAACCACAAGTCTATTCTCTATGTCTGTGATTCTGTTTCTCTTTCATGTATAAGTTCATTTGTGTCATATTTTAGATTCCACATATAAGTGATATCATATAGTATTTGTCTTTCTCTTTCTTACTTACTTCGCTTAGTAATAATCTCTAGGTCCATCCGTGTTGCTGAAAAATGCATTATTTCATTCTTTTTTATGGCTGAGTAATATTCCATTGTATATATGTACCACATCTTTATCCATTCATCTGTCAATGGACATTTAGGTTGTTTCCATGTCTTGGCTATTATGAATAGTGCTGCTATGAACATAGGGGTGCATGTATCTTTTTGAATTATATTTTGTCCATATATATGCCCAGGAGTGGGATTGCTGGATCATATGACAACTCTATTTTTGGTTTTTTGAGGAACTTCCAAACTGCTTTCCATAGTGGCTGCACCAACTTACATTCCCACAAACAGTGTAGGAGGGTTCCCTTTTCTCCACACCCTCTCCAGCATTTGTTATTTGTAGACTTTTTAATGATGGCTATTCTGACTGGTGTAAAGTGGTACCACATCATAGTTTTGATTTGCATTTCTCTGATAATTAAAAATATTGAGCATCTTTTCATATGCCTATTGACCATTTGTATGTCTTCTTTGGAGAAATGTCTATTTAGGACTTTTGCCTATTTTTTGATTGGGTTGTTTGGTTTTTTGTTGAGTCACATGAGCTTTTTGTATATTTTGTAAATTACACCCTTGTTGGTAGCATCATTTGCAAATATTTTCTCCCATTCCATAGGTTGTCTTTTCATTTTGTTTATGGTTTCCTTTGCTGCACAAAAGCTTGTATGTTTGATTAGGTCCCATTTGTTTATTTTTGCTTTTATATCTGTTGCCTTGGGAGACTGACCTAGGAAAACATTGGTACGATTTATGTCAGAGAATGTTTGCCTGTGTTCTCTTGCAGGAGTTTTATGGTGTCATGCCTTATACTTAAGTCTTTAAGCCATTTTGAGTTTATTTTCATGTACAATGTGAGGGTTTGTTCTTACTTCATTGATTTACATGCAGCTGTCCTGTTTTCCCAACACCACTTGCTGAAGAGACTGTCTTTTTCTCTTGTATATTCTTGTCTCCTTTGTCAAAGATTAATTGACTGTAGGTGTGTGGGTTTATTTCTGGGCTCTCTATTCTGTTCCATTGATCATTATGTCTGTTTTTGTGCCAATACTATGCTGTTTTGTTTACTGTAACTTTGTAGTATTGTCTGAAGTCTGGGAGGGTTATGCCTCCTGCTTTGTTCCTTTTCTTCAGGATTGCTTTGGAAATTCTGGGTCTTTTATGGTTCCATATAAGTTTTAATATTATTTCTTCTAGTTCTGTGAAAAATGTCATGGGCATTTTGACAGGAATCTCATTAAATCTGTAGATTGCTTAGGGTAGTATGGTCATTTTAATAATATTAATTCTTCCAATCCAAGAGCATGGGATATCTTTCCATTTCTTTGCATTATTTTCAATCTTCTTTCTTAATGTTTTTTTAAATTTTATTTATTTATTTTTGGCTGCATTGGGTTTTCACTGTTGAATGCAGTCTTTCTCTAGTTGCAGTGAGTGGGGGTTACTCTTCATTGCAGTGCACGTGCTTCTCATTGCAATGGCTTCTCTTGTTGCAGAGCACAGGCTCTAGGTGCACGGGCTTCAGTAGTTGTGGCATGTGGGATCAGTAGTTGTGGCTTGTGGGCTTTAGAGCACAGGCTCAGTAGTTGTGGCATACAGGCTTACTTGCTCCACAGCATGTGGGATCTTCCCTGACCAGGGATTGAACCCGTGTCCCCTGCATTGGCAGGCAGATTCTCAACGACTGCATCACCAGGGAAGTGCTTTATTAATATTTAATTGTTCTCAGCATATGTCTTTCATCTCCTTGGTCAGGTTTATTCCTAAGTATTTTATTTTTCGATGTGATTTTAAAAGGGATTGTTTTTTTACATTCCCTTTCTGATATTTCAGTGTTAGTGTAAAGAAATGCAACTGGGTAGGAGGAATTGGGAGATTGGGATTGACACATATACACTATTGATACTATGTATAAAATAGACAACTGATGGGAACATACTGTATAGCACAGGGAACTCTACTTAATACATGGTAGTGTCCTAAATGGAGGGGATATATGTATATGTATGGCTGATTCATTCTGCTGTGCAGTAGAAGCTAACACAACATTGTAAACAACTATACTCCAATAAAATTAATGTAAAAAAATAAAGAAATGCGATTGATTTCTGTATGTTAATCTTGTATCCTGCTACCTTGCCGAATTAGTTTATCAGTTACAAATTCAATGTTAATCTACAATTACCTAAAAATAAAAATGGAAAAGTATGTTACAGATTAAAAAATAGGATGAAAAATATATATTATTCAAATAGTAACCATAAGAGTGTTGAAATGCCTGTACTTTAGGACCACAGAATGTTGCCAGAGATAAAGAGGGACATGTTATAATGACAAAAGAGTCAATTCATCAGGAGGACATAAAAATTTAAAATACATACACCTAACTACAGGATGTAAAACACATAAAGAAAAACTGACAGAGTTGAAGGAAAAAGACAACTAAACAATAATAATTGGAAACTTCAAAAACTCACTCTCAATACAGCTAGACATAAAATCAACAAGGATACAAAAGACTTGAATAACACTACCGACAAATTAGACCTAACTGACATCTGTAGGATACTCCATCCAACAGCTGCAGAATGCACATCCTTTTCCAGCCACCATTGAACATTCTCAAGGATAGAACACCTTCTAGGCAATATAAAACAAGTCTGAATAAATATTTTTATGATTTAAATATTTTTATATTTTATAATTTAAATTATACAAAGCATGTTCTCTGGCCATAACAAAATTAAATTAGAAATCAACAAAAACAACAAAAAGAAATTTGGGATATAAAAAAAATCAAAAATTAAATAACACATTTCTAAATTATAGATGGGTAAAGAATAAATCACAAAGGAAATTAGAAAAATATTTTGAACTGAATGAAAGTGAAAAGCACACAAAATTTATGGGATATAGCTAAAGTAGTGCTTAGAGGGAAACATATAGGTGTAAATGTTTCTACTAGAAAAGAAAGACTTAAAACCAAGAACCTAAACTTATATCTTAAGAAGCTAGGGAAAAAACATGCTAAGTGAAATACGCCAGTCACAAAAGACCAATTCTGTATGATTCCATTTATACCAGTAACGAGAAGAATGAAATTCCTGGAAACAGAAAGTAGAACAGTGGTTTTATGTTATTTGTATTTTACCACAATTTTTAAAAATACATAAAATAAAATAATTATTTTAAAAAAATAAACTAGAAAAAGATAAGCAAACTAAATCCAAACCAACCAGAAGGAAGAAAATAATAAAGATTGGAACAAAAATAAATGAAGTAGAGAAAGTCAATGAAACCAAAAGATGATTCCTTGAAAAGATCAATAAAACTGACTATACCATCAAAAAAAGAGAGAAAAAACAAGTTACAAATCAGGAGTTAAAGAGAGAACATTACTACAGACCCTACAAAAATCAAAAGGATTATAAAGGAACACTATGAACAACTTTATGCCAAAAAAGTAGACAACTTAGGTAAAATGAACAAACTCTAAGAAAGACACAAATTACTGAAACAAACTCATAAAGAAGTATAAAATTTGAATAGACCTACAGCAAGTGAAGAAACTGAATGGATATTTTGCAGTCTTCCCACAATGACAGGCACAAACCCACAGAGCTTCACTGATTAATTCTAGAAAATATTTTAAAAATAAATAACATCACTTTTTTTTATAAAATCTTTCAGAAAATAGGGAAAGAGAAAACACCTTCCAACTCTTTCTAGGAGACAAGTATTACCTTGACACCTTGATACAGAAGCATCACAAGAAAAGTACAGAGCAACCCACTTCAAACCTAGAGACACATACAGACTGAAAGTAAGGGGATGGAAAAAGATATTCCATGCAAATGGAAACCAAAAGAAAGCTGGAGTAGCAATTCTCATATCAGACAAAATAGACATTAAAATAAAAACTATTAGAAGAGACAAAGAAGGACACTACATAATGATCAAGGGATCGATCCAAGAAGAAGATACAAAAATTGTAAATACTTATGCACCCAACATAGGAGCACCTCAATACATAAAGCAAATACTAACAGCCATAAAATGGGAAATCAACAGTAACACATTCATAGTAGGGGACTTTAACACCCCACTTTCACCAATGGACAGATCATCCAAAATGAAAATAAATAAGGAAGCACAAGCTTTAAATGATACATTAAACAAGATGGACTTAATTGATATTTATAGGACATTCCATCGAAAAACAACAGAATACACATTCTTCTCAAGTGTTCATGGAACATTCTCCAGGATAGATCATATCTTGGGTCACAAATCAAGCCTTGGTAAATTTAAGAAAATTGAAATTGTATCAAGTACCTTTTCTGACCACAATGCTATGAGACTAGATATCAATTACAGGAAAAGATCTGTAAAAAAGACAAACACATGAAGCCTAAACAATACACTACTTAATAACGAAGTGATCACTGAAGAAATCAAAGAGGAAATAAAAAAATATCTAGAAACAAATGACAATGGAGACACGACGACCCAAAACTTATGGGATGCAGCAAAAGCAGTTCTAAGGGGGAAGTTTGTAGCAATACAAGCCCACCGTAAGAAACAGGAAACATCTCGAATAAACAACCTAACCTTGCACCTAAAGCAATTACAGAAAGAAGAACAAAAAATACCCAAAGTTAGCAGGAGGAAAGAAATCATAAAAATCAGATCAGAAATAAATGAAAAAGAAATGAAGGAAACGATAGCAAAGATCAATAACACTAAAAGCTGGTTCTTTGAGAAGATAAACAAAATAGATAAACCATTAGCCAGACTCATCAAGAAGAAAAGGGAGAAGACTCAAATCAATAGAATTAGAAATGAAAAAGGAGAAGTAACAACAGACACTGCAGAAAAAAAAAGATCATGAGAGATTACTACAAGCAACTCTATGCCAATAAAATGGACAATCTGAAAGAAATGGACAAATTCTTAGAAATGCACAACTGTGAAGACGGAATCAGGAAGAAATAGAAAATATGAACAGACCAATCACAAGCACTGAAATTGAAACTGTGATTAAAAATCTTCAAACAAACAAAAGCCCAGGACCAGATGGCTTCACAGGCGAATTCTATCAAACATTTAGAAAAGAGATAACACCTATCGTTCTCAAACTCTTCCAAAATATAGCAGAGGGAGGAACACTCCCAAATTCATTTTACGAGGCCACCATCACCTTGATACTGAAACCAGACAAGGATGTCACAAAGAAAGAAAACTACAGGCCAATATCACTGATGAACATAGATGCAAAAATCCTCAATAAAATACTAGCAAACAGAATCCAACAGCACATTAAAAGGATCATACACCATGATCAAGTGGGGTTTATTCCAGGAATGCAAGGATTCTTCAATATTTGTAAATCTATCAATGTGATAAACAATATTAATAAATTGAAGGAGAAAACCCATATGATCATCTCAATAGATGCAGAGAAAGCTTTTGACAAAATTCAACACCAATTTATCATAAAAACTCTGCATAAGGTAGGCATAGAGGGAACTTTCCTCAACATAATAAAGGCCATATATGACAAACCCACAGCCAACATCATCCTCAATGGTGAAAAACTGAAAGCATTTCCAATAAGATCAGGAACAAGACAAGGTTGCCCACTCTCACCACTCTTATTCAACATAGTTTTGGAAGTTTTAGCCACAGCAATCAGAGAAGAAAAGGAAATAAAAGGAATCCAAATAGGAAAAGAAGAAGTAAAGCTGTCACTGTTTGCAGATGACATGATACTATACATTGAGAATCCTAAAGATGCTACCAGAAAACTACTAGAGCTAAGCAATGAATTTGGTAAAGTAGCAGGATACAAAATTAATGCACAGAAATCTCTGGCATTCCTATACACTAATAATGAAAAATCTGAAAATGAAATCAAGAAAACACTCCCATTTACCACTGCAACAAAAAGAATAAAATATCTAGGAATAAACCTACCTAAGGAGACAAAAGACCTGTATGCAGAAAATTATAAGACACTGATGAAAGAAATTAAAAATGATACAAATAGATGGAGAGATATGCCATGTTCTTGGATTGGAAGAATCAACATTGTGAAAATAACTCTACTACCCAAAGCCATCTACAGATTCAGTGCAATCCCTACCAAACTGCCACTGGCATTTTTCACAGAACTAGAACAAAAAATTTCACAATTTGTATGGAAGCACAAAAGATCCCGAATAGCCAAAGCAATCTTGAGAATGAAAAACGGAGCTGGAGAAATCAGCCTCCCTGACTTCAGAGTATACTACAAAGCTACAGTAATCAAGGCAGTATGGTACTGGCACAAAAATAGAAAGATCAATGGAACAGGATAGAAAGCCCAGAGATAAACCCACGCACCTATGGTCACCTTATCTTTGATAAAGGAGGCAGGAATGTACACTGGAGAAAGGAAAGCCTCTTCAATAAGTGGTGCTGGGGAAAATGGACAGGTAGGTACATGTAAAAGTATGAGATTAGATCACTCCCTAACACCATACACAAAAATAAGCTCAAAATGGATTAAAGACCTAAATGTAAGGCCAGAAACTATCAAACTCTTAGAGGAAAACATAGGCAGAACACTCTATGACATAAATCACAGCAAGATCCTTTCTGACCCACCTCCTAGAGAAATGGAAATGAAAACAAAAATAAACAAATGGGACCTAATGAAACTTAAAAGATTTTGCACAGCAAAGGAACCCATAAACAAGCCCAAAAGAGAACTCTCAGAATGGGAGACAATATTTGCAAATGAAGCAACTGACAAAGGATTAATCTCCAAAGTTTATATGCAGCTCAATAACAAAAAAACAAACAACCCAATCCAAAAATCGGGAGAAGACCTAAATAGACATTTCTGCAAAGACGATATACAGACTGCCAACAAACACATGAAAGAATGCTCAACATCATTAATCATTAGAGAAATGCAAATCAAAACTACAATGAGATGTCATCTCACACCAGTCAGAATGGCCATCATCAAAAAATCTAGAAACAATAAATGTTGGAGAGGGTGTTGAGAAAAGGGAACACTCTTGCACTGCTGGTGGGAATGTGAATTGGTTCAGCCACTATGGAGAACAGTATGGAGTTTCCTTAAAAAACTACGAATAGAACTACCATATTACCCAGCAATCCCACTACTGGGAATATACCCTGAGAAAACCATAATTCAAAAAGTGACATGTATCAAAATGTTCATTGAAGCTCTATTTACAATAGCCCAGAGACGGAAACAACCTAAGTGTCCATCATCAGATGAATGGATAAAGAAGATGTGGCACATATATTCAATGGAATATTACTAAGCCATAAAAAGAAACGAAATTGAGCTATTTGTAATGAGGTGGGTAGACCTAGAGTCTGTCATACAGAGTGAAGTAAGTCAGAAAAAGAAAGAGAAATACTGTATGCTAACACATATATATGGAATTTAAGGAAAAAAATATCATGAAGAACCTAGGGGTAAGACAGGAATAAAGACACAGACCTACTAGAGAACGGACTTGAGGATATGGGGAGGGGGAAGGGTGAGCTGTGACAAAGCAAGAGAGAGGCATGGACATATATACACTACTAAACGTAAGGTAGATAGCTAGTGGGAATCAGCCGCATAGCACAGGGAGATCAGCTCAGTGCTTTGTGACCGCCTGGAGGGGTGGGATAGGGAGGGTGTGAGGGAGGGAGACGCAAGAGGGAAGAGATATGGGAACGTATGTATATGTATAACTGATTCACTTTGTTATAAAGCAGAAACTAACACACAATTGTAAAGCAATTATACCCCAATAAAGATGTTAAAAAAAAAGTACAGAGCTATATTCCTGATGAATATATATGGATATAAAAATTCTCAGTAGAATATTACGAAAGCAAATCTAGAAATATATAAAAAGAATTATATACCATGACCAGTTGAGATTTATCTCAGGACTGCAAGGTGGGTTTAAAACATGAAAATCAGCTAATGTAATTCACCGTATTAATAGGATAAATGGGAAAATTGCACGATCATCTCAATAGATGTAGAAAAATCATTTATCAAAATCCCTCATCACCTACTGACATACAGCCCTACCCACAATTCAACTTCCCTCTCACACGAAGGCTATTACCTTTCATCTCTCCTACCTTCACAGCCTCACCCTGACTCATCTCCTCTGCACCCCTACTTATCTATCTCACCACCCCGACCCACCATCCTTCTCTCTCTCACCAGCCTTCCCTGGCCACTCATTTCCTTAACCCTGTTATGTTGTTCACAGCCCATTCCCATCACCAGCAATAATACTGTCCTCTTCCTGACTAATATCATCCATGATACACTTAGGTAGTGGCAATTTGATGTCCTGCTTCTTGAAGGCCTGTAGCAGTCTTAAACAACAGAAATTTATTTCATAGTTATAGAGGCTGGGAAGTCCAAGATCAAGTTGCCAGCATGATTACATTCTGATGAGGTCCCTTTTGCTGGTTCACAGCAAGCACCTTCTCACTGTGTCCTCATTTTCATCTGAAACTTCATCAGAATGGCTTTTATCATCCATATTTCTACCAACATTCTCTTCATGACCACTTAGGTATTCTCTAAGAAGATTGGGTGTCTCTATACAGCCCTCATCTTTTCCTTCTGGGCAATTCAGTAGAATTGCCTTTGAACGTCTGTTCAAAGCAATGCAGGCTTTTTCTGGCATGCACCTCCAAACTCTACTCATCTCCCAGTTCCAAAGCTGCTTCCACATTTTTAGGTATTTGTAACGTCAGCACCCCTATTTCTCAATTTTCTGTCTTAGTCCATTTGGGCTGCTATGGTAAAATACCACAGACTGGGTGGCTTATAAACAACAGAGTTTTATTTCTCACAGTTCTGGAGGCTGGAAGTCCAAGGTCAGGGTGCCAGCATAGTCAGATTTTGGTGAAAGCCTTCTTCCAGGTTGCAGACTTCTGACTTCTTACTGTAACCTCACATGGCTGAAGGGGTTAGGGAGCTTTGCAGGGTCTCTTTTATAAGGGCACTAATTCCATTCATGAAGGCTCCACCCTCATAACTTAATCACCTCCCCAATACCATCAAATACCAAAACCTTTGGGGGTTAGGATTTTAACATGTAAATTTGGGGGAGACACAAAAAATCAGACTACAACAATAACCTTAAATAAAATATAGTGTTTGTCTCAATTATATAGAGTCATCTATAAATAATACTCAGACGAAATATGCTAAAAGTTAATTGGTTATCTCTGGCTGGTGGGATTGTGAGTGATTTTCCTCCTGCTTTATACTTTTCTGTACTTTTAACTTTTCTACAGCAGGCAACTTGTATATTGGAGTGGGGAGGAGGTCAACAAAATAATTTGGAAAAAGGTAATAAAAGAAGTCAGAAGGGTGATGGGGGTTTGTAAAAGCAGAGCTCACTGAAGACAGATTCCAACAAACTGCCTGGTGGAAAGGGTGGGGACAATGGGAGAAGATCCCAAAGTGAGCTGGGAAAAGCCTTCACTTCTTGTCGTGTTCACCGTGCTGGGACCAGGAGGAACAAAGACACATGAAGATCATAGATGAGACCATGGCCCAGCTACAAGACCTGAAGAATCAGCACCTGGCCAGGAAGTCAGAGGTGAATGACAAGAACCACGAAATGGAGGAGATTCGTAAGAAACTGGGGGGTGCCAACAAGTGAGTGGGTTCAGGCCTGGGCTTGGAAGTACGTAGTATTGGCAGCTTGCTGGACTTGGGTCTCACCTATCTCTCTGGTTCATTTTAGGGAAATGACCCATTTACAGAAGGAGGTAACAGCCATTGAGACCAAGCTTGAACAGAAACGCAGTGACCGCCACAACCTGCTACAGGCCTGCAAGATGCAGGACATCAAGTTGCCACTGTCTAAGGGCACCATGGACGATATTAGTCAGGAAGAGGTGAGTATTATTGCTGGTGGTGGGTGTGGGCTGTGAACAACATAACCAGGAATGGGGGATGAAGGTGGCTAGGGAGGGAAGGTGAGAGAGAGAGAGAAAAGGATGGTGGGTGCAGGTGATGAGAGACAAAAGGACGGATGCAGGGGAGATGAGGCAGGGTGAGGCTGTGAAGGCAGGTGAGGTGAAAGGTAATAGCCTTGGTGTGAGAGGGCAGTTGTTGGGGGATAGGGCTGTAGAGTATTTTTCCCCCAAGAGGACATCTGGCAATGTCTGAAGTCCCCGTTTCTTTGTCACAACTGGGGTAGGGGTCACTACCAGCATCTAGTGGGTAGGTATGAGGCATGCTGCTAAACCTCCTATAGTGCACAAGATGGTAAAACATGGCCCCAAACGTTGATAGTGCCAAGATTTGGAAACTGTTTTAGAGATACATAGTGGAGTATTTGTGGTTGAAATGATATATCTAGGCTTTGCTTTAAAACAATTTGAGTATAGGAAGAGGTAATGAGAGAATGTTAGCTATGAGTTGATAAATATTTTTTCTAGCTTCATTAAGATATAATTGACATATAAAATGGTGTAAGTTTTAGGTGTACAATGTGATGTACAATGTGATTTCACATGTATATATTGTGAAATGTTTACCACAATAAGGATAGGTAACACATCCTTTATCTCACATAATTGCCATTTTACTGTTGTTACGGTGAGAACATAAAAGCTCTACCCTCATAACAACTTTCAAGTATACAGTACAGTATTGCTAACTATAGTTACATTAAGTCCCCCAAACTTATTCATCTTATAATGGAAAGTTTGTACCCATTGACCAAAATCTCCCAATTTCCCTCAACCTTCAGCCCCTGGAAACCTCCCTGCTACTCTTTGTTTCTATAAATTCAATGTTTTTAGATTCCACATATAAATGAGATCATACAGTTTCTGTGTTTCTCTGACTTATTTCATTTAGTGTAATGCCCTCAAAGTCCATCCACATTGTCGCAAATGGCAGAATTGGCTTCTTTTTACGACTAAATATTATTCCATTATATATATACCACATTTTCTTTATCTATTTATCCAATGATGGAAAAGTTTCCATGTCTTGGCTATTGTGAATAATGCTTCAATAAACATGGGAGCGCAGATATCTCTTCAAGATTGTGATTTCATTTCCTTTGAATATATATCCAGAAGGGGAATTGCTGGATCATATGGTAGTCCGAATTTTAATTTTTTGAGGAAACTCCATATCATTTCCGATAGTCATTGTACCAGTTTACATTCCCACCAACAATGACCAAGGGTTCCTTTTTCTCCACATCCTCCACAACACTTTTCTTTTGTCTTTTTGATAATCGTCAATTTAAAAGCAGTGAGATGATATCTAATTATGGTTTTGATTTGCATTTCCTTGATGATTAGTGAGGTTGAGCATCTTTTTATGTACCTATTAGTCATTTGTATGTCTTCTTTGGAAAAAATGTCTATTAAGTTTCCCCTGCCCATTAAAAAAATCCAATTATTTGGGGGTTTTGGGTTATTAAGTTGTATGTGTTTTTTATATATTTTGGATATTAAACTCTTATCAGATAGATGGTTTGCAAATATTTTCTCGCATTCCATAGATTACCTTTTCATTTTGCTGATTGTTTTTTTCTGTGCACAGCCTTTTACATTGATTTAGTCTCACCTGTTTATTTTTGCTTTTTCTGCCTTTTCTGTTGTGTCATATCCAAAAAATCATTGCCAAGGTCAATGTTAAGGAGCTCTTTCCTCATGCTTTCCTCTAGGAGTTTTACAGTTTCAGGTCTGATGTTTAAGTCTTTAATCCATTTCAAGTTTATTTTTCGGTAGTGTTAGATAAGGGTCCAATCTCATTCCTTTGCATGTGAATATCTGGTTTCCCCAGCACTATTTATTAAAAAGAATAACAAATGTTGGAGAGGGTGTGGAGAAAAGGTAACCCTCTTACACTATTGGTGGGAATGTAAATTGGTTCAGCGACTATGGAAAACAGTATGGAGGTTCCTCAGAAAACTAAAATTGACTTGCGATATGATCCAACAATCCCACTCATAGGCATATACCCAGACAAAACTATAATTTGAAAAGATACATGTACTATGTTCATAGCAGTACTATTTACAAGCCAAGACATGGAAACAACCTAAGTGTCCATCAATAGATGAATGGATAAAGATGTATTTTATATATATATATAAAATATTCCATTATATATATTATGTAGTTAATTTAATATACATAATTATAATAATTATTATTAATATAAAAATAATATAAATATTATAATGTAATATATAATAAATCATATATAACATAATGTATATTAATATTGCTATATATTAATATATATGATTTATATAACATATATGTAGTATAATATATTATATATTATAATACAAAATTATCATATAATATATAAATTATAATATAATATATAAATTATAATATAATATATATAATATTTTATTATAATGTATGTATAATATAATACCATATAATATATAATTTATTATATATAATATAAGATTTATTGAATATGATATATTATAATATTTAATTTAATTTATTTATTTCTTTATTTTATATAATATTAAAATATAATTTATAATATACTATACTATCATATAATATAGTAAACAATAAATCTTATATAAATAGAATATTATTAATATATAATATATTATAATATATAAATTATATTAATATATTAAAATAATATATAATATATATACGTATATATATGCCTGAGTCACTTTGCTGTGCAGAAGAAATTAATAGAACACTGTAAATCAACTATAATTCAATAAAATTAAAAAGAGAGAGAGACTATCATTTCACTATCCAGTTTTCTTGGCGCTCTTGTCAAATATTAGTTGACCATATATTGCTGAATTTATTTCTGTGCTCTGAATTCTGTTCCATTGGTTTAGGTGTCTGTCTTTATGTCAGTACCATACTGTTTTGATTACTATAGCTTTGTAATAAAGTTTGAAATCAGGGGTTGTGATGTATTCAGCTTTGCTCTTCTTTCTCAGAACTGCTTTCAACTAGTTGGGGTCTTTTGTGGTTCCATATGAATTTGAGGATTGTTTTTGCTCTTTCTCGAAAATAGCCCTTGGAATTTTATAAAATATTTATTTTTTTATTTTTTTGCGGTACGTGGGGCTCTCACTGCTGTGGCCTCTCCTGTTACGGAGTACAGGCTCCAGACGCGCAGGCTCAGTGGCCATGGCTCATGGGCCCAGCCGCTCCGCGCATGTGGGATCTTCCCAGACTGGGGCACGAACCCGTATCCCCTGCATCAGCAGGCGGACTCTCAACCACTGCGCCACCAGGGAAGCCCTATTTTATTTTTTTTAATTTTTGGCTGGATCAGGTCTTAGTTGTGGCCTGAGGGATCTTTGTTGCAGCATGCAGGCTTCTCTCTAGTTGTGGTGTGTGAGTTTTCTCACTCTAGTTGTGGTGTGTGGGCTCCAGAGCAAGTGGGCTCTGTAGTTCGCGGCAAGCAGGCTCTCCAGTTGAGGCATGCAGGCTCAGTAGTTGTGGCACATAGGCTTAATTACCCCATGGCATGTGGGATCTTAGTTCCCCGACCAGGTGTCAAACCTGCGTCCCCTGCATTGGAAGGCGGATTCTTTACCACTGGACCACTGGGGAAGTCCAAGCCCTTGGAATGTTGATCAGGATTTCATTCAATCTATAGATGGCTTTGGGTAGAATGGACATTTTAACAATATTAATTCTTCCAATGCGTGAACACGGGCTCTCTCTCCATTTATTTGTGTCCTCTTCAATTTCTTTTATCAGGGTCTTGTAGTTTTCACTATATAGACCTATCATTTCCCTTGTTAAATTTACTAGTAATTATATATTTTTTGATATTATTGTGCATGTGATTTTTATCTTTATTTCTTTTTGAGATAGTTCATTGTTTTATTTATTTATTTATTTGTACAATCTTGTTACTAGTACAAAGTCTATGTAATTTACTTATTTATTTATTATTCTTTATTGGAGTATAATTGCTTTACAATGGTGTGTTAGTTTCTGCTTTATAACAAAGTGAATCAGTTATACATATACATACATTCCCATATCTCTTTCCCTCTTGCATCTCCCTCCCTTGCACCCTCCCTATCCCAACCCTCCAGGCAGTCACAAAGCACCGAGCTGATCGCCCAGTGCTATGCGGCTGCTTCCCACTAGCTATCTACTTTACGTTTGGTAGTGTATATATGTCCATGCCTCTCTCTTGCTTTGTCACAGTTTAGCCTTCCCCCTAGCAATATCCTCAAGTCCATTCTCTAGTAGGTCTGTGTCTTTATTCCTGTCTTAGCCCTAGGTTCTTCATGATATTTATTTTTTCTTAAATTCCATATATATGTGTTAGCATACAGTATTTGTCTTTCTCTTTCTGACTTACTTCACTCTGTATGACAGACTTTAGGTCTACCCACCTCATTACAAATAGCTCAATTTCATTTCTTTTTATGGCTGAGTAATATTCCATTGTATATATGTGCCACATCTTCTTTGTCCATTCATCCAGTGATGGACACTTAGGTTGTTTCCGTCTCTGGGCTATTGTAAATAGAGCTGCAATGAACACTTTGGTACATGACTCTTTTTGAATTATGGTTTTCTCAGGGTATATGCCCAGTAGTGGGATTCCTGGGTAATATGGTAGTTCTGTTTGTAGTTTTTTAAGGAACCTCCATACTGTTCTCCATAGTGGCTGAACCAATTCACATTCCCACCAGCAGTGCAAGAGTGTTCCCTTTTCTCCACACGCTCTCCAGCATTTATTGTTTCTAGATTTTTTGATGATGGCCATTCTGACTGGTGTGAGATGACATCTCATTGTAGTTTTGATTTGCATTTCTCTAAGGATTAATGATGTTGAACATTCTTACATGTGTTTGTTGGCAGTCTCTATATCTCCTTTGGAAAAATGTCTTCTGCCAATTTTTGCATAGGGTGGTTTGTTTTTTTGTTATTGAGCTGCATATAAATTTTGGAGATTAATCCTTTGTCAGTTGCTTCATTTGCAAATATTGTCTCCCATTCTGAGGGTTGTCTTTCGGTCTTGTTTATGGGTTCCTTTGCTGTGAAAAAGCTTTGAAGTTTCATTAGGTCCCATTTGTTTATTTTTGTTTTCATTTCCATTTCTCTAGGAGGTGGGTCAGAAAGGATCTTGCTGTGATTTATGTCATAGAGTGTTCTGCCTATGTTTTCCTCCAAGAGTTTGATAGTTTCTGGCCTTACATTTAGACCTTTAATCCATTTTGAGCTTATTTTTGTGTATGCTGTTAGGCAGTGATCTAATCTCATACTTTTTACATGTAACTGTCCAGTTTTCCCAGCACCACTTATTGAAGAGGCTGTCCTTTCTCCACTGTACATTCCTGCATCCTTTATCAAAGATAAGGTGACCGTATGTGCGTGGGTTTATCTCTGGGCTTTCTATCCTGTTCCATTGATCTATCTTTCTGTTTTTGTGCCAGTACCATACTGTCTTGATTACTGTAGCTTTGTAGTATACTCTGAAGTCAGGGAGCCTGATTCCTCCAGCACCGTTTTTCGTTCTCAAGATTGCTTTGGATAATCGGGGTCTTTTGTGTTTCCATACAAATTGTGAAATTTTTTGTTCTAGTTCTGTGAAAAATGCCAGTGGTCGTTTGATAGGGATTCCATTGATTCTGTAGATTGCTTTGGGTAGTAGAATCATTTTCACAATGTTGATTATTCCAATCCAAGAACATGGCATATTTCTCCATCTATTTGTATCATTTTTAATTTCTTTCATCAGTGCCTCATAATTTTCTGTATACAGGTCTTTTGTCTCCTTAGGTAGGTTCATTCTTGGATATTTGATTCCTTCTGTTGCAATGGTAAATGGGAGTGTTTTCTTGATTTCACTTTCAGATATTTCATCACTAGTGTATAGGAATGCCAGGGATTTCTGTGCATTAATTTTGTATCCTGCAACTTAACCAAATTCATTGATTAGCTCTAGTAGTTTTCTGGTAGCATCTTTAGGATTCTCAATGTATAGTATCATGTCATCTGCAAACAGTGACACCTTACTCCTTCTATTCCACTTTGTATTCCTTTTATTTCCTTTTCTTCTCTGATTGCTGTGGCTAAAGCTCCCAAAACTATGTTGAATAAGAGTGGTGAGAGTGGGCAACCTTGTCTTGTTCCTGATCTTAGTGGATATGCTTTCAGTTTTTCACCATTGAGGATGATGTTGGCTGTGGGTTTGTCATATATGGCCTTTATTATGTTGAGGAACGTTCCCTCTATGCCTACCTTCTGCAGGGTTTTTATCATAAATGGGTGTTGAATTTTGTCAAAAGCTTTCTCTGCATCTATTGAGATGATCATATGGTTTTTCTCCTTCAATTTGTTAATATCGTTTCTCACATTGATTGATTTGCGTATATTGAAGAATCCTTGCATTCCTGTAATAAACCCCACTTGATCATGGTGTATGATTCTTTTAATGTGCTGTTGGATTCTGTTTGCTAGTACTTTATTGAGGATTTTTGCATCTTTGTTCATCAGTGTTATTGGCCTGTAGTTTTGTTTCTTTGTGACATCCTTGTCTGGTTTTGGTATCAAGGTGATGGTGGCCTCATAGAATGAGTTTGGGAGTGTTCTTCCCTCTGCTATATGTTGGAAGAGTTTGAGAAGGATAGGTGTTAGCTCTTCTCTAAATGTTTGATAGAATTCACCTGTGAAGCCAACTGGTCCTGGGCTTTGGTTTGTTGGAAGAATTTTAATCACAGTTTCAATTTCAGTGCTTGTGATTGGTCTGTTCATATTTTCTATTTCTTCCTGATTCAGTCTTGGCAGGTTGTGCATTTCTAAGAATTTGTCCATTTCTTCCAGGTTGTCCATTTTATTGGCATAGCGTTGCTTGTAGTAATCTCTCATGATCTTTTGTATTTCTGCAGTGTCAGTTGTTACTTCTCCTTTTTCATTTCTAATTCTATTGATTTGGGTCTTTTCCCTTTTTTTCTTGATGAGTCTGGCTAATGGTTTATCTATTTTGTTTATCTTCTCAAAGAACCAGGTTTTAGTTTTATTGATCTTTGCTATCATTTCCTTCGTTTGTTTTTCATGTATTTCTGATCTGATTTTTATGATTTCTTTCCTTCTGCTAACTTTGGGGATTTTTTATTCTTCTTTCTCTTATTGGTGTAGGTGCAAGTTTAGGTTGTTTATTCGAGATGTTTCCTGTTTCTTAATGTAGGATTGTATTGCTATAAGCTTCCCTCTTTGAACTGCTTTTGCTGCATCCCATAAGTTTTGGGTCGTCCTGTCTCCATTGTCATTTCTTTCTAGGTATTTTTTAATTTCCTCTTTGATTTCTCCAGTGATCACTTCGGTACTCAGTAGTGTATTGTTTAGCCTCCATGTGTTTGTATTTCTAACAGATGTTTTCCTGTAATTGATATCTAGTCTCAGAGCATTGTGGTTGGAAAACATATTTGATACAATTTCAATTTTCTTAAATTTACCAAGGCTTGATTTGTGACCCAAGATATGATCTATCCTGGAGAGTGTTCCATGAGCACTTGAGAAAAATGTGTATTCTCTTGTTTTTGGATGGAATGTCCTATAAATATCAATTAAATCCATCTTGTTTAATGTATCATTTAAAGCTTGTGTTTCCTTATTTATTTTCATTTTGGGTGATCTGTCCATTGGTGAAAGTGGGTTGTTAAAGTCCCCTACTCTGAACGTGTTACTGTTGATTTCCCCTTTTATGGCTGTTAGTATTTGCCTTATGTATTGAGGTGCCCCTATGTTGAGTGCATAAATATTTACAATTGTTATATCTTCTTCTTGGATCGATCCCTTGATCATTATGTAGTGTCCTTCTTTGTCTCTTCTAATAGTCTTTATTTTATAGTCTATTTTGTCTGATATGAGAATTGTTACTCCAGCTTTCTTTAGGCTTCCACTTGCATGAAATATCTTTTTCCATCCCCTTTTTTCAGTCTGTATGTGTTTCTAGGTCTGAAGTTGGTCTCTTGTAGAGAACTAATATATGGTTCTTGTTTTTGCATCCATTCAGCCAATCTGTGTCTTTTGGTGGGAGCATTTAGTCCTTTTACATTTAAGGTAATTTTCGACATGTATGTTCCTATTTCCATTTTTTTAATTGTTTTGGGTTCCTTACTGTAGGTCTTTTCCTTCTCTTGTCTTTCTTGCCTAGAGAAGTTCCTTTAGCAATTGTTGGAAAGCTGGTTTGGTGGTGCTGAACTCTCTCAGCTTTTGCTTGTCTCTAAAGGTTTTAATTTCTCCATCAAATCTGAATGAGATCCTTGCTGGGTAGAGTAATCTTGGTTGCAGGTTTTTCTCCTTCATCACTTTAAATATGTCCCGCCAGTCCCTTCTGGCTTGCAGAGTTTCTGCTGAAAGATCAGCTGTTAACCTTATGGGGATTCCCTTGTGTGTTATTTGTTGTTTTTCCCTTGCTGCTTTTAATATGTTTTCTTTGTATTAATTTTTGACAGTTTGATTAATATGTGTCTTGGTGTATTTCTCCTTGGATTTATCCTGTATGGGACTCTCTGTGCTTCCTGGACTTGATTAACTATTTCCTTTCCCATATTAGGGAAGTTTTCAACTATAATCTCTTCAAATATTTTCTCAGTCCCTTTCTTTTTCTCTTCTTCTTCTGGAACCCTTATAATTCGAATGTTGGTGCATTTAATGTTGTCCCAGAGGTCTCTGAGACTGTCCTCAGTTCTTTTCATTCTTTTTTCTTTATTCTGCTCTGCAGTAGTTATTTCCAGTATTTTTTCTGCCTGGTCACTTATGCGTTCTTCTGCCTCAGTTATTCTGCTATTGATCACATCTAGAGTACTTTTAATTTCATTTATTTTTTTGTTCATCATTGTTTGTTTCATCTTTAGTTCTTCTAGGTTCTTGTTAAATGTTTCTTGCATTTTGTCTATTCTATTTCCAAGATTTTGGATTATCTTTACTATCATTATTCTGAATTCTTTTTCAGGTAGACTGCCTATTTCCTCTTCATTTGTTAGGTCTGGTGGGTTTTTATCTTGCTCCTTCCTCTGCTGTGTGTTTTTCTGTCTTCTCATTTTGTTTATCTTACTGTGTTTGGGGTCTCCTTTTTGTAGGTTGCTTTTGGTGTCTTTCCCCAGTGGCTAAGGTTGGTTCAGTGGGTTGTGTAGGCTTCCTGGTGGAGGGTACTAGTGCCTGTGTTCTGGTGGATGAGGCTGGATCTTGTCTTTCTGAAGGGCTGGTCCACGTCTGGTGGTGTGGTTTGGTATGTCTGTGGACTTATTATGATTCTAGACAGCCTCTCTGCTAATGCGTGTGTTTGTGTTCCTGTGTTGCTAGTTGTTTGCCATAGGATGTCCAGCACTGTAGCTTGCTGGTCGTTGAGTGAAGCTGTGTCCTGGTGTTGAGATGGATATCGCTGGGAGATTTTCGCCATTTGATATTATGTGGAGCTAGGAGGTCTCTTGTGGACCAGTGTCCTGAAGTTGGCTCTCCCACCTCAGAGGCACAGCACTGACTCCTGGCTGCAGCACCAAGAGCCTTTCATGCACACGGCTCAGAATAATAGGGAGAAAATGTAGAAGGAAAGAATTAGTAGAGGTAGAAAGAAACAGAAAGAAAGGAAGGAGGGAGGGAGGGAGAGAGGGAGGAAGGAAGGAAGGAGGGAAGGGAGGAAAAAAGAAAGAAGATAAAGTAAGATAAAATACAATAAAGTTATTAAAATAAAAAAATAATTATTAAGAACAAAAAAAGAAAAAAATTAAAAAAAATAAAGGACAGAAAAAACCCTAGGACAAGTGGTGGAAGCAAAGCTATACAGACAAAATCTCTCACAGAAGCATACACACTCACAAAATGAGGAAAAGGGGAAAAAATCATAAATCTTACTCTCAAAATCCACCTCCTCAATTTGGGAAGATTCATTGTCTATTCATGTATTCCACGGATGCAGGGTACATCAAGTTGATTGTGGAGCTTTAATCCGCTGCTTCTCAGTATGCTGGGAGAGATTTCCCTTTCTCTTCTTTGTTCTCACAGCTCCCAGGGGCTCAGCTTTGGATTTGGCCCCGCCTCTGCGTGTAGGTCGCCGGAGGGCATCTGTTCTTTGCTCAGACAGGACGGGGTTTAAGCAGCCGCTGATTCGGGGGCTTTGGCTCACTCAGGTAGTGGGGAGGGAGGGGCACAGCGTGTGGGGCAAGCATGTGGCGGCAGAGGCCGGTGTGACTTGCACCATCCTGAGGTGTGTCGTACGTTCTTCTGGGGAAGTTGTCCCTGGATCCCGGGACCCTGGCAGTGGCGGGCTGCACAGTCTCCCCGGAAGAGGGGTGTGGATAGTGACCTGTGCTTGCACACAAACTCCTTGGTGGCGGCAGCAGCAGCCTTAGCGTCTCCTGGCCGTCTCTGTGGTCCACGCTTTTAGCCGCGGCTCGCGCCCGTCTCTTGAGTTACTTTAAGCAGCACTCTTAATCTCCTCTCCTCACGCACCAGGAAACAAAGAGGGAAGAAAAAGTCTCTTGCCTCTTCGGCAGGTCCAGACTTTTCCCCGGACTCCCTCCCGGTTAACCATGGTGCACTAACCCCCTGCAGGCTGTGTTCACTCCGCCAACCCCAGTCCTCTCCCTGCTCTCTGACCGAAGCCGGAGCCTCAACTCCTGGCCCCACCCACCCCGGTGGGTGAGTGGACAAGCCTCACGGGTTGCTGAGTGCCGGTCGGCCCTGATCCTCTGTGCGGGAATCTCTCCGCTTTGCCCTCCGCACCCCTGTTGCTGTGCTCTCCTCCACGGCTCTGAAGCTTTCTCCCTCCACCTCCTGCAGTCTCCGCCCGTGAAGGGGCTTCCTAGTGTGTGGAAACCTTTCCTCCTTCACAGCTCCCTCCCACTGGTGCAGGTCATGTCCCTATCCTTTAGTCTCTGTTTTTTCTTTATTCTTTTGCCCTACCCAGGTACGTGGGGACTTCCTTTTTTTTTGGGAGGTCTGAGGTGTTCTGCCAGTGCTCAGTAGGTGTTCTGTAGGAGTTGTTCCACGTGTAGATGTATTTCCAGTGTATCTGTGAGGAGGAAGGTGATCTCCACATCTTACTCTTCTGCCATCTTCCCGGAAACCCTCAGTTCATTGTGAGTATATGGAAATGTGACTGCTTTTTGTAAGTTGATATTGTATCCTGCAACTTCACTGAATTCATTTATTAATTCTAACAGTTTTTTTAATGAAGTCTTTAGAGTTGTTCTCTATATAAGATCATTTCATCTACAAACAGAGATATTTTACTTTTGTGGTTTGGATATATTTATTTCTTTTTCTTGCCTAATTTCTCTGGCTAGGACTTCCAGCACTATATTGAATACCAGTTATTAGAGTTGACATCCTTAGACATTCTTATCTTGTTCCTGATCATAGCAGCCAACCTTTCACCATTGAGTATGATGTTAGCTGTGAGTTTTTCATATATGGCCTTTATTATATTGAAGTACAATCCTTTCATACTCAATTTATTGAGAATTTTTGTAATGAAATGGTGTTGAAATTTGTTAAGTATTTTTTCTATGTCTTTTGTGATGATCATATAATTTTTACTTTTCATTATATTAATGTGGTGTATCACATTTATTGATTTGCACCATTCTTGCATGCCAGGGTTAGTCTCACTTAATCATGTTGTATAATCTTTTTAATATGCTGTTGAATTTCGTTTGTTAATATTTTAAGGATTTTTGTATCTATATTTATCAGGGATATTGATCTGTAGTTTTCTTTTCTTGTAGTATCCTTATTTGGCTTTGGTGTCAGGGTAATACTAGCCTTTTAAAATGAGATTCCCTCCTCTTCAACTTTTTGGAAGTGTTCGAGAAGGATTGGTGTTGATTCTTCTCTAAATCTCTATAGAATTCACCAGTTAAACTATCTAGTTTTGGACTGATTCAATTTTGTTACTCATTATTTTTCTGTTCAAAATTTCTATTCATGTTTCAATCTCTGTAGATTATATGTTTCCAGGAATTTATCCATTTATTCTAGGTTGTCTAATTCATTGGTGTAAAATTGTTCATAGTAGTCTCTTCTGATCTTTTGTATTTCTGTGGTGTCAGTTTTAATACCTTCTTCTTCATTTCTTGTTTTATTTATTTGAGACTTGTCTCTTATTTCCTTATTTCATCTAGCTGAAAGTTTGTCATTTTTTTCCCAAAAAAACAGCTCTTAGTTTTGTTGATCTTTGCTATACTTTTTCTAGTCTCCATTTCATTTATTTCACTGTGATTTTGTTATTTCCTCCCTTCAGCCAACTTTGCACTTAGTTTGTTCTTTTGCTACACTTTCGAGCTGTAAAGTTATGTTTATTTGTGACCTTTTTTTTTCTTAATGTAGACATTTATCACTATAAAATTTCCCCTTAGAACAGCCTTTTCTGCATCCCATAAGGTTTGGTAAATTGTGTTTCCATTTTCATTTGTCTCAAGATATTGTTTGATTTCCTTTTTGATTTCTGCTTTAACCCATTGAGTGTTCAGTAATGTGTTGTTTGATTTCCACACATTTGTGAAAGTTCCAGTTTTCCTTCTGCTATTGCTTTCTACTTTCATACCATTGTGGTCAGAAAAGTATTATGTCAATCCTCTTACATTTTCTAAGGTATGTTTTGGGACCTAATATATGATATATCCTGGAGAATGTTCCATGTGCGTTTAAGAAGAACATGTGTTCTTCTGCTGTTGGGTGGAAAGCTCTGTATATGTCCGTTAGGTTCATTTGGTCTAAGATATAGTTCAAGCCAAGGTTTCCTCATTGGTTTTCTCTCTGGATGATCTATCCATTGTTGAATGTGGGATGTTGAAGTCCCTTAATATTATTGTATTGTTATCTATTTCTCCCTTCAGACATGTTAATATTTGCTTAATATATTTAAGTATTCTGATGTTGGGTGCAGATATATTTACAATTATTATATCCTTTTGATGAACTGACCAATTTATCATTATACAATGACTTTCTTTGTCTACATTTGTTTTTTACTTAAAGTCTATTTGTCTTGTATAACTATCCCCTCTCTCTTTTGGTTTCTAGATACATGAAATATCTTTTTCTTTTTTAAAAAATTTTTAATTTATTTTTTAACACCTTTATTGGAGTATAATTGCTTTACAATGGTGTGTTAGTTTCTGCTTTATAACAAAGTGAATCAGCTATAAGCATACATACATCCCCATATCTCATCCTTCTTGAGTCTCCCTCCCACCCTCCCTATCTCACTCCTCTAGGGGGTCACAAAGAACTGAGCTGATCTCCCTGTGCTATGAAGCTGCTTCCCACCAGCTATCTATTTTACATTTGGTAGTATATATAAGTCCATGCCACTCTCTCACTTTGTCCCAGCTTACCCTTCCCCCTCCCGGTGTCCTCAAGTCCATTCTCTATGCCTGTGTCTTTATTCCTGTCCTGCCCCTATGTTCTTCAGAACCTTCTTTTTTTTTCTTTCTTAGATTCCATATGTATGTGTTAGCATAAGGTATTTCTTTTTCTCTTTCTGACTTACTTCACTCTGCATGACAGACCCTAGGTCCATCCACTTCACTACAAATAACTCAATTTTGTTTCTTTTTATGGCTGAGGAATATTCCATTGTTTATATGTGCCACATCTTCCTTATCCATTCATCTATCGATGGACACTTAGGTTGCTTCCATGACCTGGCTATTGTAAATAGAGCTGCAATGAACATTGTGGTACATGCCTATTTTTGAATTACGGTTTTCTCAGGGTGTATGTCCAGTAGTGGGATTGCTGGGTCGTATGATAGTTCTATTTTTAGCTTTTAAGGAACTGCGATACTGTTCTCCATAGTGGCTGTATCAATTTACATTCCCACCAACAGTGCAAGAGGGTTCCCTTTTCTCCATACCCTCTCCAGCATTTATTGTTTGTAGATTTTTTGATGATGGCCATTTTGACTGGTGTGAGCTGATGCCTCATTGTACTTTTTTTTTTAACATCTTTATTGGGGTATAATTGCTTTACAATTGTGTGTTAGTTTCTGCTTTATAACAAAGTGAATCAGTTATACATATACATATGTTCCCATATCTCTTCCCTCTTGCATCTCCCTCCCTCCCACCCTCCCTATCCCACCCCTCCAGGCGGTCATGAAGCACCGAGCTGATATCCCTCTGCTATGCGGCTGCTTCCCACTAGCTATCTATCTTATGTTTGGTAGTGTATATATGTCCATGCCTCTCTCTCGCCCTGTCACAACTCACCCTTCCCCCTCCCCATATCCTCAAGTCCATTCTCAAGTAGGTCTGGGTCTTTATTCCTGTTTTACCCCTAGGTTCTTCATGACATTTTTTTTCTTAAATTCCATATATATGTGTTAGCATACGGTATTTGTCTTTCTCTTTCTGACTTACTTCACTCTGTATGACAGACTCTAAGTCTATCCACATTATTACAAATAGCTCAATTTCCTTTTTTTATGGCTGAGTAATATTCCATTGTATATATGTGCCACATCATCTTTATTCATTCATCTGATGATGGGCACTTAGGTGGTTTCAATTTCTGGGCTCTTGTAAATAGAGCTGCAATGAACATTTTGATACATGACTCTTTTTGAATTATGGTTTTCTCAGGGTATAAGCCCAGTAGTGGGATTGCTGGGTTATATGGTAGTTCTATTTGTAGTTTTTTAATGAACCTCCATACTGTTCTCCACAGTGGCTGTACCAATTCACATTCCCACCAGCAGTGCAAGAGTGTTCCCTTTTCTCCACATCCTCTCCAGCACTTATTGTTTCTAGATTTTTTTGATGATGGCCATTTTGACTGGTGTGAGATGATATCTCATTGTAGTTTTGATTTGCATTTCTCTAATGATCAATGATGTTGAGCATTCTTTCATGTGTTTGTTGGCAGTCTGTATATCTTCTTTGGAGAAATGTCTATTTAAATCTTCTCCCCATTTTTGGATTGGGTTGTTTGCTTTTTTGTTATTGAGCTGCATGAACTGCTTGTAAATTTTGGAAATTAATCCTTTGTCAGTTGCTTCATTTGCAAATATTTTCTCCCATTCTGAGGGTTGTCTTTTTGGTCTTGTTTATGCTTTCCTTTGCTGTGCAAAAGCTTTGAAGTTTCGTTAGGTTCCATTTGTTTATTTTTGTTTTTATTTCCATTTCTCTAGGAGGTGGGTCAAAAAGGGTCTTGCTGTGATTTATTTCATAGATTGTTCTGCCTATGTTTTCCTCCAAGAGTTTGATAGTTTCTGCCTTACATTTAGGTCTTTAATCCATTTTGAGCTTATTTTTGTATACGGTGTTAAGGAGTGTTCTAATTTCATTCTTTTACATGTAGCTGTCCAATTATCCCAGCACCACTTATTGAAGATTCTTTTCTCCATTGTATATTCTTGCCTCCTTTATCAAAGATAAGGTGACTATATGTGCATGGGTTTATCTCTGAGGTTTCTATCCTGTTCCATTAATCTATATTTCTGTTCTTGTGCCAGAACCATACTGTCTTGATCACTGTAGCTGTGTAGTATAGTCTGAAGTCAGGGAGCCTGATTCCTCAAGCTCCATTTTTCTTTCTCAAAATTGCTTTGACTATTTGGGGTCTTCCATACAAATTGTGAAATGTTTTGTTCTAGTTCTGTGAAAAATGCCATTGGTGGTTTGATAGGGATTGCATTGAATCTGTAGATTGCTTTGGGTAGTAGAGTCATTTTCACAATGTTGATTCTTCTAATCCAAGAACGTGGTATATCTCTCCATCTGTTTGTATCATCTTTAATTTCTTTCATCAGTGTCTTGTACTTTTCTGCATACAGGTCTTTTGTTCTCTTAGGTAAGTTTATTCCTCAGTGTTTTATTCTTTTGGTTGCAATCGTAAATGGGAGTGTTTCTTGAATTTCTCTTTCAGATTTTTCATCATTAGTGTATAAGAATTCAAGAGATTTCTGTGCATAATTTTGTATCCTGCTACTGTACCAAATTCATTGATTAGCATCTTTAGTATTCTCTATATATAGTATCATGTCATCTGCAAACAGTGACAGTTTTACTTCTTCTTTTCCGATTTTTATTCATTTTATTTCTTTTTCTTCTCTGATTGCTGTGGCTAAAACTTCCAAAACTATGTTGAATAATTATGGTGAGAGTGGGCAACATTGTCTTGTTCCTGTTCTTAGAGGAAATGATTTTAATTTTTCACCATTGAGAATGCTGTTTGCTGTGGGTTTTTCATATATGGTCTTTGTTATGTTGAGGTAGGTTCTCTCTATGTCTACATTCTGGAGAGTTTTTATCATAAATAGGTATTGAATTTTGTCAAAAGCTTTTTCTGCATCTATTGAGATAATCATATGGTTTTTATCCTTCAGTTTGTTAATATGGTGTATCACATTGATTGATTTGCGTACATTGTAGAATCCTTACATTCGTGGGATAAACCCCACTTGATCATGGTGTATGATCCTTTTAATGTGCTGTTGGATTCTGTTTGTTAGTATTTTGTGAGGATTTTTGCATCTATGTTCATCAGTGATATTGACCTGTAGTTTTCTTTTTATGTGACATCTTTGTCTGGTTTTGGTATCAGGGTGATGGTGGCCTTGTAGAATGAGTTTTAAAACGTGATGATCTAAAACCAATAGAATGCACCAAGAGCAGTTCTAGGAAGGAATATTATAGCAATACAATCCTACCTCAAGAAACAGGAAAAATCTCAAATAACCAACGTAACCTTGTACCTAAAGCAATTAGAGAAAGAAGAACAAAGAAACCCCAAAGTTAGGAGAAGGAAAGAAATCATAAAGATTAGATAAGAAATAAATGAAAAAGAAATGAAGGAAACAATAGCAAAGATCAATAAAACTAAAAGCTAGTTCTTTGAGAAGATAAACAAAATTGATAAACCATTAGCCAGGCTCATAAAGAACAAAAGGGAGAAGACTCAAATCAGCAGAATTAGAATTGAAAAAGAAGTAACAACTGACAGTGCAGAAATACAAAAGACCATGAGAGATTACTACAAGCACCTATATGCCAACACCGTGGACATCCTGGAAGAAATGGACAAATTCTTAGAAAAGCAGAACCTTCCAAGAGTGAACCAGGAAGAAATATAAAATATAAACAGATCAATATCAAGCACTGAAATTGAAACTGTGATTAAAATTCTTCCAACAAACAAAGCCCAGGACCAGATGGTTTCACAGGCAAATTCTATCAAACATTTAGAGAAGAGCTAACACTTCTCCTTCTCAAACTTTTCCAAAATATTGCCATTGTTTCTTTTCTTTTTTTTTTTTTAGGGGGAAATGTTGCAATTCGTATATTTGACAAGAAATTTTATTCAAAATTTCTAAGTAACTCATACAAGTCAATAAAGAAAAAAAAAAACCGCAAACCAAATAAAAAGTAAGCCAAGTCTGAGTAGACATTTCCCTAAAGAAAGTGTACACATGAAAAGGTGTTCAGCATCATTAGCCATGAGGGAAATGGAAATCAAAACCACAATGGTATATCACTTCATACAAGTAGGATGGCTATGAACTTTCCCTCCTCTGTTTTTTATTTAACCTTATTGTATTCTCTCACGTATTCCTTTTTTTTTTTTTTTCGCAGTATGCGGGCCTCTCACCACTGCGGCCTCTCCCGCTGTGGAGCACAGGGTCCAGACGTGCAGGCCTAGCGGCCATGGGCCATGGGCCCAGCTGCTCCGCAGCATGTGGGATCCTCCCAGACTGGGGCACAAACCCGTGTCCCCTGCACTGGCAGGAGGACTCTCAACCACTGTGCCACCAGGGAAGCCCTCACATATTCCTTTTTGAGTTAACTTTTCCATCCTCATTCTCTTGGCATACAATCATATAAATTTTTCCAGTGTTAGCCTATAAAGGTGCTTATATCCCTCCATCTATTGGCCCCCAGAATAAGAAAAAACAAACACTACACAATTTAAAATGCCCTTTTACTATTATATTAGTGATGACTATGTTTGATGCAAGTCATTGGCATATCAACTTTAGTAGCTTAAACACAGAGGGGTAGATTTTTCTCACAGGACTGGGAGACTAGATGTAGTCATTCTAAGATTAATATCATGTTTCATTCATCTATCAGCTGCCCAGTTTCTGAGGTCACAAGATGACTCCCATACAACTGGTTTCTTCCTTTTTGTGTCAATAATAAAAAGACAATGGGACTTCCCCAGTGGTCCAGTGGTTAAGACTTTATGCTTCCACTGCAAGGGACACAGGTTTAATCCCCAGTCTGGGAACTAAGATCCCACATGACACATATGGTACAGCCAACAAAACAAAGCAAAACAAAACAAAAACAGATGAAAAGACAAGAGGAAAGTGATAAAGCCTATAAAGTAAGCAGAAACATCTCCAGAATTCTGATGAAGACGTTTACTTACATATCAAGAATATTCAGAATATTTTCTCATGACCACTTCTAAGTAAAAGATTCTGAGAAGGGTAGAAATTTTAGCTGGGAAAATTACTGATCCATTAGTTTACAATGCTGCATAACAGATTATCATAAATTTAGTGGCCTAGAGCAATATCTATTTATTAGTTCATAGTTCTATATAACAGAATTCTAGGTTCTCTTCTTAAGGGGTTAAAGGCCACTTCAGTCATTGCCATTGTTTCTTAAACAAGCTTTCTGCCTCTTTCTCCTTGTCTTCTCATTCTGGGACTCCAATAATTCATAGATTGTTTCTTTTAATGATATTCCATAATTCGCATAATCTTTCTTCACTTATTCTTTTTTCTTTTTACTCTTCTGAATGGATGATTTTGGATGATTTGTTTTCCAGGTCTTTCAAATTCTTTCTTCTGTTTCGTCAAGTCTACTCTTGGAGCTGTTTTTCTTTCAGTGAAGTCATTGTATCCCTCAATTCTAGGATTTCTGTTTGTTTTCTAATAGTTTCTGTTTGTTTTTGTTGTCGAACTTATTTTGTCCTCCATTGTTTTCCTAATTTCATTTAGATATCTATCTTTGTG
Source organism: Globicephala melas (assembly GCF_963455315.2). Lineage (NCBI taxonomy): Eukaryota > Metazoa > Chordata > Mammalia > Artiodactyla > Delphinidae > Globicephala > Globicephala melas. The sequence continues at coordinate 81,335,313 of NC_083335.1, forward strand.
TTCTTTTTGTTCACTGAATTTCTTTAATAGGATTTTTTCCCCAAAATCTATCTTTAAATTTTTTAAAACTTTGAGATATAATATAGCTAACATAAATGTTGTCATTTAAACTATTTGTAAGTGTTAATAAAATTATTTTGAATTATTTGTCAGGAAGTTCTTAGACCTCCATTTCTTTAGGTTCAGTCAATAAGTTTTATTAGTTTCCTCGGTGGTGTCATGTTTCCTTGATTATTCATGATCCTTGTGCATTGCATTGGTGTATGCACATTTCAGGGAGTAGGCACTTTTTCCAATGTTTACAGACTGGCTTTTGCAGACACAGCCCTTCACCAATCAGACTGTCTAAAGATTCTGTGTGGGCTTTCTAGTGGTATCCATGGGAAGGTTTGCTGCTGGGGTCCTTGGATGGGAAGTCTAGTGCCTGGGTCAGCAGGTGGGCAAGCATGGTGCTTGTGTACATGGGAACCAGCCTGGTGCTTCAGTCTATGGAGGTGGGCCTGGAACTGGGTTCACTGGGGTGGGCCTCGTGCTTTAGACTGTAGTGATGGACCTGGGATTGGGGTCTGCATGGGCACACCTGGATCCGGCGTCCACAGGGACAAGTCAGGCACTGGGACTCCTGGGGTGGCCTGGTGTCTGGGCCCATGGAGGCCAGTCTGATACTGGCCAGGGTAGGAGCCAGGTTTCATGAGAGCTGGCCGGGGGACTGGGATGATGGGGGCCAGCCTTGTGCTAATGTGAACGTGGAGGCTGGGGCTGTGAGAGTATATCTGTAACCTGGGGCCTCAGGGGCCAACCTGGAGGTTTGTTCTACTAGTGCAAGTTTGGTGCTTGGGCAGACAAGGAGCCTGGATCTGTGGAAGCCAGTATGGTGTCTAGGTCCATGGAGGCCAGCCTAGCACTGGCGTGGGCTAGGGGCCTGTGTCTGTGGTAGTCTTCCTGGTGCTGGACCCAGCTGGGAGCCTAGGTTTACAGGTGCCCATTTAGAGCCTGTCTCTCCCATGGGCTGCCCACACTTGGGGGAGGCGTGATAGGGGTAATGTAAATCTATCTTTCCTACACTCTTGAATGAATCTTTTATTATTTCTGAGCTTCACCAAGGTGTCATAATTCTTCACTTGAAATCCTTAACTCTTGTGAAGATATTCTCGTGTGTGGATATTTGTTCAAATTGATGTTTCTGTGTTTGGATGAACACTAGAAATTCCTATGCTGCCATTTTGCTGACGTCACTCCCCTCCACCTATGGTTCTGACTGGAAAACACAGGGAGTGTTAGGGCTTCAGCCCTGCTAAGTGCTCGGTGGTCCCTCCCACGGGTGGCAAATTACATCAAGGAGCAGTTGACTTGCAAGTTCCAGGCCATCGTCATTTCTCTCAAGGAGGAGTTATACATCAAGACTCCTCATTGGAGTCTACCCTAAGGTAAGGTGGGCCTGGCTCAGAGGCCAGCCCCACTCCCTACCTGACTCCCCAGGACAGGAAGGGGAGGCTGCAGTGGAGGGGCATGAGAGTGGGGGAGCATAGGGACCCAGGTCCTGAGTGACTTATTCCTAGAATACTAGGATGGTTAAACACATGAAAATCAATCAATGTACCTCACCACATTAACAGAGTGAAGGGAAAGAACCATATGATAACTACAATTGATGAAGTAAAAGCATTTGACAAAATTCAACACCATTTTGTGATAACAACACTCAAGAAACTAAGACTAGAAGAAAACCTCCTGAAAATAATAAAGGTTCTATATGAAAAAGCTACAGCTAACATCATACTCAATGGAGAAGGACTGAAAGTTGTCCCCCTAAGATCAGGAATAAAACAAGGATGCCTGCTTTCACCACTTGTATTCAACCTAAAAGTTGAATATTCAACATGGAAGTTTTTCTAGAGCAAAGACATCTAAACTGCCAAGGAAGAATTAAAATTATCTCGGTTTACAGATGACCAGATGCTATATGTACAAATATGTGTATTTCACACACACATGCACACACTGTTAGAGCTAATAAACACAGTCAGCAAAATTTCAGGATACAGTATCAACATGCAAAAATTAGCTTTATTGCTATACATTTACAGTGAACAACCAGAAAGGAAAGGAAATTTTAAAAATGAGTCCACTTAAAATAGCATCAAACAAATAGAATCAAAAAAGAGTGGATATATGTATATGTATAACTGATTCACTTTGCTGTACAGCAGAAACTAACAAGCACAACATGGTAAATCAACTATACTCCAATAAAAATTAATTTTAAAAATAAATAAAATAGCATCAAACAGAACAAAATACTTAGGAATAAACTTAACCAAGGAGGAAAACCACTTGTATACTGAAAACTAAAAAATATGGCTGAAAGAAATTAAAGAAAAGAAAAATAAATGGGAATATGTCCTTGTTCATGGATTGGAAGACTAACTATTTTTATCATAACAATACTACCCCATAGCAATCCACAGAATCAATGCAATTCCTAACAAAATCTAGTGACATTTTCACGGAAAGGTTAAACCCAACCTAAAATTCCCATGGAATCTCAATGGACCCTGAATAGCCAAAACAATCTTGAAAAAGAAGAAAAAAGTTGGAGAACTCAAACTTTTAATTTCAAAATTTACTACAAAGCTAAGGTAATTAAAACAGTGTGGTAGGGCATAAAGACAGACATATAGATCAATGAAATAGAATAGAGAGCCCAGAAAAAAAACGCTTACATATATGGCCAAATTATTTTAGACAAGGGTTCTGAGACCATTCAATGGGGAAAGGACAAAGAATGATGTTGAGTAAACTGGATATCCACATCAAAATAATGAAGTTGGACCTTTATTTAACTCAAAAGATAACTAAAAATCTAAAAGCAAGTAATAAAACTATAAAACTCTTAGAAGAAAACATAGGGGGAATATTTTGACATTGGATTGGCAATAATTTCTTGGACACAACACCACAAACACAGGCAATGAAAGAAAAAATAAATTTGGGCATTGTTAAAATAAAAAACTTTTGTGCATCAAAGGACACCGTCAATAGAATGAAAAGGCAACTTGCAGAAATGGAAAAATACCTGCAAATCATATATATTATAAGGGATTCATGTACATAATTTATAAAGAACTCCTATGACTCAATAACAAAAAACCTAATTCAAAATTTGACAAAAGATTTGAAAACAAATTTCTCCAAAGAAGGTATACAAATGGCCAATAAGCATATGAAACATATTCGACATCACTTATCATCAGGGAAATGCAAATTTAAAAAACACAATGAATTATAACCTCACACCCATTTAGGATTATCACTATCAAAAAAACAGAAAATAATGAGTGTTGATGGGGATGTGGAGAAATTGGAATCCTGTGCACTGTTGGTAGGAACGTAGATAGGTGCAGCCACTATGAAAACTAGTATGAAGTTTCTTCAAAAGATTAAAAATAAAATTACCATATTATCCAGCAATTCCACTTCTGAGTAAGTGCCCAAAAGAATTGAAAGCAGGTCCTGAAAAAGATATTTGTACGACAGTGTTCAAGCAGCATTATTCAAAATAGCCAAAAGATAAACAACCCGAATATCCATTGGCAATTGAAGGGATAAATAAAAAGTGTATATATATATACAACGTAATTCTGTGGTAGTTAATTTTATGCATCAACTTGACTGACCATGGGGTGCCCAGATTAAATATTATTTCTGGGCATGTCTGTAAAGGTGTTTCCAGATAATATTAGCATTTGAATTGGTGGACTTAGTAGATTCCACTCCACAATGTGGATGGGCATAATCCAATCCGTTGAGGACCTGAATAGAACAAAAGGTGGAGAAAGGAGGAATTTGCATATTTTTTTAATTTAGTTTTTTATAGAGCAGGTTCTTATTAGTCATATATTTTATACAACTCAGTGTATACATGACAATCCCAATCTCCCAATTCATCACACGACAACCAACACCACCTGCCGCTTTCCCCCTTTGCTGACCATACGTTCTCTACATCTGTGTCTCAATTTCTGTCCTGCAAACTGGTTCATCTGTGCCATGTTTCTATGTTCCACATATGTGCGTTAATATACGATATTTGTTTTTCTTTTTCTGACTTACTTCACTCTGTATGACAGTCTCTAGATCCATCCACGTCTCTACAAATGACCAAATTTCGTTCCTTTTTATGACTGAGTAATATTCCATTGAATATATGTACCACATCTTCTTTATCCATTCATCTGTCAATGGGCATTTAAGTTGCTTCCATGACCTGGCTATTGTAAATAGTGCTGCAATGAACATTGGGGTGCATGTGTCTTTTTGAATTATGGTTTTCTCTGGCTATATGCCCAGTAGTGGGATTGCTGGATCACATGGTAATTCTATTTTTAGTTTTTTAAGGAACCTCCATGCTGTTCTCCATAGTGACTGTATCAATTTACATTCCCACCAACAGTGCAAGAGGGTTCCCTTTTCTCCACACCCTCTCCAGCATTTGTTGTTTGTAGATTTTCTGATGATGCCCATTCGAACTGGTGTGAGGTGATACCTCATTGTAGTTTTGATTTGCATTTCTCTAATAATTAGCAATGTTGAGCAGTTTTTCTTGTGCTTCTTGGCCATCTGTATGTCTTCCTGGAGAAATGTCTATTTAGGTCTTCTGCCTATTTTGGATTGGGTTGCTTGTTTCTTTAATCTTGAGCTGCATGAGCTGTTTATATATTTTGGAGATTAATCCTTTGTCCATTGATTCATTTGCAAATCATTTCTCCCATTTGAGGATTGTCTTTTCTTCTTCTTTATGGTTTTCTTTGCTGTGCAAAAGCATCTAACTTTCATTAGGTCCCATTTGTTTATTTTTGTTTTTATTTCCATTACTCTAGGAGGTGGATCAAAAAAGATCTTGCTGTGATTTATGTCAAAGAGTGTTCTTCCTATGTTTTCCTCTAAGAGTTTTAGAGTGTCCGGTATTACATTTAGTTCTCTAATCCATTTAGGGCTTATTTTTGTAAATGGTGTTAGGGAGTGTTCTAATTTCATTCTTCTACATGTAGCTGTCCAGTTTTCCCAGCACCACGTATTAAAGAGACTGCCTTTTCTCCATTGTATATCCTTGCCTCCTTTGTCATAGATTAGTTGACGATAGGTGCCTGGGTTTATCTCTTGGCTTTGTATCTTGTTCCACTGATCCATGTTTCTGTTTTTGTGCCAGTACCATATTGTCTTGATTACTGTAGCTTTGTAGTATAGTCTGAAGTCAGGGAGTCTGATTCCTCCCACTCCGTTTTTTTCCCTCAAGACTGCTTTGGCTATTCGGGGTCTTTTGTGTCTCCACACAAATTTTAAGATTTTTTGTTCTAGTTCCGTAAAAAATGCCATTGGTAATTTGATAGGGATTGCATTGAATCTGTAGATTGCTTTCGGTACTATAGTCATTTTCACAATATTGACTCTGCCTATCCAAGAACATGGTATATCTCTCTATCTGTTGGTATCATCTTTAGTTTCCTTCATCAGTGTCTTATAGTTTTCTGCATACAGGTCTTTTGTCTCCCTAGATAACTTTATTCCTAGGTATTTTATTCTTTTTGTTGCAATGGTAAATGGGAGAGTTTCCTTAATTTCTCTTTCAGATATTTCATCATTAGTGTATAGGAATGCAAGAGATTTCTGTGCATTAATTTTGTATCCTGCAACTTTACCAAATTCATTGATTACATCTAGTAGTTTTCTGGTGGCATCTGTCGGATTCTCTGTGTATAGTATCATGTCACCTGCAAACAGTAACAGTTTTACTTCTTCTTTTCCAATTTGTATTTCTTTTTCCTCTCTGATTGCTGTGGCTAGGACTTCCAAAACTATGTTGAATAACAGCGGTGAGAGTCGACATCCTTGCCGTGTTCCTGATCTTAGAGGAAATGCTTTCAGTTTTTCACCATCGAGAATGATGTTTGCTGTGGGTTTATCATATATGGTCTTTATTATGTTGAGGTAGGTTCCCTCTATGCCCACTTTCTGGAGAGTTTTTATCATAAATGGGTGTTGAATTTTGTCAAAAGCTTTTTCTGCATCTACTCAGATAATCATATGGATTTTTTACTTCAATTTGTTAATATGGTGTATAACATTGATTGATTTGCATATATTGAAGAATCCTTGCATCCCTGGGATAAATTCCACTTAATCATGGTGTATGATCCTTTTAATGTGTTGTTGGATTCGTTTTGCTTGTATTTTGTTAAGGATTTTTGCATCTATATTCATCAGTGATATTGGTCTGTAATTTTCTATTTTTGTAGTATATTTGTCTGGTTTTGGTATCAGGTTGATGGTGGCCTCATAGAATGAGTTTGGGAGTGTTCCTTCCTCTGCAATTATTTGGAAGAGTTTGAGAAAGATTGGTGTTAGCTCCTCTCTAAATGTTTGATAGAATTCACCTGTGAAGCCATCTGGTCCTGGACTTTTGTTTTATGGAAGGTTTTTATCACAGTTTCAATTTCATTACTTGTGATTGGTCTGTTCATATTTTCTATTTCTTCCTGGTTCAGTCTTGAGAGGTTATACCTTTCTAATAATTTGTCCTTTTCTTCCAGGTTGTCCGTTTTATTGACATAGAGTTGCTTGTAGTAGTCTCTTAGGATCCCTTTTATTTCTGTGGTGTCTCTTGTGACTTCTGCTTTTTCATTTCTAATTTTATTGATTTGAGGCCTCTCCCTATTTTTCCTGATGAGTCTGGCTAATTTACTAAGGCTTGATTTGTGACCCAAGAGATGATCTATCCTGGAGAATGTTCCGTGCACACTTGAGAAGAAAGTGTAATCTGCTGTTTTTGGATGGAATGTCCTTTAAATATCAGATAACTCTATCTGGTCTATTGTGCCATTTAAAGCTTTTGTTTCCTTATTAATTTTCTGTTTGGATGATCTGTCTATTGGTGTAAGTGAGGTATTAAATTCCCCCACTATTATTGTGTCACTATCGATTTCCTCTTTTAGAGTTGTTAGCAGTTGCCTTATGTATTGAGGTGCTCCATGTTGGGTGCATATATATTTATATTTGTTATATCTTCTTCCTGGATTGATCCCTTGATCATTATGTAGTGCCCTTACTTGTCTCTTGTAACATTCTTTATTTTAAAGTCTATTTTATCTGATATGAGTACTGCTACTTCAGCTTTCTTTTGATTTCCATTTGCATGGAATATCTTTTTCCATCCACTCACTTTCAGTCTGTATGTGTCCCTAGGTCTGAAATGGCTCTCTACTAGACAGCATATATATGGGTCTCATATTTTTTTAACATCTTTATTGGGGTATAATTGCTTTACAATTGTGTGTTAGTTTCTACTTTATAACAAAGTGAATCAGTTATACATATACATATGTTCCCATATCTCTTCCCTCTTGCATCTCCCTCCCTACCACCCTCCCAATCCCACCCTTCCAGGCAGTCACAAACCACCGAGCTGATATCCCTGTGCTATGCGGCTGCTTCCCACTCCTATCTACCTTATGTTTGGTAGTGTATATATGTCCATGTCTCTCTCTCGCTTTGTCACAGCTCACCCTTCTGCCTCCCCATATCCTTAAGCCTGTTCTCCAGTAGGTCTGTGTCTTTATTCCTGTCTTACCGCTAGGTTGTTCATGACATTATTTTTTCTTAAATTCCATATATATGTGTTGGCATATGGTATTTGTCTTTCTCTTTCTGACATACTTCACTCTGTATGACAGACTCTAGGTCTATCCACCTCACTACAAATAGCTCAATTTCCTTTCTTTTTATGGCTGAGTAATATTCCATTGTACTTATGTGCACCATCTTCTTTATCCATTCATCCGATGATAGGCACTTAGGTTGTTTCCAACTGTGGGCTATTGTAAATAGAGCTGCAATGAATATTTAGGTACATGACTCTTTTTGAATTTTGGTTTTCTCAGGGTATATGCCCAGTAGTGGGATTGCTGGGTCATTTGGTAGTTCTATTTGTAGTTTTAAGGAACCTCCATACTCTACTCCATAGTGGCTGAACCAATTCACATTCCCACCAGCAGTGCAAGAGTGTTTCCTTTTCTCCACACCCTCTCCAGCATTTATTGTTTCTAGATTTTTTGATGATGGCCATTCTGACTGGTGTGAGATGATATCTTATTGTAGGTTTGATTTGCCTTTCTCTAATGATCAATGATGTTGAGCATTCTTTCATGTGTTGGTTGGCAGTCTGTATATCTTCTTTGGAGAAATGCCTATTTAGGTCTTCTCCCCATTTTTGGATTGGGTTGTTTGTTTTTTTGTTATTGAGTTGCTTGTAAAGTTTGGAGATTAATCCTTTGCCAGTTGCTACATTTGCAAATATTTTCTCCCAGTCTGAGGGTTGTCTTTTGGTCTTGTTTATGGTTTCCTTTGCTGTTCAAAAGCTTTGAAGTTTCATTAGGTTCCATCTGTTTATTTTGTTTTTATTTCCATTTCTCTAGGAGGTGGGTCAAAAAGGATCTTGCTGTGATTTATGTCATAGAGTGTTCTGTCTATGTTTTCCTCCAAGAGTTTGATAGTTTCCGGCCTTAAATTTAGGTCTTTAATCCATTTCGAGCTGATTTTTGTGTATGGTGTTAGGGAGTGATCTAACCTCATACTTTTACATGTACCTGTCCAGTTTTCCCAGCACCACTTATTGAAGAGGCAGTCCTTTCTCCACTGTACATTTCTGCATCCCTTATCAAAGATAAAGTGACCATAGGTGAGTGGGTTTATCTCCGGGTTTTCTGTCCTGCTCCATTGATCTATCTTTCTGTTTTTGTGCCAGTACCATACTGTCTTGATTACTGTAGCTTAGTAGTATAGTCTGAAGTCAGGGAGCCTGATTCCTCCAGCTCCGTTTTTTGTTCTCAAGATTGCTTTCGCTATTTGGGGTCCTTTGTGCTTCCATACAAACTGTGAAATTTTTTGTTCTAGTTCTGTGAAAAATGCCAGTGGCAGTTTGATAGGGATTGCATTGAATCTGTAGATGGCTTTGCGTAGTGAGTCATTTTCACAACATTGATTCTTCCAATTCAAGAACATGGAATATCTCTCCATCTATTTGTATCATCTTTAATTTCTTTCATCAGTGTCTTATAATTTTTTGCATACAGGTCTTTTGTCTCCTTAGGTAGCTTTATTCCTAGATATTTCATTCTTTTTGTTGCAATGGTAAATGGGAGTGTTTTCTTGATTTCACTTTCAGATTTTTCATCATTAGTGTATAGGAATGCAAGAGATTTCTGTGCATTAATTTTGCATCCTGGAACTTCACCAAATTCATTGATTAGCTCTAGTAGTTTTCTGGTAGCATCATTAGGATTCTCAATGTGTAGTATGTCATCTGCAAACAGTGACATCTTTACTTCTTCTTTTCCTATTTGGATTCCTTTTATTTCCTTTCTTCTCTGTTTGCTGTGGCTAAAACTTTTAAAACTATATTAAATAAGAGTGGTGCGAGTGGGCAACCTTGTCTTGTTCCTGATATTAGTGCAAATGCTTTCCGTTTTTCACCATTGAGGATGATGTTGGCTGTGTGTTTGTCATATATGGCCTTTATTATGTTGAGGAAAGTTCCCTCTATGACTACTTTCTGCAGGGTTTTTATCGTAAATGGGTGTTGAATTTCGTCCAAAGCTTTCTGTGCATCTATTGAGATGATCATATGGTTTTTCTCCTTCAATTTTTTAATATGGTTTACCACATTGATTGATTTGCGTATATTGAAGAATCCTTGCATTCCTGGAATAAACCCCACTTGATCATGGTGTATGATCCTCTTAATGTGCTGTTGGATTCTGTTTGCTAGTATTTTGTTGAGGATTTTTGCATCTATGTTCATCAGTAATATTGGCCTGTAGTTTTGTTTCTTTGTGACATCCTTTTCTGGTTTTGGTATCAAGGTGATGGTGGCCTCGTAGAATGCATTTGGAAGTGTTCCTCTCTCTGCTATATTTTGGAAGTGTTTGAGAAGGATATGTGTTAACTCTTCTCTAAATGTTTGATAGAATTCACCTGTGAAGCCAACTGGTCCTGGGCTTTTGTTTGTTGGAAGATTTTTAATCACAGTTTCAACTTCAGTGCTAGTGATTGGTCTGGTCATATTTTCTATTTCTTCCTGATTCAGTCTTGGCAGGTTGTGCATTTCTAAGGATTTGTCCATTTCTTCCAGGTGGTCCATTTTATTGGGATAGAGTTGCTTGTAGTAACCTCTCATGTTCTTTTGTATTTCTGCAGTGTCAGTTGTTACTTCTCCTTTTTCATTTCTAATTCTATTGATTTGAGTCTTCTCCCTTTTTTTCTTGATGAGGCTGGCTAATGGTTTATCTATTTTGTTTTTCTTCTCAAAAAACCAGCTTTTAGTTTTATTGATCTTTGCTATCATTTCCTTCATTTCTTTTTCATTTATTTCTGATCAGATTTTTATGATTTCTTTCCTTCTGCTAACTTTGGGTATTTTTTGTTCTTCTTTCTGTAATTGCTTTAGGTGCAAGGTTAGGTTGTTTATTCGAGATGTTTTCTGTTTCTTAAGGTGGGCTTGTATTGCTATAAATTTCCCTCTTAGAACTGCTTTTCCTGCATCCCATAGGTTTTGCATCGTTGTGTCTCCATTGTCATTTGTTTCTAGGTATTTTTAAATTTCCACTTTGATTTCTTCAGTGATCCCTTCGTTATTAAGTAGTGTATTGTTTAGCCTCCATGCGTTTGTATTTTTTACAGATATTTTCCTTTAATTGATATCTAGTCTTATGGCATTGTGGTCGGAAAAGATACTTGATACAATTTCAATTTCTTAAATTTACCAAGGCTTGATTTGTGACCCAAGATATGATGTATCCTGGAGAATGTTCCATGAGCACTTGAGAAAAATGTGTAATCTGTTGTTTTTAGATGGAGTGTCCTATAAGTATCAATTAAATCCATCTTGTTTAATGTTTCATTTAAAGCTTGTGTTTCCTTATTTATTTTCATTTTGGATGATCTGTCCATTGGTGAAAGTGTGATGTTAAAGTCCCCGACTATGAATGTGTTACTGTCAATTTCCCCTTTGATGGCTGTTAGTATTTGCCTTATGTATTGAGGTGCTTGTATGTTGGGTGCATAAATATTTACAATTGTTATATCTTCTTCTTGGATCGATCCCTTGATCATTATGTAGTGTCCTTCATTGTTTCTTCTCATAGTCTTTATTTTAAAGTCTATTTTGTCTGATATGAGAATTCCTACTCCAGCTTTCTTTTGGTTTCCATTTTCATGGAATATCTTTTTCCATCCCCTTACTTTCAGTCTGCATGTGTCTCTAGAGCTAAAGTGGGTCTCTTGTAGACTGCAGATATAAAGGTCTTGTTTTTGTATCCATTCAGCCAATCTGTGTCTTTTGGTGGGAGAATTTAGTCCATTTACATTTAAGGTAATTATCAATATGTATGTTCCTATTCCCGTTTTCTTAATTGTTTTGGGTTCATTATTGTAGGTCTTTTCCTTCTCTTGTGTTTCTTGTCTAGAGAAGTTCCTTTAGCATTTGTTGTAAAGCTAGTTTGATGGTGCTGAACTGCCTCAGCTTATGCTTGTCTGTAAAAGTTTTAAAATTTCCAACAAATCTGAATGAGATCCTTGCTGGGTAGAGTAATCTTGGTTGCAGGTTTTTCTCCTTCATCACTTACAGTATGTCCTGCCACTCCCTTCTGGCTTGCAGAGTTTCTACTGAGAGATCAGCTGCTAACCTTATGGCGATTGCCTTGTGTGTTATTTGTTGTTTTTCCCTTGCTGCTCTTAATATGCTTTCTTTGTATTTAATTTTTGACAGTGTGATTAATATGTGTCTTGGTGTATTTCTCCTTGGATTTATCCTGTATGGGACTCTCTGTGCTTCCTGGACTTGATTAACTATTTCCTTTCCCATATTAGGGAAGTTTTCAACTATAATCTCTTCAAATATTTTCTCAGTCCCTTTCTTTTTCTCTTCTTCTTCCGGAACCCCTATAATTTGAATGTTGGTGCATTTAATGTTGTCCCAGACGTCTCTGAGACTGTCCTCTGTTCTTTTCATTTTTTTTCTTTATTCTGCTCTGCAGTAGTTGTTTCTACTATTTTATCTTCCAGGTCACTTCTCCATTCTCCTGTCTCAGTTTTTCTGCTCTTGATCCCATCTAGAGTATTTTTCATTTCATTTATTGTGTTGTTCATCGTTGCTTGTTTCATCTTTATTTCTTCTAGGTCCTTGTTAAATGTTTCTTGCATTTTGTCTATTCTATTTCCAAGATTTTGGATCATCTTTACTATCATCATTCTGAATTCTTTTTCAGGTAGACTGCCTATTTCCTCTTCATTTGTTAGGTCTGGTGGGTTTTTATCATGCTCCTTCTTTTGCAGTGTGTTTTTCTGTCTTCTCATTTTGCTTATCTTACTGTGTTTGGGGTCTCCTTTTTGCAGGCTGCTGGTTCGTAGATCCCGTTGTTTTTGGTGTCTGTCCCCAGTGGCTAATGTTGGTTCAGTGGGTTGTGTAAGCTTCCTGGTGGAGGTGACTAGTGCTTGTGTTTTGGTGGTTGAGGCTGTATCTTGTCTCTCTTGGGGGCAGGTCCACTTCTGGTGGTGTGTTTTTAGGTGTCTGTGGACCTATTATGATTTTAGACAGCCTCTCTGCTAATGGGTGATGTTGTGTTCCTGTTTTGCTACTTGTTTGGCATAGGTTGTCCAGCACTGTTGCTTGCTGGTCATTGAGTGAAGTTGGGTCCTGGTGTTGAGATGGAGATCTCTGGGAGATTTTCACCATTTGATATTATGTGGAGCTGGGAGGTCTCTTGTGGACCAGGGTCCTGAAGTTGGCTCTCCCACCTCAGAGGCAGAGCACTGACTCCTGGCTGCAGCACCAAGAGTCTTTCCTCCGCACGGTTCAGAATAAAGGGCAGAAAAAGTAGAGAGACAGAATTAGTAGAAGTAGGAAGGAAGAAAGAAAGAAAGAAAAAGGAACAAAGGAAGGAAGGAAGTAAGGAAGGAGGGTGGAAGGAAAAAGGAAAGAAGATATGGTAAAATAAAATATAGTAAAATATAATAAAGTTATTAAATTAAAAAATAATTATTAAGAAAAAAAATACGGACAGATAGAACCTTAGGACAAATGATGGAAGCAAAGCTATACAGACAAAATCTCATACAGAAGCATACATATACACACTCACAAAAAGAGGAATTGGGGGAAAAAATCACAAATCTTGCTCTCAAAGTCCACCTCCTCAATTTGGGATGATTCATTGTCTATTCATGTATTCCACGGATGCAGGGTACATCAAGTTGACTGTGGAGCTTTAATCCCCTGCTTCTGAGGCTGCTGGGAGAGATTTCCCTTTCTCTTCTTTGTTCTCACAGCTCACAGGGGCTCAGCATTGGATTTGGCCCCGCCTCTGCGTGTAGGTCGCTGGAGGGCGTCTGTTTTTCGCTCTGACAGGATGGGGTTAAAGGAGCCGCTGATTCGGGGTCTCTGGCTCACTCAGGCCGGGGGGGAGGGAGGGGCACGGAGTGCTGGGCGAGCCTGCGGTGGCTGAGGCTGGCATGACGTTGCACCAGCATGAGGCGCGCCGTGCGTTCTCTCGGGGAAGTTGTCCCTGGATCCTGTGAACCTGGCAGTGGCAGGCTGCACAGGCTCCCCAGAAGGAGGTGTGGAGAGTGACCTGTGCTCACCCACAGGCTTCTTGGTCACAGCAGCAGAAGCCTTAGCATCTCCTGCCCATCACTGGGGTCTGCGCTTTTAGCTGCGGCTCGCGCCTGTCTCTGGAGTTACTTTAAGCAGCGCTCTTAATCCCCTCTCCTCGCGCACCAGGAAACAAAGAGGGAAGAAAAAGTCTCTTGCCTCTTTGGCAGCTCCAGACCTTTTCCCAGAATGCCTCCTGGCTAGCAGTTGTGCACTAACCCCTTCAGGCTGTGTTCACGCCACCAACCCCAGTCCTCTCCCTGTGCTCCGACCAAAGCCCGAGCCTCAGCTTGCAGCCCTGCCCACCCTGGTGGGTGAGCAGACTACCCTCTCGGGCTGGTGAGTGCTGGTCAGCACCGATCCTCTGTGCGGGAATCTCCCCACTTTGCCCTCCGCACCCCTGTTGCTGCGGTCTCCTCTGCGGCTCCGAAGCTCCCCCGCTCCACCACCTGCAGTCTCCACCTGCGAAGGGGCTTCCTAGTGTGTGGAAACCTTTCCTCCTTCACAGCTCCCTTCCACTGGTGCAGGTTCCATCCCTATTCTTTTGTTTCTGTTTTCTTTTTCTTTTGCCCTACCCATGTACATGGGGGAGTTTCTTGCCTTTTTGGTGGTCTGAGGTCTTCTGCCAGCGTTCAGTTAGGTGTTCTGTAGGAGTTGTTCCATGTGTAGATGTATTTCTGGTGTATCCGTGGGGAAGAAGGTGATCTCCGTGTCTTACTCTTCCACCATCTTCCCCTCCCTTATTCTGAGTCTCATTTTTGTATCCATTCAGCAAGCCTGTGTCTTTTGTTTGTAGTATTTAATCCATTCACGTTTAAGGTAATTATCAATATGTATGTTCCTATGACCATTTTCTTAATTGTTTTGAGTTTGTTTTTGTAGGTTCTTTTCTTCTCGTGTGTTTCCCACTTAGAGAATTTTCTTTTGCATTTGTTGTAGAGCTGGTTTGATGGTGCTGAATTCTCTTAGCTTTTGCTTGTCTGTAAAGCTTTTGATTTCTCCATCAAATCTGAATGAGATCCTTGTCAGGTAGAGTAATCGTGGTTGTTCTTTCTTCCCTTTCCCCCCTTTATGTATATCATGCCACTTCCTTCTGGCTTGTAGAGTTTCTGCTGAGAAATCAACTGTTCACCTTATGGGAGTTCCCTTGTATGTTGTTTGTCATTTTTCCCTTGCTGCTTTCAATAATTTTTCTTTGTCTTTAATTTTTGCTAATTTGATTACTATGTGTCTCAGCATGTTCCTCCTCGGTTTTATCCTGTATGGGACTCTGTGCTTCATGGACTTGGGTGGCTATTTCTTTTCCCATGTTAGGGAAGTTTTTGACTATTATCTCTTCAAATATTTTCTCTGGTTCTTTCTCTCTCTCTTTTCCTTCTGGGACCCCTATAATGCGAATGTTGTTGTGTTTAACGTTGTCCCAGGGGTCCCTTAGGCTGTCTTCATTTCTTTTCATTCTTTTTTCTTTATTCTTTTCTGCAGCAGTGAATTCCACCATTCTGTCTTCCAGGTCACTTATCCGTTCTTCTGCCTCAGTTATTCTGCTATTGATTCCTTCTAGTGTATTTTTCATTTCAATTATTGTATTCTTCATCTCTGTTTGCTTGTTCTTTAATTCTTCTAGGTGTTTGTTAAACATTTCTTGCATCTTCTCAGTCTTTGCCTCCATTCTTTTTCCAAGGTCCTGGATCATCTTCTCTATCATTATTCTGAATTCTTTTTCTGGAAGGTTACTTATCTCCACTTCATTTAGTTATTTTTCTGGGGTTTTATCTTGTTCCTTCATCTGGTACATAGCCCTCTGCCTTTTCATCTTGTCTATCTTTCTATGAATGTGGTTTTTGTTCCACAGGCTGCAGGATTATAGTTCTGCTTGCTTTTGCTGTCTGCCGTCTGGTGGATGAGGCCATCTCGAATTTGCCTCTTTTTTTTTCTGCCTGACTACTTGAGCTCAAACATCTCATCTCATCTTCTGCTCTCGGATACCATTGGTTCCTGTGGTCCTCAAGCCTTCCGAATTTTACACCACCTGCTTTCCTGGGTCTCAACTTGCAAACAGAAAGTCATGAGACTTCTCAGCCTCCATAACTGTGTGAGCCAATTCCTCACAATTTCTCTCTCTGTCTTCTCATATGTAGATCTATATGTCTATACATCATATAGATATATATCTCCTACTTTTTTCTCTGGAGAACCTTAATTCAAATATTCAGCTTTTAAAAAAGAATGATATTCTGACAGATGTTACAGGTGAACCTTGAAGACATCATAAGTGAATTAAGCCAGACGTGAAAGGACAAATACTGTATGATTCCACTTATATGGGGTACCTAAAGTAGTCAAATTCATAGAGACAGAAAATATAATGGTTTTTGCCAGGGGATGTGGGTGGGGGAGGGGAGAATGGGGAGTTATTATTTAATGGGTACAGAATTTCAGTTTGGGAAGATGAAAAAGTTCTGGAGATGGATAGTTGTGATGGTTGCACAACAATGCAAATGTACATAGTGACACTGCACTATACATCTAAAATGATTAAAATGGTAAAATTTTGTCATGTATATTTTACAATAAAAAATTAATATTGTGAACCAATTAAAAAAATGAACAAATTTCTCTCATCTTGGTTCTGGAAATTCAATTCAGTGGGTGTGGATAATAATCTGGATAACTAATTCCTACCTCACAAGGTAGAAAGCATTACATGAGATGCCTTGGGATAAGACCCTGGAACATAGGAACACAAGTTCTATAGAAGATTTAAATCCTGAGGATCAAAGAGGTGAGATGACTTGTCTGAGATCCCAGTGGTTTGCTGGCAGAGCCTAGACTTCCACTGGGATCTCCTCTGTGCTTGCCCAGTGTTTTCCCTTGTGCCACACCACCTCCTATCATCACAAGGCAACACGTGCTCAGTGCAGGCTGTGCCCAGAGAAGAGCAGACACCATGGTGTGTTTTCAAGAGCCAGCTGGATCTGAGTAGAATCCCTAGGGCTAGTTGGAGGGCACTAGGTTGACTCCCTTATGTTCTGGACCCGGTAGCCTTAGTCTCAGGACACAAACATGAGTCAAATCTTTCTCCTGTCATTGAGGAACTCACTGTCTAGTTGGGGAGGCAATTCATAAAGCAGTGTGATCAGTGCTCTGACAGCAGCATGCATAAAGGAGAAGCATCTAGCTTAGGTAGAGGTTCAGGGAAGACGTCCTCTAGTCTAGGAAGTGACACCTGAGCTGACTCTTGGGGGACTGTCAGGAATTAATCAGTTGAGAAGCAAGTGGAAGGAATTTCCAGGTAGTGGGAACAGTATGCACAAAGACCTGAAGGCAAGAAACATCCTAGCAATTCAGAAATACGGAAGCATAAGATTTCCTGGGCTGGGGGAAAGCAGCAGAAAATGAAGCTGGAGAGGTAGTCAGAAAGCAGATTTGAAGAGGGTTGTAAGAACCTGGCTACAGAGTTCAGATATATCTCATGGGACTGTGTGATTCCCAAACTGGCTGTGCACCAGAAACACATGGGGCATGCTGGACCCCAACCTCTGAAAATTCAGTTTCAGTAACTATGGCATGGGGCCTCAGAATCTTGAATGCTTATAAAAGTCAACACATGACTCTAGGGTATAGCCAGTTTTGGGAAGGGTAGCCTGAAGGCAGTGGGGGACCCATGGAATGAGTGGCTTTAAGCAGGGGAAAATCTGGGTCCAATGTGAATTTAACAAACCTTTTTCTGGCCAGGATTAGGTTAGATATCTGCTCATGCTGTATGCTGCCATGCCTGTAGTTTCCCTGCTGTTCAATTCTCACACTGTTTTATATTTGCTTGTTTTGTTTCACTGAATAAGCTGTAAGCACCACTAGGGTGGGCCTGGGGTTACCTTGCTACTGGTATATCCCCAGCAATAAGCACAGTACCTGGCGTAAAACAGACACCCAATAAATAGTTTTTGAAAGAATGAATGCATTTTTGAGGGTGATGATGGAGACAGGGAGATTATTTAGTAAACTACTGAAAAGACAGGGAGAAGTATTAAGGAAGAAGTGATGTCAGCAAGATGGCAAAGTAGGAGGTCCCCAACACTCGTCTCCCCCACCAATAAAAAAAATGAATAAACAACTGCATACTGACAAAAATAGCTCTGAGAGAGCTCCAGAATATAATAACAGAGCTGCAGAAATCCTGTGTAGTGCAGAAACTGAGGAAAGCTGCATAGGAAAGTTGCATAGAAAAGCTTAGGAAGCACTTGGCCTATGTTACCCATCTCCCAGTCCAGCAATTTGGTGCCAAGAGGGGTCCCCTCAGTGTGAACTCCCCCAGTGGGGAAAAGGAAAGCATGAGGACCTCAGCAGCCCTCGTCACCACTGCTGACACCTGTGGCTTTTACCACTAAGGGCCCCCACAGTCTTCATCAGTATGGAACCCAGCTGACACAGCTGTCTGGGGTCCATGCCACTCTACTCCCCACACCACAGAGTGAGGGAGCTCCCCATGCTCCTCATCCCACAAGAAGTAGTCATCAAAGACCCACCACATTGGAGACCTATGCCCAAGCCCAGACCAGAGCCTCTAGAGCAGGGGTCCCCAACCCCTGAGCCATGGACTGGTACTGGTCCGTGGCCTTTTAGGAACCAGGCCACACAGCAGGAAGTGAGTGGAGGGCAAGTGCGCGAAGCTTCATCTGTATTTACAGCTGCTCCCCATCACTCACATTAATGCCTGAGCTCCGCCTCCTGTCAGATCAGTGGAGGATTTAGATTCTCATAGGAGCATAAACCCTAATGTGAACTGTGAATGCAAGGGATCTAGGTTGCGTGCTCCTTATGAGAATCTAATGCCTGATGATCTGAGGTGGAGGTGAGGTGGTGATGCTAGCACTGGGGAGCAGCTGCAAATACAGATTATCATTAGCAGAGAGGTTTGACTGCACAGAGACCATAATATATCAACTGCTTGAAGACATATCAAAACCCTATCAGTGAGTGGCAAGTGAAAACAAGCTCAGGGTTCCCACTGATTCTGCATTATGGTGAATTGTATAATTATTTCATTATATATTACAATGTAATAATAATAGAAATAGGGACTTCCCTGGTGGCTCAGTGGTTAAGAATCCACCTGCCAAGGCAGGGGACATGGGTTCAAGCCCTGGTCCGGGAAGATCCCACATGCTGCAGAGCAACTAAGCCTGTGCGCCACAACTACTGAGCCTGTGCTTTAGAGCCGGTGTGCCACAACTACTGAGCCCCTGTGCCACAACTACTGAAGCCTGCATGCCTAGAGCCTGTGCTTCACAACAAGAGAAGCCACCACAAGGAGAAGCCCGCACAGCAATGAAGATCCATTGCAGCCAATAAATAAATAAATAAATAAATTAAAAACATTTATAAATAATAGAAATAACGTGCACAATAAATGTAATGTGCTTGAATCATCCCCAAATCATCCCCCACCCCCAGTCTATGGAAAAATTGTCTTCCATGAAACTGGTCCCTACTGCCAAAAGGGTTGGGAACTGCTGTTCTACGGCATCACTTCTCCTCAGGACTAGGGCTGGCACTTCCCCCTGAAACCACCTGTATGCTCTAAACCCCAGCTCCATGGCCATTTACTAAGTGCCTGTGCCTCAGACACTGGCGCCATCACCACAGTGAGTGCATCTAAGCCTCAATCCATAGCACTGTAGTCATCTGCATGCCTTCAAGCTCTGGATCCAGCTTCATGGAAGCTCCACGTGTAGACCTCAGACACCAGCCATCACCACCACCACAAGCATGCACATGTCCTGGATTCCAGCACCATTGCTGTCACTTGTGCACCCATGTACCAAACCTGATGCCAAGAAGGATATCCTCTGACATGACTTCATCTTGCAAGGGAAAAGAAGAACAAAAAGACCATAGGAGCCTTTGCCACTGAGGATCATAACAGGTCTTATTGCCACAATGCACACCTACAGTCTTGGCTACAGAGGACCCCATAGTCTTTATTGATGCTGACTTCCATTGATGCAGCTCCATGGAGACCATTGTTGCTGCACCCTCCCCATACCTGGAACCGCCACTATGCCCACTAGGAGCTGAAACTGCCACACTCCACCAAGCCAGCACGTTCACACCCACTAGTAGGTCTTTCCCCACTGAAGTGAGTCTGAGTCACTTCTGGACTTTACAGACTGCTCCCTCAATGGTGCAGATATCAGTGCAAGGCTAAAAGAAACACAAAAGAATCAAGAAAACATGACACCATCAAAGGAATACAAGAACTTTCCAGGAACTGATTCCAAAGAAATAGAGATCTAGAAATTGACAAAGAATTCAAAATAATTGTTTTAAGGACTCTTAAGCAAGCTACAAGAGAACACAGATAGACTACAAGAGAATACAAGAGAGACAACTCAGTGAAATCAGGAAAACTGATTTGGTTGAAAATTTCTCAAATCTTGGGAGGGAAATGGATATCCAAATTCATAAAGTTCAAAGATCCCCAAACATAATCAACTAAAAGAAGACTACACCAAGAGATGGTGTAATCAAATTGTCAAAAGTCAAGGAAAAAAATCAATTTTAAAAGCAGCACAAGAAAGTAACTTATCACATATAAGCCTCACCCAGAAAAGACTGTCAGCAGATTTCTCAGCAGAAACTTTGCAGGCCAAGAGAGAGTGGGATGATATATTCAAAGTACTGAAAGAAAAAAAAAAGCCATCCAAAAATACTATACCTGGCCTCCCATCCAAGTACTAACCAGACACAGATGTACAGAACAAACGTATGGACACCAAGTGGGGGAAGGAAGGTGGGATGAATTGGGAGATTGGGATTGACATATATACACTACTATGTATAAAATAGATAACTAATGAGAACCTACTGTATAGCACAGGGAACTCTACTCAGTGCTCTATGGGGACCTAAATGGGAAGGAAATCCAAAAATGAGGGGATATATGTATACATATAGCTGATTCAATTTGATGTACAGCAGAAACTAACACAACATTGTAAAACAACTATACTCCAATTTAAAAAATACTATACCTGGCAAAATTTTCCTTAAAAAGGAAGTAGAACTTACAACAGCCAGGACATGGAAGCAACAGATGTCCATTGACAGATGAATGGATAAAGAATATGTGGTACATATATACAATGGAATATTACTCAGATATAAAAAGGAACGAAATTGAGGTATTTGTAATGAGACGGATGGACCTAGAGTCTGTCATACAGAGTGGAGTAAGTCAGAAAGAGAAAAACAAATACCATATGCTAACTCATATACATGGAATCTAAAAAAATACAGCACTGATGAACCTAATTGCAGGGCAGGAATAAAGACGCAGACATAGAGAACGAACTTGAGGGCACAGCAGGGGAAGGGGAAGCTGGGAAGAAGTGAGAGAGTAGCATTGACATATATACACTACCAAATGTAAAATGCATGGCTAGTGGGGAGCTGCTGCATAGCACAGGGAGATCAGTTTGATGCTTTGTGATGACCTAGAGGGGTGGGATAGCTGATTCACTTTGTTGTACAGCAGAAACTAACACAACATTGTAAAGCAATTATACTCCAATAAAGATATTGAAAAAATAGAAGAATGGAAGAAAAAGGAAGTAGAAATAAAGTCTTTCCCATACAAACAAAAACTGAGTGAGTTCATCACCACTGGGTCTGCCTCACAAGAAACACTTACGGGAGTTCTTCAAAATGAAACAAAAATGTGCTAAACAAGAAGATGAAAGCATAAATCTCACTGGTTAAGGTAAATATATAGACATATACAGATTAATGTAGCACTGTAAAGGTGGTGCCTAAATTACTATTTTTAACTTTCTATTTTATATTGGAGTATAGTTGATAAGCAATGTTGTGATATTTTCAGGTGTACAGCAAAGCAATTCAGTTATATATATATACATATATCTATACTTTTTCAAATTCTTTTCCCATTTAGGTTGTTACATAATATTAAGCAGAGTTCCCTGTGCTACACAGTAGATCCTAGTTGTTTATCCACTTTAAATATAGCAGTGTGTCAATTCCAAACTCCCTAACTATCACTCACCCCCCCACACCCTTGCGCCCTGGTAACCATAAGTTTGTTCTCTGAGTCTGTGAGTCTGTTTCTGTTTTGTAAATAAGTTCATTTGTATAATTTTTTTAGATTCCGCATAAAAGCTATATCCTACAGTGTTTCTCTTTCTCTGTCTGACTTCACTCAGTATGACAATCTCTAGATCCATCCATGTTGCTGCAAATGGCATTATTTAATTCTCTTTAATGGCTGAGTAATATTCCATTGTATATATGTACTACAACTTCTTTATCCATTCCTCCGTCAATGGACATTTAGGTTGCTTCCATGTCTTGGCTATTGTAAACAGCGTTGCAATGAACATTGGGGTTCATGCATTCTTTCAGACCATGTTTTTCTCTGGATATATGCCAGGAGTGGGATTGCAAGATCATATGGTAGCTCTACTTTTAGATTTTTAAGGAACATCCACAGTGTTCTCCACAGTGGCTGTACCAATTTACATTCCCACCAACAGCGTGGGAGGGTTCCCTTCTTTCCACAAATTCTCCGGCAATTATTGTTTGTGGATTTTTTGAAAATGGCCATTCTGACTGGTGTGAGGTGATATCTCATTGTAGATTTGATTTGCATTTCTCTACTAATTAGTGATGTTGAACATCAATTCATGTGCCTCTTGGCCATCTGTATGTCTTCTTTGGAGAAAGATCTATTTAGGTCTTCTCCCTATTTTTTGATTGGGTTTTTAAAAATGACATTAAGCTGCATGAGCTGTCTGTAAATTCTGGAGACTAATCCCTTGTTGGTCACATCATTTGCAAATATTTTCTCCCATTCTGTTTGTTGTCTTTTCGTTTATGGTTTCCTTTGCTGTGCAAAAGCTTTTGAGTTTAATTAGGTGCCATTTGCTTATTTTTGTTTTTATTTCCATTTCTCTGGGGGACAGATTGAAAAAGATATTGCTGTGATTTATGTCAGAGAGTGTTCTACCTGTGTTTTCCTGTAAGAGATTTATAGTGTCCAGATTCACATTTAGGTATTTAATCCATGTTGAGTTTATTTTTGTGTATGGTGTTAAAGAATGTTTTAATTTCATTTTCTACATGTAGCTGTCCAGTTTTCCCAGCACCATTTGTTGAAGAGACTTGTCTTTCCTCCATTGTATAGTCTTGCCTCCCTTGTCATAGATTAATTGACCATAGGTACATGGGTTTTTTCTGGGCTTTCTATCCTGTTCCATTGACCTATATTTCCATTTTTGTGCCAGGACCATACTGTTTCAATGACTAGAGCTTTGTAGTAGAGTCTGAAGGCACAGAGCCTTATCCCTCCAGCTCCGCTTTTCTTTCTCAAGATTGCTTTGGCTCTTCGGGGTCTTTTGTGTCTCCATACAAATTTTAGGATTTTTTGTTCTAGTTCTGTGAAAAATGCCCTTGCTAATTTGATAGGGATTGCATTGAATCTGTAGATTACCTTGGATAGTATAGTCATTTTCACAATGTTGATTCTTCCAATCCAAGAACATGGTATGTCTCTCCATCTGTTTGTATCATCTTTAATTTCTTCCATCAGTGTCTTATAGTTTTCAGAGTACAGGTCTTTTGTCTACTTAGGTAGGTTTATTCCTAGGTATTTTATTCTTTCTGATGCGATGGTAAATGGGATTGTTTCTTGAATTTCTCTTTCTGATCTTTTGTTGTTAGTGTGTAGAAATGCAATAGATTTCTGTGTATTAGTTTTGTAACCTGCAACTTTGCCAAATTCATAGATGAGCTCTAGTAGTTTTCTGGTAGCATCTTTAAGCTTTTCTATGTATAGTATCATGTCATTTGCAAACAGTGACGTTTTTACTTCCTCTTTTCCAATTTGGATTCCATATATTTCTTTTTCATCTCTGATTGCCATGGCTAGGACTACCAAAACTATGTTGAATAAAAGTGGTGAGAGTGGACATCCTTCTCTTGTTCCTGATCTTAGAGGAAATGCTTTCAGCTATTCACCATTGAGTATGATGCTAGCTGTAGGTTTGTCATATATGGCCTTTATTATATTGAGGTATGTTCACCCTATCCCCACTTTCTGGAGCTTTTTTTTTTATCATAAATGGGCATTGAACTTTGTCAAAAGCTTTTTCTGCGTCTATGGAGATGACCGTATGATAATCTTTTATTTTTCAATTTGTTGTGGTGGTGCATCACACTGATTGCTTTGCAGCTATTGAAAAATCCTTGCTTCCCTGGGATAAGTCCCACTTGATTATGGTGTATGATTCTTTTAATGTATTGTTGGATTAAGACTGCTGGTATTTTGTTAAAGGATTTTGCATCTATGTTCAACAGATATATTGGCCTGTAATTTTCCTTTGGTCTGGTTTTAGTATCAGGGCGATGGTGGCCTCATGGAATGAGTTTGGGATTTTTCCTTCTTCTGCAATTTTTGGCAACAGCTTCAGGACAGGTGTTAGCTCTTCTCTAAATGTTTGATAGAATTCACCTGTGAAGCCATCTGGTCCTGGACTTTTGTTTGTTGGGAGGTGTGTAATAACACTTTTAATTTAAGTACTTGTGATTTGTCTGTTCATATTTTCTATTTCTTCCTGATTCAGTCTTGGGAGATTTTACCTTTTTAAGAATTTGTCCATTTCTTCCAGGCTGTCCATTTTATTGGTATACAGTTGCTTGTAGGAGTCTCTTATTTTCCTTTGTATTTCTTTAGTGTTAGTTTTAACTTCTCCTTTTAACTTTCTAATTTTATTGATTTGAGTCCTCTTCCTTATTTTTCCTGATGAGTCAGGTTACAGATTTATCAAATTTGTTTATCTTTTCAAAGAACCAGCTTTTAGTTTCATTGATTTTTGCCATTGTTTTCTTTGTCTCTGTTTCATTTATTTCTGCTCTGATTTTTATGATATCTTTCCTTCTACTAACTATAGGTTTTGTTTGTTTTTCTTTCTCTAGTTGTTTTAAGTGTAAGGTTAGGTTGTTTATTTGAGATTTTTCTTGTTTCCTGAGGTAAGATTGTATTGCTATAAACTTCCCTCTTAGAGGAGACGAGGGGAAGATGGCGGAAGAGTAAGACACGCAGATCACCTTCCTCCCCACAGATACACGAGAAATACATCTACACGTGGCACAACTCCTACAGAACACCTACTGAACGCTGGCAAAAGACCTCAGACCTCCCAAAAGGCAAGAAACTCCCCACGTACCTGGGTAGGGCAAAAGAAAAAAGAATAAACAGAGACAAAATGATAGGGACGGAACCTGCACAAGTGGGAGGGAGTTGTGAAGGAGGAAAGTTTTCCACACACTAGAAAGCCCCTTCGAAGGCAGAGACTGTGGGTGGCGGAGGGGGAAAGCTTCAGAGCCACGGAGGAGAGCACAGCAACAGGGGTGTGGAGGGCAAAGTGGAGAGATTCCCGCACAGAGGATTGGTGCCAACCGGAACTCACCAGCCCGAGAGGCTTCTCTGCTCACCTGCCGGGGCGGGCGGGGGCTGTGAGCTGAGGCTCGGGCTTCGATCAAAGCACAGGGAGAAGACTGGGGTTGGCAGCATGAACACAGCCTGCAGGGGGTTAGTGCACAACGGCTAGCCGGGATGGAGTCCGGGGAAAAGTGTGGACCTGCCGAAGAGGCAAGAGACCTTTTCTTCCCTCTTTGTTTCCTGGTGCGCGAGGAGAGGGGATTAAGAGCACTGCTTAAAGGACCTCCAGAGACGGGTGCGAGCCGCGGCTAAAAGCACGGATGACAGAGACAGGCATGAGACGCTAAGGCTGCTGCTGCCACCACCAAAAAACCTGTGTGCGAGCACAGGTCACTATCCACACACCCCTTCAGGGACCCTGAGCAGCCCGCCACTGCCAGGGTCCCGGGACCCAGGAACAACTTCCCCGGGAGAACGCACAGCGCGCCTCAGGCTGGTGCAACATCATGCTGGCCTCTGCCGCAGGCTCGCCCCGCACTCCGTGCCCCTCCCTCCCCCAAGCCTGAGTGAGCCAGAGCCCCCGGAGCAGCTGCTCCTTTAACCCCATCCTGTCTGAGTGAAGGATAGACGCCCTCCGGTAACCTACACGCAGAGGCGGTGCCAAATCCAAAGCTGAGCCCCGGGAGCTGTGAGAACAAAGAAGAGAAAGGGAAATCTCTCCCAGCAGCCTCAGAAACAGCGGATTAAAGCTCCACAACCAACTTGATGTACCCTGCATCTGTGGAATACATGAATAGACAACGAATCATCCCAAATTGAGGAGGTGGACTTTGTGAGCAAGATTTATGATTTTTTCCCCTTTTCCTCTTTTTGTGAGTGTGTATGTGTATGCTTCTGTGTGAGATTTTGTCTGTATAGCTTTGCTTCCACCATTTGTCCTAGGGTTCTATCTGTCCGTTGTTTTATAAAATTATTTTTTTAATAATTATTTTTTATTTTAATTATTTTATTTAACTTTATCTTCTTTCTTTCTTTCTTTCCTTCCTGCTCTCCTTTAGGCAATGAATCATCCCAAATTGAGGAGGTGGACTTTGAGGGCAAGATTTATGATTTTTTCCCTTTTCCTCTTTTTGTGAGTGTGTATGTTTATGATTCGGTGTGAGATTTTGTCTGTATAGCTTTGCTTCCACCATTTGTCCTAGGATTCTATCTGTCTGTTTTTTTAAAAAATATTTTTCTTAATAAATATTTTTATCTTATTAACTTTATTATATTTTATCCTATTTTATTTTACTTTATCTTCTTCCTTTCTTTCTTTCTTTCCTTCTTTCCCTCCTTCCTTCCTCTCTCCCTCCCTTCTTTCTTTCTAATTCTACTAATTCTTTCTTTCTACTTTTTCTCCCTTATATTCTGAACCGTGTGGATGAAAGGCTCTTGGGGCTGCAGCCAGGAGTCAGTGCTGTGTCTCTGAGGTGGGAGAGCCAACTTCAGGACACTGGTCCACAAGAGACCTCCCAGCTCCACATAATATCAAATGGCAAGGGCTTCCCTGGTGGCACAGTGGTTGAGAATCTGCCTGCTAATGCAGCGGACATGGGTTCGAGCCCTGGTCTGGGAAGATCCCACGTGCCGCGGAGCAACTAGGCCCGTGAGCCACAACCACTGAGCCTGCGCGTCTGGAGCCTGTGCTCCACAACAAGAGAGGCCGCGATAGCGAGAGGCCCGTGCACCGTGATGAAGAGTGGTCCCCGCTTGCCACAACTAGAGAAAGCCCTCGCACAGAAATGAAGACCCAACACAGCCAAAAATAAAATAAATAGATAAATAAAAAATAAAAAAATAATAGATCTATTTTAAAAATATATATATATATATCTCAAATGGAGAAAATCTCCCAGAGATCTCCATCTCAACACCAGGACCCAGCTTCACTCAACGACCAGCAAGCTACAGTGCTGGACACCCTATGCCAAACAACTAGCAAGACAGGAACACAACCCCACCCATTAGCAGAGAGGCTGCCTAAAATCATAATTCCACAACCACCACAATACACACCACCAGACGTGGACCTGCCCAACAGAAAGACAAGATCCAGACTCATCCACCAGAACACAGGCACTAGTACCCTCCACCAGGAAGCCTACACAACCCACTGAACAAACCTCAGCCACTGGGGACAGACACCAAAAACAACGGGATCTACAAACCTGCAGCCTGCAAAATGGGGACCCCAAACACAGTAAGAGAAGCAAAATGAGAAGACAGAACAACACACAGCAGATGAATGAGCAAGGTAAAAACCTACCAGACCTAACAAATGAAGAGGAAATAGGCAGTCTACCTGAAAAAGAATTCAGAATAATGATAGTACAGATGATCCAAAATCTTGGAAACAGAAAAGACAAAATGCAAGAAACATTTAACAAGGACCTAGAAGAAATAAAGATGGAACAAACAACAATTAACAACACAATAAATGAAATTAAAATACTCTAGATGGGGGGACCTTGAAGATGGCAGAAGAGTAATACGCGGAGATCACCTTCCTCCCCACAGATACACGAGAAATACATCTACACGTGGAACAACTCCTACAGAACACCTACTGAAGGCTGGCAGAAGACCTCAGACCTCCCAAAACGCAAGAAACTCCCCACGTACCTGGGTAGGGCAAAAGAAAAAGCAGAGACAAAAGAATAGGGACGGGACCTGCACCAGTGGGAGGGAGCTGTGAAGGAGGAATAGTTTCCACACACTAGGAAGCCCCTTCACGGGCGGAGACTGCGGGGGGCAGAGGGGGCAGCTTCGGAGCCGCGGAGGAGTGCACAGCAATAGGGGTGCGGAGGGCAAAGCGGGTAGATTCCCGCACAGAGGATCGGTGCCGACCGGCACTCACCAACCCGAGAGGTTTGTCTGCTCACCCGCGGGGCAGGCGGGGCTGCGAGCTGAGGCTCGGGTTTTGGTCAGAGCGCAGGGAGAGGACTGGGGTTGGCGGCTTGAACATAGCCTGAAGGGGTTAGTGCACCACAGCTAGCCGGGAGGCAGTCCGGGGAAAAGTCTGCACCTGCCAAAGAGGCAAGAAACTTTTTCTTCTCTCATTGTTTCCTGGTGCGCTAGGAGAGGGGTTTAAGAGTGCTGCTTAAAGGACTCCAGAGATGGGCGCGAGCCACGGCTAAAAGTGCAAAACCCAGAGACGGGAGTGAGCCACGGCTAAAAGCGCGAAACCCAGAGACGGGCGCGAGCCGCGGCTAAAAGCACAGACCCCAAGGACGGGCGGGAGATGCTATGGCTGCTGCTGCCACCACCAAGGGGCCTGTGTGCGAGCACAGGTCACTATCCACACCCCTCTTCCGGGGAGCCTGTGCAGCCCGCCACTGCCAGGTTCCCGGGATCCAGGGACAACTTCCCCGGGAGAACGCACGGTGGGCCTAAGGCTGGTGCAACGTCACACCAGCCTCTGACGCCGCAGGCCCGCCACGCATGCAGTGCCCCTCCCACACCCCGGCCTGAGGGCGCCAGAGCCCCCAAATCAGCGGCTCCTTTAACCCCGTCCTGTCTGAGCAAAAAACAGATGCCCTCCGGCGACCTACATGCAGAGGCAGGACCAAATCCAAAGCTGAGCCCCTGTGAGCTGTGAGAACAAAGAAGAGAAAGGGAAATCTCTCCCAGCAGCCTCAGAAACAGCGGATTAAAGCTCCACAATCAACTTGATGTACCCTGCATCTGTGGAATAAATGAATAGTCAACGAATCATCCCGAATTGAGGAGGTGGGCTTCGAGAGCAAGATCTATGATTTTTTCCCCTTTTCCTCTTTTTGTGAATGTGTATGTGTATGCTTCTGTGTGAGATCTTGTCTGTATAGCTTTGCTTCCACCATTTGTCCTAGGGTTCTATCCGTCCATGGTTTTTTAAAAAAAATTTTTTCTTAATAATTAATTTTAACTTTAATAACTTTATTATACTTTACCTTCTTTCTTTCTTTCTCTCTCTCTCTCTTTCTTTCTTTCTTTCTTTCTTTCTTTCTTGCTTTTCTTTCCTTCTTTCTTTCCTTCCTTCCCTCCTTTAGATAACAAATCATCCCAAATTGAGGAGGTGGTCTCTGAGAGCAAGATTTATGATTTTTTCCCCTTTACCTTTTTTAGTGAGGGTGTATGTGTATGCTTCTGTGTAAGATTTTGTCTGTATAGCTTTCCTCCCAACATTTGTCCTAAGGTTCTATCCGTCCCTTCTTTTTTTTCTAAATAATTATTTTTTAATTCAATAACTTTATTATACTTTATTTTATATTACTGTATCTTCTTTCTTTCTGTCTTTTTTCCTTCCTTCCCTTCTTCCTTCCTTCTTCCCTCCCTCCCTCCTTTCTTTCCTTCTTTCCTTCTTTCCTTCTTTGCTTCTTTCTTTCTTTCTTCCTTCCTTCCCTCCTTTCTTTCTTTCTTTCTTTCTTTCTTTCTTTCTTTCTTTCTTTCTTTCTTTCTTTCTTTCTTTCCTTCTTTCTTCATACTTCTACTAATTCTCTCTAATTTTTCTCCCTTTTATTCTGAGCCATGTGGATGAAAGGCTGTTGGTGCTCCAGTCAGGAGTCAGGGCTTTGCCTCTGAGGTGGGAGAGCCAACTTCAAGACACTGGTCAACAAGAGACCTCCCAGTTCCACATAATATCAAAGGGTGAAAATCTCCCAGAGACCTCCATCTTAACACAAGCACCCAGCTTCACTCAATGACCAGCAAGCTACAGTGCTGGACAACCTATGTCAAACAACTAGCAAAACAGGAACACACCACCACCCATTAGCAGAGAGGCCACCTAAAATTATAATAAGTCCACAGACACCCCAAAACACACCACCAGACGTGAACCTGCCCACTACAGAGACAAGATCCAGCCTCATCCACCACAACACAGGCACTAGTCCCCTCCACCAGGAAGCCTACACAACCCACTGAACCAACCTTAGCCACTGGAGACAGACATCAAAAACAGTGGGAACTACGAACCTGCAGCCTGCAAAAAGGAGACCCTAAACACAGTAAGATAAGCAAAATGAGAAGACAGAAAAACACACAGCAGATGAAGGAGCAAGATAAAAATACACCAGACATAAAAAATGAAGAGGAAATAGGCAGTCTACCTGAAAAAGAATTCAGAATAATGATAGTAAGGATGATCCAAAATCATGTAAATAGAATGGACAAAATGCAAGAAACAGTTAACAAGGACCTAGAAGAAATAAAGATGAAACAAGCAATGATGAATAACACAATAAATGAAATTAAAAGTACTCTAGATGGGACAAATAGCAGAATAACTGAGGAAGAAGAATGGATAAGTGACCTGGAAGATAAAATAGTGGAAATAACTACTGCAGAGCAGAATAAAGAAAAAAGAATGAAAAGAACTGAGGACAGTCTCAGAGACCTCTGGGACAACATTAAACACACCAACATTCAAATTATAGGGGTTCCGGAAGAAGAAGAGAAAAAGAAAGGGACTGAGAAAATATTTGAAGAGATTATAGTTGAAAAATTCCCTAATATGGGAAAGGAAATAGTTAATCAAGTCCAGGAAGCACAGAGAGTCCCATACAGGATAAATCCAAGGAGAAATGTGCCAAGACACATATTAATCAAACTGTCAAAAATTAAATACAAAGAAAGCATATTAAGAGCAGCAAGGGAAAAACAACAAATAACACATAAGGGAATCCCCATAAGGTTAACAGCTGATCTCTCAGGAGAAACCCAACAAGCCAGAAGGGAGTGACAGGGCATAATGAAAGTGATAAAGGAGAAAAACCTGCAACCAAGATTACTCTACCCAGCAAGGATCTCATTCAGATTTGATGGAGAAATTAAAATCTTTACAGACAAGCAAAAGCTGAGAGAGTTCAGCACCACCAAACCAGCTTTACAGCAAGTTCTAAAGGAACTTCTCTAGACAAGAAACACAAGAGAAGGAAAAGACCTATAATAACGAACCCAAAACAATTTAGTAAATAGGAATAGGAACAAACATATTGATAATTACCTTAAATGTAAGTGGACTAAATGCTACCACCAAAAGGAACAGATTGGCTGAATGGATACAAAAAAAAGACCCTTATATATGCTGTCTAAAAGGGAACCCCTTCAGACCTAGAGACACATACAGACTGAAAGTAAAGGGATGGAAAAAGGTATTCCATGCAAATGGAAACCAAAAGAAAGCTGGAGTAGCAATTCTCATATCATACAAAATAGACATTAAAATAAAGACTATTAGAAGAGACAAAGAAGGACACTACATAATGATCAAGGGATCGATACAAGAAGAAGATATAACAACTGTAAATATTTATGCACCCAACATAGGAGCACCTCAGTACATAAGGCAAATACTAACAGCCATAAAAGGGGAAATCGACAGTACCACATTCATAGTAGGGGACATTAACAACCCACTTTCACCCATGGACAGATCATCCAAAATGAAAATAAATAAGGAAACACAAGCTTTAAATGATACATTAAACAAGATGGACTTAATTGATATTTATAAGACACTCTATCCAAAAACAACAGAATACACGTTTTTGTCAAGTGCTCATGGAAAATTTTCCAGGATAGATCATATCTTGGGTCACAAATCAAGCCTTGGTAAATTTAAGAAAATTGAAATTGTATCAAGTATCATTTCCGACAACAACGCCATGAGACTAGATATCAATTACAGGAAAATATCTGTAAAAAATACAAACATATGGAAGCTAAACAATACACGACTTAATAATGAAGTGATCACTGAAGAAATCAAAGAGGAAATCAAAAAATACCTAGAAACAAATGACAATGGAGACACAACGACCCAAAACCTATGGGAGGCAGCAAAACCAGTTCTAAGGGGAAGTTTATAGCAATACAAGCCCACCTTAAGAAGCAGGAAACATCTCGAATAAACAACCGAACCTTGCACCTCAAGAAATTAGAGAAAGAAGAACAAAAAACCCCAAAGCTGGCAGGAGGAAAGAAATCATGAAAATCATATCAGAAATAAATGAAAAAGAAATGAAGGAAACTGTAGCAAATATCAATAAAACTAAAAGCTGGTTCTTTGAGAAGATAAACAAAATAGATAAACCACTAGCCAGACTCATCAAGAAAAAAAGGGAGAAGACTCAAATGAATAGAATTAGAAATGAAAAAGGAGAAGTAACCAATGACACTGCAGAAATAAAAAAGATCATGAGAGATTACTACAAGCAACTCTATGCCAATAAAACGGACAATCTGGAAGAAATGGACAAATTCTTAGAAATGCACAACCTGCCAAGACCGAATCAGGAAGAAATAGAAAATATGAACAGACCAATCACAAGCACTGAAATTGAAACTGTGATTAAAAATCTTCCAACAAGCAAAAGCTCAGGACCAGATGGCGTCACAGGCGAATTCTATCAAACATTTAGAGAAGAGCTAACACCTATCTTTCTCAAACTCTTTCAAAATATAGCAGAGGGAGGAACACTCTCAAATTCCTTCTACGAGGCCACCATCACCTTGATACCAAAACCAGAAAAGGATGTCACAAAGAAAGAAAACTACAGGCCAATATCACTGATGAACATAGATGCAAAAATCCTCAACAAAATACTAGGAAATAGAATCCAACAGCACATTAAAAGGATCATACACCATGATTAAGTGGGCTTTATTCCAGGAATGCAAGGATTCTTCAATATACGCAAATCTATCAATGTGATAAACCATATTAACAAATTGAAGGAGAAAAACCGTATGGTCATCTCAATTGATGCAGAGAAAGCTTTTGACAAAATTCAACACCCATTTACGATAAAAGCCCTGCAGAAAGTAGGCACAGAGGGAACTTTCCTCAACATAATAAAGGCCATGTGTGACAAACCCACAGCCAACATAGTCCTCAATGGTGAAAAACTGAAAGCATTTCCACTAAGATCAGGAACAAGACAAGGTTGCCCACTCTCACCACTCTTATTCAACATAGTTTTGGAAGTTTTAGCCACAGCAATCAGAGAAGAAAAGGAAATAAAAGGAATCCAAACCGGAAAAGAAGAAGTAAAGCTGTCACTATTTGCAGATGACATGATACTATACATAGAGAATGCTAAAGATGCTACCAGAAAACTACTAGAGCTAATCAATGAATTTGGTAAAGTAGCAGGATACAAAATTAATGCACAGAAATCTCTGGCATTCCTATACACTAATGATGAAAAATCTGAAAGTGAAAAGAAGAAAACACTCCCATTTACCATTGCAACAAAAAGAATAAAATATCTAGGAATAAACCTATCTAAGGAGACAAAAGACCTGTATGCTGAAAATTATAAGACACTGATGACGGAAATTAATGATGATACAAATAGATGGAGAGATATACCATGTTCTTGATTGGAAGAATCAACATTGTCAAAATGACTATACTACCCAAAGCAATATGTAGATTCAAAGCAATCCCTATGAAACTACCACTGGCATTTTTCACAGAACTAGAACAAAAAATTTCGCAATGTGTATGGAAACAGAAAAGACCCCGAAAAGCCAAAGCAATCATGAGAACGAAAAACAGAGCTGGAGGAATCAGGCTCCCTGACTTCAGACTATACTACAAAGCCACAGTAATCAAGACAGTATGGTACTGGCACAAAAACAGAAAGATAGATCAATGGAACAGGATAGAAAGCCAGAGATAAACCCATACACATATGGACAACTTATCTTTGATAAAGGAGGCAGGAATGTACAATGGAGAAAGGAC
This sequence comes from Globicephala melas, assembly GCF_963455315.2. Lineage (NCBI taxonomy): Eukaryota > Metazoa > Chordata > Mammalia > Artiodactyla > Delphinidae > Globicephala > Globicephala melas. The sequence goes on from NC_083335.1 coordinate 81,369,249, forward strand.
AGCCTCTTCAATAAGTGGTGCTGGGAAAACTGGACAGATACATGTAAAAGTATGAGATTAGGTCATTCCCTAACACCATGCACAAAAATAAGCTCAAAATGGATTAAAGACCTAAATGTAAGGCCAGATACTACGAAACTCTTAGAGGAAAACATAGGCAGAACACCCTGTGACATAAATCAAAGCAAGATCCTTTCTGACCCACCTCCTAGAGAAATGGAAATAAAAAAATAAATAAACAAATGGGACCTAATGAAACTTCAAAGCTTTTGCACAGCAAAGGAAACCAAAAACAAGACCAAAAGAAACCCTCAGAATGGGAGAAAATATTTGCAAATGAAGCAACTGACAAAGGATTAATCTCCAAAATTTACAAGCAGCTCATGCAGCTCAATAACAACAACAAAAAACAACCCAATCCAAAAATGGGCAGAACACCTAAATAGACATTTCTCCAGACAAGATATACAGACTGCCAAGAAACACATGAAAGAATGCTCAACATCATTAATCCTTAGAGAAATGCAAATCAAAACTACAATGAGATATCATCTGACACCAGTCAGAATGGCCATCATCAAAAAATCTAGAAACACTAAATGCTGGAGAGGGTGTGGAGAAAAGGGAACACTCTTGCACTGCTGTTGGGAATGTGCATTGTTTCAGCCACTATGGAGAACAGTATGGAGGTTACTTAAAATACTACAAATAGAACTACCATATGACCCAGCACTCCCACTACTGGGCATATACCCTGAGAAAACCAAAATTCAAAAAGAGTCATGTACCAAAATATTCATTGCAGCTCTATTTACAATAGCCCAGAGATGGAAACAACCTAAGTGCCCATCATCGGATGAATGGATAAAGAAGATGTGGCACATATATACAATGGAATATTACTCAGCCATAAAAAGAAACGAAATTGAGCTATTTGTAATGATGTGGATAGACCTAGAGTCTGTCATACAGAGTGAAGTAAGTCAGAAAAAAAGAGAGAAATATCGTATGCTAACATATATATATGGGATTTAAGAAAAAAAATGTCATGAAGAAACTATGGGTAGAACAGGAAGAAAGACACAGACCTACTGGAGAATGGACTTGAGGATATGGGGAGGGGGAAGGGTGAGCTGCTACAGGGCGAGAGAGAGTCATGGACATATATACACTAACAAAAGTAAGGTAGATAGCTAGTGGGAAGCAGCCGCATGGCACAGGGATATCGGCTCAGTGCTTTGTGACAGCCTGGAGGGGTGGGATAGGGAGAGTGGGAGGGAGGGAGATGCAAGAGTGAAGAGATATGGGAACATACGTATATGTATAACTGATTCACTTTGTTATAAAGCAGAAACTAACACATCATTGTAAAGAAATTATACCCCAATAAAGATGTTAAAATCAAATTCTCTAGATTGGATCTGTAGCAGAATACTGAAGCAGAAGAACTGAGAAGTGACCTAGAAGATAAAATAGTGGAAATAACTACTGCAGAGCAGAATAAAGAAAAAAGAATGAAAAGAACTGAGGACAGTCTTAGAGACCTCTGAGACAACATTAAATTCAGCAATATTCAAATTATAGGGGTTTCAGAAGAAGAAGAGAAAACGAAAGGGACTGAGAAAATATTTGCAGAGATTATAGTTGAAAACTTCACTAATATGGGAAAGGAAATAATTAATCAAGTCCAGGAAGCACAGAGAGTCCCATACAGGATAAATCCAAGGAGAAATACACCAAAACACATACTAAGCAAACTGTCACAAATTAAATACCAAGAAAAAATATTAAAAACAGCCAGGGTAAAATAAGACATAACACACAAGGGAATCCCCATAAGGTTAACAGCTGAACTTTCAGCAGAAACTCTGGAAGCCAGAAGGGACTGGCAAGACATATTTAAAGTGATAAAGGAGAAAAACCTACAGCCACGATTACTCTACCCAGCAAGGATCTCATTCAGATTTGATGGAGAAATTAAAACCTTTACAGACAAGCCAAAGCTGAGAGAGTTCAGCACCACCAAACCAGCTTTACAACAAATGCTAAAGGAACTTCTCTAGGCACGAAACACAAAAGAAGGAAAAGACCTACAATGACGAGCCCAAAACAATTAAGAAAATGGGAACAGGAACATACATTCAATAATTACCTTAAATGTAAATGGACTAAATGCTCCCACCAAAAGACACAGATTGGCTGAATGGATACAAAAACAAGACCATGTATATGCTGTCTACAAGAGACCAACTTCAGACCTAGAGACACATACAGACTGAAAGTAAGGGGATGGAAAAAGATATTCCATGCAAATGGAAACCAAAAGAGAGCTCGAGTAGCAATTCTCATATCAGACAAAATAGACTTTAAATAAAGACTATTAGAAGATACAACGAAGTACACTACATAATGATTAAGGGATCAATCCAAGAAGAAGATGTAACAATTGTAAATATTTATGCACCCAACATAGGAGCACCTCAATACATAAGGCAAATACTAACAGCCATCAAAGGGGACATCGACAGTAACACATTCATAGTAGGGGACTTTTACACCCCACTTTCTCCAATGGACAGATCATCCAAAATGAAAATAAATAAGGAAACACAAGCTTTAAATGATACTTTAAACAAGATGGACTTAATTGATATTTATAGGACATTCCATCCAAAAACAAAACAATACACATTTTTCTCAAGTGCTCATGGAACATTCTCCAGGATAGATCATATCTTGGGTCACAAATCAAGCCTTGGTAAATATAAGAAAATTGAAATTGTATCAAGTATGTTTTCCATGATCACTGAAGAAATCAAAGAGGAAATGAAAAAATACCTAGGAAAAAATGACAATGGAGACAGGATGACCCAAAATTTCTGGGATGCAGCAAAAGCAGTTCTAACAGGGAAGTTTATAGCAATACAATCCTACCTTAAGAAACAGGAAACATCTCAAATAAACATCCTAACATTACACATAAAGCAACTAGAGAAAGAAGAACAAAAAAACCCCAAGGTTAGCAGAAAGAAAGAAATCATAAAAATCAGATCAGAAAAAAATGAAAAAGAAATGAATGGAAAAATGCCTAGAGGATGAGAAGGAAGATGGCGGAAGAGTAAGACGCGGAGATCACGTTCCTCCCCACAGATACACCAGAAATACATCTACGCGTGGAACAACTCCTACAGAGCATCTACTGAACGCTGGCAGAAGACCTCAGACCTCCCAAAAGGCAAGAAACCCCCCACGTACCTGGGTAGGGCAAAAGAAAAAACTAAACAGAGACAAAAGGATAGGGACGGGTCCTGCACCAGCGGGAGAAAGCTGTGAAGGAGGAAAAGTGTCCACACACTAGGAAGCCCCTTCGCGGGTGGAGGCTTCGGGAGGCGGAGTGGGGGAGCTTGGGAGCCGCGGAGGAGAGCACAGCAACAGGGGTGCGGAGGGCAAAGCGGGCAGATTCCAGCGCAGAGGATCGGGCCGACCGGAACTCGCCAGCTGAGAGGCTTGTCTGCTCGCCTGCCGGGGCGGGCGGGACTGGGAGCTGAGGCTCCGGCTTTTGTCGGAGCGCCGGGAGAGGACTGAGGTTGGCGGCGTGAACACAGCCTGCAGGGCGTTAGTGCACCGCGGCTGGCCGGGAGAGAGTCCGGGGAGAAGTCTGGAACTGCCGAAGAGGCAAGAGACTTTTACGTCCCTCTTTGTTTCCTGGTGCACGAGGAGAGGGGATTAAGAACGCTGCTTGAGAGAGCTCCAGGGACGGGCAGCGAGCCGCGGCTAAAAGTGCAGAGCCCAGAGACAGACATGAGACGCTAGGGCCGCTGCTGCCGCCACCGGGAGGCCTGTGTGCGAGCGCAGGTCACTAGCCACACGCCCTTCCGGGGAGCCTGTGCAGCCCGCCACTGCCGGGGTCCTGGGATCCAGGGACGGCTCCCCCGGGAGAACGCACAGGCGCGCCTCAGGCTGCAACGTCTCGCCGGCCTCTGCCGCCGCGGGCCCGCCCCGCACTCCGTGCCCCTCCCTACCCCCGGGCCTGAGTGAGCCAGAGCCTCCGAATCAGCGGCTCCTTTGACCCCGTCCTGTCTGAGCAAAGAACAGACGCCCTCCGGTGACCTACACGCACAGGCGGGGCTAAATCCAAAGCTGAGCCCCTGGGAGCTGTGAGAACAAAGAAGAGAAAGGGAAATCTCTCCCAGCAGCCTCAGAAGCAGCGGATTAAAGCTCCACAATCAACTTGATATACCCTGCATCTGTGGAATACCTGAATAGACAACCAATCATCCCAAATTAAGGAGCCCTGTGGATGAAAGGCTCTTGGTGCTGCAGCCAGGAGTCAGTGCTGTGCCTCTGAGGTGGGAGAGCCAACTTCAGGACACTGATCCACAAGAGACCTTCCAGCTGCACATAATATCAAACAGCAAAAATTTCCGAGAGATCTCCATCTCAATGCCAGCACCCAGCTTCACTCAACGACCAGCAAGCTACAGTGCTGGACATCCTATGCCAAACAACTAGCAAGACAGGAACACAACCCCACCCATTAGCAGAGAGGCGGCCCAAAATCATAATAAGTCTACAGACACCCCAAAACACACCACCAGACGTGGACCTGCCCACCAGAAAGACAAGATCTAGCCTCATCCACCAGAACACAGGCACTACTACCCTCCACCAGGAAGCCTACACAACCCACTGAACCAACCTTAGCCACTGGGGACAGACACAAAAAACAACAGGAACTACGAACCTTCAGCCTGCAAAAAAGGAGACCCCAAACATAGTAAGATAAGCAAAATGAAAAGACAGAAAAACACACCGCAGATGAAGGAGCAAGATAAAAACCCATCAGACCTAACAAATGAAGAGGAAATAGGCAGTCTACCTGAAAAAGAATTCAGAATAATGATAGTAAGGTTGATCCGAAATCTTGGAGATAGAATGGACAATAGAATGGACAAAATGCAAGAATCAGTTAACAAGGACCTAGAAGAACTAAAGATGAAACAAGCAACGATGAACAACACAATAAATGAAATTAAAAGTACTCTAGATGGGATCAATAGCAGAATAACTGAGGCAGAAGAACGGATAAGTGACCTGGAAGATAAAATAGTGGAAATAACTACTGCAGAGCAGAATAAAGAAAAAAGAATGAAAAGAACTGAGGACAGTCTCAGAGACCTCTGGGACAACATTAAACGCACCAACATTCGAATTATAGGGGTTCCAGAAGAAGAGAAAAAGAAAGGGACTGAGAAAATATTTGAAGAGATTATAGTTGCACACTTCCCTAATATGGGAAAGGAAATAGTTAATCAAGTCCAGGAAGCACAGAGAGTCCCATACAGGATAAATCCAAGGAGAAATACGCCAAGACACATATTAATCAAACTGTCAAAAATTAAATACAAAGAAAACATATTAAAAGCAGCAAGGGAAAAACAACAAATAACACACAAGGGAATCCCCATAAGGTTAACAGCTGATCTTTCAGCAGAAACTCTGCAAGCCAGAAGGGAGTGGCAGGACATATTGAAAGTGTTGAAGGAGAAAAACCTGCAACCAAGATTACTCTACCCAGCAAGGATCTCATTCAGATTTGATGGAGAAATTAAAACCTATAGAGACAAGCAAAAGCTGAGAGAGTTCAGCACCACCAAACCAGCTCTACAACAACTGCTAAAGGAACTTCTCTAGGCAAGAAACACAAAAGAAAGATTTAAATATAAGACCTGGAACCATAAAACTTCTAGAAGAAAATATAAGCAGTAAGCTTTCTGACATTAATTTTAATCTTTTTTTTCCTTTTTTTTGGATATGTCTTCTCAGGCAAGGGAGACAAAAACAAAAATAAACAAATGGGACCTAATCACACTAAAAAGCTTTTGCCCAGCAAAGGAAACTATCAACAAAATTAAAAGGCCACCTACTGAAAGGGAGAAGATATTTGCAAACAGTATATCTGGAAAGGGGTTAATATACAAATTATGCAAAGAACTCACAAAGCAGAAAAACAAACAACCTGATTAAAAAAAGGGCAGATACCTGAATAGGCATTTTCCCAAAGAAGACATACAGATGGACAACAGGCACACAAAACGATGTTCAACATCACTAATCATCAGAGAAATGGAAATCAAGACCACAATGAGGTAACACCTCACACCTGTCAGAATGGTTATTACCAAAAAAGACAACAAATAAGTGTTGGCAAGGGTGTGGAGAAAAGGGAACCCTTGTGCACTCTGGTGAGAATGTAAATTAATGTAGCCACTATGGAAAACAGTATGGTGAGTCCCCGCAAAAATTAAAAATAGAACTACCACATGACCTAGCCTGGGGATTTACATGAAGAAAACAAAAACATTAATTAGAAAGATATATGCACCCCGATGTTCATTGCAGCATTATTTTAAACAGCCAAGATATGGAAGCAACCTTAGTGCCCATCAATAGATGTATGGAAAAAGAAGATGTGGGGTGTGTGTGTGTGTATGTGTGTGTGTGTGTGCATGCATACACACATATATATATATACACACAATGTAAATCTTGCCATTTACAACAACATGGATGGATCTAGAAGGTATTATTCCAAGTGAAATAAGTCAGACAAAGACAAATACTGTATGATTTCACTTATATGTGGAATCCAAAAGACAAAATAAATGAACAAGCTTAATAAAACAAAAAGCAGGATTATAGATACAGAGAAAAAAAAACCAGATGGTTGCCACAGGCGTTGGGTGTGGGAGAAGTAAAGAAATAGGTAAGGGAGATTAAGAGGTACAAACTTCTAGTTGCAAAATAAGTGTGTCAAGAGTATGAAATATACAGTGTGGGGAATATAGTCAATAACTATAACATTTTTGTATGATGACAGATTGTAACTAGACTTACCATGGTGATCATTTTGAAATGTATAGAAATATCAAATCACTGTGTCGTGTAAAAGTTGCTTACATAACGTTGTAGGTCAATTATAAATATAATTTAAAAAAAAAAAAAAAACAGGGTTCTGAAGAACCTAGGGGTAGGACAGGAATAAAGACACAGAAGTAGAGAAGGGACTTGAGGACACGGGGAGGGGGAAGGGTAAGCTGGGACGAAGTGAGAGAATGGCACTGACATATATACACTACCAAATGTAAAATAGATAGCTAGTTGGAAGCAGCCGCATAGCACAGGGAGATCAGCTTGGTGCTTTGTGACCACCTAGAGGGGTGGGATAGGGAGGGTGGGAGGGAGATGCAAGAGGGAGGGGATATGGGGATATATGTATATGTATAGCTGATTCACTTTGTTATACAGCAGAAACTAACACAGCAATGTAAAGCAATTATACTCCAATAAAGATGTTTAAAAAAAAAAAAAAAGAAAGAAATGAATGAAACAATAGCAAAGATCAATAAAACTAAAAGCTGGTTCTTTGAGAAGATAAACAAGATAGATAAACCATTAGCCAGACTCATCAAGAAAAAAAGGGAGAAGACGCAAATGAATAGAATTAGAAATGAAAAAGGAGAAGTAACCAATGACACTGCAGAAATACAAAAGATCATGAGAGATTACTACAAACAACTCTATGCCAATAAAATGGATAATCTGGAAGAAATGGAAAAATTCTTAGAAATACACAACCTGCCAAGACTGAATCAGGAAGAAATAGAAAATATGAACAGACCAATCACAAGCACTGAAATGGAAACTGTGATTAAAAATCTTCCAACAAGCAAAAGCTCAGGACCAGATGGCATCACAGGCGAATTCTATCAAACATTTAGAGAAGAGCTAACACCTATCCTTCTCAAACTCTTTCAAAATATAGCAGAGGGAGGAACACTCCCAAATTCCTTCTACGAGGCCACCATCACCTTGATACCAAAACCAGACAAGGATGTCACAAAGAAAGAAAACTACAGGCCAATATCACTGATGAACATAGATGCAAAAATCCTCAACAAAATACTAGGAAACAGAATCCAAAAGCACATTAAAAGGATCATACACCATGATCAAGTGGGGTTTATTCCAGGAATGCAAGGATTCTTCAATATATGCACATCAATCAATATGATAAACGATATCAACAAATTGAATGAGAAAAAACATATCATCATCAATAGATGCAGAGAAAGCTTTCGACAAAATTCAACACCCATTTATGATATAACTCTGCAGAAGTAGGCCTAGAGGGAAGTTTCCTCAACATAATAAAGGCTGTATTTGACAAACCCACAGCCAACATTGTCCTCAATGGTGAAAAACTGAAAGCATTTCCACTAAGATCAGGAACAAGACAAGGTTGCCCACTCTCACCACTCTTATTCAACATAGTTTTGGAAGTTTTAGCCACAGCAATCAGAGAAGAAAAGGAAATAAAAGGAATCCAAATCAGAAAAGAAGAAGTAAACTAGTCACTGTTTGCAGATGACATGATACTATACATAGAGAATGCTAAAGATGCTACCAGAAAACTACTAGAGCTAATCAATGAATTTGGTAAAGTAGCAGGATACAAACTTAATGCAAAGAAATCTCTGGCATTCCTATACACTAATGATGAAAAATCTGAAAGTGAAATCAAGAAAACACTCCCATTTACCATTGCAACAAAAAGAATAAAATATCTAGGAATAAACCTACCTTAGGAGATAAAAGATCTGTATGCAGAAAATTATAAGACACTGATGAAAGAAATTAAAGATGATACAAATAAATGGAGAGATATACCATGTTTTTGGATTGGAAAATCAACATTGTGAAAATGACTCTACTACCCAAAGCAATCTACGGATTCAATGCAATCCCTATGAAACTACCACTGGCATTTTTCACAGAACTAGAACAAAAAATTTCACAATGTGTATGGAAACACAAAAGACCCTGAATAGGCAAAGCAATCTTTAGAATGAAAAACGGAGCTGTAGGAATCAAGCTCCCTGATTTCAGACTATACTACAAGCTACAGTAATCAAGAGAGTATGGTACTGGCACAAAACAGAAAGATCAATGGAACAGGATAGAAAGCCCAGAGATAAACCCATGCACGTATGATCACCTTACATTTGATAAAGAAGGCAGGAATATACAGTGGAGGAAGGAGAGCCTCTTCAGTAATTGGCACTGGGAAAATTGAACAGGTACATGTAAAATATGAGATTAGATCACTCCCTAACACCGTACACAAAAAGAAGCTCAAAATGGATTAAAGACCTAAATGTAAGGCCAGAAACTATCAAACTCTTACAGGAAAACATAGGCAGAACACTCTATGATGTAAATCACAGCAAGATCCTTTCTGACCCACCTCCTAGAGAAATGGAAATAAAAACAAAAATAAACAAATGGGATCTAATGAAACTTCAAAGCGTTTGCACAGCAAAGGAAACCATAAACAAGACCAAAAGACAACCCTCAGAATGGGAGAAAATATTTGCAAATGAAGCAACTGACAAAGGATTAATCTCCAAAACTTATAAGCAGCTCATGCTGCTCAATAACAAAAAAACAGGGCTTCACTGGTTGCGCAGTTGTTGAGAGTCCACCTGCTGATGCAGGGGACACAGGTTCGTGCCCTAGTCCGGGAGGATCCCACGTGGGGCAGAGCGGCTGGGCCCGTGAGCCATGGCCACTGAGCCTGCGTGTCCAGAGCCTCTGCTCCACAACGGGAGAGGCCACAGCAGTGAGAGGCCTGCGTACCACAAAAAAAACAAAACAAAACAAAAAAAACAACCCAATGCAAAAATGGGCAGAAGACCTAAATACACATTTCTCCAAAGAATATATACAGACTGCCAACAAACACATGAAAGAATGCTCAACATCATTAATCGTTCAAGAAGTGCAAATCAAAACTACAGTGAGATATCATCTCACACCAGTCAGAATGGCCATCATCAAAAAATCTAGAAACACTAAATGCTGGAGAGGGTGTGGAGAAAAGGGAACTCTCTTGCACTGCTGGTGGGAATGTGCATTGTTTCAGCCACTATGGAGAACATTATGGAGTTTCCTTAAAAAACTAAAATAGAACTACCATTTGACCTGGCAATCCCACTACTGGGCATATACCCTGAGAAAACCATAATTCAAAAAGAGTCATGTACCAAAATATTCATTGCAACTCTATTTACAATAGCTCGAAGATGGAAACAACCTAAGTGCCCATCATCGGATGAATGGATAAAGATGATGTGGCACATATATACAATGGAATATTACTCAGCCATAAAAAGAAACGAAATTGAGCTATTTGTAATGAGGTGGGTAGACCTAGAGTCTGTCATACAGAGTGAAGTAAGTCAGAAAGTGAAAGACAAATACCGTATGCTAACACTTATATATGGAATTTAAGAAAAAAAAATGTCATGAAGAACCTAGGGGTAAGACAGGAATAAAGACACAGACCTACTGGAGGATGGACTTGAGGATATGGGGAGGGGGAAGGGTGAGCTGTGACAAAGCAAGAGAGAGGCATGGACATATATACACTACCAAACGTAAGGTAGATAGCTAGTGGGAAGCAGCCGCATAGCACAGGGATATCAGCTCAGTGCTTTGTGACTGCCTGCAGGGGTGGGATAGGGAGGGTGGGAGGGAGGAAGATGCAAGAGGGAAGAGATACGGGAACATATGTATATGTATAACTGATTCACTTTGTTATAAAGCAGAAACTAACACACCATTGTAAAGCAATTATACCCCAATAAAGATGTTAATTAAAAAAATAAAGAACCTAGGGGTAAGACAGGAATAAAGACACAGACCTACTAGAGAATGGACTTGAGGATATGGGGAGGGGGAATGATAAGCTGTGACAAAACGAGAGAGAGGCATGGACATATATAAACTACCAAACGTAAAATAGATAGCTAGTGGGAAGCAGCTGCATAGCACAGGGAGATCAGCTGGGTGTTTCGTGACCACCTAGAGTGGTGGGATATAGAGGGTCGGAGGGAGGGTGACACAAGATTGAAGAGATATGGGAACATATGTATAACTGATTCACTTTGTTGTAAAGCAGAAAGTAACACACCATTGTAAAGCAATTATACTCCAATAAAGATGTAAAAAAAAACCAAATAAACTTCCCTCTTAGAACTGCTTTTACTGCATCCCATAGGTTTTGAATCATTGTGCTTTCATTTGTCTCTAGGTATTGTTTTATTTCCTCTTTGATTTCTTTAGTGATCCACTGTTTTTTTCATAACATATTGTTTAGCCTCCACGTGTGTGTGTGTTTTACAGTTTTTTTTCTTGTAGTTGATTTCTAATCTCATAGTATTGTGGTAAGAAAAGATGCTTGATATGATTTCAGTTTTCTTAAATTTATCGAGGCTCACTTTGTGACCCAGCATGTGGTCAACACTGGAGAATGTTCCATGTGCACTTGATAAGAAAGTGTAATCTTCTGCTTTGGGTTGGAATGCTCTATAAATATCAATTAAGTCCATCTGATCTAATGTGTCATTTAAGCCTGTGTTTCCTTATTAATTTTCTGCCTGGATGATCTGTTCATTGATGAAAGTGTGTTGTTAAAGTCCCCCACTATTACTGTGTTACTCTCAATTTCTCCCTTTATGGCTGTTAGTATTTGCCTTATATATTGAGGTGCTCCTATGTTGGGTGCATATATGTTTACGATTGTTATATATTCTTCCTGGATTGATCCCTTGATCATCATGTAGTGTCTTTCTTTGCCTCTTATAACACTCTTTATTTTAAAGTCTATTTTTTCTGATATGAGTATTGCTATTCCAGCTTTCTTTAGATTTCCATTTGCATGGAATATCTTTATCTATCCCCTCACTTTCAGTCTATGTGTCCCTAGTTCTGAAGTGGGTATCTTGTACACAGCATATATATGGGTCTTGTTTTTGTGTCCATTAGCCAGTCTATGTCTTTTGCTTGGAGCATTTAATCCATTTGCAGTTAAGGTAATTATCAATATGTATGTTCCTATTGCCATTTTCTTAATTGTTTTGTGTTTGTTTCTGCAGGGCTTTTTACTTCCCTTCCTCTTTTTTCTCTTCTCCTGTGGTTTGATAGCAATCTTTAGTGTTGTGTTTGGGTTGCTTTTTCTTTTATGTGTGTGTATTTTAAAAAAATTTTTGGCTGCATTCTTTCTTCATTGCTGTGTGAGGACATTCTCTAGTTGCAGCAAGTGGGGCTACTCTTCATTGTGGTGTGTGGGCTTCTCATTGTGGTGTCTTCTCTTGCTGCAGAGCATGGGCTGTAGGCACGTGGGCTTCATTAACTGCAGCTTGCAGGCACAGAAGTTGCGGCATGTGGGCTCAGCAGTTGTGGTGTGCAATCTCTAAGATGTGGGAGTTTCAGTGGTTGTGGCTCGTGGGCTCAGTAGTTGTGGCTCATGGGCTCAGGAGTTCAGGCTCAGTAGTTATGGTGCACGGGCTTAGTTGGTCCACGGCATGTGGGATCATCCCAGATCAGGGATAAAACCCATGTCCCCTGTATTGGCAGGTGGATTCTTAACCACTGTGCCACCAGGGGGTCCTTGTGTGTATATCTATCATAGTTTTTGGGTTTGCTGTTCCCATGAGGCTTTTTGTTTTTGCATTTTAAAACTACTTTATTGGAGTATAATTGCTTTACTATTGTGTGTTAATTTCTGCTTTATAACAAAGTGAATCAGCTATACATATACATTTATCCCCATATTTCCTCCCTCTTGCGTCTCCCTCCCATCCACCCTATCCCACCCCTCTAGGTGGTCACAAAGCACTGAACCAAGCTCCCTGTGCTATGTCGCTGCTTCCCACCAGCTATCTATTTTACATTGGGAAGTGTATATATGTCCATGTCACTCTCTCACTTCGTCCCAGCTTACACTTCCCCCACCCCATGTCCTCAAGTCCATTCTCTACGTCTGCATCTTTATTCCTGTCCTGCCACTAGGTTCTTCAGAACCTTTTTTTTTTTTCTGGATTCCATATATATGTGTTAGCGTAAGGTATTTGTTTCCCTCTTTCTGACTTACTTCACTTTGTAAGATAGACTCTAGCTCCATCCACCTCACTACAAATAATTGAATTTCGCTTCTTTTTATGGTTGAGTAATATTCCATTGTATATGTGTGCCACATCTTCATCCATTCATCTGCCGATGGACACTTAGGTTGCTTCCATGTCTTGGCTATTGTAAATAGAGCTGCAATGAACATTGTGGTACATGCCTCTTTTTGAATTATGGTTTTCTCAGGGTATATGCACAGTAGTGGGATTCCTGGGTCATATGGTAGTTCTATTTGTAGTTTTTTAAGGAACCTTCATACTGTTCTCCACAGTGGCTGTATCAGTTTACATTCCCACCAACAGCGCAAGAGGGTTCCCTTTTCTTCACACCCTCTCCAGCATTTATTGTTTGTAGATTTTTTGATGATGGCCATTCTGACTGGTGTGAGTTGATACCTCATTGTAGTTTTGATTTGCATTTCTCTAATGATTAGTGATGTTGAGCATCCTTTCATGTGTTTGTTGCCAATCTGTATATCTTCTTTGGAGGAATATCTACTTAGGTCTTCTGCCCATTTTTGGATTTGGTTGTTCGTTTTTTTCATATTGGGCTGCATGAATTGCTTGTAAATTTTTTAGATTAATCCTTTGTCACTTGCTTCATTTGCAAATATTTTCTCCCATTCTGAGGGTTGTCTTTTCGTCTTTTTTATGGTTTCCTTTGATGTGCAAAAGCTTTTAAGTTTCATTAGGTCCCATTTGTTTATTTTTTTTAAATTTCCATTTGTCTAGGAAGTGGGTCAAAAGGGATCTTGCTGTGGTTTATGTCATAGAGTGTTCTGCCTATGTTTTCCTCTTAGAGTTTATAGTGTCTGGCCTTACATTTAGGTCATTAATCCATTTTGAGTATAGTTTTGTGTATGGTGTTAAGGAGTGTTCTAATTTCATTCTTTTACATGTAGTTGTCCAGTTTTGCCAGCACCATTAATTGAAGAGGCTTTTTCTCCATTGTATATTCTTGCCACCATTATCAAATATAAGGTGACAATATGTGCATCAGTTTATCTCTGGGCTTTCTATCCTGTTCCATTGAGCTATATTTCTAACAGTACAATACTGTCTTTATCCTGTAACTTCGTAGTATTGTCTGAAGTCAGGGGACCTGATTCCTCCAGCTCCGTTTTTCTTTCTCAAGATTGCCTTGGCTATTCCGGGTCTTTTGTGTTTCCACACAAATTATGAAATTTTTTGTTCTCCTTCTGTGAAAAATGCATTGGTAGTTTGTTAGGGATTGCGTTGAATCTGTAGATTGCCTTTGGAAGTATAGTCATTTTCACACTGTTGATTCTTCCAATCCAGAACATGGTATATCTCTCCATCTGTTTGTATCATCTTTAATTTTTATCATCAGTGTCTTGTAGCTTTCTGCATACAGGTCTGTTGTCTCCTTAAGAAGGTTTATTCCTAGGTATTTTATTATGTATGCTACAGTGGTAAGTGGGAGTGTTTACTTAATTTCTCTTTCAAATATTTCATCATTAGTGTATAGGTATGCAAGAGATTTCTGTAAATTAATTTTGTATCCTGCTACTTTACCAGATTCATTGGTTAGTTCTAATAGTTTTCTGGTAGCATCTTTGGGATTCTCTATGTATAGTATCATGTCATCTACAAACAGTGCCAGCTGTACTTCTTATTTTCCAGTTTGGATTACTTTTGTATCTTTTTTCTTCTCTGATTGCTGTGGCTAAAACTTCCAAAACTATGTTGAATAAGAGTGGTGAGAGTGGGCAACCTTGTCTTGTTCCTGATCTTAGAGTAAATCGTTTCTGTTTTTCACCCTTGAGAACGATATTGCTTGTGGGTTTGTCATATATGGTCTTTACTATGTTGAGGTAATTTTCCTCTATGCTTACTTTCTGGAGGGTGTGTATCATAACTTCGTGTTGAATTTTGTTGAAAGCTTTTTCTGCATCTATTTAGATCATCATATGGTTTTTCTCCTTCAATTTGTTAATATTGTTTATCACATTGATTGATTTTCATATATTGAAGAATCCTTGCATTCATGGGGGAAACCCCACTTGATCATGGTGTATGGCCCTTTTCATGTGCTGTTGGCCTCTGTTTGCTAGTATTTTGTTGAGGATTTTTGCACTATGTTCATCAGCGATACTGGCCTCTAGTTTACTTTCTTTGTGACATCTTTGTCTAGTTTTGGTATCAGGGTGATTGTGGCCTCGTTGGATGCATTTGGGAGTGTTCCTCCCTCTGCTATACTTTAGAAGAGTTTGAGAAGAATAGATGTTGGCTCTTCTCTAAATGTTTGATAGAATTCGCCTGTGAAACCATCTGGTCCTGGGCTTTTGTTTGTTGGATGATTTTTAAACACAGTCTCAATTTCAGTGCTTGTGATTGGTCTGTTCATATTTTCTATTTCTTCCTCGTTCAGTCTTGGAAGGTTGTGCTTTTCTAAGAATTTGTCCGTTACTTCCACGTTATCCATTTTATTGACATATAATTGCTTGTAGTACTCTCTCATGATCCTTTTTATTTCTGCAGTGTCAGTTGTTACTTCTCCTTTTTCATTTCTAATTCTATTAATTTGAGTCTTCTCCCTTTTTTTCTTCATGAGTGTGGCTAATGATTTATCAATGTTGTTTATCTTGTCAAAGAACCAGCTTTTAATTTTCTTGATCTTTGCTATTGTTTTCTTCATTTATTCTTCATTTATTTCTGATCTGGTCATTATGATTTCTTCCCTTCTGGTAACTTTGGGATTTTTTTGTTCTTTCTCTACATGCTTTAGGTGTAAAGTTAGGTTGTTTATTTGAGATATTTCTTATTCCTTGAAGTAGGATTGTATTGCTATAAACTTCTCTCTTAAAACTGCTTTTGCTGCATCCCATAGGTCTTGGGTCATCATATTTTCATTGTCATTTTTTCTAGATATATTTTGATTTCTTCAGTGACATCTTGATTATTTAGTAGTGTATTGTTTACCTTCCATGTGTTTGTATTTTTACAGTTATTTTTCCTATAATTGATATCTAATCTCATAGCGTTCTGGTCAGAAAAGATACTTGATATGATTTCAACTTTCATAAATTTACCAAGGATTGATTTGTGACTCAAAATATGATCTATCCTGGAGAATTTTTCATGAACACTTGAGAAGAAAGCATATTCTGTTGTTTGGGATGGAATGTCCTATAAATACCAATTAAGTCCATCTTGTTTAATGCATCATATAAAGCTTGTGTTTCCTTATTTATTTTCATTTTGGATGATCTCTCCATTGGCTAAAGTGGAGTGTTAAAGTCACCTACGAGTATTGTGTTACTGTCGATTTCCCCTTTTATGGCTGGTAGCATTTGCCTTATATATTGAGGTGCTCCTATGTTGGGTGCATAAACATTTACAATTGTTATTATATCTTCTACAATTGTTATATCTTTTTGGATTGATCCCTTGATCATTATGTAGTGTCCATCTTTGTCTCTTTTAATAGTCTTTATTTTAAAGTCTCTTTTGTCTGGTATGAGAATTGCTACTCCAGCTTTCTTTTGATTTCCATTTGCATGAAATATCTTTTTCTATCTCCTCACTTTCAGTCAGTATGTGTCCCTAGGTCTGACGTGGGTCTCTTGTAGACATCATATATAGGGGTCATTTTTGTATCCATTCCACCAGTGTTTGTCTTTTGGTTGGTGCATTTAATCCATTTACATTTAAGGTAGTTATTAATATGTATGTTCCTATTACCATTTTCTTAATTGTTTTGAGTTTGTTATTGTAGGTGTTTGCCTTCTCTTGTGTTTCCTGCCTAGAGAAGTTCCTTTAGCATTTGTTGTAAAGTTGGTTTGGTGGTGCTCAATTCTCTTATCTTTTGCTTGTCTGTCAAGGTTTTAATTTCTCTGTCAAATCTGAATGAGATCCTTGCTGGGTAGAGTAGTCTTGGTTGTAGGATTTTCCCTTTCATCACTTTAAATATGTCCTTCCACTCCCTTCTGGCTTGCAGCATTTCTGCTGAAAGATCAGCTGTTAACCTTATGGGGAGTTCCTTGTGTGTTATCTGGTGTTTATCCCTTGCTGCTTTTAATATTTTTTCTTTGTTTATAATTTTTGATAGTTTGATTAGTATGTGTCTTGGTGTGTTTCTCCTTGGATTTATCCTGTATGGGACTGTCTGCACTTGCTGGACTTCACTGATTATTTCCTTTCCTATATTGAGAAGTTTTCAACTATAATCTCTTCAAGTATTTTCTCAGTCCCTTTCTTTTTCTCTTCTTCTTCTGGGATCCCTATAATTCGAATGTTGGTGCATTTAATGTTGTTCCAGAGGTCTCTGAGACTGTCCTCAGTTCTTTTCATTCTTTTTTCTTTGTTCTGCTCTGCAGTAGTTATTTCTACTATTTTATCTTCCAGGTCACTTATCCGTTCTTCTGCCTCAATTATTCTGCTATTAATTCCTTGTAGAGAATTTTTAATTTCATTTATTGTGTTGTTCATCATTGTTTGTTTGCTCTTTAGTTCTTCTAGGTCCTTGTTAACCATTTCTTTTATTTTCTCCAGTCTATTTCCAAGATTTTGGGTCATCTTTACTATCATTACTCTGAATTCTTTTTCAGGTAGACTGCCTCTTTCCTCTTCATTTGTTTGGTCTGATGGGTTTTTACCTTGCTCCTTCATCTGCTGTGTATCTCTCTGTCTTCTTATTTTGCTTACCTTACTGTGTTTGGGGTCTCCTTTTCACAGGCTGCCAGCTCATAGTCCCATTGTTTTTCATGTCTGCCCCCAGCGGGTAAGGTTGGTTCAGTGGGTTGTGTAGCCTTCCTAGTGGAGGGGACTGGTGCCTGTGTTCTGGTAGATGAGGCTGGATCATGTCTTGCTGGTGGGCCAGACTGGGTCCAGTGGTGTTTTTTGTGGTACCTGTGACCTTATTATGATTTTAGGCAGCCTCTCTGCTAATGGGTGGGGTTTTGTTCTTCTGTTGCTAGTTGTTTTGTATTGGGTGTCCAGCACTGTATCTTGCTAGATATTGAGTGGAACTGGGTCTTAGTGTTGAGATGGAGATCTCTGGGAGAGCTTTCGCTGTTTCATATTATGTGGAACCATGAGGTGTCAGGTGGACCAGTGTTCTGAAGTTGGCTCTCCCACCTCAGAGACACAGTCCTGACTCCTGGTCTGAGTAAAAGAAAAGGGAGAAAAAAGAAAGAAAGAAAAGAAAATAATTAAAATTAAAAATTTATTTAAAATAAAAAATTACCAAGTAAAAAGAAAAGTAAAAAATAAAAGAAAGAAAGAAGAGAGCAACCAAACCAAGAAACAAATTCACCAATGATAACAAGCACTACAAAGTATACAAAACAAAAACAAACAAAAAAAAAACCGGACAGACAGAACCCTAGGACAAATAGTAAAAGCAAAGCTTTAAGGACAAAATCACACAAAGAAGCATACACATACACACTCACAAAAAGAGGAAAAGGAAAAAATATATATATATGGACGAGAGCAAGCAAATCAGTAAACAAACCTATCAATGATAATAAACTGCAAATACTAAACTAAGGTAAACCTAAAAACAGAAACAAATTAGATGTAGAAAGCAAATCACAAGTCTACAGTTGCTCCCAAAGTCCACTGCCTCAATTTTGGGATGATTCATTGTCTATTCAGGTATTCCACAGATGCAGGGTACATCAAGTTGATTGTGGAGATTTTATCTGCTGCTCCTGAGGCTGCTGGGAGAAATCTCCCTTTCTCTTCTTTGTTCGTACAGCTCCTGGGGTT
Organism: Globicephala melas; assembly: GCF_963455315.2. NCBI lineage: Eukaryota > Metazoa > Chordata > Mammalia > Artiodactyla > Delphinidae > Globicephala > Globicephala melas. The sequence goes on from NC_083335.1 coordinate 81,388,016, forward strand.
CAGCTTTGGATTTGTCCCTGCCTCTTCATTTAGGTCGCCTGAGGGTATTTGTTGCCTGCCCAGACAGGAGGGGTTTAAAGGAGCAGCTGACTAGGTAGCTCTGTCTCACTCAGACCAGGGGGAGGGAGGGGTACAGAGTGTGGGGTGAGCCTGTAGCAGCAGAGGCCAGCATGTCATTGCAATACCCTGAGGCACGCCATGTGTTCTCCTAGGGAACTTGTCCCTGGATCACGGCACCCTGGCAGTGGCGGGCTGCACAGGCTCTGGGGAGGGTAGGTGTGGATAGTGACCTGTGCTTGCACACAGGCTTCTTGGTGGCTGCAGCAGCTGCCTTAGCGCCTCATGCCCATCTCTGGGGTCCATGCTGATAGCCATGGCTTGCGCCCATCTCTGGAGCTCGTTTAGGTGGTGCTCTGAGTCCTCTCTCCTCACGCACCCCAAAACAATGGTCTCTTACCTCTTAGGCAGTTCCAGACTTTTTCCTGGACACCATCCCAGGTAGCTGTGGCACACTAGCCCCCTTCAGGCTGTGTTCATGCAGCCAACCCGAGCCTTCTCCCTGGCATCTGGCCTCTGAAGCCGGAGCTTCAGCTCCCAGCCCCCACCCACCCCGGCAGGTGAGCCGACAAGCATCTCAGGCCTTTGAGTGCTGGTCAGCACCAATTCTCTGTGCAGGGATCTCTCTGCTTTGCCCCCTGCACTCCTGTTGCTGTGCTCTCCTCCATGGCTCCAAAGCTTCCCCCCCCACCCTCCCACCCCCTGTCTCCGCCAGTGAAGGGGCTTCCTATTGTGTGGAAACTTTTCCTCCTTCACAGTTCCCTCTCAGAGGTGCAGGTCCCATTCATAATCTTTTGTCTCTGTTTTTTCTTTTGCCCTACCCTGGTGCATGGGGAGTTTCTTGCCTTTTGGGAAGTCTGAGGCTTTCTTCCAGCATTCAATAGGTGTTCTGTATGAGTTGTTCCACATGTAGATATATTTCTGATGTACTTGTGAGGAGGAAGGTGATCTCCACGTCTTAGTCCTTTGCCATCTTGAAGGTCTCCCTTCTCATGAGGTTTTGATATAGCAGTCTATATACGTACAAGGTTCTTTTAAGTTGCTAATCTCTTTCCCGCCTAGAGGAGTTCCTTTAGCATTTGTTGCAAAGCTGGTCTGGTGGTGTTGAATTCTCTTAGTTTTTGCTTTTCTGTAAAGATTTTGATTTCTCCATCAAATCTGAATGAGAGCCTTGGCTGCTGGGTACAATATTCTTGGTTGTAGGTTCTTCCCTTTCATCATTTTATATATATTGTTCCACTCCCTTCTGGCCTGCAGAGTCTGCTGAGAAATCATCCAATAACCTCATAGGAGTTCTGTTGAATGTTATTTGTCATTTTTCCCTTGTTGCTTTAATATTTTTTCTTTGTCTTTTTCTGTGTCTCAGTGTGTTCCTCCTTGGGTTATCCTGCTTGGGACTCTCTCCACTTCCTGGAGTTGGGTGACTGTTTCCTTTCTCATGTTATGGAATTTTTCAGCAATTATCTCTTCAAATATTTTCTCATCTCCTTTCCCTCTCTCTTCTTCTGGGACCCCTATAATGCAAATATTGGTGCATTTAATGTTGTCCCAGAGGCCTCTGAGACTGTCTTCATTTCTTTTCATTCTTTTTTCTTTATTCTGTTCCATGGAAGTAATTTCCACCATTCTGTCTTCTAGGTCACTTATTTGTTCTTCTGCCTCATTTATTCTGCTATTAATTCCTTCTAGTGTATTTTTCATTTGTTATATTATTGTTCATTTCTGGTTTTTGTTCTTTAGTTTTTCTAGGTCTCTGTTAAACATTTCTTGCATCTTTTTTTTTTTTTCAGTATGCGGGCCTCTCACTGTTGTGGCCTCTCCTGTTACAGAGCACAGGCTTCAGACGCACAGGCTCAGCTGCCATGACTCACAGGCCCAGCTGCTCCATGGCATGTGGGATCTTCCCGGACCAGGGCACAAACCTGTGTCCCCTGCATCAGCAGGTGGACTCTCAACCACTGCACCACCAGGAAGCTCTCTTTCATCTTCTTGATCCTTGCCCCCATTCTCTTTCTGAGATCCCAGATCATCTTCACTATCATTATTCTGAATTCCTTTTCTGGCAGGTTGCCTATCTCTACTTCCCTTAGTTGTTTTTCTTGGGTTTTATCTTGCTCCTTCACCTGGGACATATTCCTCTGCCATTTCATTTTGTCTAATTTTCTGTGATTGTGGATTCTGTTCCATAGGCTGCAGGATTGTAGTTATTCTTGCTTCTGCTGTCAGCCCTCTGGTGGATGAGGCTGTCTAAGAGGCTCATGGAAGTTTCCTGATGGGAGGGACTGGTGGTTGTTGGAGCTGGGTCTTGTCCCTCTGCTGGGCAGTGGCATGCTCAGTAAAACTTTAATCTGCTAATCTGCCTGTGGGTGGGGCTGTGTTCCTGCCCTGTTGATTGTTTGGCCTGTGGTGACCCAGTACTGGAGCCTATGGGCTGTTGGGTGTGGCTAATGGTGGCCTCTGGGAGGGCTCATGCCAATGAGTACTTCCCAGAACTGCTGCTGCCAGTGTCTTTGTCCCTGCAGTGAGCCATAGCCACCCCCCACTTCCACAGGAGTCCATCCAATACTAGCAGGTATGTCTGGCCCAGTCTCTTATGGGGTCACTGTTTTTTTCCTCTGGGTCCTGGTGCACATAAGACTTTGTGGGCACCCTCCAAGAGAGGAGTTTCTGTTTCCCCCCATCCTATGGATTTCCAGCAATCAAATGCCTCTGGCTTCAAATGCCAGATTCTCTGGGGACCCTTCCTCCCTTTGCCCAACTCCCAGGCTAGGAAGCCTGATGTGGGGCTCAGAACTTTCACTCCTGTGGGATAAGTTCTGTGATTTATTTGTTTTCCAGTTTGGGGTTGCCCACCTGGTATGTATGGGATTTGATTTTATCATGATTGCACCCCTCTTACCATCTTGTTGTGGCTTCTTCTTTGTCTTTTGATGTAGGGTATCATGTTTTTGGTAGGTTCCAGCGAGTTTTTGTTTGTTTGTTTGTTTTTTGTCAATGCATGTTCATCAGTTAGTTGTGATTTTGGTGTTTTCATGAGAAGTGGGTGGACTCATGTCCTTTGACTCTGCCATCTTGAGCTAATCTCCCCCATAAATTACTTTTAACCCTAATATAAATTTACTAGATAAAAATTTGTTAATGGGTACATAGTATAAAAATAAGCAAACTCTCACTACAAGAACACAAAGTGTGTGGGTGGAAGTAAAAGTGTATGTAGTGTTTTTGTGTGTGATTAGAGTTAAGTTGTTATCAATTTAAAATAGAATGTTACAACTACAACATACTTTATGCAAGCCTCAAACTCACCAGAAATAAAAAACTATGTACATATGATAAAGAGAAAAGACTCAAGGCAAATCACTACAAAAAAATCATCAAATTACAAAGGAAGACAGCAAGAGAGGAAGAGAGGGACAAAACAACTGCAAGACAGACAGAAAACAACAAAATGGCAATAGTAAGTCCTCACCTATAAATAATTAAATGTAAATGGATTAAACTCACCAATCAAAAGACATAAAGTGGTTGAACAGATATTTTAAAATTTTCCAGCAATATGCTGTCGATGAGACTTACTTAAAATTTAAAGACGCACATAGGCTAAAAGTCAAGAGTTGAAGAAAGATATTTCATGCAAACGGTAACCAAAAGAAAACAAGAGTGGCTATATTTACATCAGACAAAATAGACTTCAAGTCTAAAGTTATCTCTAGAGAAAAGGGTCATTATATAATGATAAAAGGGTCAATTCAATAGAAAAATAGAACAATTATAAACATATATTCACACAACATCAGAGCACTTAAATATATAGAGAAAATATTGACAGATCTGAAGGCAAAATTGACAGCAATAAAATAATTGTAGGGGATTTCTTCCTCAGAAAGGTTGTGTGGGAGATAGACTTCCTGAGTCCTTGCATGTCTGAAAATATCTTTGTTTCATCCTCACATTTGGTTATGCAGTTTGAGGCTCAATGTCAATTTCCCACAGAACTTTAAAGGCATTGCTCCATTTACTTCTAGCATTCCAGTATCGATAATAGGTTTGATAGGCAGTCTGAATCTCATTGCGTTACAGGTAAGTTTCCCCATTTCTTTCTCTCCTCTCCTCTGGGACCCCAATGGCATGAATTTCAAATGTTTTCTTATAGTCTCACATGTCTCTGAGCCACACACCCTCATTCTGTTCTTTTTTTTTTTTTTACCAGTTTGTTTTCTCTCTGTTGTCTAGATTGGGTAATTTCCTTTGTTCAGTCTTCAAGTTCAGTGATTCTTTCCCATGTCCTCTCCATTTTCCTGTTAGCCCATCCATTGAGGTTTTTGTTTTGGTTGTGTTTTCAGTTCTAAAATTTCCATTTGGTTCTTCTTTATATCTCCTATTTCCTTGCTGAAAGTTTCTATTTTTTTCATTTCTTTTAAGCATGGTTTCTAACTATCTATTGAGGCATTTTATGACAGCTCCTTAAAAACTTTTGTCAGATAACTTCAACATCTCTGTCATTTCAATGTTGGAGTCTATCAAGTGTCTTTTCTCATTCAAGTTGAGATTTTCTTGGTTCTTGGTATGATGAGTAATTTTCTACTGAAAACTGGGCATTTGGGGTATTGTGTTATGTGACCCTGGATCTTATTTAAATATTCTGTTTTAGCTTGCCTCCTCAGACACCACTGTCCCAGTGGAAGAGGGAACAATTGATGTCCTCATTACTGCCGGTTGGGTGTGGAAGTCCAAGATCCCCACTCAGTTGAGGTTGCGAGTTCTGTCTTCCAACTCAACTTTCTCTGGCACCTCCCCAGTGGGAAGGGGGAGGGATTACTCACTAGAGCCAGCAAGTGTGGAAGCCTAGGCTCCCCATGTGGCCTTTTCTGTTAGGGTCAAAGATTTTTCTGTGGTGTTTGGCTGGATTTGAGTGGCTATTAACTAATTGCCACCTTCTCCAGCACCAAGTCCTTGATATGTGGGGGCGAAAGCAAACCCAGGAAACTCACCACAGTGCTGCTCTTCTGTTGCTGAGTTCCCTAGCTGACTTGCCTTTTTCTCTCCCCATTTCAGAGTCTTCTTATGTTTGTTTTATAAAGCAATGGAGACTGAGTCCTAGGATTTAGTCATACTTGGTGGAAGGAATAGGGGAAAGTACTTCTATGCTATTCCTCCCCATTTAAAAATAGTTGTTTATAAAAATTTTATTCTTGGTGTTCTAAAATTATGTAGGGAATTCCCTGGCAGTCCAGTGGTTAGGACTTAGTGTTTCTACTGCAGAGGGCATGGGTTTGATCCCTGGTTAGGGAACTAAGATCCTGCATGTGCATGGCTAAAATAAATAAATATATAAATAAATAATGTAAAATTTTTACATAATTATGATCATTTGTTAGGTCTCTTCACTTTGAAGTCCTTTAACTCTGGGAAAGTCTCTTATATATTTGTTTGATACGTTCCTCTCCAATTTTTTTATTCTCCTTCTGGAACTCCTTCAAGTTGAATGTTAGACCTTTGGAATTGATCTTTTATAGTTTTTGTACTTCCTTTCCTATTTTCCACCCCTCCTATTTCTCCCTCCCTCACTTTCTCCTTGCCTCCCACCTCCCTCCTTTCATAATTCCCCTTTCATAACTCTCTCTATCTCTTCTTTTTATTTTTGTTTATTTTTCTGGAAGAAATTTTAACTTATCTTCCAACTATTGTATTGCATTTCCTTTCGTTTTGCCAACCACTTTTATAATTTCCAAGTATTTCATTAATGTTCTCTTTTCCTTTCTTAGAGCATCCTGTTCATGTTTTGTGTATGCACTATCACCTTGAATCTCTCTGAGATAATAATTAGAGGCATTTTAATATTTCCTTCTCTTCTTTGAAATACCTATTTCATTTGAGATTGTTTTTCCCCTATTACTTATTTTGGTCTCTTTTTTTCATGTTGCAATCTTTTCTCAAATGCCTAGTGATCCATGGTTGTTGACTAATATTTAAGGATGCAGAAATAAAAATTTGACTGGAAGCTCTGTGTATGGGGAAAGTGCTAGGCAACTGGCGACTTTCCTTTAAGATGATTGGAGGAGAACTGACTGCTATGCTGCAGAGTCCCTGAATTCCAGAATGCATAAATATTTTCTCTGAGGTTGTTTAATTTCCTTAAAGCAGAACCCTAATGGTTAGGCACCTGGCTGCTGTGAATTGTGCCCAAGGGGGTGAGTTGATGGCTTTATACACAGCCTTTCAATTAAACTGTTTTCAGCCACACATCTCCCTTCCACTTTTCATCATACCTGGCACTGTCAAGACCCAAGACATTGCAGGCTTCTGGAGAAAAAGATCAGCTTCTCCTTCATGACAATACTTCCATGCATACTCCAGACTATAGTTTCCCTCACCATTCTTCATCAGTCACCATTCCTCCCTTTACTTCCTATCTTCCAGAAATTTATTGGAATGTATATATTTTTTGCTGATGGACCAGCTCCCATTCACTTCATCATTGTGTTTATAATACCTTATTTTTATGTTTTCACTGTCATTTTAGCAGATTCTCAGGAAGAAACTCTGCTAAAACATGTGGTAAGTCTGCTATCTTGACCTGGAAGTCTACTGGTTTACTTTTAACACTTAACTGAGTTTTGTTGTTGTTCTGGTAAATATCTACATATATCTAAATAATATATAGATTTTTCTATTTATAAACTTATTTATCAATTTTAGACATTATCTGTTGATATCCTGCTATTTATACCACCCAAGGGCCCTCCTCCCATGCCCTTAATATAACCATATTGCTAATTATATATCAACTATTCCTTAGCTTTGCATTTTTAAAAATTAATTAATTAATTTATTTATTTTGGGCTGTGTTGGGTCTTCGTTTCTGTGCGAGGGCTTTCTCTAGTTGTGGCAAGCAGGGGCCACTCCTCATTGCGGTGTGCGGGCCTCTCACTATCGCGGCCTCTCTTGTTGTGGAGCACAGGCTCCAGACGCGCAGGCTCAGTAGTTGTGGCTCACGGGCCTAGTTGCTCCACGGCATGTGGGATCTTCCCAGACCAGGGCTCAAACCCTTGTCCCCTGCATTAGCAGGTGGATTCTCAACCACTGCACCACCAGGGAAGCCCCAGCTTTGCATTTTTAAATAATAGACTTAACTCCCCCTCTTTCTCTCAATTTCTGTTAGCTGTACTTTTTAAAATATTTATTTGTTTATTTATTTATTTATTTTTGGCCGCATTGGGTCTTCGTTGCTGCACACGGGCTTTCTCTAGTTGTGGCGAGTGGGGGCTACTCTTGGTTGTGGTGTATGTGCTTCATATTGCAGTGGCTTCTCTTGTTGTGGAGCATGGGCTCTAGGTGTGTGGGCTTCAGTAGTTGTGGCAGGCAGGCTTAGTAGTTGTGGCACCCGGGCTTAGTTGCTTTGCGGCAAGTGGGATCTTCCTGGACCAGGGCTCGAACCCGTGTCCCTGTATCGGCAGGTGGATTCTTAACCACTGTGCCACCAGGGAAGCCCCTGTTAGCTGTACTTTTATGTTTCTATTAATAAGGTTAGTAATATTTATGTTCTGTTCTGTAACCACAATTAAATCATCCATACTGTGCCAACAGGTCATTCTAAAAGTTTAAAGTCAATAAAGTCTTTATGTTGTTATGATTACATAAATACTGTTCCATAAAAGTCTAATTAGTATAGTAGGATTAAATCTCTTTTCTTATATATTTTTCACCCAGGGGTTTCTAATTGTCTTTCTTTTTTCCTTGCATCTTCTGATATATTACCTTCTTAAGTTGTTCAAAATAATTGAAAGTATAAAATCATTTGAATCCTGCTTTTTCCCAGATATGTTCCTCCTCAGCCCTCTGTCTTCCTGCTCCAATTTGGACTGATTGCTCTATAGGCTTGCAGCAAAACTGTCATCCTGGGACGTCCCTTCATTACTCTTCTGGGTTGGACCCAATCTTTCCTGGACCCCATAACTTCCTCTTTCTTAGTTTACTCCTTTGTAGTGGACTTTGTAGTTGTTCTCCAACATCCATTCCTCTCCTCCCCCATTGTACAACAACTATGCAATTTGAGTGAGACTGACCCCATTGCCAGCTCTAGGTATAGAACTTTATGGATAATCTCTCTCTCCCCTTTGCCACAGTGATGATTGGTTCAGAGATGATCCAGTCACAATGAAGCTTTTGTTCAGTTTTTGAGGGAAGACGTAGCCTGTCTTCCCTTGGACATGAACAAAGAAGCATGTAGCCTGGTTGCTGCTATTAACCATCTTGTGAACATGTGGAAGGCCTACCTGAGGATGGAGCTGACAAATGGAGAAGGCACAGCCAAGAGAATTACAGGGAAATGGAACCATATTCCTGATCATACCAGGCCTGAAGTCTTCCCTGCCTATGGGCTTGTCGGTTAAGCGAGCCAATAAATTGCTTGTGTTATTTAAACCAGTTTGAGTTGGGTTTTATATCACCTGCACCAGAAACCATTATAACTTATACTTGCTGGTCTCACCCTTCAGAGAAGGAATGAGTGCATTTTTTGGTTACATGAGGCACTATATTGTGAAAGCGTTTTTTTAGAGTAAGTCTGGGAAGAAGGGTATATGTGGATGTTGGCCAACCAAAGGAGTGAACTCTGTTGACTGCCTAGTATCTAAATCTCCATCCTGATTGGGGGGATTCCCCATCGTGTGAGTCTCGGTGGAAGGCAGGCCCCCACTTCCTCTATGGAAACTGAAGGTGGTCAGATTTCCTTTCCCTGCCCACCAGGCAGCAAGGGCTGGATACTCTGTTCATGGCTTTGAATCCAGAGTAAGCAACACAAAGGAGACAGAAATATACAAGATTAACAGGTAGATGACAGATTAGGAGAATATATCTGCAATGAGCAAAACTGACAAAAGATTAATAACTAGAAAAAGAAGATAGTAAACTCAATAGGAAAATAGGCAAAGGATATGAAGAGTAACAGAATGAGAAACTTGAATTTACCCAAGAGGAAACTTGAATATATTAAAAGATTTTCAACTCTCTTAATAATTAAAGAAATGAAAATTAAAATAACATTGAGAAATCAATAAAAGGATGGCAACATGTAGAAAGTCAGATATTATCAAGTGCTGATGAGGATGTGAGGAAAAGGAAAAGTGTGGGTGGGAGTGTAAACTGGTACAGGTATTCCAGAGACTAAGTTAGCAGTACCTCCTGAAATTCAGTAGGTGTATACCCTACGACCCAGCAATTGCACTCCTGGGTATATACTCCAGAGAATTCTTACACAGGTCATTAAGGAAATATAGTTGAGGTGGTTTGTTGCAGCACTGTTTGTGATAGTGAAGAATTGGAAGCAACCCAGGTGACCATCACGTGTGACTGGATAAGCAAACTGATATATTCATAAGATGGAATATATAAAACAGTAAAAAGAAAATAGCTAAATTTACATATAGTCACATAGATAGGTCTCCAAAACCTAGTGTTGAATGGAAAAGGTGAAAAAGAGAATGAGACTTACAGCATAATACCATCTGTGTAAATGTAAAACAATACTGTATAATATGATGGCTGTACATATATCTAAGGAGATCTGTGGAAGATGGATTGGAAGTGTATATACATGACAAACACTGGAGTTGTTCACTGAAGTGGGCAGGAGAGTGGGAGTTGGGGTGGGGTGGGGACTGACAGGGAAAAATAATACTACAATGAAATCAAGCAAAAAAGGGGCCTTGAATGGACTGATGAAAATAATGTGCCATGGACTGAAGAGCATGATTAACACAATGCTGAAGGTGACCACAAATAAATGAGAACAGACAGAAAGATGATTAGAGTTCATCTTCAATGGCATGTGATGCTGGGGTCATGTCCAGGGGTCACAGCAGTGGGGCTAGCAGTGACAGTAGCAGCATTCAAACCCAGCTGTCCCCCCAGCATGGCCTTAGTTGTGGCTTCTCCTGCCCGATTCTCCAGACTTCTGTGAGCTACAATAATGACCTCGCAATAAATCCCTTTTCTGCTCTAGTTAACTAGAGTCAGCTTCTCTTACTTGCATCCAACAATCCTGACTGATACGTCACATATTTTGTTGGAGAACATCCTCAAGTAACTTCCTAAGAAGGCAAATTTTGGGGTCTTTGCATGTCTGAAAATGTAGCATTATTTTACCTTTATATTTGAATGATAGTTTGTCTTTAGAATTCTACGTTAAAAATATTTTTCCTCTGAATGTTGCACATATTGCTTTTAGCATGTAGTGTTGCTGATTAGAAGCTGGGTTCTAATTTTTTGTTGGCGACCTGTTTTCCCTACCTCTGGAAGCTTACATTTTTTTCCCTTCATACTTAAGTGTTTTGAAATATCACAATGATGAGCCCAAAAGTGTGTTTTTTCCTCATCTGTTTTACTGGGCACCTGGTGGTTGGGCCTTTTCAATCTGAAGACTCAGGTCCGCCTCCTCTAAGAAATCACTGTTTTATTTCTTTGCAAATTTTCTCCTCTATTTTCTCTGTTCCCTTTCTAGACCTCTTGTTAGTTGGATTTTGACCTCCTGGGTGATTGTCTTTTTATTTTCTCTCATATTTTCCATATCTTTGCCTTTTTGTTCTGCATTCTGGGACATTTTCTTGACTTTATCTTCTATTGAAGATTTTTATTTTTGGCAGTCATTTAAAATTTCTAAGCACTCTTTCTTATTCTCCAAAGATGCCTTTTTCATAGCATCGCTTTGTTTTGTTTTGTTTTTTAATGGATGCAATATCTTCTCTGTATGTGTGCTTAATAGAATTTTACAGGAGTCTTGGGGATAACAGATGATAATTACCAGGCCACAAAGGAAAACTGTAAATGGATACCAGATATTACCTCTCCACAAGAATGTCACCCACGCTCCTCTGAAAGGGACCACTTATTGGCTGTCCCTCTCCTTAGCCCCCTAGCCTGATATCATGTGTGGGAAAGATTATTATCCACCAACTGGATGGTTTTTGGCCATATGCTCCCTACCTGGAGGCCAGATCTCCAGCTCTCACCTTGACATCAGAGAGAGGAGGTCACTGTTCTGTTCCCCACTCCCAGGCCAACTGTATTTCCTGCACCAGCACGACACTGCCCATATCCATTTTCTTTCTGGGATATTCTCACACCTACTTCCCACAGTGGTGACCTGGTCCCTGTGTCCTACACAAGGCAATCACAGTAGTCAGCAGCACATTTCATAGGGTGGATTGTCTTTAATGTTAAATAGCAATATATGTTGTGGAAACAATAATCCAGACTAGTTCCTTTTTATGGTCCGTCCTCCAATAGGAGCCAACAGCAATCCAAGCCTGCACATTTTTTGATGGTCCAAACTGCGTATCTCCTGTGAGCAAAAGCCTGGGCAAAAATATGCATGCACTTCTCTCAGGAACAAAAAATAATTTTCAGGGACAGTTCGGTCCAAGCCCATGAATAGGACAAAAAGAAAAAATAAAAAAGAGAAACGAACTCAGTACAAGCATAATACTGTTGTAGTACACCCAAATTATGTCACTGCTCAGGACGTTTAACATTAGTATCACAGTAGGTAACATTTGCTGAGTGCTTACTCTGAGCCAGGCACTTGGATTACCTTCATTCCCTAAAGAAGAAAAGTGAGGCTCCCAGGTGTCAATTGCCCAGGGTCACAAAGCCAATAAAACGGCAGACAGGAAATTGCACCAGGACTGTCTAACCACAGTCAACCCATGTGACTGCTACACAGGGCTGTACTGGTTTCCAGCAGCCACATTCAGGTTAATAGTGATGGCACAATTTTCTGTAAGATCAGTGTGTGGATACCCGAGATTCCTTAGCCCAATAAAGACCCAATTCTGGTTAGTTTGCTTCTAAGGTGAATGGATGTCCTTTTCTCTGGAAACAGAAAACTGCCACCAGTTTTTATTTTTTAAATGTTTTTCTTTCATAGAAACCATAGCACATTATTTCTAAGTTTTTACTTTTCATCAAAGTAAGACTTGCGCATAGTTGAAAAATAAAAGTGTTCTAAAGAGCTCATAATAAACCCCAGCAATATCCTGTCCCACTCCTTCCCACTGCAAGTCCTGCTCCCTAGAGGCAAGAACTTTATTTTGCCAGTCTTTGGCTTTTTCTTCTGTCACTTACTACTCCAAAACCCCCTTCTCCCTTGCCATCTCCCACTCAGAGGCTGAAGAGTCAGATACTTTCTTAGCCCCCCTTGAAGCTAGAGATGGCTATGTGTTCCAGTTATGGCCCTCAGATGTTTGCTGGGGCCTTCTGAAAGGCTTTTGTTTTCCTGAGACACACATATCTGACAATGTCCCCTTCCTTCTTCTTTCTGCCTTGAATATAGCTGTGCTGCCTGGAGCTGTGACAGAAATCTTGTGATCATGAGGGGATGAACATGAGGATGTAGACTCCACACATTAAGGAAGAAAAAGTTAGAAAGAGCCTGGATCCTTAATGGCATCACTGAGCAGCTGAACACATGCCACACTTTTGTAAATATAAGTTAACTTCCTGAAAAATAAATAAATAAATAAATGAATAAATAATGCTATATGTGTTGAAGCCACTGGCAGTTGGGTTTTTTGTTACTTGTAGCTGAAAGGATTTTTCACTGAAGGACCACCATGTTTCTCTATTATGTGCTTATGCTACTATTTCTTAACTTAGCAATTTGAGACATTATCTCTTGACAGCTTGTTATGGTAGAAGAAGATTTTATCCCCCTCCACACACACATTCCTATTTTCCCTCCCTTCACTTTTCCAATATGTTTATATCCCAATTCCTAGCGAATCAGTAGCTGCAACCGAGCCAAGAATTGTACTATTATTACCTGGATTTGGGGGGGGGGGGCTTCGGCCTTGTTTGAGGTGTGTTACTGAATTTAATAATTGCTTGGGTTGTTTTTTCTTTTTTTTCCACTCGGAATGTGCCCAGCCTTAGCTTTTACCGTTTGTTTCATCAGTTAGTTCATAAACCTATCAGCATATTTCCCCACAAGTGTTCAAACCTCTCAGCCCATTGATTTAAGACGAAATCAATAAAAAGTTGATTGGTTGGGAGCCTGTGGAAGGAGTAGGGGTTTGTCAAGTCTGCTATTAAATTTCCCCTTAAGGTGACTGGGTGGGGACCACCTGCTGGAGGATCTCTATGTCCAGAAAGTGGAGGCTTTTCTCTGGGTCTGTTTGATTTCTTTGGGGGAACTCTCTGTTTTCTGCTTGAGTATAGATGTTTGGCTCTTGTGGTTTCTACCCACGAGCACAGGGAAGGTTAGAGGGAGGGTGGGGGAGTCAACTGTTCCAACACGTACTTTCAATTCTCCCCCTGCTGGGGGCTCCACACTTCACTCCCACTGTCAGGATACCTTTTCTGCACCACAGCCGCCTCGCCAGAATTTTGCAGGATAGACCAGTGCTCTTCTCATGGATCCCCTCCCATGTGTGGACTGTGCCTCACCTTTCCCTGATGGGCTTTCTCAGTACCACCCCTCCAGCCCCTTTCTGCTTGCCAGAAACTTGCTAAAATCTCTCCCTGATTGATGGAAACTTCTCCAGTTTTCTTTGGAGATGTGGGTTTATACACATGATTCCTTTACTCTTATTTTATGACGTCTCAGGAGTTAGAGGAGACAGACGTGTTCCACCTTCTTGAATGGAAGTTAGAATCTGAATTTTTAACTGCCCCAGATTGTCTGAATATGCCCCAAGTGTGTAGACCAACATTTGTGAACCACAATGAAAAGAGCCCAGGTTTGGGAATCTGGTGGATTTGAGGTTGAATTCTGACTCGCTGACCTCCTTACTCAAGTCACGTCCGTGAGCCTCAATTTTCTCCTCTACAAAATGGGAATAATAATGTTTATCTGATAGAATTCTGGGAAGATTTTCTTAGCTACGGTATGTAAAGCATCCAACACAGGGCTTGGCAGACAGTAGGTGCTCAAAAATGGGAGTGACTACTTTTTAATGGGAGCAAGTGGGAAATGTAATTGGAGGGATTTGAATCAGGTTCCAGGAGGGCCTCAGACACCAGAACTTAATCTTGTGACACCGAGGAGCCCTGGCAGGCTTGTGAGCAGGTGAGTGATTTGATCCCAAAGAATTTGTCAGATTGTTCCCTCAGTCTGATGTGGGGAGGGAGGAAGAACCCATTAGCGCAGCAGCTCTTAGGTTAAAATCGTTGTCTTCATCTGCGTTGTTTGTAACCCGTTGTCATAGCAACAAGTTTGGCAAGTGAGCTGGTGCTGCAAGCTCCTGACAGTAGGGAGAAGACGGAAGGTTTGGAAGGAGGGGGTCGTCTGTGACCAGCGCCTCACTTTCCTCTGATTTGTCTGAAGCTTTCAGCTGGAGAAGAGGGTGAGCATCCTCCAGGGAGAATCACTGGATGTTGGAGACTCTTTTGCCCAATCTCCTGATATTCCAGATGTGAAAGTAGGCCCAGAGAGGTCCAGCAGCTGGCTCAAGGCCACACAGTAAGTCACGGATGGAGACAGGACTAGACTTTTTTAAAAAGGACTCAGGGTCGTAGAACTGAAGCATAACAAACCTGGAGAGGACCTCTGAAAACATTTCATCCACCTCTCCACCAACACACATATGCTTTTATCGTCGTTGTTGTTCATATGGAAAACCTGGGACCCAAAGTGGGTTAGAACTGACCCAGGCTCACACGGCAACTCGGGTGACGACTTGAGATCTGAACCCAGAGGCCTTGGTCTAGGTATTTCCTGAGGAAGTAGCAGTCTGGGGTTTACTGTTCAGAGAAGTCCCTCGCTCCTGACTGTCAAGATACGGCCTCCCAGGGTAAGAGTGATTTGACTGCCTTGGCCTTTGATGCTCTCAAATCCAACACACATGTGTTCAGGTCACATATCCCCTCCCCACACACCTCCTTCTTCTGTAAGTAGGTGCTTCCCACTGCCAATGGCAATGCTGTCGCACAAATGGCAGCCCAGACCCAGCTCACCGTGGATCAAACACACCTGCCCCACATCTCCCTCTCCAAATCACCCACAGGGCTCGGCACCTCCTGGACATTCTTTTATGTGATTCACTCCTCACAATGATCATTCTCTGTCTCTCAGTTTAGCAGGTGGGAACCTAAAGGACCAGAGGAAGATAAAGCGACTGGATCAAGGACACACGGTAAGTCTTAGCCTGAACCCTTCCTCCTCCAGAAAGGTGTTTCTGCCCCTGCTATCCCACGCTGAATTCTCAGCCCTCAGAGTTCCTCCCACCATGATCTCAATCACTCCCTGGCACATGTGCTATATGTTTCCTCTGTATTCTCTGCTTTACGTGCACCCCAAACTCCCCTTCTCTCCTCAAAGACAATCCCTCACCAAGTCCTGCTGATTCTCCTTTCTGTCTCCCAAATACTCCACCCTCTTTCCTCATCCTCTGCCACTGCCCTGCTCCAGCCTCAGCACCTCTCACATGAATGACCCCAAGTCTACTCCCCGGCTCCCTGTTTCCAGACTGGCCGCCTTTAACCTACTATTCTGGGCACTAGCAGTGAGACCACATTGGTTTAGAAGTCAACACGTCACTTCCTTCTGTGACACCCCATCCCCCCACAAGGATAAAATTCTAGCTCCTTGTTGGGCAATTAAGGCCACCCACAGTTCTGGCCCCTGCCAAGCCTCTCGAGCCTCATCTCTTGCCACCCTGGCCTCACACACTGTGCTCTGGCCACTGAACTGACTACACGTGGGTCCTTCAATGTACCAGGCTCTCCCTTCGGTGTCTGTGCAATGTCTCCCGCATGGAAGGCCCTTCACAATGACTCCCCAAACCTAATGAACTCACCTCAAGTTTCACTTCATCCAAAAGCCTTCCTTGATTCCCAAGCAGGACTGGATCCTGTTCTCTGGGCTCCCACAGCCCCCAGAGCTCCACTCTGCCCTGCCCTTTGTGGAATTGATGTCTGGGGTTCTCTCTCCTACATATGGGAAGCTCCGAGAGGGCAGCTGACTCTGTCTCCAGCAAAGCCCAGCACCTGTCTGGTCCTAGAGGAAGGGTTAGCGAATATTCATCGCATGCATTCAGGTGCGTGAATGGTTGAATGACGAACGAAATTTGGGTTCAGCTCCGTGGTTATGCACTCCTGCCCAAAAGTTTTGGGCTTGTGTGAAGTCCCTCTTTTCTGGCAGGTTCCTCTCAGCTCCGGGGCGTGGTTGCTCCGGGAGGGGGCGTGGCTTGGTTCACCAGCTGACGCAGGGTGAGGCAAACCAGCCAAGTGAGCAGGGAGGTGAGGTGTGGTGGGAGAGACGGGGTGCAGTGCGGATAGAAGGTGAGGGCACCCACCGAGGCAGGAGCTCTTATTTCCCCTCCCCCTTATAGGTAAATAAAGTGAGGTACAGGGAGACTTAGATGACTTGCCAAAGCCACACAGCTAAGTACAGCAATGGTGAGACTCCAACTCTGATCAACTCCAAGTCACTTCCACATTGTCCTCAACATCCCCTTTAGACAACAGATTTGCGGTAGTTAATGGTGGAGTCATGCCTCGAACCGGCGTCTTAGAGAAGAAATTGTCAAGGCAGGAGAGAGAGAAGAAATCATATCCTGAACACCTACTTGTGACCTTGTGCTGTGGTGACACCAAGACGTATCGAGGCGGGGTGGCGGGGGTTTGGAGCGTGAACGTTTATTGAGCTTCTATTACTTGCTGGGTTTTGCTATACATAACCTCTTAACAGTCACAGCAGCTCCTTTATGTGGAAACTTAATATCCCGGTTCATCTCTGAAGAACTTGAGGCTCCTAGACAGGAAGTGACTTACAGAAGTTTAGACACCTATCAGCAGCAAGGGCAGGACTTGCATAGGAATGTCAGGCTTCACAGTGAAAGGGGATGAGGAAAGTTCAGAAGTGAAGTGGATCATGGCTTCAGCAAGGGGTTGGGACAAGAGTGGCTGGGTTGAGAGAGGCCTGGCCGATAGGAGGGACCGGTGGGGGCTGAGCTTTGAAAGAAAGGGTGGAGTGTGGCCTTGGAGGGTCCGGAGCTAGAATGCCGGACCCACATAATATATTTTTATATGCTTCTATTAAAAATATATATATATGTATACATTCTCTCTCTTTCTCTCTCACCCTCTGCTCAGAAGTCCCCAAACAACAAAATAAACGCCCCTCCCTCCAACAGTAATACATGCTCATTGATGAAAATTTGGGGAAAAAAGCCACATCCTACTACCCAAAGAAAACCAGTGTTAGCATCTTGATGCATTTAGGGTGTGTTCTAGGCCTAAAAACCATATTAAAGATCAGGCTGTATAGTCAATTATATATTGCCTTTTTTTTTTTTTTTTTTTTTGCAGTACGTGGGCCTCTCACTGTTGTGGCCTCTCCCGTTGCGGAGCACAGGCTCCGGACGCGCAGGCTCAGCGGCCATGGCTCACGGGCCCAGCCGCTCTGCGGCATGTGGGATCTTCCCGGACCGGGGCACGAACCTGTGTCCCCTGCATCGGCAGGTGGACTCTCAAGCACTGCGCCACCAGGGGAGCCCTATATTGCCATTTTTACGTAAGCATTTCCCCATTAAAAGTCTTTATAAACATCATTCAAATGGCCGCACGATATTCCATTGAGTGGGTATACTTATGGAACTCCTTTCTGCATGGGTTTTGGCATTCCTTTTATTACTTTTCTTTCCTCCTTTAGAACTGTTTGGCCAGGTTTTAGGTTTGATTTTCTCTGTGTCTTATTTTGAGAGATAGCATAAGAGAGATCGTTGTCTTGTTTTGTTTTGTTAACATCTTTATTGGAGTATAATTGCTTTACAATGGTGTGTTAATTTCTGCTTTATAACAAAGTGAATCAGCTATACCTGTACATATATCCCCATATCCCCTCCCTCTTGAGTCTCCCACCGTCTCTAGCCCACCCCTCTAGGTGGTCACAAAGGACCGAGCTGAGAGAGATCGTTGTTTGAATGCAGTTAGGAAAAGCAAGGTAGGCTTGTTGGAAACAGTATTCGAGGGGAACTTAGGATTATGTTAAACACGCACAGGATAAAACCTTCAAATGACACATGAAGGTACACGGTGAAAAATAAGTCTCTTTCTCACCCCACCCTCAGTTCCCCAGTTCTCTACTGGGGATCTCCACTGTTAGCACTTCCCTGTGTGTTCTTTGTGTGCATAGCTGTTTCTATTTTTTAACAGCTTTATTGAGATATCATTTCCACACTAGACAGTTCATCCATTTAGAGTGTATAATTCAATGACTTTTAGTATATCCAGAGTTGTGTAACCATCACCACAATCAATTTTAGAATATTTTCCTTACTCCCCCCAAAAAACCTGTACCCATTTGCTGTCACCCCCAAAGCCCCCATCTCCCCTTCCCTAGGAAACCACTGTCTGTCTCTGTAGATTTTCCTATTCTGAACATTTCCTATAGATGGGATCATACAGTATGTGACCTTCGGCAACTAACGTCTTTCACATAGCATAATGTTTTCCAGGTTCATCCGTGTTGTAATATGTATCAATACTTCATTCCTTTTTTTATATATAGACTTTATTTTTTTGAACAGTTTTAGGTTTACACAAAAACTGGATGGAAAGTGCAGAGAGTTTCCATATACCCCCCTCACCCAACCCAGTCTCCCCTATTATTAACATCTTGCATTAGTGTGGTACATTTGTTACGATTGATGAACCAATGATGATACATTGTTATTTTTTCTTTTTTCCAGCTGTATTGAGATATAATTGACTGATACATTTTTATTAACTAAGGTCCGTAGTTTACATTAAGGCTCACCCTTTTTGTTGCACATTCTATGGGTTTTGACAAATATATAATGACATGTATCTACCACTACAGTGTCATACGGAGTAGTTTCCCTAAAAATCCCCTGTTCCACCCATTCACCCCTTCCTTCCTCTCCCTGAAGCCCTGGAAACCACTGATCTCTTTACTGTCTCCATCCTTTTGCCTTTTTCAGAGTGTCATATAGTTGGAACCATACTATGGGTAATCTTTTCACATTGGCTTTTTTCCCTTAGTAATATGTGTTTAAGGTTCCTCTGTGTCTATTCATGGCTTGATAGCCCACTTCTTTTGATCGCAGAATAATATTTCATTGTCTGGATGTACCACAATTTATTTATTCACTCACATACTAAAGGACATTTTGCTTGCTTCCAAGTTTTGGCAAATATGAATGAAGTTGCTATAAACATTCGTGTGCAGGTTTTTGTGTGGACATGTTTTCAACTCATTTGGGTAAATACCAAGAAGCATGATTGCTGGCTTGTACAGCAAAAGTATGTTTAGTTTTGTAAGAAACTGCCCAACTGTCTTGCAAAGTGGCTGTACTATATTGCATTCCCACCTGCAACGAATGAGAGTTCCTGTCGCTCCACCTCCTCACCAGCATTTGGTGGCGTCAGTGTTCTGGATTCTGGCCATTCTCATAGGTCTCTTGTGGTATCTTATTGTTGTTTTAATTTGCATTTCCCTAATGGCATAGATGTTGAACCTCTTCTCATGTGCTTATTTGCCATCTGTATATCTTCTTTGGTGAGGTGTCCGTTGGGATCTTGTGCCCATTTATAAATTGGATTCTTTTGGGGGGGGGCGTTAAGAGTTCTTTGTATATTCAGATTACCAGCCTTTCATCAGATGTGTCGTTTGCAAATATTTTCACCTATTCTCTGGCTTTTCTTTTCATTCTTTTTAAGTGTCTTCCACTGATAACAAAGCCCAGTTTATCGAATTTTTTCTTCCATGGGTTGTGCTTTTGGTGTTGTTTTTAGTCATTGCCAAACTCAAGGTTACATAGATTTTCCCTCTATGTTCTCTTCTAGGAATTTTATAGTTTTGCATCTTACACATAGGCCTATGATCCATTTTGAGTTAATTTTTGTGAGGGGTGTAAGGTCTTTGTCTAGATTAATGTTTTTGCATGTGGATGTCCAGTTGTTTCAGCACCATTTGTTGAAAAGACTATCCTTTCTCCATTGAATTGCCTTTACTCCTTGTCAAAGACTAGTTGACTATGTTTGTGTGGATCTATTTCTGAGGTCTCTATTCTGTTCCATTTATCTATTTGTCTATTATTTCAGCAATACCACATTTGTCTCAATTACTGGAGCTTTATAGTAAGTCTCAAAGTCAGGTAGTGTCAGCCCTCAGACTTTCTTTTTCTCCTTCAATATTGTGTTGGTTATTCTGGGTCTCTTGCACTTACAGATAAACTTCAGAATTAGTTTGTCGATATCCACAAAATAAGTTGGTGGGATTTTGCTTGGTATTGCATTGGATCTATAGATCCAGTCAGGAAGAACGGACATCTTGGCAATATTGTCTTCCTATCCATGTACATGGAATATGTCTCCATTTATCTTCTTTGATTTCTTTTATCAGAGTTTTATAGTTTTCCTTATATAGATCTTGTACATATTTTGTTAAATTTATACCTAAGTGTTTAGTTTTTTGGTGCTAATATAACTGGTATTGGGTTTTTTATTTAAAATTCCAATTGGTCATTGCTGGTATATAGGAAAGCAATTGATTTTTGTATATTAACCTTGTATCTTACAAGCTTGCTGTAATTGTTTATTAGTTCCAGCCATCTTTTTGTTGATTCTTTGTGATTTTCTACACAGACAATTATGTCATCTGTGAACAAAGACAGTTTTATTTCTTCCTTCCCAATCTGTATACCTTTTAATTCCTTTTCTTGCCTATTGCATTAGCAAGGACTTCCAGTGTGAGGTTGAAAAGGAATAATGAGAGCAGACATTCTTGCCTTTTTCCTGATCTTAGTGGGAAAAAATCTAGTTTCTCACCACTAGGTATGATACTAGCTCTAGGTTTTTTGTAAATGTCTTTTAACTGTGTTTTTTAAATTAGGATTTTCTTCTCTTAAATTTTTATTTAGATAATTTCAGACTTACAGAAGAGTTCCAAGAATAGTACAAAAAACTGCTGTATACTCTTAATCCAGATTCTTCAAATGGGGACTTCCTTGGTGACTCAGTGGTTAAGAATATGCTTGCCCCAATGCATGGGGCAGGGGTTCGAACCCTGGTCTGGGAAGATCCCTCGTGCCACAGAGCAACTAAGCCCGTGCACAACTACTGAGCCTGCGTTCTAGAGCCCGCGAGCCACAACTGCTGAGCCCACGTGCCACAGCTACTGAAGCCCTCGTGCCTAGAGCCCATGCTCCGCAACAAGAGAAGCCACTGCAATGAGAAGCCCACGCACCTCAACGAAGAGCAGCCCCCGTTTGCCACAACTACAAAAAGCCCGCGCACAGCAACAAGGACCCAACACAGCCAAAAATAAATAAATTTATTTAAAAAAAAAAACCAGATCCCTCAAATCTTAACATTTTACTACACTTATCTTACTCTACTTCTCGCTCTGTCTCATATATATATATATATTTTTCCTGTGAACTAATTCATAGTCAGTTGCAGTCGTGATGCCCCTTTACTCCTAAATACTTCAATGTGTTTTTCCTAAAACAAGAAATTATCTTACATGAACACAGAGCAATCATCAAAATCAGGAAATTCACATTGATACAATATTATTATAATTATAATCTACAGAACTTATTTGGAGCTCACCAGTTTCCTCAGCAGTGTCCTTTATAGTGAAAGAAAACTGAACCATATGCATTCAGTTGTCATATCTCTTTAGTCCCCTTCCGTAGGGAAGAGTTCTTCAGTCTTTGTGTCTTCTGACACTGACATTTTTGAAGAGTGCAGGCTAGATATTTTTAGACTATCCCTCAATTTGGTTTTTTCTGATGTTCCCTCATGATTAGATTTTACTTTGGTAAGAATATCACAGAAGGGATGCTGTGTCCTTTTCAGTGCATCATATTGGAGGCACATGATGACTATTTGTGTTGTTCCACTATAAAGCTACAATTTTCCCCTTTGGTGATTATTTTGTGGAGAGATACATTGAGATTATATATATATATATATATATATATATATATATATATATATATATATATATATATATCCTCATCTCCTCAAACTTTCACCCACTAGTGTTAGCATTCACTGATGATTCTTTTTTTTTTTTTTTTTTTTTTTTTGCGGTACATGGGCCTCTCACTGTTCTGGCCTCTCCCATTGTGGAGCACAGGCTCCGGACGCACAGGCCCAGCAGCCATGGCCCACGGGCCCAGCCGCTCTGCGGCACGTGGGATCCTCCCGGACTGGGGCACGAACCCGTGTCCTCTGCATCAGCAGGCGGACCCTCAACCACTGTGCCACCAGGGAAGCCCTCACTGATGATTCTTGTGGTTGCCAAATGGTGACTGTCCAATGCCATCATTCTTTGGACTTGTATTAGTTGGCTCTCCAGTGTAAGGGAGAGCTTTCCCTTCTCCTACATTTATTTATTTATATCCTCATGGACCTATGGTTGTCTATCATATTCAGTGGGTTATAATGCATTAAGATCATTCTTTATTTCGATGTTCAAAATATCCCATATTTAGCCAGCAGGAAGATGACTCCTTGTCCTTTTGGCAGGTTTCCATCTTTCCTTGAGCACTTCCTTGTTTTCTGGCACCACAAGGTGCTCCAGGCTCATCTTGCTCTTTCCCTGCCCCAGCCCAAGAATCAACCATTTTTCCCTAGAAGACCTGGTCCTTTTCAGTTGAGAATGGCATTTAGGAACCAAGATTTGGGCATTAGGTGTTATACCTATATTTTAAGAGTTTGGTTTTTTATTTAGGGGGAAAGAAAGCTGAAGCCACACCACTGACAACCAAATACTCCCTGTTGGAAGTGTTGGTAGATGGGCAATGACTGCCTGTAAAAGTTGTTGAGTGTTAGTCAAAGAGCATGCACTTGTGCATTCTGTCTCTGTCTCTGTGTCTCTGTGTCTCTGTGTCTCTGTGTCTCTCTCTCTCTCTCTCTCTCTCTCTCTCTCTCTCTCTCTCTCACACCCTTATGGAAATATTAGATCAGAAAAAATATTTTTTTAAAAGTTGTTGGGTATTGATGTCTTTTGAAAGCAAGTTTTACCTTGAGATGTGGTACTACAGAGATTCATGGGAAGGAGCAGAACTGAAGGTGAGTGGCAATGAGGCTGGCCTGGAAGAGTTGAAAAAATAATAGCAGATAATAGCTTCCATTTAGTGAGAACTTACTGTGTGCCAGGCAGTGGGCTGAGAACTTTACAACATTACCTCTGATCCCCACAGTAATTCTGGAAGGTGCAGCAAGGTTGACTGACTGACTAATAATAACTGAGCCACAATAAGAACCCAGAGAGGGAGGAAGATGATAGGAGAAGCCTTTGAAGAGGAAAAACAGCATACCTTTGTGTTTTGGGAGAAGACACTCTGGTGTAACAGGCTAGGAATTTGAAGACTGGGGCGCTAGTCTCAGCTCCGCCACCCGTTGACTGTGAGATCTGAGGTGGCCATGTGGCCTCTTTGAACCTGGCTACCTCATAAGGTTGTTATGAGAATCAAATTAAATAATGGCTCCAAAAGCAGACGTGTAAACTGTGAAGTGCTACAGAAATGGAAATGGTTATTATCGAGCTGGCCTAATGCACCTGGAGTCTCCTCTTCCACCAGAGATCGCAATTCTCTTGGAAATGCAATTGATCTAGATTATAGGAGAACCCTGAAGACCTGTGTCCCTCTTTATCCCCATGTACCAGGGGGCTTCTGGGACATTCCTTTCACAAGTTTTGTTAGCTAACGCTACCAAACCTACCATACCTTACATTTCTTAGTAACTGTGGCAGGTAGCCTCTGAGATGACCTCCCAATGATCCTTGACTCTTTGTATTCACACCCTGTGTAAAAATCTCCTCCCTTTAGGTCAGTGTGAGCTGACCTGACTTACTTCTGAGCAATCAAATGTGGCAACGGAGATAGGATGTCACTTAGGGATTGCTTACATAGGAATGTGACTTCCATCTTGCTAGCAGACCCTCTCCCTTGCTGGCTTTGATGAAGCAAGTTGTCATACTGCGGAGGCTCATCTGCCTAGGAAGTGAAGGCCAACATCCAGCCAGGAACTGAGTCTCTCAGTCCGACAGTCCTTGAGGAACTGAAAGTCTGCCAACAAACAGATGATCTTGGAGGTGGATCCTTTCTCCATCAAGCCTTCAGATGAGAGAGACCCCAGCCCTGGCCAACTTGATTGCAGTCTTGTGAGAGACCCTGAAACAGAGGATCCAACAGAGGGCCTGGACCCAGCTAAGCCCACAGAAACTATGAGATGAATAAAGGCTGCTGTGATTCCTTGTTACTCAACAATAGATAACTAATACAGTAACCATCTTTTATAGATGCTCCTTTAATCATATATTCTCTCCTGTATACAACTCTGTGCTTTCCCTCCCTTGAACCAAACTTGAACTGCCTCTCTTCCTCTAAAACCTTTCTACTGTACCCTCTGGGAATCTCATCATATGGCTAACAAGCTCCGCTGGAGGATATAAAATATTTGAATAGAGGGACATACCTAGTACCTGGATGGACAGACCATGTGAATTCTCCCCAAATTAATTTATAAATTTAACACAATCCAAACAATTTTAATTGACATTAAAGTTCTGAAGTGTATCTCTTTAGACAAATAAATGTTTAGAAATAACTAGGGAAATTCTGAAAAAAAATTGAGTACCAACCAGTCTTATGAATTATTGAAAAACATTAAAAGGGCACAGGAATTAAAATTCAGTGGTATTGGTTCAAAACTGACAGCTAGATTAATGGAATACAATAGTAAGTTAAGAAAAAAATAGTCTATGGAGAATTTAGTATGTTGAAAGATGATATTTTAAATCATCCGTGAAAAGCTGGATTATGCAATAAGTGGTCTTGGGATAATTGGCTTGTGATTTGGCAAAAACAGAGTTGGATCTCTATCTCATTCCTTACACTAAAATAAATTCCAGATGTATCAAAAATATAAATGTTCAAAAACTACCCATACTTTATTCATAATCACAAAAAAACCTGGCCCAAAGCCCATCTACATGTGAATAGATAAACAAAATGTGGTACAGCCTGAGAATGGAGTATTACTCAGTATTAAAAAGGAATGAACTAAAAAGATCCTTGACATGGACAGATGATCCTGGATTATTTAGATGGGATCAGTGTAATCACAATGGAGGAAGGAGAGTCAGTCAGAGAAGGACATGTGACAACAGATGCAGAGATGAGAGAGAAGGAGGGAGATTTGAAGATGTTATAGTACTGGGTTTGAAGATGAAGGGGCCATGAGCCAAGGAATGCAGGTGGCCTTAAAAACTAGAAAAGTCAAGGAAATGATTTCCCCTAGTCTCTAGAAGGATTGCAGTCTTTGATTTTAGCCTTGAAAGACTCATTTCAGACTTCTGATCTTCAGAACTTTAAGATAATAAATTTGTGTTATTTTAAGCCACTCAGTTTGTAGTAATTTGTTACAGAGCAATAGGAAGTCTAATGCATATAGTTAAAAAAATAAAAACTGTATAAATAAGTGTACACTGGTATGCATTGCTTGCACCCTGTCCCCATTCACCTTTTTCCCCTTGAAACTTATAGGTATAGGTATAGGTAACCATAGGTTTGGGTATCAGTATAGGTAACCTATAGGAATAGGTATAGGTAACCTATAGGTATAGGTAACCATTTTTGTTAACTTCTTGTTCATTCACTCAGTTAATGTTTCTTTATGCCACTATGAGCAAATATTAATATTTATTCCTATTCCCTCCTTTCTGACACAATGGTAATATACTATATGTACTTTTGTGTCTCTCACTTCTTTCCCAAATAACAATGTATGGATAGATAAATTTAACCACAGAAAAATGTAAATTTTAGTGAATGACATTATAAATAAAATCAAAGGATATCCTTGGAAAAATATTTACATGTAACTCACAATAAAAATGAATAGTTGATTGTCCACTGAAAGGGAATTTCTCAAATTATGTTGCATTCATATAATGAAATATCATGCAGTCATTCAAACACATGCAAAGGCAGGGAGGGAATTAGAAATGAGTGATGGTCAACAATAACTTTAGCCTTGCCTTAAAGCTTTAAAAATTTTAAGAAGATAACGTACTTTTATATTAGTTGTGCACTAAAAATTATTAAAAATAAAAATGGGGCAAGAACAAGAAAAGTATACAGCTATATAACTTAGAGCAATGCCAAATATATAGTATTAAGTGAAGAAAACACTTGCAAAATAATGTCATAGGATAATCCTTTTTTGATAAAAACACTACTATTAGCATAGAAAAATATAGAAAAATATAACAAACTATTAATAATAGTTAGGTCAGGGGTGTGAGATTATGAGTACTTTTCACTTTCTACATTACATGTTTATGTAATGTTAAAATTTGTAATATGTATGTATAACTTCCATAATCAGAAAAAAGTTGAAGATATACCTTTTAAAATGTTTTAACTATATATCCTTAGTGGTTCTTGATACATACAACAACTTGGATTAATCTCAAAATCATTATGGTGAGTGAATGAAGCCAGCCAACAAAGAGAAAATACTGTGTGCTTCCATTTATAAAATGTTCAACAACAGATAAAACTATCCATGGTGATAGAATTCAGAAGAGTGACACTGTTGGGAGAAGTTTGGTATGAAGGATCATGAAGGAATCTTTTAGAGTGAAGGAAATTTTTTTATCTTCACGGAGGAGTGGGTGACACGGGTTCATGCTTTTGTCAAAATAGATTGAACTTTTCACTTAAGATCTAAGCATTTATTGTATGGAAATTATACCTCAATTAAACAGTTATTAGTGAAAATAATACTCAAAATATTAGAAGAAAATATAAATTACTATTTTTATAGTCTAGAATGGGGAAGGCCCTTCTTAGTGTAACACAAAACCCAGAAACTATAAAGGAAAAGATAGAGGAAGATTTTAATTTATTTTCTTATATTGCTTTCTTTTATTTTATTGAATAGGTAAGAAATTTACATGATGTGGTAGGCTGAATAATGATTCCCCGTAGCTGTCCATGTCCTTATTCCCTGGAACCTGTGAATATTACCTTACATGGAACATGGTACTTTGCAGATGTGATTAAGTAAATGAGGTTGACCTTCTAAAACTCTTCCAAAAAATTGAAGAAGGAACACTCCCAACTCATTTTACAAGGCCGGCATTACCTCAGACCAAAGCCACATAAGGACACTACAATAAAAAAAATTACAAGCCAATATCCCTGATGAATTTTAAGTGCAAACATCCTCAACAAAATACTAGCAAATCAAATTCAACAGGATCATATACTATGATCAAGTGGAATTTACCCCTGGGATACAAGGATGGTTCAACATATGCAAAGCAATAAATGTAATACACCACATTAATAGAATGAAAGATAAAAATCATATGATCATCTCAATAGAAGCAGAAAAAGCATTTGATAAAATACAACATTTCATGATAAAAAATCTCCAAAAAGTGGGTATATAAGGAACATATCTCAACATAATAAAGACTTTATATGGCAGCCCACAGATAACATCATACTCAAGAGTGAAAAGTTGAAAGCTTTTTCTCTAAGAGCAAAAACAAGATAAAGATGCCCACTTTACCATTCTTATTCAACATAGTACTGATGTCATAGCCAGAGCAATTAGGCAAGAAGAAGAAATAAAAGGTATCCAAATCAGAGAGGAAATAGTAAAACTGTCACTATTTGCAGATGACATGATAATTTATACAGAAAACCCTAAAGATGCCACAAAAAAACTATTAGAACTAATAAATGAATTAGGTAAAGTTGTAGAACACAAAACCAACATACAGAAATCAGCAGCATTTCTATACACTATCAATGGACTATCTCAAAAAGAAATAAAGTTAAAAAAAGCTCATTTACAGAAATATCTAAAGAAATGAATATGTAGGAAAAACGTAACAAGGGAGATGATAGCCCTGTACATTGAAAACACTAAGCGTCTGATGAAAGAAATTGAAAGAAGACACAAATAGGGCTGGAGGGGAAGATGGCGGAAGACTAAGACGCGGAGATCACCTTCCTCCCCACAGATACACCAGAAATGCATCTACACGTGGAACAACTCCTACAGAACACCTACTGAATGCTGGCAGAAGACCTCAGACCACCCAAAAGGCAAGAAACTCCCCACGTACCTGAGTAGGGCAAAACAAAAAACAGAGACAAAAGACTCGGGACGGGACCTGCACCAGTGGGAGGCAGCTGTGAAGGAGGAAAGGTTTCCACACACTAGGAAGCCCCTTCACGGGCGGAGACTGTGGGTGGCGGAGGGGGGAGCTTCGGAGCCATGGAGGAGAGCACAGCAACAGGGGTGCGGAGGGCAAAACGGGGAGATTCCCGCACAGAGGATCAGGGCCGACAAGCACTCACCAGCCCGAGAGGCTTGTCTGCTCACCCGCTGGGGTGGGCAGGGCTGGGAGCTGAGGCTTGGGCTTCGGTCAGAGCGCAGGGAGAGGACTGGGGTTGGCTGCGTGAACACAGCCTGAAGGGGTTAGTGCACCATGGCTAGCCGGGAGGGAGTCCGGGAAAAGGTCTGGAGCTGCCGAAGAGGCAAGACACTTTTTCTTGTCTCTTTGTTTCCTGGTGTGCGAGGAGAGGGGATTAAGAACGCTGCTTAAAGGAACTCCAGAGACGGGCGCGAGCTGCGGCTAAAAGTGCAGACCCCAGAGACGGGTGTGGGCCGCGGCTAAAAGCGTGGACCCCAGAGACGGGCGGAAGACGCTAAGCCTGCTGCTGCCACCACCAAGGAGCCTGTGTGCAAGCACAGGTCACTATCCACACCCCTCTTCCGGGGAGACTGTGCAGCCCGCAACTGCCAGGTTCCCGGGATCCAGGGACAACTTCCCTGGGAGAACGCACGGCGTGCCTCAGTCTGGTGCAATGTCACGCCGGCCTCTGTCACTGCAGGCTCACCCGGCACGCCACGCCCCTCCCTCCCCCCGGCCTGAGTGAGCCAGAGCCCCCGAATCAGCGGCTTCTTTAACCCCGTCCTGTCTGAGCAAAAAACAGACGCCCTCCAGCGACCTACACGCAGAGGTGGGGCCAAATCCAAAGCTGAGCCCCTGGGAGCTGTAAGAACAAAGAAGAGAAAGGGAAATCTCTCCCAGCAGCCTCAGAAGCAAGGGATTAAAGCTCCACAATCAACTTGATGTACCCTGCATCTGTGGAATACATGAATAGACAACGAATCATCCCAAATTGAGGAGGTGGACTTTGAGAGCAAGATTTATGATTTTTTCCCCTTTTCCTCTTTTTGTGAGTCTGTGTATGTGGATGCTTCTGTGTGAGATTTTTGCTGTATAGCTTTGCTTCCACCATTTGTCCTAGGGTTCTATCCGTTCGTTTTAAAAAAATTTTTTTCTTAATAATTAATTTTAATAACTTTATTTTATTTTACTTTATCTTCTTTCTTTCCTTCTTTCTTTCTTTCTTTCCTTCCTTCCTTCCCTCCTTCAGACAACAAATCATCCCCAATTGAGGAGGTGGACTTTGAGAGCAATATTTATGATTTTTTCCCCCTTTTCCTCTTTTTGCGACTGTGTGTGTGTGTGTATGCTTCTGTGTGAGATTTTGTCTGTATAGCTTTGCTTCCACAATTTATCTTAAGGTTCTATCCGTCCTTTTTTTAAAAAAATATTTTTTTCTTAATAATTATTTTTTAATTTAATAACTTTATTATATTTTACTTTATTTTACTTTATCTTCTTTCTTTCTCTCTTTTTTCCTTCCTTCCCTACTTCCTTCCTCCCACCTCCCTCCCTCCCTAGTTCCCTCCTTTCTTTCTTTCCTTCTTTTCTTCTTTCTTTCTTTCTTCCTTCCTTTCTTCCTTCCCTCATTTCTTTCTTTCTTTCTTTCTTTCTTTCTTTCTTTCTTCCTACTTCTACTAATTCTTTCACTCTACTTTTTCTCCCTTTTATTCTGAGCCATGTGGAGGAAAGCCTCTTGGTGCTGCAGCCAGGAGTCAGTGCTGTGCCTCTGAGGTGGGAGAGCCAACTTCAGGACACTGGTCCACAAGAGATCTCCCAGCTCCACATAATATCAAATGGCGAAAATCTCCCAGAGATCTCCATCTCAACACCAGCACTCAACTTCACTCCATGACCAGCAAGCTACAGTGCTGAACAACCTATGCCACACAACTAGCAAAACAGGAACACAACCCCACCCATTAGCAGAGAGGCTGTCTAAACTCATAATAAGTCCACAGACACCCCAAAACACACCACCAGATGTGGACCTGCCCACCAGAGAGACAAGATCCAGCCTCATCCACCAGAACACAGGCACTAGTCCCCTCCACCAGGTAGCCTACACAACCCACTGAACCAACCTTAGCCACTGGGGACAGACATCAAAAACAACGGGAAATACGAACCTGCAGCCTGGTAAAAGGAGACCCCAAACACAGTAAGATAAGCAAAATGAGAAGACAGAAAAATACACAGCATATGAAGGAGCAAGATAAAAACGCACCAGACCTAAAAAATGAAGAGGAAATAGGCAGTCTACCTGAAAAAGAATTCAGAATGATGATAGTAAACATGATCAAAAATCTTGGAAATAGAATAGACAAAATGCAAGAAACATTTAACAAGGACCTAGAAGAGCTAAAGATGAAACAAACAATGATGAACAACACAATAAATGAAATGAAAAATACTCTAGATGGGATCAGTAGCAGAATAACTGAGGCAGAAGCACGGATAAGTGACCTGGAAGATAAAATACTGGAGATAACTACTGCAGCGCAGAATAAAGAAAAAGAATGAAAAGAACTGAGGACAGTCTCAGAGACCTCTGGGACAACATTAAACGTGCCAACATTCGAATTATAGGGGTTCCAGAAGAAGAAGAGCAAAATAAAGGGACCGAGAAAATAATTGAAGAGATTATAGATGAAAACTTCCCTAATATGGGAAAGGAAATAGTTAATCAAGTCCAGGAAGCACAGAGTCCCGTACAGGATAAATCCAAGGAGAAATACGCCAAGACACATATTAATCAAACTGTCAAAAATTAAATACAAAGAAAGCATATTAAAAGCAGCAAGGGAAAAACAACAAATAACACACAAGGGAATCCCCATAAGGTTAACAGCTGATCTCTCAGCAGAAACTCTGCAAGCCAGAAGGGAGTGGCAGGACATACTGAAAGTGATGAAGGAGAAAAACCTGCAACCAAGATTACTCTCCCCAGCGAGGATCTCCTTCAGATTTGATGGAGAAATTGAAACCTTTACACCCAAGCCAAAGCTGAGAGAGTTCAGCACCACCAAATCAGCTTTACAGCAAATGCTAAAGGAACTTCTCTAGACAAGAAACACAAGAGAAGGAAAAGACTTACAATAACGAACCCAAACCAATTTAGAAAATGGGAATAGGAACATACATATCGATAATTACCTTAAATGTAAATGGACTAAATGCTCCCACCAAAAGACACAGATTGGCTGAATGGATACAAAAACAAGACCCATATATACACTGTCTACAAGAGACCCACTTCAGACCTAGAGAACATACAGACTGAAACTAAGGGGATGGAAAAAGATATTCCATGCAATAGGAAACCAAAAGAAACCTGGAGTAGCAATTCTCATATCAGACAAAATAGACTTTACAATAAAGACAATTAGAAGAGACAAAGAAGGACACTACATAATGATCAAGGGATCGATACAAGAAGAAGATATAACAATTGTAAATATTTATGCACCCAACATAGAAGCACCTCAATACATAAGGTAAATACTAACAGCCATCAAAGGGTAAATCGACAGTAACACATTCATAGTAGGGGACTTTTACACCCCACATTCACCCATGGACAGATCATCCAAAATGAAAATAAATAAGGAAACACAAGCTTTAAATGATACTTAAACAAGATGGACTTAATTGATATTTATAGGACACTCCATCCAAAAACAAGAGAATACACATTTTTCTCAAGTGCTCATGGAACATTCTTCAGGATAGATCATATCGTGGCTCACGAATCAAGCTTTGGTAAATTTAAGACAATTGAAAATTGTATCAAGTATCTTTTCCGACAACAACATCATGAGACTAGATATCAATTCCAGGAAAAGATCTGTAAAAAATACAAACACATGGAGGCTAAACAATACACGACTTAATAATGAGTGATCACTGAAGAAATCAAAGAGGAAATCAAAAAATACCTAGAAACAAGTGACAGTGGAGACACAACGACCCAAAACCTATGGGATGCAGCAAAACCAGTTCTAAGGGGGAAGTTTATTGCAATACAAGCCCACCTTAAGAAGCAGGAAACATCTCGAATAAACAACTGAACCTTGCACCTCAAGCAATTAGAGAAAGAACAAAAAACCCCAAAGCTAGCAGAAGGAAAGAAATCATAAAAATCAGATCAGAAATAAATGAAAAAGAAATGAATGAAACAATAGCAAAGATCAATAAAACTAAAAGCTGGTCCTTTGAGAAGATAAACAAGATAGAAAAACCATTAGCCAGCCTCATCAAGAAAAAAAGGGAGAAGACTCAAATCAATAGAATTAAAAATGAAAAAGGAGAAGTAACAACTGACACTGCGGAAATACAAAAGACCATGAGAGATTACTACAAGCAACTCTATGCCAAAAAAATGGACAACCTGGAAGAAATGGACAAATTCTTAGAAATGCACAACCTGCCAAGACTGAATCAGGAAAAATATAAAATATGAACAGACCAATCACAAGCACTGAAATGGAAACTGTGATTAAAAATCTTCCAATAAACAAAAGCCCAGGACCAGATGGCTTCACAGGCGAATTCTATCAAACATTTAGAGAAGAGCTAACACCTATCCTTTTCAAACTCTTCCAAGATATAGCAGAGGGAAGAACATTCCCAAACTCATTCTATGAGGCCACCATCACCTTGATACCAAAACCAGACAAGGATGTCACAAAGAAAGAAAACTACAGGCCAATAACACTGATGAACATAGATTAAAAAATCCTCAATAAAGTATTAGCAAACAGAAACCAACAGCACATTAAAAGAATCATACACCATGATTAAGTGGGCTTTATTCCAGGAATGCAAGGATTCTTCAATATGCGCAAATCTATCAATGTGACAAACCATATTAACAAATTGAATGAGAAAAACCATATGATCATCTCAATAGATGCAGAGAAAGCTTTTGACAAAATTCAACCCCCATTTATGATAAAAACCCTGCAGAAAGTAGGCATAGAGAGAACTTGCCTCAACATATTAAAGGCCATATATGACAAGACCACAGCCAACATCATCCTCAATGGTGAAAAACTGAAAGCATTTCCACTAAGATCAGGAACAAGACAAGGTTGCCCACTCTCACCACTCTTATTCAACATAGTTTTGGAAGTTTTAGCCACAGCAATCAGAGAAGAAAAGGAAATAAAAGGAATCCAAATAGGAAAAGAAGAAGTAAAGCTGTCACTGTTTGCAGATGACATGATACTATACTAGAGAATCCTAAGGATGCTACCAGAAAACTACTAGAGCTAATCAATGAATTTGTTAAAGTAGCAGGATACAAAATTAATGCACAGAAATCTCTGGCATTCCTATATACTAATGATGAAAAATCTGAAAGTGAAATCAAGAAAACACTCCCATTTACCACTGCAACAAAAAGAATAAAATATCTAGGAATAAACGTACCTAAGAAGACAAAAGACCTGTATGCAGAAAATCATAAGACTCTGATGAAGGAAATTAAAGATGATACAAATAGATGGAGAGATATACCATGTTGTTGGATTGGAAGAATCAACATTGTGAAAATGACTCTACTACCCAAAGCAATCTACGGATTCAATGCAATCCCTATCAAACTACCACTGGCATTTTTCACAGAACTAGAACAAAAAATTTCACAATGTGTATGGAAACAGAAAAGACCCCGAATAGCCAAAGCAATCTTGAGAACGAAAAACAGAGCTGGAGGAATCAGGCTCCCTGACTTCAGACTATACTACACAGCTACAGTAATCAAGACAGTATGGTACTGGCACAAAAACAGAAAGATAGATCAATGGAACAGGATAGAAAGCCCAGAGATAAACCCACACACATATGGACACCTTATCTTTGATAAAGGTGGCAGGAATGTACAGTGGAGAAAGGACAGCCCCCTCAATAAGTGGTGCTGGGAAAAGTGGACCGGTACATGTAAAAGTATGAGGTTAGATCACTCCCTAACACCATACACAAAAATAAGCTCAAAATGGATTAAAAACCTAAATGTAAGGCCTGAAACTATCAAACTCCTAGAGGAAAACATAGGCAGAACACTCTATGACATAAATCACAGCAAGATCCTTTCTGACCCACCTCCTAGAGAAATGGAAATAAAAACAAAAATAAACAAATGGGACCTAATGAAACTTCAAAGCTTTTGCACAGCAAAGGAAACCATAAACAAGACCAAAAGACAACCCTCAGAATGGGAGAAAATATTTGCAAATGAAGCAACTGACAAAGAATTAATCTTCAAAATTTACAAGCAGCTCAATTAAAAAAAAAAAAAACCTCTCCAAAAATGGGCAGAAGACCTAAATAGACATTTCTCCAAACAAGATATAGAGACTGCCAACAAACACATGAAAGAATGCTCAACATCATTTATCATTATAGAAATGTAAATCAAAACTACAATGAGATATCATCTCACACCAGTCAGAATGGCTATCATCAAAATATCTAGAAACAATAAATGCTGGAGAGGGTGTGGAGAAAAGGGAACACTCTTGCACTGCTGGTGGGAATGTGCATTGTTTCAGCCACTATGGAGAATAGTGTGGAGGTTCCTTAAAAACGTACAAATAGAACTACCATATGACCCAGCAATCTCACTACTGGGCATGTTCCCTGAGAAACCAATAATTCAAAAAGTGTCATGTATCAAAATATTCATTGCAGCTCTATTTACAATAGCCCGGAGATGGAAACAACCTATGTGCCCATCATCGGATGAATGGATAAAGAAGATGCGGCACATATATACAATGGAATATTACTCAGCCATAAAAAGAAATGAAATTGAGCTATTTGTAATGAGGTGGATAGACCTAGAGTCTGTCATACAGAGTGAAGTGAGTCAGAAAGAGAAAGACAAATACAGTATGCTAAGACATATATATGGAATTTAAGATAAAAAATGTCATGAAGAACCTATTTGTAAGACAAGAATAAAGACACAGACCTACTGGAGAACGGACTTGAGGATATGGGGAGGGGGAAGGGTGAGCTGTGACAAAGCGAGCGAGAGGCATGGACATATGTACACTACCAAACGTAAGGTAGATGGCTAGTGGGAATTAGCCACATAGCATAGGGATATCAGCTCGGTGCTTTGTGACTGCCTGCAGGGGTGGGATAGGGAGGGTGGGAGGGAGGGAGATGCAAGAGGGAAGAGATATGGGAACATATGTATATGTATAACTGATTCACTTTTTTATAAAGCAGAAACTAACACACCATTGTAAAGCAATTATACCCCAATAAAGATGTTTTAAAAAAAAAAGAAAGAAGACACAAATAAATAGAAAGATATTTCATACTCATGGATTGGAAAAATTAATATCATTAAAATGTCCATACTATCCAAGGCAATCTACATATTGAATGTAATCTCAATCAAATGCCAAGGGCATCTTTCATAGAAATAAGAAAAACAATTCTAAAGTTTGTATGGAACCACAAAAAGACCCCAAAATAGCCAAAGCAATATTGGGAAATAAAAAATCTGGAGGCATCACACTCCCTGATTCCAAACTATATTACAGAGTTATATCCTCAAGGTCCATACATGTTAATTATAAAAACACTATGGTATTGGCATAAAACAGAAACATAGTCCAGTGGAATTAAACAGAGAGCCCAGAAATAAACCAGATATACTATCAACTAATCTTTTTTTTTTTTTTTTTTGCGGTACGCAGGCCTCTCACTGTTGTGGCCTCTCCCGTTGAGGAGCTCAGGCTCCGGACACGCAGGCTCAGCGGCCATGGCTCACGGGCCCAGCCGCTCCGCGGCATGCGGGATCTTCCCGGACCGGGGCACGAACCTGCGTCCCCGGCATCGGCAGGCGGACTCTCAACCACTGCGCCACCAGGGAAGCCCTATCAACTAATCTTTGACAAGAATGCCAAGAATACACAATAGAGAAAGGGTAGCCTCTTCAATAAACCGTTTTGGGAAAACTGGATATCCATTTGCACAAGAATGAAACTAGACACCTATCTTATACCAGTTACAAAAGTTAATTCTAAATGGATTAAAGACTTAAGACCTGAAACCGTAAAACTCCTAAAACAAAATATAGGAGAAAATCTCCTTAACATTCATCTTGGCAATGATTTCAAGGACATGACACCAAAATCACAGGCAACAAAAGTAAAAATAAACAGGTCAGACAACATCAAACTAAAACACTCTGCACAGCAAAAGAAACAATCAATGAAATGAAACGGCAGCCTGAGAAATGGCAGAAAATATTTGCAAGCTATCTGATAAGAGGTTAATATCCAAAATATATAAGTAACACATATAAATCAATAGCAAAATAATTATAACCCAACTTTTTGAATGGGCAAAGGACTTGAATAGACATTTTTCCAATGAAGTCATATAAATGGCCAACAGGTATATGAAAAGCTGTTCAACATAGCTAATCATCATGGAAATGCAAATCAAAACCACAGTGAGATAACACCTCACACCTCTGTGATCAAAAACACAAGAGATAACAAGTGTTGGCGAGGATGTAGGGAAAACTGAACCATTGTACGCTGTTCATGGGAATGTAAATTGGTACATCCATTATGGAAAATAGAATGGACGTTCCCCAACAAATTAAAAATTGAATTACTGTATGAGCCAGCAATTCCACTACTGGGTATATATCCAAAGGAAATGACATCAGTATCTCAATGAGATATCTGCATTGACATCTTCATTGCAGCATTATTTAAAAAATGTGGAGAGGAGCTTAAAGATGGTGGAAGAGTAGGACGTGGAGATCACCTTCCTCCCCACAAATACATCAGAAATACATCTACACGTGGAACAACTCCTACAGAACACCTACTGAACGCTGGCAGAAGACCTCAGACCTCCCAAAAGGCAAGAAACTCCCCACGTACCTGGGCAGGGCAAAAGAAAAAACAGCAACAGAAAAAATAGGGATGGGACCTGCACAAGTGGGAGGGAGCTGTGAAGGAGGAAAGGTTTCCACACACTAGGAAGCCCCTTCGTGGGCGGAGACTGCGGGTGGTGGAGGGGGGAAGCTTCGGAGCCACAGAGGAGAGCGCAGCAACAGGGGTGTGGAGGGCAAAGCGGAGAGATTCCTGCACAGAGGATTGGTGCCGAACAACACTCACAAGCCCGAGATGTTTGTCTGCTCACCTGCCGGGGTGGGCGGGGGCTGGGAGCTGAGGCTTGGGCTTCAGTCATATCCCAGGGAGAGGACTGAGGTTGGCTGCGTGAACACAGCCTGAAGGGGGCTAGTGCACCACAGCTAGCTGGGAGGGATTCCGGGAAAAAGTCTGGAGCTGCCGAAGAGGCAAGAGACTTTTTCTTGTCTCTTTGTTTCCTGGTGCATGAGGAGAGGGGATTCAGAGCGCTGCTTAAAGGAGCTCCAGAGATGGGCACGAGCCGTGTCTATGAGCCCGGACTCCAGAAACCACCATGACATGCTAAGGCAGCTGCTGCAGCCACCAAGAAGCCTGTGTGCAAGCACAGGTCACTATCCACACCTCCCCTCCCAGGAGCCTGTGCAGCTCACCACTGCCAGGGTCCCGTGATCCAGGGACAACTTCCCCGGGAGAACGCACGGCGCACCTTAGGCTGGTGCAAAGTCATACTGGACTCTGCTTCCGCAGGCTCACCTGGCACTCCGTACCTCTTCCTCCCCTCTTCCTGAGTGAGCCAGTGTCCCCGAATCAGCTGCTCCTTTAACCCCGTCCTGTCTGAGCAAAGAACAGATGCTCTCAGGGAAGCTACATGCAGAGGCAGGTCCAAATCCAAAGCTGAACCCCAGGAGCTGTGCCAACAAAGAAGAGAAAGGGAAATCTCTCCCAGCATCCTCAGGAGCAGTGGATTAAATCTCCACAATCAACTTGATGTACCCTGCATCTGTGGAATACCTGAATAGAAAACGAATCATCCAAAATTGAAGAGGTGGACTTTGGGAGCAACGATATATTTTTTTTTCCCATTTTCTTTTTTTGGGAGTGTGTATGTGTATGCTTCTGTGTGTGATTTTGTCTGTATAGCTTTGCTTTTACCATTTATTCTAGGGTTCTGTCTGTCCTTTTGTCTGTTTTTTTATTTTTAGTATAGTTCTTAGCGCTTGTTATCATTAGTGGATTTGTTTTTTGGTTTGGTTACTCTCTTCTTTCTTTCTTTTTTTTAAATTACTTAAAAAATTTTAATAATTATTTTTTATGTTTTATTTTAGTAACGTTACTTTGTTTTATTTTATCTTCTTCTTTCTTTCTTTTTTTTCTCCCTTTTATTCTGAGCCATGTGGATGACAGGCACTTGGTACTACAGCCAGGTGTCAGGGCTGTGCCTCTGAGGTGGGAGAGCCAAGTTCAAGACATTGGTCCACAAGACACTTCCCAGTTCCACATAATATCAAATAGTGAAAATCTCCCAGAGATCTCCAACTCAATGCCAAGACCCAGCTCCACTCAATGACCAGGAAGCTCCAGTACTGGACACCCTATGCCAAACAACTAGCAAGACAGGAACACAACACAACCCATTAGCAGAGAGGCTCCCTAAAATCATAAGAAAGCCACAGACACCCCAAAACACACCACCAGACGTGCACCTGCCCACCACAAAGACACGATCCAGGCTCATCCTCCACAACACAGGCACTACTCGCCTCTACCACGAAGCCGACACAACCCACTGAACCAACCTTAGCCACTGGGGACAGACACCAAAAACAACGGGAACTACGAACCTGCAGCCTGCAAAAAGAAGACACCAAACACAGTAAGTTAAGCAAAATGAGAACATAGAGAAACACACAGCAGATGAAGGAACAAGGTAAAAACCCAACAGACCTAACGAATGAAGATGAAATAGGCAGTCTACCTGAAAACGAATTCAGAATAATGATAGTAAACATGATCTTAAATCTTGGAAATAGAATGGAGAAAATACAAGAAATGGTTAACAAGGACCTAGAAGGATTAAACAGCGAACAAACAGTGATGAATAACACAATAAATGAAATTAAAAATTCTTTAGAAGGGATCAATAGCAGAATAACTGAGGCAGAAGAACAGATAAGTGACCTGGAAGATAAAATAGTGGAAATAACTACTGCAGAGCAGAAAAAAGAAAATAAAATGAAAAGAATTGAGGACAGACTCAGAGACATCTGGGGCAATATTAAATGCACCAACATTTGAATTATAGGGGGCCCAGAAGAAGAAGAGAGAAAGAAAGGGACTGAGAAAATATTTGAAGAGATTATAGTTGAAAACTTCCCTAACATGGGAAAGGAAATAGTTAATCAAGTCCAGGAAGCACAGAGAGTCCCATAGAGGGTGAATCCAAGGAGAAACACACCAAGACACATATTAATCAAACTATCAAAAATTAAATACAAAGAAAAAATATTAAAAGCAACAAGGAAAAAACAGCAAATAACATAGAAGGGAATCCCCATAAGATTAACAGCTGATCTTTCAGCAGAAACTCTGCAAGCCAGAAGGGACTGGCAGGACATATTTAAAGTGATGAAAGGGAAAAACCTACAACCAAGATTACTCTACCCAGCAAGGATCTCATTCAGATTGGATGGAGAAATGAAAATCTTTAGAGATAAGCAAAAGCTGAGAGAGTTCAGCACCACCAAACCAGCTTTACAACAAATACTAAAGGAAATTCTCTAGGCAGGAAACACAAGAGAAGGCAAAGACCTACAATAACAAACTGAAAACAATTAAGAAAATGGTAATAGGAACATACATATCAATAATTACCTTAAATGTAAATGCATTAAAAGCTCCCAACAAAAGACACAAACTGGCTGCATGGATCCAAAAAGAAAACCTGTATATATGATGTCAACAGGAGACGCACTTCAGACCTAGGGAAACATACAGACTGAAAGTGAGGGGATGGAAAATGGTATTCCATGCAAATGGAAATCAAAAGAAAGCTGGAGTAGCAATTCTCATACCAGACAAAATACACTTTATAACAAAGACTATTAAAAGAGACAAAGGAGGACACTACATAATCATCACAGGATGAATGCAAGAAGAAGATATAACAATTGTAAATATTTATGCACCCAACATAGGAGCACCTCAATACATAAGGAAACTACTAACAGCCATAAAAGGGTAAATCGACAGTAACACAATCACAATAGGGGACTTTAAAACCCCACTTTCACGAATGGACAGATCATCCAAAATGAAAATAAATAAGGAAGCACAAGCTTGAAATGATACATGAAACAAGATGGACTTAATTGATATTTATAGGACATTCCATCAAAAACAACAGAATAGGGGGTGCTGGGAAGATGGCGGAAGAGTAAGACGCGGATATCACCTTCCTCCCCAGATACACCAGAAATACATCTACACGTGGAACAACTCCTACAGAACACCTACTGAATGCTGGCAGAAGACCTCAGACCTCCCAAAAGGCAAGAAACTCCCCACGTACCTGGGTAGGGCAAAAGAAAAAAAGAAAAAACAGAGACAAAAGAATAGGGACGGGACCTGCACCAGTGGGAGGGAGCTGTGAAGGAGGAAAAGTTTCCACACACTAGGAAGCTCCTTCACGGGCGGAGACTGTGGGAGGCGGAGGGGGGAGCTTCGGAGCCGTGGAGGAGAGCACAGCAACAGGGGTGAGGAGGGCAAAGTGGGGAGATTCCCGCACAGAGGATCGGTGCCGACCGGCACTCACCAGCCCAAGAGGCTTGTCTGCTCATCCGCCGGGGCGGGTGGGGCTGCAAGCTGAGGCTCGGGTTTCCGGTTGGAGCACAGGGAGAGGACTGGGGTTGGCGGCTTGAACATAGCCTGAAGGGGTTAGTGCACCACGGCTAGCCGGGAGGGAGTCTGGGGCATTGTCTGTACCTGCCGAAGAGGCAAGAGACTTTTTCTTCCCTCTTTGTTTCCTGGTGCGCGAGGAGAGGGGTTTAAGTGCGCTGCTTAAAGGAACTCCAGAGACGGGCACGAGCCGTGGCTAAAAGTGCGAACCACAGAGATGGACACGAGCTGCGGCTAAAAGCGCGGACCCCAGAGACGGGCGCGAGCCGCGGCTAAAAGCACGGACCCCAGAGACGGGCGGGAGACGCTAAGGCTGCTACTGCCGCCACCAAGGGGCCTGTGTGCGAGCACAGGTCACTATCCACACCCCTCTTCCGGGGAGCCTGTGCAGCCCGCCACTGCCAGGTTCCCGGGATCCAGGGACAACTTCCCCGGGAGAACGCATGGCAGGCCTCAGGCTGGTGCAACGTCACGCTGGCCTCTGCCGCCGCAGGCCCACCCTGCATGCAGTGCCTCTCCCTCACCCCGGCCTGAGTGCACCAGAGCTCCCAAATCAGCGGCTCCTTTAACCCCGTCCTGTCTGAGCAAAATACAGATGCCCTCCAGCGACCTACACGCAGAGACAGGTCCAAATCCAAAGCTGAGCCCCTGTGACCTGTGAGAACAAAGAAGAAAGGGAAATCTCTCCCAGCAGCCTCAGAAACAGCGGATTAAAGCTCCACAATCAACTTGATGTACCCTGCATCTGTGGAATACATGAATAGACAACGAATCATCCCAAATTGAGGAGGTGGACTTCGAGAGCAAGATCTATGATTTTTTACCCTTTTCCTCTTTTTGGGAATGTGTATGTGTATGCTTCTGTGTGAGATTTTTTCTGTATAGCTTTGCTTCTACCATTTGTCCAAGGGTTCTATCTGTCCATTGTTTTTCATTTTTAATTTTTTTTCTTAATAATTAATTTTAATAACTTTATTGTACTTTACCTTCGTACCTTCTTTCTTTCTTTCTTTCTTTCTTTCTTTCTTTCTTTCTTTCTTTCTTTCTTTCTTTCTTTCTTTCTTTCTTTCTTTCTTTCTTTCCTTCCTTCCTTCCCTCCTTTAAACAACGAATCATCCCCAATTGAGGAGGTGGACTTTGAGAGCAAGGTTATGATTTTTTCCCCTTTACCTCTTTTTGTGAGGGTGTATGTGTATGCTTCTGTGTAAGATTTTGTCTGTATAGCTTTGCTTCCAACATTTGTCCTAAGGTTCTATCCATCCCCTTTTTTTTCCTCTAAATAATTATTTTTTAATTCAATAACATTATTATACTTTATTTTATTTTACTGTATCTTCTTTCTTTCTGTCTTTTTTCCTTCCTTCCCTCCTTCCTTCCTTCCTTCCTCCCTTCCTCCCTCCCTCCTTTCTTGCCTTCTTGCCTTCTTTCCTTCTTTTCTTCTTTCTTTCTTTCTTTCTTTCTTTCTTTCTTTCTTTCTTTCTTTCTTTCTTTCTTTCTTTCTTTCTTTCTTCCTTTCTTCCTTCCTTCCTTCCCTCCTTTCTTTCTTTCATTCTTCATACTTCTACTAATTCTCTCTACATTTTCTCCTATTCTGAGCCGTGTGGATGAAAGGCTGTTGGTGCTCCAGCCAGGAGTCAGGGCTCTGCCTCTGAGGTGGGAGAGCGAACTTCAGGACACTGGTCAACAAGAGACCGCCCAGCTCCACATATCAAACAGCGAAAATGTCCCAGAGACCTCCATCTTAACACCAGCACCCAGCTTCACTCAACGACAAGCAAGCTACAGTGCTGGACAACCGATGCCAAACAACTAGCAAAACAGGAACACAACCCCATCCATTAGCAGAGAGGCTGCCTAAACTCATAATAAGGCCACAGACACCCCAAAACACACCACCAGACGTGGACCTGCCCACTAGAGAGACAAGATCCAGCCTCATCCACCACAACACAGGCACTAGTCCCCTCCACCAGGAAGCCTACACAATCCACTGAACCAACCTTAGCCACTGGAGACCGACATCAAAAACAACGGGAACTACAAACCTGCAGCCTGTAAAAAGGAGACCCCAAACGCAGTAAGAGAAGCAAAATGAGAAGACAGAAAAACACACAGCAGATGAAGGAGCAAGATAAAAATGCACCAGACCTAACAAATGAAGAGGAAATAGGAAGTCTACCTGAAAAAGAATTCAGAATAGTGATAGTAAGGATGATCCAAAATCTTGGAAATAGAATGGACGAAATGCAAGAAACATTTAACAAGGACCTAGAAGAAAGAAAGATGAAACAAGCAACTATGAACAACACAATAAATGAAATTAAAAGTACTCTAGATGGGATCAATAGCAGAATAACTGAGGCAGAAGAAAGGATAAGTGATCTGGAAGATAAAATACTGGAAATAACTACTGCAGAGCAGAATAAAGAAAAAAGAATGAAAAGAACTGAGGACAGTCTCAGAGACTTCTGGGACAACTGTGATTAAAAATCTTCCAACAAACAAAAGCCCAGGACCAGATGGCTTCACCGGTGAATTCTATGAAACATTTAGAGAAGAGCTAACACCTACCCTTCTCAAACTCTTCCAAAATACAGCAGAGGGAGGAACACTCCCAAATTCCTTCTACGAGGCCACCATCACCCTGAAACCAAAACCAGAAAAAGATATCACAAAGAAAGAAAACTACAGGCCAATATTTCTGATGAACATAGGTGCAAAAATCCTTAACTAAACACTAGCAAACAGAATGCAACAGCAAATTAAAAGGATCATACACCATGATCAAGTGGGGTTTATCCCAGGAATGCAAGGATTCTTCAATATATGCAAATCAATCAATGTGATACACCATATTAACAAATTGAAGGAGAAAAACCATATGATCATCTCAATAGATGCAGAGAAAGCTCTCAACAAAATTCGACACCCATTTATGATAAAAACCCTCCAGAAAGTACGCATAGAGGGAACTGTCCTCAATATCATAAATGCCATATATGAAAAACCCACAGCAAAGATAGTCCTCGATGGTGAAAAACTGAAAACATTTCCACAAAGATCAGCAAGAGCACAAGGTTGCCCACTCTCACCACTCTTATTTAATATAGTTTTGGAAGTTTTAGCCACAGCAATCAGAGAAGAAACAGAAATAAAAGGAATCCAAATCGGAAAAGAAGAAGCAAAGCTGTCACTGTTTGCAGATGACATGATACTGTACATAGAGAAACCTAAACATGCTACCAGAAAACTACTAGCGCTAATAAATGAATTTGGTCAAGTAACACGATATACAATTGATGCACAGAAATCTCTTGCATTCCTATACACAAATGATGAACAACCTTAAAGTGAAATTAAGGAAACACTCCCATTTACCATTGTAACAAACAGAATAAAATATCTAGGAATAAACATACCTAAGGAGACAAAGACCTGTATTGACAAAATTATATGACACTGATGAAAGAAATTAAAGAAGATACAAATAGATGGAGAGATATACCATGTTCTTGGATTGGAGGAATCAACATTGTGAAAATGACTATACTACCCAAAGCAATCTACAGATTCAATGCAGTCCCTCTCAAACTACCACTGTCATTTTTCAGAGAACTAGAACAAAAAATCTCACAGTTTGTATGGAAACAAAAATGACCTCCAATAGCCAAAGAAATCTTGAGAAATAAAAATGTAGACTGAGGAATGAGGCTCCCTGACTTCAACTCTACTACAAAGCTACAGTAATCAAGGCAGTATGGTACTGGCACA
This sequence comes from Globicephala melas, assembly GCF_963455315.2. NCBI lineage: Eukaryota > Metazoa > Chordata > Mammalia > Artiodactyla > Delphinidae > Globicephala > Globicephala melas. Next base: position 81,432,884 of record NC_083335.1, read on the forward strand.
AAAACAGAAATATAGTTCAATGGAACAGGATAGAAAGCCCAGAGATAAACCCACGCACATATGGTCACCTTATCTTTGATAAAGGAGGCAAGAACACACAGTGAAGAAAACACAGTCTCTTCAATAAGTGTTGCTGGGAAAACTGGACAGCTACATGTAAAAGAATGAAATTAGAACACTCCTTAACACCGTACACAAAATAAACTCAAAATGGATTAAAGACCTAAATGTAAGGCCAGATACTATTAAACTGTTAGAGGAAAATTTAGGCAGAACACTCCATGACATAAATCACAGCAAGATCCTTTTTGACCCACCTCTTAGAGAAATGGAAATAAAAACAAAAATAAACAAATGGGACCTAATGAAACTTAAATGCTTTTGCACAGTAAAGGAAACCATTAACAAGACGAAAAGACAGCCCTTGGAATGGGAGAAAATATTTGCAAATGAAGTAAATTTCAAAGGATTAATCTCCAAAATTTACAAGCAGCACATGCAGCTCCATATCAAAAAAAAAAAATACCCAATCCAGAAATGGGAAGAAAGCCTAAATAGATATTTCTCCAAAGAAGACATACAGATTGCCAGCAAACACATGAAAGAATCCTCAACATCGTTAATCATAAGAGAAATGCAAATCAAAACTACAATTAGATTCATCTCTCACCAGTCAGAATGGCCATCATCAAAAAATCTACAAACAATAAATGCTGGAGAGGGTGTGGAGAAAAAGGAACCCTCTTGCACTGTTGGTGGGAATGTAAATTGATACTGCCACTATGGAGAACAGTATGGAAGTTCCTTAAAAAACTAAACATAGGACTGCCATAAGACCCAGCAATCCTACTACTGGGCATATACCCTGAGAAATCCATAGTTCGAAAAGAGTCTTTTACCACAATGTTCATTGCAGCTTTATTTACAATAGCCAGGACATGGAAGCAACCTAAGTTTCCATCAACATTTGAATGGGGGGCTTGGGGAAGATGGCAGAAGAATAAGACGGGGAGATTACCTTCCTCCCCACAGATACATCAGAAATACAACTACACGTGGAACTGCTCCTATAGATCACCCACTGAACGCTGGCAGAAGACCTCAGACCTCCCAAAAGGCAAGAATCTCCCCCACGTACCTGGGTATGGCAAAAGAAAAAAGAATAAACAGAGACAAAAGAATAGGGATGGGACCTGCACCAGTGGGAGGGAGCTGTGAAGGAGGAAAGGTTTCCACACACTAGGAAGCCCCTTCGCGGGGCAGCGACTGCAGGTGGCGGAGGGGGAAGCTTCAAAGCCGTGGAGGAGAGCACAGCAACAGGGGAGCAGAGGGCAAAGCAGAAAGAATTCCGCACAGAGGATCGGTGCTGACTGGCACTCAGGAGCCTGAAAGGCTTGTCTCCTCACCTGCTGGGGCGGGCGGGGGCTGGGAGCTGAGGCTCAGCTTCGGTCGGAGCACAGGGATAGGACTGGCAGCGTGAACACAGCCTGAAGGGGTTACTGCACCACAGCTAACCGGGAGGGAGTCCAGGAAAAAGGCTGGACCTGCTGAAGAGGCAAGAGACTTTTTCTTCTCTCTTTGTTTCCTGGTGTGCGAGGAGAGGGGATTAAGAGTGCTGCTTAAAGGAGCTCCAGAGACAGGCACGAGCTGTGGCTAACAGCACAGGTCCCAGAGACGGGCATGAGACGCTAAGTCTGCTGCTGCCACCAGCAAGAAGCCTGTGTGCGAGCACATGTCACTATCCACACCTCCCTCCCGGGAACCTCTGCAGCCCGCCACTGCCAGGGTCCCGTGATACAGGGACAACCCCGGGAGAATGCAGAGCACGCCTCAGGCTGGTGCAACGTCATGCCATCCACTGCCACCGCAGGCTCACCCTGACTCCGTGCCCATCCCTCCCCACGGCCTGAGTGAGCCAGAGCCCCCGAGTCAGCTGCTCTTTAACCCCATCCTGTCTGAGTGAAGAACAGACGCCCTCAGGTGACCTGAACGCAGAGGCGGGTCCAAAGCCAAAGCTGAACCCAGGAGCTGTGCGAACAAAGAAGAGAAAGGGAAATCTCTCCCAGCAGCCCCAGAAGCAGCGGATTAAAGCTCCACACTCAACTTGATGTACCCTGCATCTGTGGAATACATGAATAGACAACGAATCATCCCAAATTGAGGAGGCAGACTGTGAGAGCAAGATCTATGATTTTTTCCCCTTTTCCTCTTTTTGTGAGTGTGTATGTGTATGCTTCTGTGTGAGATTTTGTCTGTTTAGCTTTGCTTTTACCATTTGTCCTAGGGTTCTCTCCGTCCATTTCTTTTTCTTTTCTTCTTCTTTTTACTTTTTAAAAAAACATTTCTTAATATTATTTATTTTAATAACTTTATTTTATTTTATCTTTATTTTATCCAATTTCTTTCTTTCATTCTTTCTTTCTAATTTTTCTCCCATTTATTCTGAACCGTGTGGATGAAAGGCACTTGGTGCTCCAGCCAGGACTCAGTGCTGTGCCTCTGAGGTGGGAGTGTCAACTTCAGGACACTGGTCCACAAGAGACCTCCCAGCTCCATGTAATATCAAACGGCGAAAACCTGCTAGAGATCTCCATCTCAACACCAAGACCCAGGTTCACTCAACGACCAGCAAGCTACAGTGCTGGACACCCTATGCCAAGAAACTAGGAAGACAGGAACACAATGCCACCTAATAGCAGAGAGGCTGCCTAAAATCATAATAAGTCCACAGACACTGCAAAACATACCACCAGACGAGGACCTACTCACCAGAAACAGAAGATCCAGCCTCATCCACCAGAACAAAGGCACTAGTCCCCTCCACCACAAAGCCTACACAACACACTAAACCAACTTTAGCCACTGGGGATAGACACCAGAAACAATGGGAATCATGAAACTTCAGCCTGCAGAAAGGAGAACCCAAACACCGTAAGATAAGCAAAATGAGAAGACAGGAAAACACAGCAGATGAAGGATCAAGGTAAAAACACACCACCTAACAAATGAAGAGGAAATAGGCAGTCTACCTGAAAAAGAATTCAGAATAATGATGGTAAAGATGATCCAAAATGTTGGGAATAGAATAGAGAAAATGCAAGAAACATTTAAAAAGGACCTAGAAGAACTAAAGAGGAAACAAGCAATTATGAACAACACAATAAATAAAATTAAATATACTCTAGAAGGAATCAATACCAGAATAACTGAGTCAGAAGAACGGATTAGTGACTTGGAAGATAAAATACTGGAAATAACTACTGCAGAGCAGAATAAAGAAAAAAGAATGAAAAGAACTGAGGACAGTCTCAGAGACCTCTGGGACAACCTTAAACGCACCAACATTCGAATTATAGGGGTCCCAGAAGAAGAAGAGAAAAAGAAAGGGACTGAGAAAATATTTGAAGAGATTATAGTTGTGAAGTTCCCTAATATGGGAAAGGAAATAGTTAATCAAGTCCAGGAAGCACAGAGAGTCCCATACAGGATAAATCCAAGGAGAAACACGCCAAGACACATATTAATCAAACTGTCAAAAATTAAATAAAAAGAAAACATATTAAAAGCAGCAAGGGAAAAACAACAAATAACACACAAGGGAATCCCCATAAGTTGAAATGCTGATTTTTCAGCAGAAACCCTGCAAGCCAGAAAGGAGTGGCAGGACATATTTAAGGTGATTAAAGAGAAAAACTTACAACCATGATTACTCTACCCAGCAAGGATCTCACTCAGATTAGATGGACAGATTAAAACCTTTACAGACAAGCAAAAGCTGAGAGAGTTCAGCACCACCAAACCAGCTCTACAACAAATGCTAAAGGACCTTCTCTAGGGAAGAAACACAAGAGAAGTAAAAGACTCACCATAACAAACCCAAAAGAATTAAGAAAATGGGAATAGGAACATACATATCAATAATTACCTTAAATGTAAATGCATTAAAAGCTCCCAACAAAAGACACAAACTGGCTGCATGGATCCAAAAACAAGACCCATATATACACTGTCTACAAGAGACCCACTTCAGACCTAGGGACACATACAGACTGAAAGTAAGGGGATGGAAAAAGATATTCCATGCAAATGGAAACCAAAAGAAAGCTGGAGTAGCAATTCTCATATCTGACCAAATAGACTTTAAAATAAAGACTATTAGAAGAGACAAAGAAGGACACTACATAATGATCAACCAATCGATCCAACAAGAAGATATAACAATTGTAAATATTTATGCACCCAACATAGAAGCACGTCAATATATAAGGCAAATACTAAGAGTCATCAAAGGGAAAATTGACAGTAACACATTCATAGTAGGGGACTTTAACAACCCACTTTCACCAATGGACAGATATCCAAAACGAAAATAAATAAGGAAACACAAGCTTTAAATGATACATTAAACAAGATGGACTTAATTATTATTTATAAGATATTCCATCCAAAAACAACAGAATACACATCTCTCTCAAATGCTCATGGAACATTCTCCAGGATAGATCATATCTTGGGTCACAAATCAAGCCTTGGTAAATTTAAGAAAATTGAAATTGTATCAAGTATGTTTTCCGACTACAACTTTATGAGACTAGATATGAATTACAGGAAAAGATCTGTTAAAAATACAAACACAAGGAGGCTAAACAACACACTACTTAATAACGAAGTGACCACTGAAGAAATCAAAGAGGAATAAATACCTAGAAACAAATGACAAAGGAGACACAACAAACCAAAACTTATGGGATGTAGCAAAAGCAGTTCTAAGACGGAAGTTTATAGCAATACAATCCTAACTTAAAAAACAGGAAACATCTCATATAAACAACCCATCCTTGCACCTAAAGCAATTAGAGAAAGAAGAGCAAAAAACCCCCAAAGTTAGCAGAAGGAAAGAAATCATAAAGATCAGATCAGAAATAAATGAAAAAGAAATGAAGGAAATGATAGCAAAGATCAATAAAACTAAAAGCTGGTTCTTTGAGAAGATAAACAAAATAGATAAACCATTACCCAGACTCATCAAGAAAAAAAGTGAGAAGACTCGAATAAATAGAATTAGAAATGAAAAAGGAGAAGTAACAACTGACACTACAGAAATACAAAAGACAATGAGAGATTACTACAAGAAACTCTATGCCAAAAAAATGGACATCTTGGAAGAAATGGAAAAATTCTTAGAAAGATACAACCTTCCAAGACTGAACCAGGAAGAAATAGAAAATATGAACACACCAATCACAAGCACTGAAATTGAAATTGTGATTAAAAATCTTCCAACAAATGAAAGCCCAGGACCAGATGGCTTCACAGGCGAATTCTCTCAAACATTTAGAGAAGAGTTAACACCTATCCTTCTGAAACTCTTCCAAAATATAGCAGAGGGAGGAACACTCCCAAACTCATTCTATGAGGCCACCATCACCCTGACACCAAAATCAGAAAAAGATGTCACAAAGAAAGAAAACTACAGGCCAATATCACTGATGAACATAGATGCAAAAATCCTCAACAAAATACTAGCAAACAGAATCAAACAGCACATTAAAAGGATCATACACCATGATTAAGTGGGGTTTATTCCAGGAATGCAAGGATTCTTCACTATACGCAAATCAATCAATGTGATACACCATATTAACAAATTGAAGGAGAAAAACCATATGATCATCTCAATAGATGCAGAGAAAGCTTTTGACAAAATTCAACTCCCATTTATGATAAAAACCCTGCAGAAAGTAGGCATAGAGGGAACTTGCCTCAACATAATAAAGGCCATATATGACAAACCCACAGCCAACATAGTCCTCAATGGTAAAAAACTGAAAGCATTTCCACTAAGATCAGGAACAAGACAAGGTTGTCCACTGTCACCACTCCTATTCAACATAGTTTTGGAAGTTTTAGCCACAGCAATCAGAGAAGAAACAGAAATAAAAGGAATCTAAATCGGAAAGGAAGAAGTAAAGCTGTCACTGTTTGCAGATGACATGTTACTATACATAGAGAATCCTGAGGTTGCTACCAGAAAACTACTAGAGCTAAGCAATGAATTTGGTAAAGTAGCAGGATACAAAATTAATGCACAGAAATCTCTGGCATTCCTATACACTAAGGATGAAAAATCTGAAAGTGAAATCAAGAAAACACTCCCATTTACCATTGCAACAAAAAGAATAAAATATCTAGGAATAAACCTACCAAAGGAGACAAAAGAGCTGTATGCAGAAAATTATAAGACACTGATGAAAGAAATTAAAGATGATACAAATAGATGGAGAGATATACCATGTTCTTGGATTGGAAGAATCAACATTGTGAAAATGACTCTACTACCCAAAGCAATCTACAGATTCAATAGAATCCCTATCAAACTGCCACTGGCATTTTTCACAGAACTAGAACAAAAAATTTCACAATTTGTATAGAAATACAGAAGACCCCGAATATCCAAAGCAATCTTGAGAGCGAAAAACGGAGTTGGAGGAATCAGGCTCTCTGACTTCAGACTATACTACAAAGCTACAGTAATCAAGACAGTATGGTACTGGCACAAAAACAGGAAGATAGATCAACGGAACAAGATAGAAAGCCCAGAGTAAACCCACGCACATATGGTCACCTTATCTTTGATAAAGGAGGCAGGATTGCACAGTGGATGAAAGATAGCCTCTTCAATAAGTGGTGCTGGGAAAACTGGACAGGTACATGTAACAGTATGAGATTAGAACACTCCCTAACACCATTCACAAAAATCAGCTCAAAATGGATTAAAGATCTAAATGTAAGGCCAGAAACTATCAAACTCTTAGAGGAAAACATAGGCAGAACACTCTATGACATAAATCACAGCAAGATCCTTTTTGACCCACCTCCTAGTGAAGTGGAAATAAAAACAAAAGTAAACAAATAAGACTTAATGAAACTTCAAAGCTTTTGCACAGCAAGGGAAACCATAAACAAACCAAAAGACAACCCGCAAAATGGGAGAAAATATTTGCAAATGAAGCAACTGACAAAGGATTAATCTCCAAAATTTATAAGCAGCTCATGCAGCTCAATAACAAAAAAAAAAAAAGCAACCCAATCCAAAAATAAGCAGAAGACCTAAATAGACATTTATCCAAAGAAGATATACAGACTGCCAACAAACACATGAAAGAATGCTCAACATCATTAATCATTAGAGAAATGCAAATCAAAACTACAATGAGATATTGTCTTACACCGGTCAGAATGGCCATCATCAAAAAATCTAGAAACAATAAATGCTGGAGAGGGTGTGGAGAAAAGGGAACACTCTTGTACTGCTTGTGGGAATGTGAATTGATACAGCCACTATGGAGAATAGTATGGAGGTTCCTTAAAACTACCAATAGAACTACCATATGACCCAGCAATCTCACTACTAGGCATATATCCTGAGAAAACTGTAATTCAAAAAGAGTCATGTACCAAAATATTCATTGCAGCTCTATTTACAATAGCCCAGAGATGGAAACAACTTAAGTGTCCATCGTCAGATGAATGGATAAAGAAGATGTGGCACATATATACAATGGAATATTACTCAGCCATAAAAAGAAACGAAATTGAGCTATTTGTAATGAGGTGGATAGACCTAGAGTCTGTCATACAGAGTGAAGTAAGTCAGAAAGGGAAAGACAAATACCGTATGCTAACACATATATATCGAATTTAAGAAAAAAAATGTCATGAAGAACCTAGGGGTAAGACAGGAGTTAAGACACAGACCTACTAGAGAATGGACTTAGGATATGGGAAAGGGGAAGGGGAAGCTGTTACAAAGCAAGAGAGTGGCATGGACATATTTATACTACCAAATGTAAAATAGATAGCTAGTGGGAAGCAGCCACATACACAAGGAGATCAGCTCGGTGCTTTGTGACTACCTAGAGGGGTGGGATAGGGAGGGTGGGAGGGAGGGAGACGCAATAGGGAAGAGATATGGGAACATATGTATATGTATAACTGATTCACTTTGTTATAAAGCAGAAACTAACACACCATTGTAAAGCTATTATACTTCAATAAAGATGTAAAAAAATTACTTTTAGTGGACTTAACTTTTGTTTTGCTTGATGTGAGAAAATAATTTTTAACTAGCTGCTTGATATTCTTTCAGGTATTTTCAACATTTTTTCTTTTCACTACTTGACGTAATTAATGGTGGATTAAATAACTTTTGGATAATAGAAGCCTTTTTTATTTAACTCTCAAAACGCAAATAACACACAAAGGCACTGTGGATCAAACATAAAGGCAGTCAATGGCAGGCAAAAGGCGCAAACAGGTCACTTGCCATATGTCTGGGAGAATGAGCGATGGTTTGAAAGTTTTCAAATCACAGCCATCTATTCGCCATGATTTTGTAGCGCTGAGCTTGCATACACTTTGTGTATCTTACATGACTTCAGCATTATTGCTGCTCATGTGACCCAAGAAAACCCAGTAAGAGAAATTAAAAACTAAAGAAAAAGATTTTGTCAGTTAGAGCTGAGCCTTAGAGGGCCACAAACTATCATAATGGCTGCTTTTTACCCCCCAAACACCAATTTTCACCCCCCTTGGGGGTGATTACCCACCAGCCCATCCACCTTCCACCCCCACGTTGAGAATACAAGCCCTGCAGTAGTATTTCATTTGGACTGAATAAAACAAGGTAGAATGAATGCTACGTAGCCGAGAAAGAGACAGAGAGAGGGAGGTGCGGGGAGAACAAGAATTATCTACTAGGCATATACATACTACCATCTATATATAAAATAGATAAATAACAAGGACCTACTGTATAGCACAGGGACCTCTATTAAATATATTGTAATAACCTATAATGGAAAAGAATCTAAAAAAGAATATATATATATCTATATATATATCTGAATCACTTTGCTGTGCATCTGAAACTAACAAAACATTGTAAATCAACTATACTTCAATAAAAAAAAGAATTTTGAAAAAAGAATTATCTACTAGAGACCAATCATTTGTGAGAACAAGATGGATAACAAACTTTTCTTCAAACCTACAGTTACAAAAATGCCTTGGTCCAACATAATGCTAGTAATCCATACATAATAGCCATTCATCCCTTCTCCAAAAGGAGATCATCCCAAATCTTATCACCTACTATCTCCAACTCCAGAAGTTTTGGGGTGATATCTTTTCCTCTGCCACCTACCTTGCAACCCCTTCTAGATATGCTACAAGCTATGAACTAGATTGTACAATGAACCACCATTCACACACTGTATTTTACAATGTGATGAAGATGAAGAAAGATGATGGAAATAAATTACACACACACAGAGCAAGGAAGGAAATAAGGAGAATGGTTATAGTCCTTGTTGCTGAAACTACTCCAGAGGCCATAGCTTGCCTTTCTGACTTTCCTTTCTCTGTTTTGAATCCATGTGCGTCCCTAGCCTTTAACAAGAACCTTAGCTGTTCATGGTTATTTTCTTGGTAGCGTGAGGCCCTTGTTGGTTCTGTGTGTGTATCACTACTGTATTCTTTGGATAATCTTTATCACTGGATATGATGAGGATGAAGGTACCAAGGGAATTTCCTGGGACTCATATACTCATATATAGAGGGTAGATTAAGCCCTGCTCCAGTGCATCTAGCAATCCTGAGCTGCAACTTGTGTGTTATATTCCTAAGACCCTAGAGGTTGCCTAAACAATGATTGTGTGGAATCTGAGCTCTTGGAGGTCCTACCTGTATTGGCTGGCTGTAATCTTCATTGACCTTTTGCCACTGGACATGGCAGTGCTAGGGTCATGCAATGAATCTCCTGGGTTCCAGACATGCTCTTCCTTACCCCATTGTGTAGCAGAGAGATTCCCTATTTCCCCTTGATAGTTGGGACCACTCATCCCAGCCACATAGTAAACACCCTTTTTTTTTCTTTTTTTTTTTTTTTTTTGCCTATTGGTTCAATGTCATGAGGAACTCCAAATGGCCAGGTGGAAGTCTCAACTTCCTGTGAATCAAAGTTTTGCAATTGTTTCACTAAGTGAAGTGATGAGAGGTGCCATTCCCATTTCCACCCTTTGGTTTCTAGACCTGTGTATTCTGTTTACGGGAGAAAGAGCATCATATATTGGTCGTTGATTCACAGAACACACTGAATTCTGCAGAATGGCCCCCAGAGCTCACAAAGTGTTGTTTCCTAACTGTCATCAGAACTAAATCTTCCATAGGCCATCCCACCCTTCTGCAAAGGCAGTTGCTTATGGGTGACAGCCCATTATCGTTAGACCATTTGTCTTACCTCTTTCACTGTGAAATGGGTTCCTTGACCAGAAAAAAAAATATTGTATGGGATATTTCAATGGCGTACAAAGTGTATAAAGTAATTAGAAAATCCAAGGATGGTGGTACTGGTAAAAGCACCAGGGAAGGCAAATCCATTCCAGAATATGTGATTACTTCCATAAGGATAAATTGATGCCCACTCCCTGATGGAAGAGGTCCAGTCCCTCTGTCATTGAAGGACTTGTTGGTCTCTCCAGGAATTGGTGACATATTGGAATTCTGCTGTTGAGAAATTGGGCACCATCCATCCCTTCTACAATGGCAGTTTTTTTCACTGGCTCATCTAACAAGCACTGGAATGTCTAGAGAAAGAAGTTGACAGATTTCTACAGGCTGGGTCATCATGCTCCCTTTTGTAAGCATTCACACGAGACACAAATATTCTCACACTCAGCCCATTCCGAGAGATCTGTTCACTTACTCCTCATATATACGTACGCAAAGCAATTAGACTGTGACTTACACATAATAAGCACTCTAAGTATTTTGCTGCCTTGTTGTTATTGCTCAGTTCTCCAATCTTGTTCCTTCCCAGTGTCTGACCATCTGACAAGACTGTTAATTGGCATTTATCAGTGCCCCAGCTACGTCACTTTCTGAATTAAGAGATCAACCAGATGCACAGCTCCGAGTTTTGCTCCTAGGAGAATTTCCCTTCCTTACTTCCCATCAGGGTCACATCTCAGTGGGGCTGTTAACTTCCAGTTAGTCCCTACTTATCATACAGCATCATCTGCAAACCATGTTCCTGGGTTTTTTCTTCTTCAGTAAGCTGGTTATTGGGAACTCACCACAAGGGCCTAGAAGTGAGCTGAGGGAGAGCAAGCAGTGTGGCATGAGTAGGGACTATGGGAGTTTGCACCTCCTATAATTTGCTTTTGCTTTCAGGACCTGCTCCAGACTGACTTTGTTTATACCGCTGCTCTTTGGTGATGGAGTGTTGTTATTGCCTGTCCAAATTTATGGCTTGGCAGATCAGATGGCACCAAGCCTAGGATGGGCAGCTCAGTTTGCATGGTCACCTGGGGTCCCATGAAAATTCCTCTCTGCAAGGCACTAGTAGAGAGTAATGAAGACCTGATGATAACTGTAATCATTAGCATTATCGAGCACTTACTAAGATCCAAGTATGGTTCCAAATGCTTTACATAAATGATCTCATTGAATTCACACAAACATTATCTATAAAAGAGGAGCTATTATCCTTCCCGTCCTACAGATGAGGATCCTGAGTCTTAAAGAGTGTGAATAACTTGTCCAGGGACCCACAGGCAGCATCTGAGTCCTTGGAGCCTGCACGCTTAAACCCTAAGCTATAAATGACAGCTGCGTCCCCCCTTCTCCTTAAAGGTTAAAACAGAGGGGAGAGCAAATCCTGTGAGGATAAAACAGAACAAAGACCTCTGAAAGGAAGGAAGCCAAGAGAATGTATGTAAGCAGGCGCCTCAGAGAGTATGGGAGCTCAGTTTGCCCCTAAGCTTCCTGACAGCTGTAGCAGGAAGAGGTAGGGTAGCAGAATTCCCAAGCTTTAATTTTCTGGATAGAAGGTGGAACATAGACATGTCTAAATGGACATTTGTCTTGGACTGAAATTCCAGAGGAGTTGCTCTTGGCTCTTGCTCTTGTGGCCAGCTCAGCAAACATCTGGGATCAGAAATTCATCTGTGATTTCATGAGACATTAAGAGCTTTATTTTTACACGTGATTCTGAGCATCTCCCACTGAAGGCAGAGAGATGTATGAAATTCTATCCCAGTCTCCACAACAGTTTTGTCAAACCCTCATTCTCCTCAGCCGTCTCACACCTATACATAACTTTGGCCTCACCTCCTACTGCATTGAAAATAGAAGACACCAGAGAGCAATGTCCTCAATTCCTTACCATAAACTACCTACAAACCCATGAGCATCCCCACCTGTCGTCTCACTCCTTCCTCCCCTGTAACAGTGGAGGAGTTGCCCTTTTTCCTACTGAATAATCCTTCAACTAGTGTTCTGTGTCCTATTCCCTGCTACCTCATCAGGAATCTTGATCAGTCAGTTGCCTCTCTCCCTTCTGTATCTTCAGCCTCTAATTTTTCTCCTGATGCAGCCTTTAAACATGTTTGAGTTTCCTACATCTTAAAAACACACTGTCAAGACATAGAGTCCACTTCCAAGATGGCAGAATAATGAGTTCCATGGACCCATTTCCCAGCATACAAGCAAAATTCGTGAAAATAATTTTAAAAAACAACCATTTAAAATCTCTGGAAATTGTCCTAAAGGCATACACCAAATGAAGCATTTATTCAAGAAAAATCTCTTAAAACTTGGTAAGAACAATAAGAGGCTGTGGCTTTCAATCCGTGACCCACTCCCTCCTTCCCCTTCCCCCACTCAGCTTGAAGGAAGCTCCACTGTGGGTGGGTGTGGCCAAAAAGTTGAGGCTCCCACTCTCCTCAGCATCCAGCCAACAATTACTATATCTCACCTGGAGAGGCAGGCCACCAGCATTTCTCATCCCTTCCAACTCTGAGTTGAAGAGGTGAGTGCAGTCAAGAGGCAGGGGGCTTCCTTCCTCTACCTAACTCCTTACTCATAGGGCAGAGACTCTATCCCAGGCATGACAGGCCAGAAATACAGGTGGCCCAGTCAACATTACCCAAGCTCATTCATAGGGCAAAAGTTCAACACTGAGAGAGGCAAGTTGAAAAGACAAAGGTCTACTGCCCTGCTCAGCACTCAGATTAGTGGCCCAGAGATTTTTCCCAGGGAGAGGGGCTGTCTATAGGAAAAGAGTTTCAGAGCTCTTCCCAAAAGAACCTACTTTATTTGAAACAGAGTATGGGGAAGTTCCAGCCTAAGAACACTCCTGAAAATAATAATTTATCTTAATTAATTTAGCAATAAGCTAAATCATAGGCCAGCTAGTTCACCAAACAGAAGCAGGGAAACATAGAGCTAAGAGCCTTTGCTGGGATCATAACAGACCTCCAAGTCTGATCTCAAAAAATACCCCTACACAAAAGTGACTAGATCAGACTGTGAAGCAAATTATGCCCCAGGGGCTTCCCTGGTGGCGCAGTGGTTGAGAGTCCTCCTGCCGATGCAGGGGACACGGGTTCGTGCCCCGGTCCGGGAGGATCCCACATGCCGTGGAGTGGCTGGGCCCGTGGGCCATGGCCGCTGGGCCTGCGTGTCCGGAGCCTGTGCTCCACAACGGGAGAGGCCACAGCAGTGAGAGGCCCACATACCGCAAAAAAAAAAAAAAAATTATGCCCCAGGACATTGCAAAAATTATAGAGCAATCAGCCAATAATTAGTAGAGCTCGACAGCTGTGTGTGATATCAAATGAGATAGATAATTTAACAGAGAGATCAGGGAAAAAGACAGTCAAAATGAGCCCTGCTAAAAGCACTGTCATCCCATGGTGACCGTGCATATGCCCAAGGCTGAGAACCCTGAGGAGCAACACCAGAGTTTCATACTATGGGGAAATAGCTTTCACTAAAGTAGTTTAGCTAAGTCACTAAAATATAAATAAATAAATAAGTAAACAGCAACAAAAACAAGCACTAGCAAGAAGTGAGGGGAATCAGTATCCACAGTTGCTACAATATATTACTAAAATGTCCAATTTTCAACAAAAAATAGTGAGACATACAAAGAAAGAGGAAAATGTGACCATACAAAAGGGAAAAATTAAGACAACAGAAAGTGCCTATGAGAGGGGTCAGATATTGTGTTTAACACGCCAGGACTTCAAAGGAGCCATTACAAGTATGTTTGAAGAACTAAAGGACGCCTTGCTTGAGGAAATAAAGGAAAAGGACATTCAAAAGCAGCCTCATATATGCAGAATTTAGAAAACCACACACATGCTCAGTCATGTTGACAAACGACCTGAGAAAACCTTAAGATTTCACCTCAGGTGATACCTAGGCTCAAAGCAGGCCTATCTAATCCATAAGGAATACAACAGCAAAGAGTCAGTCTGGAAAGATCGTGGGAGACGTTGTTAATCTCTCTTTTTTGTTTGTTTGTTTGACTGTTTCTACTCCTGAAATTCAAGGAAATCTCTGTGCAAAAATTAGCTGAACAAAAGGCAAAGGAACAGAGACATCACCAAACACACACAACAAGGAACAGTCTTTGAAAATATAGTATGGTATGGTCTAAAAGCAAACAAGGAGAATCTGATTTTCAAAGTTATGACATTATAATTATCAAATGCTTAATTTTCAACAAGAAATACAAAATATACCAGAAAAACATGGTCCATTCAAATGGACAAAATAAAGTGATAGAATTTTTCCCCAGTTCATTTTATACAGAAATAGAAAAATCCACACCAAAATTCATATGAGTCTTAAGAGACTTCAAATAGCAAAAATATCTTGGAAAAGAACAAAGAAGAACTCACACCTTCTGATTTCAAAAATTACCACAGTGCTACAGTAATCAAAACAGTATGGTGTGTGCATAAAGACAGACATATAGACCAAATGAATAGAATAGAGAGTCTAGATAGATATAAACCCTCACACATGTGGCTAAATGATTTTTGTTCAATGCGGAGAGGACAGTCTTTTCAACAAATGGTCCTGGGAAAACTGGGCATTCGCATGTAAAAGGATGAAGTTGGACTCATATCATACATCATATACAAAAATTAACTCAAGATGGATCAAAGACCTAAATGTAAGAGCTAAAACTGTAAAGCTCTTAGAAGAAAACATAGTGGGAAGTTTTAATGACGTTGGATTTGGCAATGATTTCTTGAATATGACACCAAAAACGCAAGCAACAAAAGAAAAAATTAATAAATTAATTAAATAGGACTTCATCAAAATTTAAAACATTTGTGTAGCAAAGGACACTATCAAGAGGGTAGAAAAACAACCCGTGGGAGAAAATATTTGCAAATTATATATCTGTTGAGGAATTGTTATGGACTGAATTTTGCCCCTCCTGCCAATTTTATATGTTGAAATCCTAAACGCCCTGTACCTCAGAACGTAACTGTATTTGGAGATAAGGTCCTTAAAGAGGTAATTATGGTTAAATGACATCATTAAGGTGGGTCATAAAATCAATATGATTGGTGTCCTTATAAGAAAAGGAAATTAGAACACAGACAAATGTAGAGGGAAGACCATGTGACAAGAAAAGGAGAGACGGTCATACAGAGTGAAGTAAGTCAGAAAGAGAAAAACAAATATCGTATAACATCTCTTATATGTGCAATCTAGAAATATGGTACAGATGAACTTATTTGCAAAGCAGAAATAGAGTCACAGAAGTAGAGAACAAACTTACAGTTACCAAGGGGGGAAGGGAGGGTGGGATGAAATGGGAGATTGGGGTTGACATATATACACTACTATGTATAAAATAGATAAATAATGAGAACCTACTCTATAGCACAGGGAACTCTACACAATGCTCTGTAGTGACTTAAATGGGAAGGAAATCTAAAAACGAGTGGATATATGTATATGTATAACTGATTCACTTTGCTGCACAGCAGAAACTAACACAACATTGTAAAGCAGTTGTACTCCAATAAAAATTAAATTTGAAAGGAAGGAAGGAAGGAAGGAAGGGATGGAGGGAGGGATGGAGGGAGGGAGAAATAGCCATCTACAAGCCAAGGAAAAAGGCCTCAGAAAGAAACTAACCCTGCTGACACCTTGATCTTGGACTTCTAGACTCCAGAATCACAAGAAAATTCATTCCTGTTGTTTAAGCCACGCAGCCTTTGGTTGTTATGGCAGCTTTAGGAAACTGATGCAGGGTTAATACCCAGAATATACACAAAATAACACCTACAACTCAACAGCAAGAAAACCAAGCAACCTGATTCAAAAATGGGCAAAGGACTTGAAGAGATATTTCTCCAATGAAGAATCAAATGCTCAACATCTTCAATGGTTAAGGAAATGCAAATCAAAACCACCATGAGACACTACCTCATATCCAAGGGGATAGTTATTTTCAAGAAAATAACAAGTGTTTGGAAGGATGTAGAGAAATTCGACACCTGTACATAAGTAGTGGGAATATAAAATGGTGTAGCTGCTATGGAAAACAGCATAGTAGTTCCTCAAAAAATGAAACAGAATTACAATATAATTCAGCAATTCCACTTCTAGGTATATACCCAAAATAATTGAAAGCAGGGACTCAAACAGATATTTGTAGCCAGTATTCATAGCAGCATTATTCAAAATAGCCAAAAGATGTGAACATCCTAAATCTCCATCAACAGGTGAATAGATAAACAAAATGTGGTGTATACATACAATGGAATATCATTCAGCCTTAAGAAGGAATGAGATTCTGATAAATACTACAATATGGATGAACCTTGAAAACATAAGTTAAATAAGCCAGACACAAAAGAACAAATATTGTATGATTCCACTTATATGAGATACCTAGAGCAGTCAAATTCACAAAACAGAAAGTAGAAAGGTGGTTACCAGGGGCTGAGGGGGAGGGGGAAGTTGTTTAATGGTTACAGAATTTTAGTTTGGGATGACAAAAAAGTTCTGGAGTTGGATGATGTTTGCACAACAATGTGAATGTACTTAATACCACTGAATTATACACTTAAAAATGGTTTAGGGGCTTCCCTGGTGGCGCAGTGGTTGAGAGTCCGCCTGCCGATGCAGGGGACACGGGTTCATGCCCCGGTCCGGGAAGATCCCACATGCCGCGAAGCGACCGGGCCTGTGAGCCATGGCCGCTGATCCTGCGTGTCTGGAGCCTGTGCTCCGCAACGGGAGAGGCCACAACAGTGAGAGGCCCGCGTACCGGGAAAAAAAAAAAAGGTTTAAAAGGTAAGGTTTAGGTTACGTATGATATTTTACCACAATTTTTAAATGGGCAAAGGATTTGAATAGGCATTTCTCCAAAGAAGATATAAAAATGACCAATAAGCACAAAAAAGGATGCTCAACATTATCAATCATTAGGAGAATGAAATTTTGTAGTAAGTTTTGAAATATGGGAGTGTTAAGTCCTCCAAATTTGTACTTCTGCAAATTTTTTGGTTACTCTGAGTCCTTTCTATTTCCATAAGATATTATAATAATTTTGTCGTTTTTGAAAAAAAAGGCATCTGGGATTTTGAAAAGGATTACATTGAACCTGTAGTGGATTTAGGGAGTACCTCCATCTTAACAAACTTAAATCTTCCAATCTACAAACATGGAATTTCTTTCCATTTATTAGGTCTTCTTGTTAATTTCTCTCAACAACATATTATAGATTTCATTGTACAAGTTCTGCACGTTTTTTAAATTTTTCAATTGTATTTAATTTATTTTTTTAAACAACAGGTTCTTATTAGTCATCAAATTTATACTCATCAGTGTATACATGCCAAACCCAATCGCCCAATTCATCACACCACCACAACCACCCCCCCGCGGCTTTCCCCCCTTGTTGTCCATACGTTTGTTCTCTACATCTGTGTCTCAATTTCTGCCCTGTAAACAGGTTCATCTGTACCATTTTTCTAGGTTCCACATATATATGTTAATATAAGATATTTGTTTTTCCCTTTCTGACTTACTTCAGTCTGTATGACAATCTCTAGATGCATCCATGTCTCAACAAATGACCCAATTTCATTCATTTTTATGGCTGAGTAATATTCCATTGTATATATGTACCACATCTTCTTTATCCATTCGTCTGTCAATGGGCATTTAGGTTGCTTTCATGACCTGGCTATTGTAAATAGTGCTGCAATGAACATTGGGGTGCATGTGTCTTTTTGAATTATGGTTTTCTCTGGGTATATGCCCAGTAGTAGGATTGCTGGATCAAATTATATTTTTAGTATTTTAAGGAACCTTCATAGTGTTCTCCATAGTGGCTGTATCAATTTACATTCCAAGCAACAGTGCAAGAGGGTGCCCTGTTCTCTACACCCTCTCCAGCATTTGTTGTTTGTAGATTTTCTGATGATGCCAATTCTAACTGGTGTGAGGTGATACCTCATTGTAGTTTCGATTTGCATTTCTCTAATAATTAGTGATGTTGAGCAGCTGTTCATGTGCTTCTTGGCCATCTGTATGTCTTCTTTGGAGAAATGTCTATTTAGGTCTTCTGCCCATTTTTGGATTGGGTTGTTTAGTTTTTTAATATTGAGCGGCATGAGCTGTTTATATATTTTGGAAATTAATCATTTGTCCGTTGATTCATTTGCAAATATTTTCTCCCATTCTGAGGGTTGTCTTTTCGTCTTGTTTCTGGTTTCCTTTGCTGTGCAAAAGCTTTGAAGTTTCATTAGGTCCCATTTGTTTCTACTCGTTTTTATTTCCATTACTCTAGGAGGTGGATCAAAAAAGATCTTGCTGTGATTTATGCCAAAGAGTGTTCTTCCTAAGTTTTCCTCTCAGAGTTTTATAGTGTCCGGTATTACATTTAGGTCTCTAATCCATTTTGAGTTGGTTTTTTTTTGTTTTGTTTTGTTTTGTTTTTTGCGGTACCCGGGCCTCTCACTGTTGTGGCCTCTCCTGTTGCGGAGCACAGGCTCCAGATGCGCAGGCTCAGTGGCCATAGCTCACCGGCCCAGCTGCTCCACAGCATGTGGGATCTTCCCAGACCGGGGCACGAACCCATGTCCCCTGCATCGGCAGGCGGACTCTCAACCACTGCGCCACCAGGGAAGCCCTGAGTTTATTTTTTGTGTATGGTGTTAGCGAGTGTTCTAATTTCATCCTTTTACATGTAGCTGTCCAGTTTTCCCAGCACCACTTATTGAAGAGACTGTCTTTTCTCCATTATATATCCTTGCCTCCTTTGTCATAGATTAGTTGACCATAGGTGCATGGGTTTGTCTCTGGGCATTCTATCTTGTTCCATTGATCTATGTTTCTGTTTTTGTGCCAGTACAATATTGTCTTGGTTACTGAAGCTTTGTAGTATTGTCTTAAGTCAGGGAGTATGATTCCTCCAGCTCCAGTTTTTTCCCTCAAGACTGCTTTGGCTATTTGCGGTCTTTTGTGTCTCCATACAAATTTTAAGATTTTTTGTTCTAGTTCCGTAAAAAATGCCATTGGTAATTTGATAGGGATTGAATTGAATCTGTTGATTGCTTTGGGTAGTAGAGTCATTTTCACAATATTGATTCTTCCAGTCCAAGAACATGGTATATCTCTCCATCTGTTGGTATCACCTTTAATTTCTTTCATCAGTGTCTTATAGTTTTCTGCATACAGATCTTTTGTTTCCTTAGGGAGGTTCATTCCTAGGTATTTTATCCTTTTTGTTGCAATGGTAAATGGGAGTCTTTCCTTAACTTCTCTTTCTGATTTTTCATTGTTAGTGTATACGAATACAAGAGATTTCTGTGCAATAATTTTGTATCCTGCAACTTTACCAAATTCACTGAATAGCTCTAGTAGTTTTCTGGTGGCATCTTTAGGATACTCTATGAATAGTGTCATGTCATCTGCAAACAGTGACACTTTTACTTCTTCTTTTCCAATTTGTATTCTTTTTATTCCTTTCTCTTCTCTGCCGTGGCTAGGACTTCCAAAACTATGTTGAATAATAGTGGTGAGACTGGACATCCTTGTCTTGTTCTTGATCTTAGAGGAAATGCTTTCAGTTTTCCACCATTGAGAATGATGTTTGCTGTGGGTTTGTTGTATATGGCCTTTATTATATTGAGGTAGGTTCCCTCTATGCCCACTTTCTGGAGAGTTTTTATCATAAATCGCTGTTGAATTTTGTCAAAAGCTTTTTCTGCATCTATTGAGATGATCATATGGTTTTTATTCTTCAATTTGTTAATATGGTGTATGACATTGATTGATTTGCATATATTGAAGAATCCTTGCATCCCTGGGATAAATCCCACTTAATCATGGTGTATGATACTTTTAATGTGTTGTCGGATTCTCTTTGCTAGCATTTTGTTGAGGATTTTTGCATCTATATTCATCAGTGATATTGGTGTGTAATTTTCTTTTTCTTTTTCTTTTTTGTAGTATTTTTGTCTGGTTTTGCTATCAGGGTAATGGTGGCCTCATAAAATGAGTTTGGGAGTGTTCCTCCCTCTGCAAATTTTTGGAAGAGTTTGAGAAGGATGCATGTTAGCTCTTCTCTAAATATTTCATAGAATTCACCTGTGAAGCCATCTGGTCCTGAACTTTTGTTTATTGGAAGATTTTTAATCACAGTTTCAATTTCATTACTTGTGATTGGTCTGTTCATATTTTCTATTTCTTCCTGGTTCAGTCTTGGGAGGTTATACCTTTCTAAGAATTTGTCCATTTCTTCCAGGTTGTCCATGTTATTGGCATACAGTTGCTGGTAGTAGTCTCTTACGATGCTTTGTATTTCTGCAGTGTCTGTTTTATCTTCTCCTTTTTCATTACTAATATTATTGATTTGAGTCCTCTCCCTCTTTTTCTTGATGAGTCTAGCTAATGGTTTATCATTTTTGTTTATCTTCTCAAAGAACCAGCTTTTAGTTTTATTGAGCTTTGCTGTTGTTTTCTTTGTTTCTATTTCATTCATTCCTGCTCTGATCTTGATGATTTCTTTCCTTCTGCTAACTTTGGGTTTTGTTTTTTCTTCTTTCTCTAGTTCCTTTATGTGTAAGCTTAGATTCTTTATTTGAGATTTTTCCTGTTTCTTGAGGTAGGCTTGTATAGCTATAAACTTCCCTCTTAAAACTGCTTTTGCTGCATTCCATAGGTTTCGATTCCCCGTATTTTCATTGTCATTTGTCTCTAGGTATTTTTTGACTTCCTCTTTGATTTCTTCAGTGATCTCTTGGTTATTTAGTAACGTATTGTTTAGCCTCCATGAGTTTGTGTTTTTTATGTTTTTTTCCCTGTAATTGATTTCTAATCTCATAGCACTGTGGTCAGAAAAGATGCTTGATATGATTTCAATTTTCTTAAGTTTACTGATGCTTCACTTGTGACCCAAGATGTGAACTATTCTGGGGAATATTCCGTACGCACTTGAGAAGAAAGTGTAATCTGCTGCTTTTGGATGGAATGTACTATAAATATCATTTAAATCTATCTGGTCTATTGTGTCATTTAAAGCTTCTGTTTCCTTATTTATTTTCATTTTGGATGATCTGTCCATTGGTGTAAGTGAGGTGTTAAAGTCCCCCACTATTATTGTGTTACTGTCGATTTCCTCTTTTAGAGCTGTTAGCAGTTGCCTGATGTATTGAGGTGCTCCTATGTTGGGTGCATATATATTTATAATTGTTATATCTTCTTGTTGGATTGATCCCTTCATCATTAGGTAGTGTCCTTCCTTGTCTCTTGTAACATTCTTTATTTTTAAGTCTATTTTATCTGATATGAGTATTGCTGCTTCAGCTTTCTTTAGATTTCCATTTGCATGGAAGATCTATTTCCATCTCCTCACTTTCAGTCTATATGTGTCCCTAGGTCCGAAGTGGGTCGCTTGTAGACAGCATATATATGGGTCTTGTTTTGGGGTCCATTCAGCAAGCCTGTGTCTTTTGGTTGGAGCATTCAGTCTATTCACATTTAAGGTAATTATCGATATGTATGTTCCTATGACCATTTTCTTAATTGTTTTGGGTTTGTTTTTGTAAGTCCTTTTCTTCTCTTGTGTTTCCCACTTAGAGAAGTTCCTTTAGCATTTGTTGTACAGCTCGTTTGTTGGTACTGAATTGTCTTAGCTTTTGCTTGTCTGTAAAGCTTTTGATTTCTCTATCGAATCCGAGTGAGATCTTTGCCAGGTAGAGTAATCGTGGTTGTAGGTTCTTACCTTTCTTCACTTTAAGTATATCATGTCAGTCCCTTCTGGCTTGTAGAGTTTCTGCTGAGAAATCAGCTGTTAACCTTATGGGAGTTCCCTTGTATATTATTTGTCATTTTTCCCTTGCTGCTTTCAATAATTTTTCTTTGTCTTTAATTTTTGCCAATTTGATTACTATGTGTCTCGGTGTGTTTCTCCTTTGGTTTATCCTGTATGGGACTCGCTGTGCTTCCTGGACTTGGGTGACTATTTCCTTTCCCATTTTAGGGAAGTTTTCAACTCTCATCTCTTCAAACATTTTCTCAGGTCCTTTCTCTCTCTCTTCTCCTTCTGGGACCCCTATAATGTGAATGTTATTATGTTTAATGTTGTCCCAGAGGTCTCTTCTGCTGTCTTCATTTCTTTTCATTCTTTTTTCTTTAGTCTGTTCCACAGCAGTGAATTCCACCATTCTGTCTTCCAGGTCACTTACCCATTCTTCTGCCTCAGTTATTGTGCTATTGATTCCTTCTAGTGTAGTTTCCGTTTCAGCTATTGTATTGTTCATCTCTGTTTGTTTGTTCTTTAATTCTTCTAGGTATTTGTTAAATATTTCTTTCATATTCTCGATCTTTGCTTCCATTCTTTTTCCTGGGTCATCTTCACTATCATTATTCTGAATTCTTTTTCTGGAAGCTTGCCTATCTCCACTTCATTTCGTTGTTTTTCTGGCGTTTTATCTTGCTCCTTCATCTGGTGCATAGCTCTTTGCCTTTTCATCTTGTCTATCTTTCTGTGAATCAAGTTTTGCACTTTTTTGTTAACTTTGCTCCTGTTTTATTCCTTTTGATCCCGTTGTAAATAAATTTTTTCTTAATTTCCTTTTTGAATTGTTCATTGTTAGTGAATAAGAAATATAACTGATTTTTGTATATTGATCCTGTATCTGCAACCATGCTGAAATTTATTATCTATAATAATTTTTTGTTGATTCTTTAGTATTTTCTATCTGTCAGACCATATCTTTTGTGAATAAAGATAAATTTATTTCTTCCTTTTCAAATGGATGCTTTTTATTACTTTTGTTTGCCCCTTTGCCCTGGGTAGAATCAACAGGACAATGTTGAACAGAAGCAGCAAGGGAGGGCATCTTATCTTCTTCCTTGTCTCAAGAAGAAAGCATTTAGTCTTTAACCATTAAGTATGATGTTAACTCTGGGATTTTTGTAGATGGCCTTCATCACATTGAGGAAGTCTTCTGTTTATAGTTTTTAGAGGTTTTTTTTTTTGTCATGAATGGATGTTGGACTTTGTCAGATACTTTTCCAGTATGTGAGATGACCATGTGGTTTCTGTTCTTTATTCTATTGATTTCTGGAAGTTAAGCTATGCATTCTTTGGGTAAATCTCACTTTATCATGGCATATAATACTTTTTATACATTGCTGAATTCAGCTAGCTAGTATTTTGTTGATGATTTTTTAAGGTCATTAAAAATTTATTTTTCTTTTCTTAAAATTTATTTATTTTTTGGCTGTGTTGGGTCTTCATTGATGCGCACAGGCTTTCTCTAGTTGCATCGTGTGGGGTCTACTCTTCGTTGTGCTGCACAGTCTTCTCATTGCAGTGGCTTCTCTTGTTGTGGAGCACAGGCCCTAGAGCATGCGGGCTTCAGTAGTTGCGGCATGTGGGCTCAGAAGTTGTGGTTTGTGGGCTCTAGAGCACAGGCTCAGTAGTTGTGGTGCATGGGCTTATTTGCTCCGTGGCATGTGGGATCTTCCCAGACTAGGGATCAAACCTGTGTCCCCTGCATTAGCAGGCAGATTCGTAACCACTGAGCTACCAGGGAAGTCCCTGTTGAAAAGTTTTGCATCTATATTCAATTGGGGTATTGGTCTGTAGTTTTCTTTTCTTGCAATGTCTTTATCTACTTTTGGTATCAGTGTAATACTGGTTTCATTGAATGAGTTGAGAAGTGTTCCCTTCTCTTTAATATTTTGGAAGAGTTTTTAAAGGACTGGTGTTAATTCATTCTTCCCCAGTTTTAGTGAGATGTAAATGACATGTAACATTGTGTAAGTTTAAAGTGTACAATGTGATGATTTGATAAATGCATGTATTGTGAAATGATTACTACAATAAGGTTAGTTAACACATCCATCACCTCACATAATTACCATTTTTTGTGTGGTGATAACATTTAAGATCTACTTTCTTACCAACTTTCAAGTATACATTGCAGCAGTGTTACCTGTATAGTCATCATGCTGTGCATTAGATCCCAAGAACTTATTCATATTTTAACTGGAAGTTTGTGCCCTTTGACCAACATCTCCCTATTTCCCCTACTTCTCTAGCCCCTGGCAATCACCATTCTACTCTCTGTTTCCATGAAATCAGATTTTTTAGTTTCCACACAAAAGTGACATTATAGACTATTTGTCTTTCTCTAACTTATTTCACTTAGCATGATGCCCTTGAAGTCCATCCATGTTCTCACAAATGACAGGATTCCTTTCCTTTTTATGGCAGAATAATAGTCCATTATATATACATAAATATATATAGATAAAACATTTTCTTTATCGATTCATCTTAATGGACACTGAGGTTGTTCCATATCTTGCCTATTATGAATAATGAACATGGGGGGGTACAGATATCTCTTAGGGATAGTGATTTCATTTCCTTCAGATATATAAACAGAAGTAGGATTGCTGGATCATATAGTAGTTCAATTTTAAATTTTTTGAGGAACTTCCATCCTGTTTTCCATAATAGCTGTATGATCTTACACTTCCAGCAACAGTGCACAAGTGTTCCCTTTTCTCCACATCCTCGCTAACATTTGTTATCTCTTGTCTTTAGATAATAGCCATTTTAACAGGTATGAGATGATATCCCACTGTAGTTTTGGTTTGCATTTCCCTAATGATTATTGATGTTGAACACCTTTTCATATACCTGTTGGTCATTTGTATGTCTTCTTTGGAAAAATGTCTATTCAGGTCTTCTGACCATTTTTAAGATAAGATTATTTTTATGATATTGAGTTGTATGAGTTCCCTATATATTTTGGATATTAACTTCTTACTAGGTAGGTAGTTTGAAAATTTTTTTCTCTCATTTGATAGGTTGTCTTTTTGTTTTATTGATGGCTTCCTTTGCTGTGTAGACAATTTTAAATTTGATATAATCTCACTTGCTTTTTTTTTTTGCTTCTGTTCCATGCTATTGGTGACACATCAAAAAAGATCATCGCCAAGAACAATGTCGAGGAGCTTTTTCCCAATGTTTTCTTCTAGGAATTTTATAATTTCAGGTCTTACATTAAGTCTTTAATCCATTTCATGTTATTTTTTTAAGTTTTCAAGTATTTATTAAACTTTTGCTCTTTGCAAACCCCCAAATTATTGTTTTCCACTTGGAAACTTTGTTTGCCAAGTTCCATTCTTTTTTTAAATTAATTTGTATTGGAGTATAGTTGACTTACAATGTTGTGTTAGTTTCTGCTATACAGCAAAGTGAATCAGTTATACATATACATATATCCACTCTTTTTAGGTCATTACAGAGTATTGAGTAGAGTTCCCTGTGCTATACAGTAGGTCCTTATTAGTTATCTATTTTATATATAGTAATGTTTATATGTCAATTCTAATCTCCCTATTTATCCCTCCCCATCTTACCTGCTGGTAACCATAAGGTTGTTTTCTACATCTGTAACTCTATTTCTGTTTTGTAGATAAGTTCATTTGTACCATTTTTTTTAGATTCCACATATAAGTGATATCATATATTTGTCTTTCTCTGTCTGACTTACTTCATTCAGTATGACAATCTCTAGGTTCATCCATGTTGCTGCAAATGGCATTATTTCATTCTTTTTTTATGGCTGAGTAGTTCTTTTGAATGTGAATATCCAGTTTCCACAACATCATTTATTGAAGTGTTTCCCTATTGTGTATTCATGATGCTCTTGTCAAAGATTAGTTGACTGTGTATATGTTGTGTACTTCTGGGCTTTTTAGTTTGTTCCATTGGCCTATGTGTCTGTCTATATGCCAGTACCATGCTGTTTTCATTACTACAGCTTTTAATATAGTTTGAAATCAGAAAGTGTGATGCCTCCAACTTTATTCTTCCTCAAGATTGCTTTGGATATTCCAGGCCTTTTGTGGCTCCATACAAATTTTAGAACCTTTTTTTCTATTTCTGTGAAAAATGCCATTGGAATTTGATAGGGATTTCACTGAACCTGTAGATTGCTTTAGGTAGTATGGACATTTTATCAATATTGATTCTTCCAATTCATGAGCATGAAATATCTTTCTATTTGTGTCTTCAAATTCTTTCATCAAACTCTTGTAATTTTTAGTGCACAAATCTTCTACCTCCTTGGTTAAATTTATTCCTGAGTGTTTTATTGTTTTCGATACTATTGTAAATGGAATTGTTTTCTTTATTTCTTTTTTAGGTATTTTGTTGCTTCCATATAGAAATGCAACTGATTATTGTATGTTGATTTTGTATCCTGCAACTTTACTGAATTCATTTATCAGTCCTAACAGTTTTTTGGTGTAATCTTTAGTGTTTTCTGCATATAAGATCATATCATCTGCAAACAGAGACAATTTTATTTCTTCCTTTCTGAGTTGGATGCCTTTTATTTCTTCTTGCCCATTGTTCTGTTAGGACTTCCAGTACTATGTTGAATAGGAATGGTGAGAGTGGGCACCCTTATCTTGTTTATGACCTTAGAGGAAAAGATTTCAACCTTTCAACATTGAATATGATGTAAGCTGTGGGTTTCTCATATATGATCTTTATTATGATGTTGTACATTCCTTCCATATCCAAATTGTTGAGAGTTTTCATTGTGAAAAGATGTTGTATTCTGTCAAATGCTTTTACTTCATCTATTGAGGTGATCATATGATTTTTATCTTTCACTCTATTAAGTAGTGTATCACATTTATTAATTTGCATATGTTGAACCATCCTTGCATCCCAGGGATAAGTTCCACTTGATCACAGTATATGATCCTTTTAATGTGCTGTTCAATTCAGTTTGCTGGTATTTTGTTAAGGATATTTGCATCTATGTTTATCAGGAATATTGGCCTGTGGTTTTCTTTTCTTGCAGTGTCCTTATCTGGCTTTGATATTGGGGCAATGCTGACCTCATAAATTGGGTTTGAGAGTGTTCTCTCCTCTTAAACTTTTTGGAACAGCTTGAGGAGGATTGGGATTGATTCTTCTTTAAATGTTTGGTAGATTTCACCAGTGAAACTATCTGGTCCTGGGCTTTTCTGTGTTGGGAGATTTTTGATTACAGATTCTATCTCTTTTCTCATTACTGGTCTGTTCAGATTTTCTATTTCTTCATGATTCAGTCTTGGTAAGTTCTATGTATCTAGGAATGTATTCATTTCTTCTAGGTTATCCAATTTGTTGGCATGTAATTGTTCATGATCTTACATATTTTTGTGGTATCAGCTGTAATGGCTCTTCTTTCATTTCTGATTTTATTTATTTGAGTCTTCTCTCTTTTTTTCTTAGTCTAGCTCAAGGTTTGCCAATTTTGGGGTTTTGTTTTCAAAATAACTGCTCATAGTTTTGTTAATCTTTTATATTGTTTTTCTGTTCTCTAGTTCTTTTTATTTCTGCTTTGATCTTTATTTCCTTCCTCCTACTAACTTGAGCTTAGTTTGTTCTTCTTCTAATTCCTCGAGGTGCACAGTTATGTTGTTTTTACGTGATCTTTCTTTTTTCTTAATGTAGATGTTTATTGCTATAAAATTTCTTCTTAAAACTGTTTTTGCTGCATTCCATGAGGTTTTGTATGTTGTTTCATTATCATTTGTTTCAATATATTTTTAATTTCCCTTTTGATTTTCTTGGATCCATCATGTGATCAGGAGTGTGCTTAATTTCTACACATTTGTGAGTTTTCCAGTCTTCCTCCAGTTATTGGTTTCTAATTTCATATCATTGTGGTCAGAAAAGATAACTGGTATGATTTCAGTCTTCTTAAATTTGTTAAAGCTTGTTTTGTGAAATAATATTAGCTTGGCCAAAAAGTTCGTTCGGGTTTTTCTCTTAAGATCTTATGGGAAAACCAAACAAACTTTTTGGCCAACCCGGTATATAATTTTAGTGTAGGCCCTGACAGTTGTTGGGTTTTTCTTTTCCTTTTTTGTAATGCAAGTACCTGACTTAATCTTTGATTGCCAAGGCATCCACTTCAAAGAAGCATCCACTTCAAAGATGGCCAACTCAAATAAATACAATTGCCAGCCACATGACTAGATAAAGAGTCAGGCTGCCTCCCCCGCTGAGGCTCCTTTGTTTTAGAGTTCTTGGTTGATTTCAATAACTGACCATTTGGGCTACTTGGTTTTCTCTGTTCTCACACTTTAAATTCCTGCTCTTATGTTTTAAATTCACCAATAAGGAGTGAGCCTGTGAAACCCTGGGACTCCACCCTTGACCTAAATAAAAGCAGAACCCCAGGCCCATGTGCTCTCTCTTCCCCCTACACCCAGGACCTCGCTGTGTTGCCCCAGGTGTGCTGTGTAATTTCCAGGTCTTATAAGTGATAAAACTCTATGTTTTCAATGTTTCCTGATGGTTATTGCTGAAAGCTGTCTTACAATCATAATAAGAACCACAAGGGTTGGTTGAACCATAACACTGGTTATTGAGAGGCTGAGACCAGCACAAAACAATAATCTATCCAGGAGAATGTTATGGGTGAACTTGAGAAGAATGTGTATTCTGCAGCTACTGAATGTTCTATATATGTTTTTAGGCTCATTTAGTCTAAAGTATAGTTCAAGTCCAATGTTTCGTTATCAATTTTCTGTCTGGGTGATCTGTCCATTGCTGAAAGTGGGGTATTCAAATCCACTTCTATTGTTATATTGTTGTCTATTTCTCCCTGTTAGTATTTGTTTAATATATTCAGATGCTCCAATTTCGGGTGCATATATATTTACAATTGTTATATCCTCTTGATAAATTGACTCCTTTATCATTATATAATGATGTTGTCTCTTGTTACAGCTTTTGCATTAGAGTCTATCTTGTTCGATGTAAGTATAGGTACCCTATGCTCTCTTGATTTCTGTTTGCATGGAATATCTTTTTCTACCCCTTCACTTTAAGCCTATGTGTGTTCTTAAAGCTACAGTGCCTTTTGATTGGAGAATTTAATCTATTTACTTTTAAAATAATTATTGATAGGTAAAGTTTACTAATGCCATATTATTGTTTTCTGGCTGTTTTGTAGTCCCCTTGTTCCTTTCTTCCTCACTTGCTGTCTTCCTTTGTGAATTGATGATTTCCATAGTAGTATGCTTTGATTCCCTTTTATCATTTTTGTATCTACTATGGGTTTTGGCTTTGTGATTACCATATGGCTTACATAAAACATCTTATAGTTAACAGTCGATTTTTAGCTGATAATAACTTCAATCATATATATAAGAACACTACATTTTTACTCTTCCTTCCCATGTTTTGCTTTTGAGGTAATGATTTTCCTGTCTTTATATTGTGTATCTATTAACAAATTACTGTCACTATAGTTATTTTTAATACTTTTTCCCTTTAGTCTTTATACTAGAGTGAAATGATTACCACATCACTATATTTGAATATTCTGAATTTGACTGTATATTTATCTTTTACCAGTGTGTTTGATATTTTCATATGTTTCCATGTTACATATTAGCATCCTTTCATTTCAGCTTGAAGAACCCCTTTCAGTGTTTCTTGTAAGGCAGGTCTAGTGGTGATGAACTCTCTCAGCTTTGGTTTATCTGGGAAAGTATTTATCTTTCCCTCAATTCTTAAGGACACCTTTGCCAGGGAAAGTATTCTTGGTTGGCAGTTTTTTCTTTAAGAACTTCAAATATATTATCCCACTCTCTCCTGGTCTTCGAGTTTTCTCCTGAGAAATCCACTGATAGCCTTGTAGGGGTTCTCTTATATGTGAGAAAATTTTTCTCTTGCTTCTTTTAAAATTCTTTCTTTAATTTTAGACAGTTTTATTATAATATGTCTTAAAGAAGATCTTTCTGAGTTGAAATTTTGGAGGGACCTATGAGCTTCATGAATTTGGATTACCAAATCTCTTTTCAGACTTGGGATGTTCTCAGCCATTATTTCTTTTAATAAGCTGTCTGCCCCTTTCTCCCTCTCCTCTTCTGGGACTGAAAATATATATAGATTTTTAGTCTTAATGGTATCCCATAGTTCACATAGGCTTTCTTTGTCTTTTTCATTCTTTTTTTCTCATTCTCCTCTTACTGGCTAATTTCATATGATTTTGTCCTCTACTTCACAGATTCTTTCTTCTAATTGTTGATGCTCTTTTTTGCATTTTTCATTTCATTCCTTGTATTCTTCAGCTCCAGAATTTCTGTTTGGTTCTTTTCTATAAGTTCTATCTCTCTGTTAAACTTCTCATTTTGTTCATATATTGTTTTCCTGATTTCATTGACTTGTCTTTCTGTGTTTTCTTGTAGTTCACTGAACTTCTTTAAAACAACTATTTTGAATTTTTTATTGGGAAAATCACAGATCCCCATTTCTTTGGGGTCAATTACTGGAAAATTATTGTTCCTTTTATGGTATCATGTTTCCTTGGTTTTTCATGTTTCTTGAAGTCTTGCATTGTTGTCTTTGTATTTGAAAAAGGAGAACCATCTTCATTCTTTACTGACTTGCTTCCAGAACATAATACCTTTCATTGGCCCTGTTAGGGATTCTGAGACTTTCTCAGACCTATTCTATGGATATGCCTACTCTATACTTCTTTTTCCCTCTTGGAGGGGAATTCATAAGATTCTATGCCTTCTCTTAACCCTGCAAAGTCAGTCTGAGAGTGAGCAGCCTCCCATTTGCTCTCCCTAATGCAGTGCTGAATGCTCAAGTTTGTGTGCTTTCTCCCAATCCTGCAGAGTCAGGCCAGCTTTCTGTTCATGCTCACTACCTGTCTGAAAAGACTCACTCTAGTACCCTCAGAAGTGTACACAGGGAGTTGGCGACAGAGTGGGGAGGTGTGTAGGCAAGGTATATGGAGCATTGGGGATACCTGTGGCCAGTTACAGGGATACACAGGCAAGGGATCCCCAGCAATTCATGGGCAGGTTTACTGACCTTGTCCACTACATGGTTTATAGTATCCCTGTCCCTTTGAAGCTCTCTGAGGGCCCTAGCTACTGTTATCCCAGCTTCTCCCTGACCCCAGTCATGATGCAGCACCTCAGTATTCTGGATGGGGTGAGAAAGAAATGTATTTCTTTGGCACTGTCCCACACCACTGAGGAAGCCAGACACTCACTCACATGCTCTCACTTTCACCATGGGAGAATTCATGACCAAGAAGTTGTCTCTTGGCACTGAGCTGTGCCACATTGGGGAAGAGGTGATGTGGGTAAAGTGAAACTGTTCCTCTTACCCTCTTTAATGCATCCAATCTTGGACTTTTTTTTTTTTTTTTACTCCAGTGGTGTGCTGGAACTTCTCCACTTGACTCCAGACTTCCACAAAGGCTCTCTCACCCATGGGTGATTGTCAGAATTGATGGTTTTTTGGGGGGAAGATGGTAGAAAACACCTATTTTGCCATTTTGAGTATGTCACTCCATTCTGTTAATTCTTCTTTAAATGTTGGATGGAATTCACCAGTGATGCCATCTGGTCCTGCGCTTTTCTTTGTGGGAAGTTTTTTTGTTTGTTTTTTTTTTGTTTTTTGTTTTTGTTTTTGTTTTTTGCAGTACGCAGGCCTCTCACTGTTGTGGACTCTCCTGTTGCGGAGCACAGGCTCTGGACGCGCAGGCTCAGCAGCCATGGCTCACGGGCCTAGCCGCTCCGCAGCATGTGGGATCTTCCCGGACCAGGGCACAAACCCGTGTCCCCTGCATCGGCAGGCAGACTCTCAACTACTGCGCCACCAGGGAAACCCTGTGGGAAGTTTTTTAAATCAATAACTTAGTCTCCTTGTGTTTCGTGTTTGGTAATTGCAATCATTGTTGCTTTTGTTGTGGTCATCCATTTACAATGCTTGGTGTCAGTCTATTTATCTCTTGAAAAAATAAAATACAGTGTGTGTGTGTGAAAAAATATAAAAAGAAATAATAATTTAATCTCTTTACTTGTTACAGGTTTATTCATATTTTCTCTTCTCAGTTTCAACAGTTTGTATTTTTCTACATATTTACCCATTTATACAGCTTATTAAATTTGTTGGCATGTGTCCAAGGTATTCATCTAAAGCCCTTTTTATTTCTGTAAGGTTGCTAATGATGTCCCTCTCTCATTCCTGATATTAGTAATTTAAGACTACTCTTTTTTTTTCTTTATCAATCTAGCTAAAGATTTGTCAATATTGTGGATCTTTTCAATGAACCAATTTTCTCTTTTGTTGATATTCTCTATTATTCTTCTAGTCTCTATTTCATTTATTTCCATTCTAGTTTTTTTTTTCTTTTGTGGTACTCGGGCCTCTCACTGTTGTGGCCTCTCTTATTGCAGAGCACAGGCTCTGGACGTGCAGGCCCAGTGGCCATGGCTCACGGACCTAGTCGCTCCGCAGCATGTGGGATCATCCCGGACCGGGGCACAAACCCGTGTCCCCTGCATCGGCAGGCAGACTCTCAACCACCGCGCCACCAGGGAAGCACTCCACTCTAGTTTTTACTATAATCTTTCCCTGTTTGCTTTGGGTTTCGTTTGCTCTTCTTTACTTAGTTTCTTAAGGAAGAACTTTAAGTTGTATTTCTATATATCTTTATTGGAGTATAATTGCTTTACAATGTTGTGTTAGTTTCTGCTGTACAACAAAGTGAATCAGCTATATGTATACATATATTCTCATATCTCAACCCTCTTGAGATTCCCTCTCACCTTCCCTATCCCACCTCTCTAGGTGGTCACAAATCATCGAGCTGATCTCCCTGTGTGATGCAGCTGCTTCCCACTAGCTATCTGTTTTACATTTGGCAGTGTATATATGTCAATGCTATTCTCTCACTTCGTCCCACCTTCCCCTCCCCCCTCCAGTGTCCTCAATTCCATTCTCTATGTCTGAGCCTTTATTCCTGCACTGCTACTAAGATCATCAGTACCGTTTTTGATATTGAGCAGCATGAGCTGCTTATATATTTTGAAGATTAATCCTTTGTCAGTTGCTTCATTTGCAAATATTTTCTCCCATTCTGAGGGTTGTCCTTTCATCTTGTTTAGTTTCCTTTGCTGTGCAAAAGCTTTTAAGTTTCATTAGGTCCCCTTTGTTTTTTGTTTTTTTTTTCCCTTTGTTTATTTTTGATTTTATTTCCATTACTCTAGGAGGTGGGTCAAAAAAGATCTTGCTGTGGTTTATGTCAAAGAGTGTTCTTCCTATGTTTTCCTCTAAGAGTTTTATAGTGTCCAGTCTTACATTTAGGTCTTTAATCCATTTTGAGATATTTTTTTGTATGGTGTTATGGAGTGTTCTAATTTCATTGTTTTCCATGTAGCTGTCCAGTTTTCTCAGCACCACTTATTGAAGAGACTGTCTTTCCTCCATTGTATATTCTTGCCTCCTGTGACAAAGATAAGGTGACCATATGTGCATGGGTTTATCTCTGGGCTTTCTATCCTGTTCCACTGATCTATATTTCTGGTTTTGTGACAGTACCATACTGTCTTTATTACTGTAGCTTTGTAGTATTGTCTGAAGTCAAGGAGCCTGATTCCTCCAGCTCCATTTTTCTTTCTCAAGATTGCTTTGGCTATTTGGGATCTTTTGTGTTTCCATACAAATTGTAAAATTTTTTGTTCTAGTTCTGTGAAAAATTTCATTGGTAATTTGGTAGGGTTTACATTGAATCTATAGATTGCTTTGGGTAGTGTACTCATTTTCACAATGCTGATTCTTCCAATCCAAGAACATGGTATATCTTTCCATCTGTTTGTATTGTCTTTGATTTCTTTCATCAATGTCTTGTAGTTTTCTGCATACAGGTCTTGTGCCTCCTTAGGTAGGTTTATTCCTAGGTATTTTATTCTTTTTGTTGCAGTGGTAAATGGGAGTGTTTCCTTAATTTCTCTCTCTATTTTTTCATTGTTAGTGTATAGAAATGCAAGAGATTTCTGTGCCTTAATTTTGTATCCTGATACTTTACCAAATTCATTGATTAGCTCTAGTAGTTTTCTGGTGACATCTTTAGGATTTTCTATGTAGAGTATTATGTCATCTGCAAACAGTGACAGTTTTACTTCTTTTCTGATTTGGATTCCTTTTCTTTTTCTTCTCTGATTGCCATGGCTAAAACTAGAAATTTAGGTTATTGATTTGAGATATTTTTTCATTTCTAATGTAGGTGTTCACGGTTACAAATTTCCTTGTAAACATTACTTCAGCCACATCCCATATGTTTTGCTATGTTTTGTTTTTAATCTCAAAGTGTTTTCTAATTGCCCTTGTGATTATTCCTCTGTTATTTATGAGTACATTGTTTAACTTTCACATATTTGTGACTTTCACAAATTTCCTTCTTTTATTGTTTTCTAATTTCATGCTTTATAATGAGAGAACATATGTTGTATGATTTTAATCCTTTTAAATTTATTGAGGCTTGTTTTATGGCCTAACATATGGTCTATCCTGGAGAATGTTCTTTGTGTATCTGAAAGAATATATATTTTGCTATTGTTCTGGGGAGTACTCTATAGATGTTCTGTTAGATTTAATTTATAGTGTTGTTCAAGTGTTCTATTTCCTTATTGATCTTCTGCCTAGTAGTTCTATCCATTATTGGATGAGCAGTATTGAAGTCTCCAATTAATCTTTTTCAATTGTCTCTTTCTCCCATCAATTCTGTCATTTTTTTAAATCTCATGTATTTTGGGACTCTGTTGTTAAGTACATATATATTTATAATTTTTAGAGCTTTCTGATTGAACTTTTCTTCATTATAAAATGTTTTTCTTTATCTATAGTAATAATATATGTCTTAAAGTCTATTTTGTCTGATAATTGGATAGCAACTCCCATTATGCATATGGAGGTTAGTACACATGAGGCACAGGCCCATGAGGCACTATTCATTTTTCTCTATTCTTTTTTCTTTCTCTTCTTCAGAGTAGATAATCTCATTAGACCTATTTTCTTTCTTTCTTTCTTTCTTTCTTTGCTTAAATTTATTTTTATTGTGAAAAAACCATAAAACAAAATTTACCATCTTAACCAATTTTAAATGTGCAGTTTATGGTATTAAGTACATTTACATTATTATGCCACCATCATTACCATCCATCTACATAGCTCTTTTCATCTTGTGAAACTGAAGCGCTATACTTGTTAAACAATAACTCCCCAGTTCCCACTTACTCAGCCCCTGGCAACCATCATTCTACTTTCTGTCTCTATGACTTTGACTACTCTTAAGTACCTCATATAAGTAGAATCATACAGCGTTTGTCTTTTTGTGACTGACTTATTTCACTTAGTATAATGTCCTCAAGGGTTGTAGTATACGTTGGAACTTCCTTCATTTTTAAGGCTGAATAATAATCCATTGTATGTATATACCATATTTTGCTTATCCATTCATCTGTTGATGGACACTTGGGTTCCTTCCACACATCAGCTATTGTGAATCATGCTGCTGTGAACATGGGTGTGCAAATAGCTCTTCAAGACACTGCCTTTCATTCTTTGAGTATATACCCAGAAGTGGAATTGCTGGGTCATATGATAATTTTGTTTTTAATTTTTGAGGAGCCACCATACTCTTTTGCATAGTAGATATACCATTTTACATTCCCACCAACAGTGCATAAGGGTTCCAGTTTCTCCACATCCTTGCCAACAGTTGTTATTTTCTTTTTTTTTTTCTGATAGTAGCCACTCTAGTGGGTGGTATCTCATTGCAGTTTTGCATTTCCCCAATTATCAGTGATGTTGAGCATCTTTTCATGTACTTATTAGCAGCTGCCTGTACATATTCTTTGAAGAAATATCTATTCGAATGCTTTCTCTATTTTTTAATTGGGTTATTCGTTTTTTTCCAAAGAAATAGTCTTTTATTTCATATTCATATGGAAAACACAGTTTATATGTAGCTATGATATGCTTTGAACATAACATCATAGGAATTAAAAGGTGTTCCTCTAAGCAAGATTATAAATTGCTACATGGTATTGTCATATAGATGTACCATAATATATTCAAACAATCTCCTAGATGGATGTGTGCTTCCATATTTTTCATATTGTAAATAACAGTAAACATCCTTGTCCATAAATCTTAGTGTGAAACATGATGATATGATACAATTCTAGAAATTAATTACAAAGGCAGTGGTTGTAAATATTTTCAAATCTTTTAAAGCACACTGCCCTGCAAGGAGTATATAACATTTTGCAATTTATTTTTTTACTTTGTTCTCAGATCTCCCCTTCTGTTTATTTCAACCCAATCAAAATTGCAAAAGACACACTCAGTATAACCTACAATTGAAAGCAGAGAACTTTAACAGATCTTTCTTCATGGTACAAACATTATGCTCATATATTGTTATAGGAAAACCAACAAAATAATGGACTTAAACGTTGGACTTTCTTGTTGGGTAAATTCTAGATTCTTTAAATTGGTAAATCAGTCCATTCCAGTCTGAATCCAGTCTTTTTTTCTGCAAGTGCAAATTCAGATACAAACAACTTAAAATTTTCCTCACTGTATTATCAAATATGTAATTCACCAAAAGAACTTTTTGTTCTTCACATGAGCCACACAGAGGATTGTTCACCTCATGGACTCCTACTCACTCTTTATACAGCAGGTTCTTATTAGTCATCAATTTTATACACATCAGTGTATACATGTCAATCCCAGTCACCCAATTTATCACACCACCACCCCACGACTTTCCCCCCTTGGTGTCCATACGTTTGTTCTATACATCTGTGTCTCACCAACTGCCCTGAAAACCGGATCATCTGTACCATTTTTCTAGGCTCCACATAAATGTGTTAATATACGATATTTGTTTTTCTCTTTCTGACTTACTTCACTCTGTATGACAGTCTTTAGATCTATCCACGTCTCAACAAATAACTCAATTTCGTTCCTTTTTATGGATGAGCAATATTCCATTGTATATATGTACCACATCTTCTTTATCCATTCATCTGTCGATGGGCATTTAGGTTGCTTCCATGACCTGTCTACTGTAAATAGTGTTGCAATGAACATTGGGATGCATGTGTCTTTTTGAATTATGGTTTTCTCTGGCTATATGCCCAGTAGTAGGATTGCTGGGTCATATGGTAATTCTTTTTTTAGTTTTTTAAGGAACCTTCATACTGTTCTCTATAGTGGCTGTATCAATTTACATTCCCACATACAGTGAAAGAGGGTTCCCTTTTCTCCACACCCTCTCCAGCATTTGTTGTTTGTAGATTTTCTAATGATGCCCATTCTAACTGGTGTGAGGTGATACCTCATTGTAGTTTTGATTTGCATTTCTCTAATAATTAGTGATGTTGAGCAGCTGTTCACGTGCTTCTTGGCCATCTGTATGTCTTCTTTGGAGAAATGTCTATTTAAGTCTTCTGTCCATTTTTGGATTGGGTTTTTTGTTTTTTTTAATATTGAGCTCCATGAGCTGTTTATATATTTTGGAGATTAATCCTTTGTCCGTTGACTCATTTGCAAATATTTTCTCCCATTCTGAGGGTTGCCTTTTCGTCTTGTTTCTGGTTTCCTTTGCTGTGCAAAAGCTTTGAAGTTTCATTAGTTCCCATATGTTTATACTTGTTTTTATTTCCATTACTCTAGGAGGTGGATCAAAAAAGACCTTGCTATGATTTATGTCAAAGAGTGTTCTTCCTATGTTTACTTCTAAGAGTTTTATAGTGTCCAGTATTACAGTTAGGTCTTTAATCCATTTTGAGTTTATTTTTGTGTATGGTGTTAGGGAGTGTTCTAATTTCATTCTTTTACATGTAGCTGTCCAGTTTTCCCAGCACCACTTACTGAAGAGATTGTCTTTTCCCCAGTGTATGTCCTTGCCTCCTTTGTCATAGATTAGTTGACCATAGGTCCATGGGTTTATCTCTATGCTTTCTATCTTGTTCCATTGATCTATGTTTCTGTTTTTGTGCCAGTACCACATTGTCTTGATTACTGTAGCTTTGTAGTATAGTCTGAAGTCAGGGAATATGATTGCTCCAGCTCCAGTTTTTTCCCTCAACACTGCTTTGGCTATTCAGGGTCTTTTGTGGCTCCATACAAATTTTAAGATTTTTTTGTCCTAGTTCCGTAAAAAATGCCATTGGTGATTAGATAGAGATTGCATTGAATCTGTCGATTGCTTTGGGTAGTATAGTCATTTTGACAATGTTGATTCTTCCAATCCAAGAACATGGTATATCTCTCCATCTGTTGGTATCAACTTTAATTTCTTTCATCAGTGTCTTATAATTTTCTGCATACAAGTCTTTTGTCTCCTTAGGTAGGTTTATTCCTAGATATTTTATTCTTTTTGTTACAATGGTAAATGGGAGTGCTTCCTTAATTTCTCTTTCAGATTTTTCATCATTGTTGTATAGGAATGCAAGAAAATTCTGTGCCTTAATTTTGTATCGTGCAACTTTACCAAATTCATTGATTACCTCTAGTAGTTTCCTAGTGGCATCTTTAGGATTCTCTATGTATAGTATCATGTCATCTGCAAACAGTGACACTTTTACTTCTTCTTTTCCAATTTGTATTCCTTTTATTTCTTTTTCTTCTCTGATTGCCGTGGCTTTGACTTCCAAAACTATTTTGAATAATAGTGGTTAGAGTGGACATCCTTGTCTTGTTCCTAATCTTAGGGGAAATGATATCAATTTTTAAGCATTGAGAATGATGTTTGCTGTGGGTTTGTCGTATATGGCCTTTATTATGTTGAGGTAGGTTCCCTCTATGCCCACTTTCTGGAGAGTTTTTATCATAAATCAGTGCTGAATTTTGTCAAAAGAATTTTCCTCATCTATTGAGATGATCATATGGTTTTTATTCTTCAATTTGTTAATATGGTGTATCACATTGATTAATTTGTGTATATTGAGGATTCCTTGCATCCCTTGGAAAAATCCCTCATGGTCATGGAGTATGATCCTTTTAATGTGTTGTTGGATTCTCTTTGCTAGGATTTTTTTGAAGAGTTTTGTATCTATGTTCATCAGTGATATTGGTCTGTAATTATCTTTTTTTGTAGTATCTTTCCCTGGTTTTGGTATCAGGGTGATGGTGGCCTCATAGAATGAGTTTAGGAGTGTTCCCTCCTCTGCAGTTTTATGGAAGAGTTTGAGAAGGATGGATGTTAGCTCTTCTCTAAATGTTTGATAGAATTCACCTTTGAAGCCATCTGGTCCTGGACTTTTGTTTGTTGGAAGATTTTTAATCACAGTTTCAATTTCGTTACTTGTGATTGCTCTGTTCATATTTTCTATTTCTTCCTGGTTCAGTCTTGGGAGGTTATAGCTTTCTAGGAATTTATCCATTTCTTCCAGGTGGTCCATTTTTTTGGCATAGAGTTGCTTGTAGTAGTCTCTTAGGATGCTTTGTATTTCTGAGGTATCTATTGTAACTTCTCCTTTTTAATTTCTAATTTTAATGATTTGAGTCCTCTCCCTCTTTTTCTTCTTGAGTCTGGCTAGTGGTTTATCAATTTTTTTTATAATCTCAAAGAACCAGATTTTATTTTTATTGATCTTTGCTATTGCTTCCTTTGTTTCTATTTCATTTATTTCTGCTCTGATCTTGATGATTTCTTTCCTTCTACTAACTCTGGGTTTTGTTTGTTCTTCTTTCTCTAGTTCCTTTAGGTGTAAGGTTAGATTCTTTATTTGAGATTTTTCTTTTTTCTTGAGGTAGGCTTGTATAGCTATAAACTTCCCTCTTAGAACTGCTTTTGCTGTGTCCCATAGGTTTTGGATCATCACGTTTTCATTGTCATTTGTCTCTAGGTATTTTTTGGTTTCCTCTTTGATTTCTTCAGTGATCTCTTGGTTATTTAGTAACGTATTGTTTCACTTCCATGGGTTTGTGTTTTTTACGTTTTTTTCCCCTGTAATTGATTTTTAATATCATAGCCTTGTGGTCAGAAAAGATGCTTGATATGATTTCAATTTTCTTAAATTTACTGAGGCTTGACTTGTGACCCAAGATGTGATCTATCCTGGGGAATATTCCATACTCACTTGAGAAGAAAGTGTAATCTGCTGCTTTTGGATGGAATGTAGTATAAATATCAATTAAATCTATCTGGTCTATTGTGTCATTTAAAGCTTCTGTTTCCTTATCTATTTTCATTTTGGATGATCTGTCCATTGGAGTAAGTGAGGTGTTAAAGTCCCCGACTATTATTGTGTTACTGTCGATTTCCTCTTTTAGAGCTGTTAGCAGTTGCCTGATGTATTGAGGTGCTCCTATGTTGGGTGCATATATATTTATAATTGTTATATCTTCTTGTTGGATTGATCCCTTCATCATTAGGTAGTGTCCTTCCTTGTCTCTTGTAACATTCTTTATTTTTAAGTCTATTTTATCTGATATGAGTATTGCTGCTTCAGCTTTCTTTAGATTTCCATTTGCATGGAAGATCTATTTCCATCTCCTCACTTTCAGTCTATATGTGTCCCTAGGTCTGAAGTGGGTCTCTTGTAGACAACATATATATGAGTCTTGTTTTTGGATCCATTCAGCAAGCCTGTGTCTTTTGGTTGGAGCATTCAAACCATTCACGTTTAAGGTAATTATCGATATGTATGTTCCTATGACCATTTTCTTAATTCTTTTGGGTTTGTTTTTGTAGATCCTTTTCTTCTCTTGTGTTTCCCACTTAGAGAAGTTCCTTTAGCATTTGTTGTACAGCTCATTTGTTGGTACTGAATTGTCTTAGCTTTTGCTTGTCTGTAAAGCTTTTGATTTCTCCATCGAATCCAAATGGGATCATTGCCGAGTAGAGTAATCATGGTTGTAGATTCTTTCCTTTCTTCACTTTCAGTATTTCATGCCACCCCCTTCTGGCTTGTAGAGTTTCTGCTGAGAAATCATCTGTTAACCTTATGGGAGTTCTCTTGTATGTTATTTGTCATTTTTCCCTTGCTGCTTTCAATAATTTTTCTTTGTCTTTAATTTTTGCCAATTTGATTACTATGTGTCTCGGTGTGTTTCTCCTTGGGTTTATCCTGTATGGGACTCGCTGTGCTTCCTGGACTTGGGTGGCTATTTCCTTTCCCATGTTAGGGAAGTTTTCGACTGTAATCTCTTCAAATATTTTCTCGGGTCCTTTCTTTCTCTCTTCTCCTTCTGGGACCCTTATAATGTGAATGTTATTGTGTTTAATGTTGTCCCAGAGGTCTCTTAGGCTGTCTTCATTTCTTTTCATTCTTTTTTCTTTATTCTGTTCCATAGCAGTGAATTCCACCATTCTGTCTTCCAGAATCTGTTCTGCCTCATTTATTCTGCTATTGATTCCTTCTAGTGTAGTTTTCATTTCAGTTATTGTACTGTTCATCTCTGTTTGTTTGTTCTTTAATTCTTCTAGGTCTTTGTTAAACATTTCTTGCATCCTCTTGATCTTTGCCTCCATTCTTTTTCTGAAGTCCTGGATCATCTTCACTATCATTATTCTGAATTCTTTTTCTGGAAGGT
This sequence comes from Globicephala melas, assembly GCF_963455315.2. Taxonomy (NCBI): domain Eukaryota; kingdom Metazoa; phylum Chordata; class Mammalia; order Artiodactyla; family Delphinidae; genus Globicephala; species Globicephala melas. The sequence continues at coordinate 81,474,666 of NC_083335.1, forward strand.
TGCCTATCTCCACTTAATTTAGTTGTTTTTCTGGGGTTTTATCTTGTTGCTTCATCTGGTACATATCCCTCTGCCTTTTCATCTTGTCTATATTTCTGTGGTTGTGGTTTTTGTTCCACAGACTGCAGGATTGTAGTTCTTGCTTCTGCATTCCGCCCTCTGGTGGATGAGGCTATCTAAGAGGCTTGTGCAAGTTTCCTGATGGGAGGGACTGGTGGTGGGTATAGTTGACTGTTGCTCTGGTGGGCAGAGCTCAGTAAAACTGTAATCTGCTTGACTGTTGATTGGTGGGGCTGGGTTCCCTCCGTGTTGGTTGTTGAGGCAACCCAACAGTGGAACCTACCTGGGCTCTTTGTTGGGGCTAATGGCCAACTCTGAGAGGGCTCATGCCAAGGTGTACTTCCCAGAACTTATGCTGCCAGTTTCCTTTTCCCCATGGTGAGCCACAACCACCCCCCACCTCTACAGAAGACCCTCTAACAATAGCAGGTAAGTCTGGTTCAATCTCCCCTGGGGTCACGACTCCTTCCCTTGGTTCTCAATGTGCACACTACTTTGTGTGTGCCCTCCAAGAGTGGAGTCTCTGTTTTTCCCCGTCCTGTCAAAGTCCTGCAATCAAATCCCACTAGCCTTCAAAGTCTGATTCTCTAGGAATTCCTCCTCCTGTTGCTGGGCCCCCAGGTTGGGATGCCTGACATGGAGCTCAGAACCTTCACTCCAGTGGGTGGACTTCTGTGGTATAAGTGTTCTCCAGTCTGTGAGTCACCCACCCAGCAGTTGTGGGATTTGGTTTTACTGTGATTGCGTCCCTCCTATCATTTCACTGTGGCTTCTCCTTTGCCTTTGGATGTGGGGTGTCTTTTTTGGTGAGTTCCAGTGTCTTCCTGTCAATGATTGTCCAACAGCTAGTTGTGATTCTGGTGTTCCCTTCAAGAGGGAGTGAGAGCACATCCTTCTACTCTGCCATCTTGGTTCAGGAGCAGTCTAGACCCATTTTCAAATGTGCTGATTTGTTCTCTTGCCAACACAAATCTGCTATTAAGTCTCTCTAGTGAATTTTTCATTTTAGTTATCATGCCATTAAAATGAAAGAATGTCTATGTGGTTCTGTTTTATAATATCCACCTCTTTACTGATATTCTCTAATTGATGAGATATCATTTTCATACTTTCCTTTAATTCTATAGGCAAATTTACTTTAGTTCTTTGAACATATTTATAACAGCTGACTTAAAATATTTGTCTTCTATGTCCAACATCTGGGATTCCTTGGGTTGTTGGCTTTTTTTAACCTATGTTTAGGCCGTACTTTCCTGTTTCTTTCTGTGTCCCTTAATTTTCATTTTAAATTGAATATTTTAAATAATATAATGTGGCAATTCTAGAAATCAGATACCCCTCTCCCCAGAGCTTGTTGCTGTTTTTCCTGCTGTTTTTGCCACTTTATGTTTGTTTAGTGACTTTTATGGACTAATTCTGTAAAGTCTGCATTTTTTGTCGTGTGTAGTTACTGAAGTCTCTTCTCATTTATCTTAGTTGTCAGCTAATGATTGGAAAGATATTTTCTTAAGCACACTGAACAAATAAGTGTTCTATTATTTGCCAAGGGGATTTGTATGTGCTGGGACATGCCTTCAACAATCTGGCAGTTTAAAACTCTGACTTAGCTTTCACTTCTTTCTTGTTTAGACTCTCAAGGCCAGCAGGGGGTGATTAATATTGGCTTTGTCAGATATTTCCTGGAAGCACTCACAGCCCTGGACATGCACTTCACCTTCTAGATTCCTAGGAGTATATTGGCGCTCTTCAAACCCCTGTATGGACATTTAATTCACTAAATTTTTATTTTAAGTGTTTTGGCTAGCCTTTTATTTGCAACTGGTAACTCATTCTTAGGTGTCTGAAATATTAAACAATTCTCACTAATTATTTTCTAGAAAAGACCTCTGAATAGAGCTTTCCTCATTGAGTGAGCAAGATAAAATCAAGACAAGTCCTGAGAATGAGGCTTTTCCAGGGAGCTGCTAAACAGATCAAATAGTGACAGTTTGTGGGAATGGGGCTTTGAGTACATGAGGGAAATTATTGGGGGAATAAAAATGTTCTAAAACTAATTTATGGTGATGGTTGCAAGCTCAGTAAAGTTACTTAAAATCATTGAACGGTGCAGTTGAAATGGGTGAATTTTATGATATAAAATATAGCTCAATATAAATGTTTAAAATAGTTTAGATTAGCCATTAGAAGAAAAGACATAAGTGTATAACTTCCAAGATTAGAAGGAAAATTGAATTTGGAATGAAAAAATCTTTCTAATCAACCCATAGCAAGGCAAACAACAATAGGAAAAGAATCATTTAAAAGGTGGTTTTGATATGGAGGGAAGGGCTATAACACCTTGAGGTGTAAAAAAGTAAGGAATTGCTCCAAAAATGATGGTGACATGTCAAAAGGACCTAAGAGCAAACTTGAGAGAGCTCCCAATGTCCAAATCAGGGACAATTTGAGCAAAAATAAAAGTATAAATAAATATCCAAGAGTCCATCTTGACATAAATAATTTAATAAACAAAAGATAGGGTAGAAGAGAAAGCTCTTCCTTACAGTAGAATTCCAATTATTAATGTAGACAAAATAATAGAAATAGAAGACCTCCATTTGCCAAATATCACAGGAACAATTGTTTCAGGTAAACATGCTCAGTGGATCTCAGGGGATGCTAAAATTAGTGGGCTTATGATGAGAAACAAGATATTTAGATAGTCTTGAATTATCTTTTCACAAGATATTTATTAATTACAAAGGGGAAACTTTTCAGTAGAGAATCCTGGCAGACACTGACTTTAACCAAGTGGTCAGGATAATTAGCTATATGGAGAGCATGTATCCCCTAATAGTGATGTACTGAGAAGGGCATAACATCACTGCTATCACATTCTTGCCATGAGAAAATATCAGACAAACCCAAATTGAGGGGCATTCCACAAAATAAGTGGCCAGCACTCATCAAAAGTATCAAAGTCAGGGCTTGCCTGGTGGCGCAGTGGTTGAGAGTCCGCCAGCCATTGCAGGGGACACAGGTTCGTGCCCTGGTCTGGAAAGATCCCACATGCCGTGGAGCGGCTGGGCCCGTGAGCCATGGCTGCTGAGCCTGCGCGTCCAGAGCCTGTGCTCTGCAACGGGAGAGGCCACAACAGTGAGAGGCCCGTGTACCACAAAAACAACAACAACAACAACAACAAAGTCATGATATACAAAGAGAGATTAAGGAACTGTCAAAAACCAGAGGAGATTGACATCTAGGTTGCCTACATGCCCTGGCTATTGTAAATAGTGTTGCCATGAACATTGGGGTGCATGTGTCTTTTCGAATTATGGTTTTATCCAGTTATATACCCAGTAGCGGTATTGCTGGGTTATATGGTAGCTGTATTTTTAGTTTTTTAAGGAACCTCCATACTTTTCTCCATAGTAGCTGTACCAATTTACATTCCCACTAACAATGTAGGAGGGTTCCCTTTTCTCCACACCCTCTCTACCATTTACTGTTTGTAGATTCAACAGAGGAATGGATAAAGAAGATGTGGTACATATATACAATGGAATATTACTCGGCCATTAAAAATATGAAATAATGCCATTTGCAGCAACATGGATGGATCTAGAGATTGTCATACTGAGTGAAGTAAGTCAGACAAATAGAAATATCACAGGATATTGCTTATATGTGGAATCTAAAAAAAAAAGGTACAAATGAACTTATCTACAAAACAGAAATAGAGTTACAGATATAGAAAAGAAACATGGTTACCATGTGGTAAGAAGAGGGAGGAATAGATTGGGAGATTGGGATTGACATATACTCACTACTATATATAAAATAGATAACTAATAAGGACCTACTGTATAGCACAGGGAACTCTACTCAATACTCTGTAATGGCCTATATGGGAAAACAATCTAAAAAAGAGTTCATATATGTATGTGTATAACTGATTCACCTTGTTGTACACTGAAAACTAACACAACATTGTAAATCAACTATGCTCCAATAAAATTTTTTAAATAAAAATAAAATAAAAGTAAAAAAATAACAGAGGAGATTAAGGAGACACGACAGACACGACAACTAAACAAAATATGGAATCCTGGATGTCACATTAGTGGGACAATTGACAAAATCTGAATAAGGTCTACAGATTAGTTAATGATATTGTATCAATGTTAATTTCCTGTTTTCCAGAATTGTGTATCAGTGTTAATTTCCTGTTTTCCAGAATTGTATTGTGGTTATGTAAGACGTTAACATTTAGGAAAGCCGGGTGAAAAGTATTCACAAATTCTTTGTACTAAATTTGTAACTTTTTCACAAATGTAAAATTATTTCAGAATGAACATTTAATTTTTTAAATAAAAAAATGAAGTAATGGGTTTACACTTCCAGTATAATGGGTGAGTAGGAGCTCTGAGAGGCTCTCCACAAAAACTAGACTCCAGATATGTTACACCGTGCCTCTAACAAAAGGTAGAGGAACTTTCCAGCAATACCCCACACTGCCGCCACCAAGCAATATGAGCTGGACATGGGGTAGAATTAGGAAACCTGCAGTCTTGGTGGTAATACTCTGAAGTAGTGGTAATATCCAGGAGTCACCCACTAGGGAACAAAGCCTCAAAGGTAAGAGCTTGGCCAGGACAAGAATTCCAACATCTGTAGAGCCAGAGTGACAGGGACCAGGGAGGGGTTGAATTTCCATGAAAGCTGAGTCCTCTAGCAACCATTTGTATGGGTAATGATTATTGGAATAGCAAGGAAATGGGAAGCTGAGTCTGAGACCCCAACTCAGAGCCAAACCTTGAAGAGAGAGGCTGATGTGATCCTTTCTTTTGGGAAGAAAGTTTTCCCCAAGTTAGGCCTTACACAGATTAAATGGAGGATGATCTCACAAAGATTACCAAACACCAGATCTCATCCATTAGTAAGAATCAGTAGAAATAAGACAAAAGAAAAACACATGTAAATCCTCAAGACAATAGATGTTGGAACAATCTAGTATGTAATAGTTATGTATCAGATGTTTAAAGAAATAAAGGATACAATTATAAAGATAAGCATGCAATAAAAATCTAAGAAAAGAATAGACGTGAAGAAAATGAGTTGAATTTTGAGCAATGAAAAATGTAATTGTTAAAATTTTAAAACTAAATGCATAGGTTAAACATCAGATTAGAAACAGGTGAAAAGATAATTATTGAATTGAAAGATACATGGGAAGAATTTATTCCAAAAACAACATAGAGAGATATAGAGAATGAAAATATTAAAGAGGGGTTAAGAGACATGGAGAATAGAATGAGATGATCTAACAAATGTTTGGAGTCTCAGGAGAAAATGGAGAGACAGTGAAAGAGAGACAATATTTTAAATTGTTGCAGTAATGCCAGGCTAGGCTACTTGGATCAACTGTCTTACAGAAAACTAAAAAGGTTTAAGGTATATATCACACACACACACGTTTTATATATATATATATATATATATATATATAGCATGTATGTAAATGCGTATGCATATAAAAATCTTAGAATACTGAAGAGCTGAAAAAATAGTTGGTAAACTGCCATGTTATATTTGGGGGGAGTGGGTGAGGTTGAAGCCAAGCCCAAATCCATAAAGGTAAGGAGAATATTAGCGCATCAGAGAGACTTTTGCCTTGAGGGTATTTGTCCACAATCACATCTAGCTTCTGTTCAATGGTGAAGGTGATGGAAGTGAAGGCTCGGCTCCTCCTTCTGGGTGGGAGAGATAGAGGAAACTCTCCCCACATTTACTGGGGACTCCAAAGGTCTGCATTGTCAGGATAAGGGCAAACCAAAACTAAACTCCTTTTATTCAACCCCAGGGTTTATTGAGGAAGCCATTTTAGTCTGCCAACCTATAATTATACACCCAGCTCTTTCTCATTCAAGAACAAGAGGAAATGAAGACATCTTCTCAGAAACAACAGACTTAGAGAGTTCACCATCATTAGGTTCCCACTAAAGAAGATCCTATGGGATGTACTTCTGGAAGAAAGGAAGTGATCCCAAATGGAAAATCTGAGGTGCAAGAAGGAACAAAGAGCAAAAAGAGTGGTAAATATGTGGGAATATGTAAGTAAATATTAGCCATATTAAAAAGTAATAATAATATCTAGAAGGATTGAATAATTAAAGTACCAGACAATACCATGTGGGTTGGGAGGGAACAAAGGGAAATGTCTGGGATGAGGTTTGATGAACCTTAGACTTTGATCAGATGCAGGGTAACCAGTGAAATAGAAACCAAGGATATAACTTCCAAACTAGTAGAGAGAAAAAAGTGCAGAAATAAAAATATTCAATCTAAAATAAATGAAGGTCTTTTGAGACCTGAGCTTGGAACTGACACACAGCTACAGTATTCCCTTGATTGAAGCAAGTCCCAAGACTGGCCCATATTCCAGAATAGGGAAATTGGCATGACTGACACATCTCTTGATGGTAGTAGCTGCAAAGTCATATTGCAAAGGGATTGATGAAGAATTGGGAACATTTTTGGAATTAAGAATCAAAATGGATTGTTGGCCTGGGACAGTTTGATTGTCCTTGCTAGCTTCAAGTATCCTCCATTTTTTCTCTAATGAATTCATAGGTAAAATTTAGCCTACTTCTTTTTCTTTCTTAAAAATATCTATTTATTTATTTGGCTGCACCAGGTCTTAGTTGTTGCACGTGGGATCTAGTTCCCTGATCAGGGATCAAACTCGGGACCCCTGCATTGGGAGCATGGAGTCTTAACTGCTGGACCACCAGGGAAGTCCCTAGCCTACTTTTGTTTGCCCCAATAATACTAATCCAGGCTGCTCTATTCTCCTCAAGTCTAGCCTTTCTGGATCAGTATTATCTTGTAACCATAAGCACTTCTTTTACTCTATGAAAGGGAGCAGCTAGAAGGGGAAAAAAGAACATATTAGAAATTTGCTTGCTCCTGGAGAAAAGTTAGACTCTTATTCTCAGGTGACCCTCCCCCATTAGGATCCCCCTGCCTTCCTTCCCTCTATCTTTAGTGTGCTGGTATGGCCAGCCCTGTGTATTCACAGGCTCTGCATCGGTGGGTTCAAAAAAAATAAGATAAATAAATAAATAAATAAATAAAATGAAAAGCAAGAAGGGAGAGAAAAAGAAACACAATGGGAGTCTGAAGAGAATGCACAAAATAAGATGGAAGATTTAAACTCCAAATATCAGTAACCATTTCATAGGTAAACAGACTTAAATGGTCCAGATAAGAGATAGAGATTATCACACTGGATAAAACAAACAAGCAAAACAAACCACAAAAACACCAAAGTCCTTACCTTGATAAACAGTATCTTCAAAAACTTACAGCAAGCATCATACTTAGAGAATTAATGACACCATTTCATTTAAGTCAAGAACAGGACAAGAGTTCCTATATCAGGAGGGAGAGCTGAGTTCAGGACATTGGTCCACCTGAGACCTCCCAGCTCCACATAATATCAAATGGCTAAAGCTCTCCCAGACATCTCTATCTCAATGCTAAGACCCAGCTCCACTCAACGACCAGCAAGTTACAGTGCTGGACACCCTACAGCAAACAACTAGCAAAACAGGAACACAACCCCACCATTAGCAGAGAGGTTGCCTAAAATCAGAATAAGGTAACAGACACCCCAAAACATACCACCGGATGTGATCCTGCACACAGAAAGACAAGATCCAGCCTCATCCACCAGAACACAGGCACTAGTCCCCTCCACCAGGAAGCCTACACAACCCACTGAACCAACCTTACCAACTGGGGGCAGACATGAAAAACAATGGGACTATTAACCTGCAGCCTTTAAAAGGAGACCCCAAACACAGTAAGTTAAGCAAAATGAGAAGACAGAGAGACACACAGCAGATGAAGGAGCAAGGTAAAAACCCATCAGACCAAACAAAGGAAGAGGAAAGAGGCGGTCTACCTGAAAAAGAATTCAGAGTAATGATAGTAAAGATGACCCAAAATCTTGGAAATAGACTGGAGAAAATACAAGAAATGGTTAACAAGGACCTAGAAGGATTAAACAGTGAACAAACAGTGATGAATAACACAATAAATGAAATTAAAAATTCTTTAGAAGGGATCAATAGCAGAATAACTGAGGCAGAAGAACAGATAAGTGACCTGGAAGATAAAATAGTGGAAATAAAGACTGCAGAGCAGAAAAAAGAAAATAAAATGAAAAGAATTGAGGACAGACTCAGAGACATCTGGGGCAATATTAAATGCACCAACATTCGAATTATAGGGGTCCCAGAAGAAGAAGAGACAAAGAAAGGGACTGAGAAAATATTTGAAGAGATTATAGTTGAAAACTTCCCTAATATGGGAAAGGAAATAGTCAATCAAGTCCAGGAAGTACAGAGAGTCCCATCTCATACAGTATAAATCTAAGGAGAAACATGCAAAGACACATATTATTATCAAAAATTATAAACAAAGAAAAAATATTAAAAGCAGCAAGGGAAAAACAACAAATAACATACAAGGGAATCCACATAGGGTTAACAGCTGATCTTTCATCAAAAATGCTGCAAGCCAGAAGGGGGTGGCAGGACATATTTAAAGTGATGAAAGGGAAAAACCTACAACCAAGATTACTCTACCCAGCAAGGATCTCATTCAGATTTGACGGAGAAATCGGAACCTTTACAGAGAAGCAAAAGCTAAGAGAATTCAGCACCACCAAACCAGCTTTACAACAAATGCTAAAGGAACTTCTCTAGGCAGGAAACACAAGAGAAGGCAAAGAACTACAATAACAAAACCAAAACATTAAGAAAATGGTAATAGGAACATACATATCGATAACTACGTTAAATGTAAATGGACTAAATGCTCCCACCAAGAGACACAGACTGGCTGAATGGATACAAAAACACGATGCATATATATGCTGTCTACAATAGACCCACTTCAGACCTATGGACACATACATACTGAAAGTGAGGGGATGGAAAGATATTCCATGCAAACAGAATCAAAAGAAAGCTGGAGTAGCAATTCTCATATCAGACAAAATAGACTTTATTTTTCTAAAAACATTTTAATTGGAGTATAATTACTTTACAATGGTGTGTTAGTTTCTGCATTAATAACAAAGTGAATTAGTTATACATATACATATATCCCCATATCTCTTCCCTCTTGCGTCTCCCTCCCTCCCACCCTCCCTATCACACCCTTCTAACTGGTCTAAAAGCACCGAGCTGATCTCCCTGTGTTATGTGGCTGCTTCCCACTAGCTATCTATTTTACGTTTGGTAGTGTATATAAGTCCATGCCACTCTCTAACTTTGTCCCAGCTTACCTTTCCCCTCCCCATGTCCTCAAGTCCATTCTCTAGTAGGTCTGCATCTTGTCCCTGGTTCTTCTGACCATTTTCTTTCTTTTTTTTTTTAGATTCCATATATATGTGTTAGAATAAGGTATTTGTTTTTCTCTTTCTGACATACTTCACTCTGTATGAAAGATTCTAGGTCCATCCACTTCACTACAAATAACTCAGTTTCATTTCTTTTTATGGCTGAGTAATATTCCACTGTGTATATATTCCACATCTTCTTTATCCATTCATCTGTTTTTTTAACATCTTTATTGGAGTATAATTGCTTTACAATGGTGTGTTAGTTTCTGCTTAATAACAAAGTGAATCAGTTATACATATACACATGTTCCCATATCTCTTGCATCTCCCTGCCTCCCAACCATCTAGGTGGTCAGAAAGCACTGAGCTGATCTCCCTGTGCTATGTGGCTGCTTCCCACTACCTATCTATTTTACATTTGGTAGTGTATATATGTCCATATATACACTACCACTCTCTCACTTTATCCCAGATTACCCTTCCCCCTCCTTGTGTCCTCCAGTCCATTCTCTAGTAGGTCTATCTCTTTATTCCCATCTTACCCCTGGGCTCCTCATGACCATTTTTTTTTTTTAGATTCCATATATACGTGTTAGCATACGGTACTTGTTTTTCTCTTTCTGACTTACTTCACTCTGTATGACAGACTCTAGGTCTATCCACCTCACTACAAATAACTCAATTTCGTTTCCTTTTCTGGCTGAGGAATATTCCATTGTATATATGTGCCACTACTTCTTTATCCATTCATCTGTCGATGGACACTTAGGTTGCTTCCATGTCCTGGCTATTGTAAATAGTGCTGCAATGAACATTGTGCTACATGGCACTTTCGGAATTGTGGTTTTCTCAGGGTATATGCCCAGTGGTGGGATTGCTGGGTCTTATGGTAGTTCTATTTTTAGTTTTTTAAGGAAGCTCCATACTATTCTCCATAGTGGTTGTATCAATTTACATTCCCACCAACAGTGTATGAGAGTTCCCTTTTCTCCACACCCTCTCCAGCATTTACTGTTTGTAGATTTTTTGATGATGGCCATTCTAACTGGTGTGAGATGATATCGCATTGTAGTTTTGATTTGCATTTCTCTAATGATTAATGATGTTGAGCATTCTTTCATATGTGTTGGCAATCTGTATATCTTCTTTGGAGAAATGTCTATTTTGGCCTTCTGTCCATTTTTGGATTAGGTTGTTTCTTTTTTTGATATTGAGCTGCATGTGCTGCTTGTAAATTTTGGAGCTTAATCCTTTGTCAGTTGCTTCATTGGCAAATATTTTCTCCCATTCTGAGGGTTGTCTTTTCATCTTGTTTATGGGTTCCTTTGTTGTGCAAAAGCTTTTAAGTTTCATTAGGTCCCATTTGTTTATTTTTGTTTTCATTTCCATTTCCCTGGGAGCTGGATCAAAAAGGATCTTGCTGTGATTTATATAATAGAGTGTTCTGCCTATGTTTTCCTCTAAGAGTTTGATAGTGTCTGGCCTTATATTTAGGTCTTTAATCCATTTTGACTTTATTTTTGTGTATGGTGTTAGGGAGTGCTTTAATTTCATCCTTTTATGTGTAGCTGTCTAGTTTTTCCAACACCACTTATTGAAGAGACTGTCTTTTCTCCATTGTATATTCTTGCCTCCTTTATCAAATATAAGGTGACCAGATGTGCATGGGTTTATCTCTGGGCTTTCTATCTTGTTCCATTGATCTATATTTCTGTTTTTGTGCCAGTACCATACTGTCTTGATTACTGTAGCTTTGCAGTATAGTCTGAAGTCAGGGAGCCTGATTCCTCCAGCTCTGTTTTTCTGTCTCAATATTGCTTTGGCTATTCAAGGGAATCCAAATCGGAAAAGAAGAAGTAAAGCTGTCACTGTTTGCAGATGACATGATACTATACATAGAGAATCCTAAAGATACTTCCAGAAAACTACTAGAGCTAATCAATGAATTTGGTAAAGTAGCAGGATACAAAATTAATGCACAGAAATCTCTTGCATTCCTATATACTAATGATGAAAAATCTAAAAATGAACTTAAGGAAACACTCTCATTTACCACTGCAACAAAAAGAATAAAATACCTAGGAATAAACCTACCTAAGGAGACAAAAGATCTGTATGCAGAAAATTATAAGGTACTGATGAAAGAAATTAAAGATGATACAAATAGATGGAGAGATATACCATGTTCTTGGATTGGAAGAATCAATATTGTGAAAATGACTATACTACCAAAGTAATCTTCAGATACAATGCAATCCCTGTCAAACTATCATGGGCATTTTGCACAGAATTAGAACAAAAAATTTCACAATTTCTATCAAAATAGACTTTAAAATAAAGACTGTTAGAAGAGACAAAGAAGGACACTACATTATGATCAAGGGATCAATCCAAGACGATGTAACAATTGTAGAATGTATATAATAACAATTGTTAATATTTATGCACCCAACAAAGGAGCACCTCAATATATAAAGCAAACGCTAACAGCCATAAAAAGGGAAATCAACAGTAACACAATACTAGTAGGGGACTTTAACACCCCACTTTCACCAATGGACAGATCGTCCAAAATGAAAATAAATAAGGAAACACAAGCTTTAAATGACACATTAAACAAGTTGGACTTCCTTGATATTTATAGGACATTCCATCCAAAAACAACAGAATACAGTTTCATTTCAAGTGCTCATGGAACATTTTCCAGGATAGATTATATCTTGGGTCACAAGTCAAGCCTTGGTAAATTTAAAAAAATTGAAATCGTATCAAGTATCTTTTCCAACAACAATGCTATGAGACTAGATATTAGAAGAAAAAAATCTGTAAAAAATACAGACACATGAGGGCTAAACAATACACTACAAAATAACCAAGAGATCACTGAATCAAAAAATACCTAGACCAGCAATCCCACTACTGTGCATATACCCTAAGAAAACCATAATTCAAAAAGAGTCATGTACCACGATGTTCATTGCAGCTCTGTTTACAATAGCCAGGACATGGAAGCAACCTAAGTGTCCATTGACAGATGAATGGATAAAGAAGATGTGGCACATATATACAATCCGATGGTACTCAGCCATAAAAAGAAACGAAATTGAGTTATTTGTAGTGAGGTGGATGTAGTCTGTCATACAGAGTGAAGTAAGTCAGAAAGAGAAAAACAAATACCATATAATTACACACATATATGGAATCTAAAAAAAGAAAAAAAAGTGGTTCTGAAGAACCAGGGGCAGGAAAGGAATAAAGATGCAGACGTAGAGAATGGACTTGAGGACATGGGGAGGGGGAAGGGGAAGCTGGACTGAAGTGAGAGAGTGGCATGGGCATATATACACTACCAAATGTAAAATAGATATCCAGTGGGAAGGAGCCACATAGCACAGGAAAATCAGCTCGGTGTTTTGCGACCACCTGGAGGGGTGGGATAGGGAGGGAGATGCAAGAGGTAGGAGATATAGGGATATATGTATATGTATTGCTGATTCACTTTGTTATAAAGCAGAAACAAACACACCATTATAAAGCAATTATATTCCAATAAAGATGTTTAAAAAAACTAAAAAAAAAATAACCTAGAAAAAAATGACAATGGAAACTTGACAATGCAAAACCTATGGGATGCAGCAAAAGCAGTTCTAAGAGGGAAGTTTATAGCAATACAATCCTACCTCAAGAAACAAGAAACATCTCAAATAAACAACTTAACCTTACACCTAAAGCAATTAGAGAAAGAAGAACAAAAAAGCCCCAAACTTAGCAGAAGGAAAGAAATCATAAACATCAGATCAGAAATAAATGAAAAACAAATGAAGGAAACAATAGAAAAGATGAAGAGGACTAAAAGCTGGTTCTTTGAGAAGATAAACAACATTGGTAAACCATTAGCCAGACTCATTAAGAAAATAAAGGAGAAGACTCAAATCAATAGAATTAGAAATGAAAAAGGAGAAGTAACAACTGAAACTGCAGAAATACAAAAGATCATGAGAGATTACTACAAGCAACTCTATGCCAATAAAATGGACCACCTGGAAGAAATGGACAAATTCTTAGAAAAGCACAACCTTCTGAGACTGAACCAGGAAGAAACAGGAAATATAAACAGACCAAACACAGGCACTGAAATTGAGACTGTGATTTAAAATCTTTCAGCAAACAAAAGCCCAGGACCAGATGGCTTCACAGAAGAATTCTATCAAATATTTAGAGAAGAGCTAACACCTATCCTTCTCAAACTCTTCCAAAATATAGCAGAGGGTGGAACACTCCCAAACTCATTCTGCAAGGCCACCATCATGCTGATACCAAAACCAGACAATGATGTCACGAAGAAAGAAAACTACAGACCAATATCACTGATGAACATGGATGCACAAATCCTCAACAAAACACTAGCAAACAGAATCCAACAGCTCATTAAAAGGATAATACACCATGATCAAGTGGAGTTTATCCCAGGAATGCAAGAATTCTTCAATATACACAAATCAATCAATGTGATACACCATATTAACAAATTGAAGGAGAAAAACCATATGATCATCTCAATAGATGCAAAAAAAGCTTTTGATAAAATTCAACCCCCATTTATGATAAAAACCCTGCAGAAAGTAGGCATAGAGGGAACTTACCTCAACATAATAAAGGCCATATATGACAAACCCACAGCCAACATCGTTCTCAATGGGAAAAACTGAAAGCATTTCCACTAAGATCAGGAACAAGACAAGGTTGTGCATGCTCACCACTATTATTCAACATAGTTTTGGAAGTTTTAGCCACAGCAATAAGGGAAGGAAAAGAAATAAAAGGAATCCAAATCGGAAAAGGAGAAGCAAAGCTGTCACTGTTGGCAGATGACATGATACTAAATATAGAGAATCCTAAAGATGCTACCAGAAAACTACTAAAGCTAATCAATGAATTTGGTAAAGCAGCAGGATACAAAATTAATGCACAGAAGCCTCTTGCATTCCTATACACTAATGGTGAAAAATCTGAAAGTGAAATTAAGGAAACACTCCCATTTACCACTGCAACAAAAAGTATAAAATACCTAGGAATAAACCAACCTAAGGAGACAAAAGACCTGGATGCGGAAAACAATAAGACACTGATGAAAGAAATTAAACATCATACAAACAGATGGAGAGATATACCATGTTCTTGGATTGGAAAATTAACATTGTGAAAATGACTATACTACCCAAAGAATTCTCATTGTCAATGCAATCCCTATCAAAGTACCAATGGCATTTTTAACAGAACTAGAACAAAAAATTTCACAATTTGTATGGAAACACAAAAGACCCAAAATTGCCAAAACAATCTTGAGAAAGAAAAACGGAGCTGGAGGAATCAGCCTCCTGGATGTCAGACTATACTACAAAGCTACAGTAATCAACACAATATGGTACTGGCACAGTCGGTACTATCCTGGTACCATCGTTTCTACAGGATAGAAAGCCCAGAGGTAAACCCACGCACATATGGTCACCTTATTTTTGATAAAGGAGGCAAGAATATACAATGGATAAAAGGCAGTCTCTTCAATAAGTTGTGCTGGGAATACTGGACAGCTACATGGAAAAGAATGAAATTAGAGCATGCCCTAACACCATACACAAAAATAAACACAAAATGGATTAAAGACCTAAATGTAAGGCCAGACACTCTAATACTCTTAGAGGAAAACGTAGGCAGAACACTCTATTATATAAACCACAGCAAAATCCTTTTTGACCCACCTCCTAGGGAAATGGAAGTAAAAACAAAAGTAAACAAATGGGACCTAATGAAACTTAAAACTTCTGCACAGCAAAGGAAAACATAAAAGTATGAAAAGACAACCTTCAGAATGGGAGAAAATATTTGCAAATGAAGCAACTGACAAAGGATTAATCTCCCAAATTTACAAGCAGCTCATGCCACTCAATATCCAAAAAACAAACAACCCAATCCAAAAATGGGCAGATGACCTAAATAGACATTTCTCCATAGAAGATATACAGATTGCCAACTAACACATGAAAGGATGCTCAACATCACTAATCATTAGAGAAATACAAATCAAAACCACAATGAGGTATCACCTCATGCCGGTCAGAATGGCCATCACCAAATAATCTACAAACAATAAATGCTGGAGAGGGTGTGGAGAAAAGGGAACCCTCATACACTGTTGGTGGGAATGTAAATTGATACAGCCATTGTGGAGAACAGTATGGAGGTTCCTTAAAAAACTAAAAATAGAACTACCATACGACCCAGCAATCCCACTACTGGGCATATACCCTGAGAAAACCATAATTCAAAAAGAGTTATGTACCACAAAGTTCATTGCAGCTCTGTTTACAATAGTCAGGATATGGAAGCAACCTCAGTGTCCATTGACAGATGAATGGATAAAGAAGTAGTGGCACATATATACAATGGAATATTACTCAGCCATAAAAAGAAGCGAAATTGAACTATTCGTAATGAGGTGGATGGACCTAGAGTCTCATACAGAGTGAAGTAAGTCAGAAAGAGAAAGACAAATACTGTATGCTAACACATATATATAGAATCTAAAAAAAAATGGTTCTGAAGAACCTAGGGGCAGGACAGGAATAAAGACGCTGGCGTAGAGAATGGACTTGAGGACATGGGAAGGGGCAGGGTAAGCTGGGACGAAGTGAGAGAGTGGTATGGACATATATACAGTTCCAAATGTAAAATAGATAGCTGGTGGGAAGCAGCTGCATCACACGGAGAGATCAGCTCTATGCTTTGTGACCACCTATTGGGGTGGGATAGGGAGGGTGGAATGGAGATGCAAGAGGGAGGAGATATGGGGATATATGTATATGTATAGCTGATTCACTTTGTTATAAAATGGAAACTAACACACCGTTGTAAAGCAACTATACTCCAGTAAATATGTTAAAAAAAAAAGTTCTTATATCTTCTGTCACAATGTTGTGCTAAAGCACTTTATGCAAAAATTCAAAAAAAAAGAGAATTAAGAGGTATAGGAATTTGAACACAAAAGACAAGATTGTCATCATTATTATTCAGTATGATGGTCCACATAGAAAAATCCAAGAAAATCTGCAAATTATTAGATCTAACAAGAGATTAAGAGAGTCACCAGCGTTGCTGGATCCAGGTTTGCTGGATCAACATATAAAAATAGCACTCCTATAACCAGTAATAACCATTTTTAAATGAAATTTTTAAGAGAACCCATTCACAGAAAAAAGGAAACAAACCCATTCACAGTATAAAGGGGGGATAAAATGAGATATCTGGTGGATTAATTTTGTATTGCTTCATTGCAATTTATCATAAACTTAGAGGCTAAAACCAACACACATTTATTACCTCACAGTTTCTTTGGCTCACGAATCTGGGCACAGCTTAGCTGGATCCTCCGTTCAGGGTGTCAAGCTGAAATCAAGGTGTTGGCAGGGTCTGTCCTCTCATCTTCAGCTCAGACTTCTCTTCTAACCTTACATCATTGTTGGCAGAATTGTCATTTTAGTACTGAGGGACTTATTTTCTTGCTGAATGTCAGCCAGGGGCTCGCTCTTAGTTCCTAAAAGCCATCCTCGGGTCCCAGCTACGAGGCCCTCTCACAGCATAGCAGGTGACTTCTTCAAAGCCAGCAGGAGAATCACATCCCAGTCTGCTATGGTGGAGTCTTGCATAATGTAACATAATCATGGGAGTGATTATCCCATCACCTTTGCCTAATCTAATCAAGGGAGCAACTATCCCATCATATTCATATCCACACTCAACAGAAGGTGATTATACAGGGCATGCATACCAGACAGCTGAAATCTTGGGCACCATCTTAGAATTCTACCTATTCACTTAAGAGTAAATATAACAAAAAATGTGCAACATACCTTTGAGAAAAAATATGAAACATTATTGGCTATCAAAGGGAATGTACCTGAATAAAAGGAGATCTATAACAAGTTATTGTATGGTAAGACTCACTATAACAAAGCTATTAACTCTCCCCAGTTAATTTCTAAATTAAATTAAATTCCCAAGCTCAACAGGATTTTTCATGAAATTTGTCAAACTGATTCTAAAATTCATATGAAATAGATTTGTTCAAGAATAATTAATGCAAATCTGAAAAAGAATGGGGGGAGAAGGTGACTTGTTTTACCAGATATCAAGATTTATTTTAAAGCTATAGTAATGAGAACAGTGTGAGTCTGGCTCAGGAACAGACAAATGGATTACTGAAAGAGAATAAAAAACCCAGAAACAGGTCCGTGGAACTTAGAATGTTATATAAGTGGCAGTTCAAACACTGGGGAAAAGAATGAATATTCAATAAATATTCAACACCAATAAATGGTGTTAGAACAACACATTTTTACATGGAAAAAAATAAATTAGATCACTACCTTGTATCTAACACAGAAAACAAAGCTAGATGGACTAAAGCTCTAAATGTGAAAAGCAAATTTTTAAACCTATTAGAAGAAAATATAATATGACCTTGGAGTAGGAAAGGTGTTCTTAACCAAGTTACAAAAAGCTCCAACCATAAAGAAAAATAATTAATTTGAATGTATAACTGATTCATTTCGCGGTACACCTGAAACTAATACAATATTGTAAATCAACTATGCTCCAACAAAAATTTTTAAAAAAGAATTAGCTTGACTTCATTAAAATTAAAACCTCTATAAAATAAAAGCTCCATTAACAAATTTATAAGACAGGTGATAACCTGGAAAAAGGTATTTGAAACACACATAACAGACTGCCCCCCAAAACACTGTTGCAAAGAATTCCCACAGCACAATAAGAAAAAGACAAACAAAACTCAACAGAGGAAGAAGCAAAGTATATGAAAAGGTTATTACAGAAAAGGAAAGCCAAATGAAAAGATATTTAACCTCACTAAATATCAAGAAAATATAAGTTAAAACAATGAAAAACTATTTCACATCCATCATATTGGCAAAATTTTTAAGTCTTCTGATACAGGATATGTGGAACAACAGAAACCCTCGTGTACTGCTGGTGGAAGTGTAAATTGAGACAACCACTTTGGAGAGAATTTTGACTCTGTTTAGTAGTATAAAAGGTGTATTTACCATATTACCCAGTAATTTCTCTTCCAATTATTTTCCCTAGAGAAATTCCTCAACGTGTGCACAAGGAGACTGTACTAAGATGTTCATTGCAGCATTGTAATACTGTAAAATTGGACAATGGGTGAACGTCCTTCAGTAAATGAATGAATAAATAAAACGTGGTATAGTCCTATAATCAAATACTACACAGCAGCTAAAAGAAATGAACTGGATTTATGTATTATCAACATTTGAGTAAAAAAACAAGTTGTAAAATAAGATATATTATAAATATATATTATGCAATAATATATATTATATATGTATGCATAGTCTGAAACTATTTCTGTAAAATTAAAAAGCTCACAATGCGGAACTTCCCTGGTGGTGCAGTGGTTAAGAATTCGCCTGCCAGTGCAGGGGACACGGGTTCAATCCCTGGTCCGGGAAGATCCCACATGCCACAGAGCAACTAACTCCGTGTGCCGCAACTACTGAGCCTGTGCTCTAGAGCCGTGAGCCACAGCTAACTAGCCCGCATACTGCAACTACTGGAGGTGGTGAACCTAGAGCCTGTGCTCCGCAACAAGAGAAGCCACCGCAATGAGAAGCTTGCGCAATGCAAAGAAGAGTAGTAGCCCCCACTCCCCACAGCTAGAGAAAGCCCGTGCACAGCAGTGAATACCCAGCGTAGCCAAAAATAAATAAATTAATTAATTTTTTTAAAGTGTGCAATGCAATACTTTATTGCTTATAGAGATATAAATGCTTGTAAATAGTATTAAAACATAAATACCAAATTCACAATAGTGTTTGCGTCTGGGTGGAAAGAAGGGAACAGGATTGAGGATGGGTGGAAAAAGGGTACTTCGACTTAACTCCTTAATTGCCATTATCACTTTTAAAAACACAGATTTGAAGTAGATGTAATAAAATGCTAACAATGAAGAATCCTGGGTATATGGGTGTTTGTTATATTATTCTTTGTACTTTTCTGTATTTTTAAAATTATAAAATAAAATATGCCATAGAAGGCAAAATTGGAGGCTCTTCCCAAATGATGCTGACAGGGTAACATTTTGGAGCCAATTCCAGGATGTTTGGGCTGAGCAACAACGAAAAGTGTAAGGAGAACGAAAGGAAAAGGAGATGATATGCATAATCACCACACTGTTCCCATGGACACGCTACTCAAGTATTCTTGTCTATTTGTAAATCATATCAGTCCTCCCAAAGCTCAAAACGATACAATGAGATGACTAATACACCATTAATAGTCTCATCTGTTCTACAGGTACAAAACTCTTAGACTCTGAGCAGCAACTGTATAAAATTTCAAATTTCTAGGAAGATAAAATTTATAGGTACAAAATTATTGAAAACCTTGCATATTAAAACAAGACTTCTAAAGAGGAGATTTGGTAGAATAGAAGCCCCCTTACCAGGTGCTATTAAAACTGTCATCAGCCAGTGAATGGAAAAAGTTAGTAAAGCAGGGAATCATAGGCATGACACATTAATATAGTAAAACTTTTAAGTTAAAACATATAAATAGGGGCGTCCCTGGTGGTGCAGTGGTTAAGAATCCACCTGCCAGTGCAGGGCACACGGTTTCGAGCTCTGATCTGGGAAGATCCCACATGCTGCGGAGCAGCTAAGCCCGTGTTCCACAACTACTGAAGCCTGTGCACCTAGAGCCCATGCTCTGCAACAAGAGAAGCCACCACAATGAGAAGCCCATGCACCGCAACAAAGGGTAACCCCTGCTCGCCACAACTAGAGAAAGCCTGCGCACAGCAACGAAGAACAAACGCAGCCAAAAATAAATATATAAATAAATAAATTTATTTTAAAAAAACATAAATATACATTCATTCACCAATCTTTATTTAAGATCAAGGCCTTTTCTTTGTGTATGCTCCTACCAATTGACCTTCTGTCTCATTTTCCCTACATAAACCGTACTCACAGGGTATTATCTATGAGTTACAGTTTTGGTTTCTTCAAAGTGGAGCAAGAACTTAAAGAGGATTCCGAAGCAATCTGAGAGACAATCCTTTCAGAGTTTTAAGAGCAGCTAATGATATTGAATGTTTTTTGAAATTCTTCTGTCCCATTCCTCCTCAGTGAAACCTCTTCAAGTGTGTTTATTTTTTTATTTTTTAAAATTTTCTTTTATTTATTTATTTATTTATTGGCTGTGTTAGGTCTTCGTTGTTGTGTGCAGGGTTTCTCTAGTTGTGGCAAGCGGGGGCTACTCTTCGTTGCAGCGTACAGACTTATTATTGCAGTGGCTACACTTGTTGCGGAGCATGGGCTCTAGGCTCATGGGCTTCAGTAGTTGTGGCTCACTGGCTCCAGAGCGCAGGCTCAGTAGTTGTGGTACACGGGCTTAGTTGTTGTGCGGCATGTGGGATCTTCCCAGACCCGGGATCGAACCTATGTCCCCTGCATTGGCAGGCGGATTCTTAAGCACTGCGCCACCAGGAAAGTAACTCGCCTGCATGTTTTTCTTAAACCTTTATCCCTCTGTTCATCTTTTTTTACATCTTTATTGAAGTATAATTGCTTTACAATGGTGTGCTAGTTTCTGCTTTATAAAAAAGTGAATCAGTTATACATACACATATGTTCCCATATCTCTTCCCTCTTGCGAGTCCCTCCCTCCCACCCTACCTATCCCACCCCTCTAGGTGGTCACAAAGCACCGAGCTGATCTCCCTGTGCTATGTGGCTGCTTCCCACTAGCTATCTACTTTACGTTTGGTAGTGTATAAATGTGCATGCCACTCTCTAACTTTGTCACAGCTCACCCTTCCCCTTCCCCTTCCCCATATCCTCAAGTCCATTCTCTAGTAGGTCTGTGTCTTTATTCCTGTCTTACCCCTAGGTTCTTCATGACACTTTTTTCTTAAATTCCATATATATGTGTTAGCATATGGTATTTGTCTTTCTCTTTCTGACTTACTTCACTCTGTATGACAGACTCTATGTCCATCCTCCTCATTACATATAGCTCAATTTCATTTCTTTATATGGCTGAGTAATATTCCATTGTATATATGTGCCACATCTTCTTTATCCATTCATCCGATGACGGGCACTTAGGTTGTTTCCATCTCCGGGCTATTGTAAATAGAGCTGCAATGAACATTTTGGTACATGACTCTTTTTGAATTTTGCTTTTCTCAGGATATATGACCAGTAGTGGGATTGCTGGGTCGTATGGTAGTTCTGTTTGTAGTTTTTTAAGGAACCTCCATACTGTTCTCCATAGTGGCTGTACCAATTCACGTTCCCACCAGCAGTGCAAGAGTGTTCCCTTTTCTCCACATCCTCTCCAGCATTTATTGATTCTAGATTTTTTGATGATGGCCATTCTGACTGGTGTGAGATGACATCTCACTGTAGTTTTGATTTGCATTTCTCTAATGATTAATGATGTTGAGCATTCTTTCATGTGTTTGTTGGCAGTCTGTATATGTTCTTTGGAGAAATGTCTATTTAGGTCTTCTGGCCATTTTGGGATTGGGTTGTTTGTTTCTTTGTTATTGAGCTGCATGAGCTGCCTGTAAATTTTGGAGATTAATTCTTGGTCAGTTGCTTCATTGGCAAAGATTTTCTCACATTCTGAGAGTAGTCTTTTGGTCTTCTTTATGGTTTCCTATGCTTTTCAAAAGCTTTGAAATTTCATTAGGTCCCATTTGTTTATTTCTGTTTTTCTTTCTATTTCTCTACGAGGTGGGTCAAAAAAGATCTTGCTGTGATTGATGCCATAGAGTGCTCTGCCTATGTTTTCCTCTAAGAGTTTGATAGTTTCTGGCCTTAAATTTAGGTATTTAATCCATTTTGAGCTGATTTTTGTGTATGATGCTAGGGAGTGATCTAATCTCATACTTTTACATGTACCGGTCCAGTTTTCCCAGCACCATTTATTGAAGAGGCTGTGCTTTCTCCACTGTATATTCCTGCCTCCTTTAACAAAGATAAGGTGTCCATATGTGCGTGGGTTTATCTCTGGGCTTTCTATCCTATTCCTTTGATCTATATTTCTGTTCTTGTGCCAGTACAATACTCTTTTGATTACTGTAGCTTTGTAGTATAGTCTGAAGTCAGGGAGCCTGATTCCTCTAGCTCCGTTTTTCATTCTCAAGATTGCTTTGGCGATTTGGGGTCTTTTTTGTTTCCATACAAATTATGAAATTTTTTGCTCTAGTTCTCTGAAAAATGCCAGTGGTAGTTTGATAGGGATTGCATTGAATCTATACATTGCTTTGGGTAGTAGAGTCATTTTCACAATGTTGATTCTTCCAATCCAAGAACATGGTATATCTCTCCATCTATTTGTATCATCTTTAATTTCTTTCATCAGTGTCTTATAATTTTCTGCATACAGCTCTTTTGTCTCCTTAGGTAGGTTTATTCCTAGATATTTTATTCTTTTTGTTGCAGTCGTAAATGGGAGTGTTTTCTTGATTTCACTTTCGGATTTTTCATCCTTAGTGTGTAGGAATGCCAGAGATTTCTGTGCATTAATTTTGTATCCTGCTGCTTTTCCAAATTCATTGATTAGCTCTGTAGTTTTCTGGTAGCATCTTTAGTATTCTCTATATATAGTATCATGTCATCTGCAAACAGTGACAGCTTTACTACTTCTTTTCCAATTTAGATTCCTTTTATTTCCTTTTTTTCTCTGATTGCTGTGGCTATAACTTCCAAAACTATGTTGAATAAGAGTGGTGAGAGTGGGCAACCTTGTCTTGTTCCTGATCTTAGTGGAAATGCTTTCAGTTTTTCACCATTGAGGATGATGTTGGCTGTGCGTTTGTCATTTATGGTATTTATTATGTTGAGAAAAATTCCCTCTATGCCTACTTTCTGCAGGGTTTTTATAATAAATTGGTGTTGAGTTTTGTCGAAAGGTTTCTCTGCATCTATTGAGGTGATCATATGGTTTTTCTCCTTCAGTTTGTTAATATGGTGTCTCACGTTGATTGATTTGCGTATATTGAAGAATCCTTGCATTCCTGGAATAAACCTCACTTGGTCATGATGTATGATCCTTTTAATGTGCTGTTGGATTCTGTTTGCTAGTATTTTGTTAAGGATTTTTGCTTCTATGTTCATCAGTGATATTGGCCTGTAGTTTTCTTTGTTTGTGACATCTTTGTCTGGTTTTGGTATCAAGGTGATGGTGGCCTCGTAGAAGGAATTTGGGAGTGTTCCCCCCTCTGCTATATTTTGGAAGAGTTTGAGAAGGATAGGTGTTAGCTCTTATCGAAATGTTTGATAGAATTCGCCTGTGAAGCCATCTGGTCCTGGGCTTTTGTTTGTTGGAAGATTTTTAATCACAGTTTCCATTTCAGTGCTTGTGATTGGTCTCTTCATATTTTCTATTTCTTCCTGATTCAGTCTTGGCAGGTTGTGCATTTCTAAGGATTTGTCCATTTCTTCCAGATTGTCCATTTTATTGGCATAGAGTTACTTGTAGTAATCTCTCATGATCTTTTGTATTTCTGCAATGTCAGTTTTTACTTCTCCTTTTTCATTTCAAATTCTACTGATTTGAGTCTTCTCCCTCTTTTTCTTGATGAGTTTGGCTAATGGTTTATCAACCTGGTTTATCTTCTCAAAGAACCAGCTTTTAGTTTTATTGATATTTGCTATCGTTTCCTTCATTTCTTTCTCATTTATTTCTGATCTGAGTTTTATGTTTTATTTCCTTCTGCTAACTTTCGGGGTTTTTTGTTCTTCTTTCTCTAATTGCTTTAGGTGCAAGGTTAGGTTGTTTATTCGAGATGTTTCCTGTTTATTAAGGTAGAATTGTATTGCTATAAACTTCCATCTTAGAACTGCTTTTGCTGCATCCCATAGGTTTTGGGTCATCATGTCTACATAGTCATTTGTTTCTAGGTATTTTTTGATTTCCTGTTTGATTTCTTCAGTGGTCACTTCGTATTCAGTAGTGTATTGTTTAGTCTCCATCTGTTTGTATTTTTTATACATCTTTTCCTGTAATTGTTATCTAGTCTCATGGCATTGTGATCGGAGAACATACTTGATACAATTTCAATTTTCTTAAGTTTACCAAGGCTTGATTTGTGACCCAAGGTATGATCTATCATGGAGAATGTTCCATGAGCACTTGAGAAAAATGTGCATTCTGTTGTTTTTGGATGGAATGCCCTATAAATATCAATTAAGTCCATCTTGTTTAATGTATCATTTGAAGTTTGTGTTTCCTTATTTATTTTCTTTTTGGATGATCTGTCCATTGGTGAAAGTGGGGTGTTAAAGTCCCCTACTATGAATGTGTTACTGTCAATTTCCCCTTTGATGGCTTTTAGTATTTGCCTTAGGTAGTGAAGTGCTCCTATGTTGGTTGCGTAAATATTTATAATTGTTATATCTTCTTCTTGTATTGTTCCCTTGGAAAGCATAGGAAAAGAGGCAGAACGTCCACAATGATGCACTTGGCCAAAAAGGGCGTATGCGTTTTTTCCTGAATATACTCCAGTTTTCTTTTGGTTTCCATCTGCATGGAATATCTTTTTCCATCCCCTTACTTTCAGTCTGTATGTGTGTCTAGGTCTGAAGTGGGTCTTTTGTAGACAGCATATATATGGGTCTTATTTTTGTATCCATTCAGCCAGTCTGTGTCTTTTGGTGGGAGCATTTAATGCATTTACATTTAAGGTAATTATTGATATGTATGTTCTTATTCCCATTTTCTTAATTCTTTTGGTTTTGTTATTGTAGGTCTTTTCCTTCTTTTGTGTTTCTTGCCTAGAGTAGTTCCTTTAGCATTTGTTGTAAAGCTGGTTTGGTGGTGCTGAACTCTCTCAGCTTTTGCTTGTCTGTAAAGGTTTTAATTTCTCCATCAAATCTGAATGACATCGTTGCTGGTTAGAATAATCTTGGTTGTAAGATTTTCTCTTTAATCACTTTAAATATGTCCTGCCAGTCCCTTCTGGCTTGCAGTGTTTCTGCTGAAAGATCAGCTGTTAACCTTATGGGGATTCCCTTGTGTGTTATTTGTTGTTTTTCCCTTGCTGCTCTTAATATGTTTTCTTTGTATTTAATTTTTGATAGTTTGATTAATATGTGTCTTGGCGTGTTTCTCCTTGGATTTATCCTGTATGGGACTTTCTGTGCTTCCTGAACCTGATTAACTATTTCCTTTCCCATATTAGGTAAGTTTTCACCTGTAATCTGTTCAACTGTTTTCTCAGTATCTTTCTTTTTCTTTTCCTATTCTGGAACCCCTATAATTCGAATGTTGTTGTGTTTAAGGTTGTCCCAGAGGTCTCTGAGACTGTCCTCAGTTCTTTTCATTCTTTTTTCTTTATTCTGCTCTGCAGTAGTTATTTACACTATTTTATCTTCCAGGTCACTTATCCATTCTTCTGCCTCAGTTATCCTGCTATTGATCCCATCTAGAGTCTTTTTCATTTCATTTATTTTGTTGTTCATCGTTGCTTTTTTCATCTTTAGTTTTTCTAGGCCTCTGTTAAATGTTTCTTGCATTTTGTCTATTCTATATCCAAGATTTTGGATCATCTTTACTGTCATTATTCTGAATTCTTTTTCAGGTAGACTGCCTATTTCCTCTTCATTTGTTAAGTCTGGTGGGTTTTTATCTTGCTCCTTCATCTGGTTTGTGTTTTTCTGTCTTCTCATTTTGCTTATCTTATTGTGTTTGGGGTCTCCTTTTTGCAGGCTGCAGTTCGTAGTTCCCATTGTTTTTGGTGTTATGTGGAGCTGGGAAGTCTCTTGTGAACCAGTGTCCTGAAGTTGACTCTCCCACCTCAGAGACACAGCACTGACTCCTGGTTGCAACACCAAGAGCCTTTCATCCACACAGCTCAGAATAAAAGGGAGAAAAATTAGAAAGAAAGAAAGAAGTAAAGAAAGAAAGAAAGGAAGGAAGGAAGGAAGAAAAGAAACAAGGAAAGAATGAAAGAAAGAAAGAGGATAAAATAAAATAAAGTAAGATAAAATAAAGTTATTAAAATAAAAAATAATTATTAAGATAAAATTTTTTTTAAAAAGAAAAAATAAAAAACGGACGGATAGAACCCTAGGACAAATGGTGAAAGCAACGATATACAGACAAAACCTCACACAGAAGCATACGCATACCCACTCACAAAAAGAGGAGAAGGGGAAAAAATAATAAATTTTGCTCTCAAAGTCCACCTCCTCAATTTGGGATGATTCGTTGTCTATTCATGTATTCCACAGATAAAGGGTACATCAAGTTGATTGTGGAGCTTTAGTCCGTTGCTTCTGAGGCTGCTGGGAGAGATTTCCCTTTCTCTTCTTTGTTCTCACAGCTCCCAGGGGCTCAGCTTTGGATTTGACCTCGCCTCTGCATTTAGGTCGCCGGAGGGCTTCTGTTCTTCGCTCAGAGAGGACGGGGTTAAAGGAGCCACTGATTCGGGGTCTCTGGCTCACTCAGGCCGGGGGGAGGGAGGGGTACAGAGTGCTGGGCGAACCTGCAGCGGCAGAGGCCGGTGGGACGTTGCACCAGCCTGAGGCGTGCCGTGCATTCTCCCGGGGGAGCTGTCCCTGGATCCCGGGACCCTGGCAATGGCGGGCTGCACAGTCTCCCCAGAAGGGAGTATGGATAGTGACCTGTGCTTGCACACAGGCGTTTTGGTTGTGGCAGCAGCAGCCTTAGCGTCTCATGCCTGTCTCTAGCGTCCGTGCTTTTAGCCGCGGCTCCCGCCCGTCTCCAGGGCTCCTTTAAGCAGCGCTCTTAATCCCCTCTCCTCGCGCACCAGGAAACAAAGAGGGAAGAAAAAGTCTCTTGCCTCTTCGGCATCTCCAGACTTTTCCCCGGACTGCCTCCTGGCTAGCCATGGTGCACTAACCCCCTGCAGGCTGTGTTCACAACGCCAACCCCATTTCTCTCCCTATGCTCCGACCAAAGCCGAGCCTCAGCTCCCAGCCCCGCCCGCCCCGGCGGGTGAGCAGACTAGTCTCTCAAGCTGGTGAGTGCCGGTCAGCACCGGTCCTCTGTGCAGGAATCTCCCCGCTTTGCCCTCCACACCCTGCTGCTGTGCTCTCCTCTGCGGCTCCAAAGCTTTCCCGCTCCGCCACCCGCAGTCTCCGCCTGCGAAGGGGCTTCCTAGTGTGTGGAAACCTTTCCTCCTTCACAGCTCCCTCCCACTGGTGCAGGTCCCGTCCCTATCCTTTTGTCTCTGTTTATTCTTTTTTTTTTTTGCCCTACCCAGGCACGTGGGGAGTTTCTTGCCTTTTGGGAGGTCTGAGGTCTTCTGCCAACGTTCAATTGGTGTTCTGTAGGAGTTGTTCCATGTGTAGATGTATTTCTGGTGTATCTCTGGGGAGGAAGGTGATCTCCACGTTTTACTCTTCCGCCATCTTCCCTGATCTCCCAAGTGTGTTTAATGACACCTTATTTAATATATATTATTTATTCATTAAAACTGAACTCACAGCCAACAGCGATATAATTCATGCCTAAATAAAGCTTACCTAACATGTATAATTTCTCTATAAGGCACATCACAGCCTTCTTGTGCTTAGAAATACTAGATAGCACTTCAGCACTATTCTTGGGGGGCATTTTTAACAGTGAAATCACCAACAAAATTCACAAAATGTGAAAAGCATGGCACTAAATACACCACAGAAAGTATACTTGCTTACAGTATGATCATTGAAACAAGAAGACATAATGTCACCTTGTTTGACCTCAACTGGGAACATGCACATTAGACAACTCAAATTTTTTCACTCTGTTCATGTTCATATCTGCAAATGACTGTGAGAGTACTGTGAGTATTGATTTAGGGTTACAGATAGATTTTAAATAGTAAGTGAATTCACAAATACTAGATCCAAGAATGAGAATTGACTGGTATATCTAAAATCACTCCATCATAAGTTTGGTAAGGATGCTACTCCTGGCATGCCACCACTGTGAATGGACTCCTTTTTTAAAATAAATTTATTTATTTATATTTGGCTGTGTTGGGTCTTCATTGCAGTGCATGGGCTTCTCATTGCAGTGGCAGAGCACGGGCTCTAGGCACGTGGGCTTCAGTAATTGCAGCACATGGGCTCAGTAGTTGTGGCTCGTGGGCATTAGAGTGCAGGCTCAAGTGTTGTGGCGCACAGGCTTAGTTGCTCCACGGCATGTGGGATCTTCCCAGACCAGGGCTTGAACCCATGTGCCCTGCATTGGCAGGCAGATTCTTAACCACTGCACCACCAGGGAAGTCCCTGTCAATGGACTCTTGATGCTGCAGTAACTTCTGTGAATAATTTCTCAACAGTCTCTGTACCTCTGCATCACTTTGTTGTACAGCAGAAACTAACCCAGCATTGTAAAACAATTATACTCCAATAAAGATATTTTTTTAAAGATTCAATATTGTTATGGAAGCATCTTATGGGAAAAGCCCAAGGTCCTATCTCTTACTAAGACTCACAATAGGAGATGATACTTGCATAGAAAGTGTGCTCTGATATGATACCCATGATTATAAATTCCCACTGAAGTTTGCCAATTTGCTCAAAGTCTACATACACCCTTCTTTCCATTTCACTCTTTGTGCCCCAAACTGCTCCAACCTAAACTCATGCAGCTAAAATTCCTACAGCTGAAAACAGACTCATCCTCTCCTTAAAATGAAGGACATTTCAAAGTCTCATTAGTTACTGAATCTGACTCCAGTTCCAGGATCTCTGGGTAATATTCATCCCTCTTCTAGTTTTGATGCAATACTAACTCAATATTAGGCAACTATGGTGTAAATTGTAAAGTTCACTCTCACTACCAACATCTCCCACATGAAGTAATGGGGGGGAAAAGGAAAAGAAAGAAAAGGGAGATTACTTAAAATATATTAAAACATATATGACTTCATAAAAGTAAATTCAGGTGGAGTCTACAATTCTTGGTTTTACATCTCATAAAAATGTAATTTCTACAAAAATAATGGTACAAATGGGAGGGGGAAACAGGAATATATTGGAGCATATTTTTTATATCATTGAAATTAGGCTGGAATTAATCCCAACTCAAGTGTTTAAAGTAAAGATGTTAATTGTAAACCTCAGCACATTCAATAAGAAAACACCTCAAAATATAGTAAAAGAAACAATAAGACAATAAAAATGGTATACGAGAAAATATCAATTTAACACAAAATCAGGCAGTAATAGAGGAATGGAGGAACACAAAAGACATACAGAAAACAAATAATAAAATCCTACCTTGTGAATAATTAAATTAAATGTAAATAGATTGAGCACCCCTATAAAGAAGCAGAGATTGGCAAAGTGGAAGAAAAAAAATATGACTCCTACATGCTGTTTACAAGAGACAAACATTAATTCTAAGACACACATAGATTAAAAGCATAAGGATAGAAAAATATATACCATGGAAACTGTACCCAAAAGAGAGCTATAGTGACTATACTAACAGCAGGCAAAATAGACTCAAAGACAAAATCGTTACTAGAGACAAGAAAGGACATTTTATAATGATAAAAGGGTCCATCTGTCAAGAGTATATAACAATTTCAAATATAGGTACACCAAACAACAGTGCCCAAAAATGTATGAAGCATAAACTGCCAAGATTGAAGGGAGAAACAAACAATTTAATTATACTAATTGGAGACTTCAATCGCCCACTTTCAAATATAAATAAAACAACTAAGATAAAACAACTAAGCAGAAGATCAACAAGGAAATAAAAGACTTGAACAACTACATACAAACACCACATAAGAGACATCTGGAGAACACTCCACTAACAACAGGAAAATATACATTCATCTCAGGTATGCATGGAACATTCTCCAGGATGGAGCACATTCTAGGCTATAAAACTGGCCTCAATAAATTGAAAATGTTGAAATCATACAAAGTATGTTCTCTGAATATAATGGAATGGAATCAGAAATCGGTAACAGAAGGAAGTTTGAGAAATTCACATATGTGTGGAAATTAAACGCTATACTCTTTTTTTAACATCTTTATTGGACTATAATTGCTTTACAATGGTGTGTTAGTTTCTGCTTTATAAAAAAGTGAATCAGCTATACATATACATATATCCCCATATCTTCTCCCTCTTGCATCTCCCTCCCACCCTCCCTATCCCAACCCCTATAGGTGGTCACAAAGCACCAAGCTGATCTCCCTGTGCTATGCGGCTACTTCCCACTAGCTATCTATTTTACACTTGGTAGTATATATAAGTCCATGCCACCCTCTCACTTTGTCCCAGCTTACCCTTCCCCCTCCCTGTGTCCTCAAGTCCATTCTCTACACTTGCGTCTTTATTCCTGTCTTGCCCCTAGGTTCTTCAGAACCTTTTTTTTTTTAGATTCCATATATATTTGTTACCATACAGTATTTATTTTTCTCTTTCTGACTTACTTCACTCTGTATGACAGTCTCTAGGTCCATCCACCTCACTACAAATGACTCAATTTCGTTTGTTTTTATGGCTGAGTAATATTCCATTGTATATATATGCCACATCTTCTTTATCCATTCATCTGTCGATGGACACTTAGGTTGCTTCCATGTCCTGACTATTGTAAATAGAGCTGCAATGAACATTGTGGTACATGACTCTTTTGGAATTATGCTTCTCTCTGGGTATGTGCTCCATAGTGGGAGTGCTGGCTTGTATGGTAGTTCTATTTTTAGTTTTTTAAGGAACCTCCGTACTGTTCTCCATAGTTGCTGTATCAATTTACATTCCCACCAACAGTGCAAGAGGGTTCCCTTTTCTCCACACCCTCTCCAGCATTTACTGTTTGTAGTTTTTTTTGATGATGGCCATTCTGACTGGTGAGAGGTGATACCTCATGGTAGTTTTGATTTGCATTTCTCTAATGATTAGTGATGTTGAGCATCCTTTCATT
The DNA here is from genome assembly GCF_963455315.2 of Globicephala melas. Taxonomy (NCBI): domain Eukaryota; kingdom Metazoa; phylum Chordata; class Mammalia; order Artiodactyla; family Delphinidae; genus Globicephala; species Globicephala melas. The sequence goes on from NC_083335.1 coordinate 81,506,138, forward strand.
AAACACTATACTCTTACATAACTAATGGTTCAGAGAAGTAGCCATAAGGTAAATTAGAAAATACTTTGGGATGAATGAGAATGAAAACACAACATTCAAAAACTTATAGAATTCAGCTAGAGTATTGCTTATTATAACTTATAATACGGTTTTAAATGCCTATATTTTATTTGTTTTGTTTTTTAATTAATTTTTATTGGAGTATAGTTGCTTTACAATGTTGTATTAGTTTCTGCTGTACAGCAAAGTGAATCAGTTATACGTATACATATATCCACTCTTTTATAGATTTCCTTCCCATTTAGGTCATCACAGAGCATTTAGTAGGGTTCCCCATGCTATACACTAAGTTCTCATTAGTTATCTATTTTATGTATAGTAGTGTATATATGTCAGTCCCAATCTCCTAATTCATCCCACACTCCCATTCCCCTTTGGTAACCATAAGTTTGTTTTCTACATCTGTGACTCTATTAATGTTTTGCAAATAAGTTGATCTGTACCATTATTTCTAGATACCACATGTAAGTGATATTATATGATATACGATATTATATTATGTCTCTCTCTTTCTGACTTACTTCACTCTGTATGACAATCTCTAGGTCATCCATGTCACTGCAAATGGCATAATTTCATTCCTTTTTATGGCTGAGTAATATTCCATTGTATATATGTACCACATCTTCTTTATCCATTCCTGTGTTGATGGACATTTTGGTTACTTCCATGTCCTGGCTACTGCCAATAGTGCTGCAATGAACATCTAGATGCATGCCTCTTTTCGAGTAATGGTCTTCTCTCGAAATATGCCCAAGAGTGGGATTGCTGGGTCATATAGTAGTTCTACTTTTAGTTTTTTAATGAACCTCCATACTGTTCTCCATAGTGGTTGTACCAATTTACATTCCCACCAACAGTGTAGGAGTGTTCCCTTTTCTCCGCACCCTCTCCAGCATTTATGGTTTGTAGATATTTTTTATTGTAATCTATTTTATATTTTGCACATCACTTAACATTTCATCATAAATTTTCCTTCACAATCCTATAGTCTTCAAACATAGAAGTTTTTTAACTTTTTATTTTATATTGGAGTATACCTGATTAAAAATATTATGATAGGTTCAGGTGCACTGCCAATGACTCAGCCATGTTTGTAGATTTTTTGATGATGGCTATTCTGACTGATGTGAGATGATGCCTCCTAGTTTTGATTTAAATTTCTCTAATAATTAGCGATGTTGAGCATCTTTTCATGTGTTTCTTGGTCATCTGTATGTCTCCTTTGGAGAAATGTCTATTTAGGTCTTCCACCCATTTTTTGATTGGGTTGTTTGATTTTTTGCTATTGAGCTGTATGAGCTGTTTGTATATTTTGGAGATTAATCCTTTTTCAGTTGCTTCATTTGCAAGTATTTTCTCATGTTCTGAGGGTTGTATTTTCATCTTGTTTATGGTCTCCTTTGCTATGCAAAAGCTTTGAAGTTTCATTAGGTCCCATTTGTTTATTTTTGTTTTTATTTCCATTTCTCTAGGAGGTGGGTCAAAAAGAATCTTGCTGTGATTTATGTCATGGAGTGTTCTGCCTATGTTTTTCTCTAAGAGTTTTATAGTATCTGGCCTTACATTTAGGTATTTAATCCATTTTGAGTTTATTTTTGTGTATGGTGTTAGGGAGTGTTCTAATTCCATTCTTTTTCATGTAGCTGTCCAGTTTTCCCAGCACCACTTATTGAAGAGACTGTCTTTTCTCCATTGTATATTCTTGCCTCCTTTGTCGTACATTAGGTGGCCATAGGTGCATAAGTTTGTCTCTGGACTCTTTCTATCCTGTTCCTTTCATATATATTTCTGTTTTGTGCCAGTATCATACTGCCTTGATTACTGTAGCTTTGTAGTATAGTCTGAATTCAGGGAGCATGATTCCTCCAGCTCCATTCTTCTTTCTCAAGGTTGCTTTGGCTATTCGGGGTCTTTTGTGTTTCCATACAAATTATGAAATTTTTTATTCTAGTACTGTGAAAAATGTCATTGGTAATTTGGTAGGGATTCCATTGAATCTATAGATTGTTTTGGGTAGTATAGTCATTTTCACAATATTGATTCTTCCAATCCAAAAACATGGTATATCTCTCCATCTGTTTGTGTTGTCTTTGATTTCTTCCTTCAGCATCTTACAGTTTTCTGGTGCAGGTCTTTTGCCTCCTTAGATAGGTTTATTCCCAGGTATTTTATTCTTTTTGATGCCATGGTAAATGGGATTGTTTCCTTAATCTCACTTTCTCATCTTTCGTTGCTAGTGTGTAGGAATGCAAGAGATTTCTGTGTATTTTTTTCATATCCTGCAACTTTACTAAATTCATTGATTAGCTCTAATAGTTTTCTGGTGGCATCTTTAAGATTTTCTATGTATAGTATCATGTCATCTGCAAACAGTGACAGTTTTGCATCTTCTTTTCCAATTTGGATTCCTTTTATTTCTTTTTCTTCTCTGATAGCCATGGCTAAGACTTCCAAAATTATGTTGAATAAAAGTGGAAAGAGTGGACACGCTTATGTTGTTCCTGATCTTAGAGGAAGTGCTATCAGCTTTTCACCACTGAGTATGATGTTAGCTGTAGGTTTGTTGTATATGGCCTTTATTGTGTTGAGGTGTGTTCCCTCTAAGCCCACTTTTTTGGAGACTTTTTATCATAAATGGGTATTGAACTTTGTCAAAAGCTTTTTTTGCATCTATTGAGATGATCATATGGTTCTTATTCTTCAATTTGTTAATGTGGTGTATCACAATGATTGATTTGTGTATATTAAAGAATCCTTGCATCCCTGGAATAAATCCCACTTGATCAGGGTGTATGATCCTTTTAATGTGCTGTTGGATTCAGTTTGCTAGTATTTTGTTGAGGATTTTTGCATCTATGTTCTATATCAGTCTGTAATTTTCTTGTGTGTGTGTGTGTGTGTGTGTGTGTGTGTGTGTATCTTTGTCTGATTCTAGTATCAGGATGATGGTGGGAGTGTTCCTTCCTCTGCAATATTTTGGAAGAGCTTCAGAAGTGTAGTTGTTAACTCTTCTCTAAATGTTTGATAGACTTTGCCTATGAAGCCATCTGGTCCTGGACTTTTGTTTGTTGGGAGTTTTTAAATCACAGTTTCAATTTCAGGACTTGTGATTGGTCTGCTCATATTTTCTATTTCTTCCTGGTTCCGTCTTGAAAGTTTTTACCTTTCTAGGAACTTGTTTCTTCTAGGTTGTCCATTTTATTGGTGTATAGTTACTTGTAGTAATATCTTATGATCCTTTGTTTTTCTGTGGTGTCCGTTGTAACTTCTCATTTTTCATTTCTAATTTTATTGATTTGAGTCCTCTCCCTTTTTTTCTTCTTGAGTCTGGCTAAAGGTTTATCAATTTTTTTATCTTCTCAAAGAACCAGCTTTTAGTTTCATTGATCTTTGCTATTGTTTTCTTCATCTCTATTTCATTTATTTCTGCTCTGATCTTTATGATTTCTTTCCTTTTACTAAGTCTGGGTTTTATTTGTTGTTCTTTCTTTACTTGTTTCAGATGTAAGGTTAGGTTGTTTATTTGTGATTTTCCTTGTTTCTTAAGGTAAGATTGTATTGCTATAAAATTCCCTCTTAGAACTGCTTTTATTGTGTCCCATAGATTTCGGATTGACGTGTTTTCATTGTCATTTATCTCTAGGTATTTTTTGATTTCCTCTTTGATTTCTTCAGTGACCCTTTGGTTATTTAATAACATATTGTTTGACCTCCATGTGTTTGTGTTTTTTACATTTTTTTTCTGTAATTGATTTCTAATCTCATAGCGTTGTTGTCAGAAAAGATGCTTGATATGATTTCGATTTTGTTAAATTTATTGAGGCTCTATTTGTGACCCAAGGTGTGATCTATCCTGGAGAATGTCTGTGTGCACTTGAGAAGAAAGTGTATTCTGCTGATTTTGTATGGAATGCCCTCTAAATATTAAGTCTATTTGGTCTAATGTGTCCTTTAAGGCTTATGTTTCCTTATTAACTTTCTGCCTGGATGATCTGTCCACTGGTGTAAGTAGGGTGTTAAAGTCCCCCACTATTTTTGTGTTGCTGTCGATTTCCCCTTTTATGGCTGTTAGCGTTTGCCTTATATATTGACGTGTTCCTACATTGGGTTATATATATTTACAATTATTATATCTTCTCCTTGTATTGATCACTTGATCATTATGTAGTGACCTTCCTTGTCTCTTATAACACTCCTTTTTTTGTGTGTGGTACGCTGGCCTCTCACTGTTGTGGCCTCTCCCGTTGCGGAGCACAGGCTCCAGATGCACAGGCTCAGCGGCCATGGCTCACGGGCCCATCCGCTCCACGGCATGTGGGATCTTCCCAGACTGAGGCACTAACCCGTGTCCCCTGCATCGACAGGCAAACTCTCAACCACTGCGCCACCAGGGAAGCCCTAACAGTCTTTATTTTAAAGTCTATTTTGTCTGATATGAGTATTGCTACTACAGCTTTCTTTTGATTTCCATTTGCATGCAATATCTTTTTCCATCCCCTCACTTTCAGTCTGTATGTGTCCCCAGGTCTGAAGTGGGTCTCTTGTACACAGCGTATGTATGGGTCTTGTTTTTGTATCCATTCAGCCAGTCTGTCTTTTGGTTGGAGCGTTTAATCCATTTACATTTAAGGTAATTATCAATATGTATGTTCCTATTGCCATTTTCTTAATTTTTTTTGGTTTGTTTTTGTAGGTCTTTTTTCTTCCCTTCCTCTTTTGTTCTCTTCTCTTGTGTTTCCCTCCTAGAGAAGTTCCTTTAGCATTTGTTGTAAAGCTGGTTTGGGGGTGCTGAATTCTCTTAGCTTTTGCTTATCTATAAAGCTTCTGATTTTTCCATCAAATCTGAATGAGATTCTTGCTCAGTAGAGTAATCTTGGTTGTAGGTTTTTCCTTTTTATTACTTTAAATATACCATGCCACTTCCTTCTGACCTGCAGAGTTTCTGCTGATGAATCAGCTGGTAACATTATGGAGACTCCCTTGTATGTTATTTGTTGTTTTTCCTCTGTTGCTTTTAATATTTTTTCTCTGTCTTTAATTTTTATCAGTTTGATTACTGTGTGTCTCAGCGTGTTCCTCCTTGGGTTTATCCTGGAAAGGACTTCCTGGACTTGGGTGACTGTTTCTTTTCCCATGGTAGGGAAGTTTTCAACTATAATCTCTTCAAATATTTTCTCAGGCCCTTTCTCTCTCTCTTCTTGTTCTGGGACCTCTATAATTCAAATGTTGGTGCATTTAATGTTGTCCCAGAGGTTTCTGAGACTGTCCTCATTTCTTTTCATTCTTTTCTCTTTATTCTGTTCTGCAGCATTGATTTCCACCATTCTGTCTTCCAGCTCACTTATCCATTCTTCTGCCTGTTATTCTGCTTTTGATTCCTTATAGAGTGTTTTTCATTTCAGTTATTGTATTGTTCATCTCTGTTTGTTTGTTCTTTAGGTCTTCTAGGTCTCTGTTAAACATCTCTTGCATCTTCTCAATCCGTGCCTCCATTCTCTTTTTTTTTTAAGATCTTGGATCATCTTTACTATCTTTATTCTGAATTTCTTTTCAGGTAGATTGCCTATCTCCTCTTCATTTAGTCGTTCTTCTAGGTTTTTATCTTGCTCCTTCTTCTGCAGCAGATTTCTCTGTCATCTCATTTTGTCTAACTTATTGTGTTTGTGGTCTCCTTTCTGCAGGCTGCAGGATTATAGCTCCTCTTGCTTCTGGTGTCTGCCCCCAGTGGGTGAGGTGGATATTGAGCAGGCCCTCCCATTTGTTCTGTGGTTGTCACTGTCCTATCAGGGACATGGTGTGCTCCCTAGTTGTTGGAGTAGAGGCCCCAAGGTCTGTTTCTTAGCTGTGTTTCTGATCTGCAGTGTGAGGTAGGTGGGATTGGAGCACTCTCACTGTGTGAGAAGCCTCTGAGTATTCTTTCTCTTGGGCTGTTCACCTGTGAGTGTGCTATGTTGTGTCTCCTTTCACCTATTGTGTGGGCTCACAAAGTACACTGTTGTTGGCACAGCTCTCAGTCCCATCTTAACCATGGGTATACTGGCAATTGGCCCTGGTGACTCTCAGGTGTTGTTTTCACTAGGTCACCAGCACAGATCCACTGAGGTCAGGTCCCAGGACTGCAGTAGTTGTGCACCTGGACCCACTGTGGGAGCTATCAAAGCAGCACAGAACCCTGTGTGTACGTGCCCACAAATTCCACAGCTGCTAAAGCCAGACCTGTCTCAGCTGCAGGAGCACTTGTCCGTTTGGATATTCTGCGGGCATTAAATTTAGGAAGCTATCAGCAGAGGTGTAACTCTGTAGCTCGTGTAACCGTGAGGAGAGATTTCAGCTCTTCTTCCTTAGTTGCACAGTCCCTGGGGCTCAGCTGTGGTTTCAGCCCCACCTCTGCATGTGTTCCTCCCACCAGAGTCTGCTCCCAAGGCTGCTCCAGAGCACACGTGTCCGTGCAGGCTGGCAGGGGCACAGGTGTTGATGATGGGCATGGCTGCTGGGGCCAGCATGGTCAGAGGAGGCTTTGTTGGGGATGGTGCTCAGGCCCACTGGAGCCTGCACAGAGGAAGTTTTGGCAGGGGTGGTGCTCAGGTCCACTGGGGCCTGCACAGGCAGAGGAGTCTTTGGCTTGAGGTGTGGGCGAGTCTGCTCACGTGGATGTCCCTGCTACTGCCTGCAGAGGCAGGGGCCGGCAGGTGGAGAGGTGGGTTGCAATGGCAGCCTTCCCTTTGCACACCACTCAACAATGGCGCCTTGTTTCTACGTTGGTTCGGGCTTCTTCTGCAAACTTTCCTGGTTGTGGAGCTCCTTAGTCCCATCCCTTCAGTCTGTCTCTTCACAGCCAACAGCTGTCCCCTCCCTGGGTCCACTCTCCAAACATCACTTTCCAGCACCCAGCCCCCCTCTACACCAGGAGACACACAATTCAGGCTGGGGTGCCAGGGTGTCGGCATGGACCATGCACATATGTCTTACTCTGTCCTGCCTTTCACAGACTGGTTGCTGCATTGCCCTCTGGTCCCCCGAAGCCCCCTTTCTGTTCCAGCTGATCTCCCCACTGTGAAGGGGCGTTCCTGATTGTGGGAACTTCTCCTTTCCTTCAGCTCCCCACAAGGAGTGCTGGCCCCATCCTGTTTCCTCTTTTCTTTTTTTTTTTTCTTTCATCCTACCTGGCTGCACAGGGATTTTTCTTGTCCTTTTAGGTGTCCAAGGTCCTCCACTATTGTTCAATAGGTGCTCTGTGAGAATTGTTCCATTTGTAGATGTATTTTTTTTTTTTTTACAGTACGCGGGCCTCTCACTGTTGTGGCCTCTCCCGTTGCGGAGCATGGGCTCCGGACATGCAGGCTCAGCGGCCATGGCTCACAGGGCCCACGGCACGTGGGATCTTTCTCGACCGGGGCACGAACCCACATCCCCTGCATCAGCAGGCGGACTCTCATCCACTGTGCCACCAGGGAAGCCCTGTAGATGTATTCTTGATGTACTTGTGAGGAGAGGTATACTCCATATCCTCCTATTCCGCCATCTTGACCCCACCTGCTAAATGCCTATATTTAAATTTTTTTAATTAATTAATTTATTTTTGCCTGTGTTGAGTCTTAATCACTGCACCACCAGGGAAGTCCGATTTTTGTATATTAAACCAACCTTGCATTCCTGGATTAAATGCCACTTGGTCAGGGTGTATAATCTTTTTTGTGTCCTGCTAAATTTGATTTGCTAATATTTTGTTGATGCCTTTTGCATCTATATATATAGGGGATGTTAATCTTGAGTTTTCATTACTGGTGATGTCTTTGGTTTTGGTATCAGGCCTCATATAAGAAGTGTTACCTCCTCTTCTATGTTTTGGAAGAGTTTGTAAGGATTGGTGTTAATTCTTCTTTAAATGTTTGATAGAATTTACCAGTGAAGGCATCTGGCCCTGGGAATTTCTTTGTGGGAAGTTTTTTGATCATTAATTCAATCTCTTTACTTGTTATAGGTATATTCATATATTCTCTCCTTGAGTCAGTTTCAGTAGTTTGTGTTTTTCTACAAATTTGACCATTTTATATAGATTATTAAATTTGTTGACATATTTCCATAGTATTAATCTATAATCCTTTTTATTTCTTTAAGGTTGTGAGTGATGTCTCTTTTCGTTCCTGATTTTAGTAATTTGAGTATTTTCTCTTTTTATGTCAGTCTAGCTAAAGATCTGTCAATATTGTGGAACTTTTCAAAGAACCAATTATTGATTTTGTTGATATTCTCTAGTGTTTTCCTGGTCTCTCTTTCTTTCATTTCCTCTCCAGTCTTTATTATATTATCCCTCTGCTTGCTTTGGGTTTAGTTTGCTCTTCTCTGGTTAGTTTCTTAAGGTGGAAGGTTAGGTTATTGAATTGAGATCTCTCTACCTTTTAAAATATAGGCTTTTAGGGACTTCCCTGGTGGTTCAGTGGTTAAGAATCCACCTGACAATGCAGGGGACACGGGTTTGAGCCCTGTCTGGGAAGATCCCACATGCCATGGAGCAACTAAGCCTGTGTGCCACAACTACTGAACCTGTGCTCTAGAGCCCACAAGTCACAACTACTGAGCCCACGTGCTACAACTACTGAAGCCCACACACCTAGAGCCATGCTCTGCAACAAGAGAAGCCACTGCAATGAGAAGCCCATGCACCGCAATGAAGAGTAGCCCCTGCTCGTTGCAATTAGAGGAAACCTGTGTGCAGCAACAAAGACCAAATGCAACCAAAAATAAATAAATAAATTTATAAAAAATAAAATATATACAAAAATCAAGTAATGTAACATAGCACAATAATAAAGGACAAAAACCGTATGGTCACCTCAATGGACACAGAAAAAAAGCATTTGACAAAATACAACGCCCTTTCACAATAAAACTCAGCAAACTAGGAATGAAGTGGAACTTCTTGAACCTGATAAAAGAAGGCCATTTATGAAAAACCTACATCTAATACCATGCTTAATGGTGAAAGACTGAATGTTTTCCCCTAGGATCAGGGAGAAAACAATGATGTCCACCCTTGCCCCTTCTATTCAACATTATACTGAAGTTCTAACCAGTGTAATTAGGCAAGCAAGGAAATAAAAAGCATCTAAATTGTAAAGGAAGAAGTTAAACTACATGTATTCCCAGATGACATGATCTTGTATTTAGAAAATTCTAAATAAACTACAAAAAATTTATTAGAACTTATAAGTGAGTACATCAAGGTCACAATATACAAGACCCATATATAAAAATCAATTGTTTTTCACTGGTAATAAATAATTCAAAAATGAAATCAAGAAAACAATTCCAGTTATGAAAGCATCAAAAGAATAAAATACTTAGAAATAAATTTAACAAAAGAAGTGCAACACTTGTGCACTGAAAACTACAGAGCATCATTGAAAGAAATTTTAAAACTTAAATAAGTGGAGAGAATTCTGTGAAAATTTTAATAAAGAAATCAATTCTCCTAAAATTGGTGTACATATTTAGTGAAATTCTTATCAAAATCCCAGCAAGATGTTTTGTATATATAGGCAAGATTATTCTAAAATTTGTATGGAAAAGCAAAGGAACTATAATAGGTAAAACAATTTTGGGAAAGAATAATAAAGAGGACCCACTCCACTTGATTTCAAAACATAGTGTATAGCTACAATAATCAACACTGTGTGTTATTGGTGGAAGGATAGACACATAGATCAATGGAACAGGTAGAGAACCCAGAAATAGATCCATATAAGTCCAGCCAACTGATTTTTGACAAAGATGCAAAATAAATTCAAAGGAGGAAAGAGCCTTTTCAACAAATGGTGCTGGAGCAAATAGAGGAGCCTCAACCTAAACCTCAAACCTTACACAAAAATTAACTAAAAATGGATCATATATTTAAATATAAAATGTAAAATTATATTAGAAGAAAACATAGGAGAAAAATCTCCAGAACCTAGGACTTGTTGAAGTGTTCTTAAGCTTGACACCAAAAAAATGATCCAAAAAAGAAAAATATCAACAAATTGGACTTCATCAGTAATTTAAGCCTTTGCTCTGCAAAAGACTTTGTTAAAATGATGAAAAGATAAGCTATATACTAGGAGAATACATTTGCAAACCACATACCTGATAAAGGACCTCTATCTAAAATTTATAAAGAAATCTCAAAACTCAATGGTAAAAAATAGACAATCCAATTAGAAAATAGGCAAAAGATATGAAGAGACATTTCACCAAACAGGACAAGAGGATGGCACATAAGTTTATGAAAAGTTGTTCAACACCATTAGCCATTAGAGAAATGCAAATTAAGATCATAAAGGGATGCCACTACACAACTATTAAAACAGCTAAAATAAAAAATAGTGGCAAACTCAATGCTGGGAAGGATGTGGAGAAACTGGATCTCTTATGCATTGCTGGTGGGAATGTAAAATGGTACAGCCACTCTCAAAAATAGTTTGACAGTTTCTAATAAAACTAACCTACAATGACCCAGGAATTGCGCTCTTGGACATTTATCTGAGAAAAATGAAAACTTATGTTTACACAAAAACCTGTACACAAATGTTCATAAGAGCTTTATTCCTAACAGAAAAAATGTTGGCAACAACCAAAATATCTTTCAATTAGTGAATGGCTGAGCAAACTCTGATACATCCATGTAATGGGCTAATACTCAACAATAAAAAAGGAATGAAATATTGATACATACAAAAACTTGGATGGACCTCAAGGACATTATACCAAATGAACAAAAGGCCAATCCCTAAATGTCACACACTGTACAATTCCTTTTATATTACATTCTTCAAAAGACAAAATTATAGACATGGAGAACAGATTAGTGGCTACCAAGGGTTAGAGATGGTAGGGGGTATAGAAGGGATGGATGTAACTATAAAGGCATCAGGGGATCATTGTGGTTATGGAATAGTACTGTATGTTGATTGCAGTGATGGTTACACATATCTAGGTACTTTATACTAATACCTATTAGGGAAACTGGGTGAAGAGTACACTTCACTTCTTTGTACTATCTTTTTAACTTTCTGTGAATCTATAGTTAGTTCAAAATAGTTTCTTTAACAAACAAATCAGGTTGCTTACAAATTAAGCTGACCTTCTCTTAAACACTAAGTGCCAAAAGACAAGAGACTTTTGTCTCTATTTTTGAATGGAAATGCTTGTGACCCAAGAATTTTATACTTAGCCAAGTTGTCTCTCATATATGAAGGAAATATAAATATGTGTTCAACTTCATTCATTTGTTCTACAAGATATTTTGAGCTCCTATTCCATAACAGGGATTGTGCTATGTGTTGCAGATAAAAAAGTGAAAATAAAGATATATTTTCTGCCCTCATGAAACCCCCCAAAAGTACTGTGAAGTAGGTTTAGAATAAATAAGCAAAGAAACAAATGAAGAAATACTTTAAAACTGAGATAGATTCCATAAAGGAAACAAATAGAGTGCCATGATTCAGAATAACATGGGAAAACCTAATTTAGAAGATGTGAACTTGCACTTACACAAGAACTAGTACTTACTATTGGTTTCCTGTTCCAAATCGTTCCCAGCCCCTTTATTTGTTGACAGAGACACATTCTCATCACAGACACTGAGAGAGCTAAACACCCACTTTCCCAACCTCCCTTGCCACTAAGGGGTGGACATGTGAACCAATCCTGGCCAATGGGACCTGAGAAGTCAGCTGTGAGTCTTCTTGGAAAGGTTTCTCTCCCTGATAAAATGCAAAAGAGAACTTTTTCTTTTCTATTTTTTGATGTGGTTGTATGGGAGTTTGACGTCCGAAGCTGTGGCAGCCCCCTGAGGAGACTGGGTTGAAAACAAAAGCCAAAAGTTTTTCTGCTTTAGGCCACTATTTTCCTAGTCCTTTGGCTAGGGGACCAGGCCATTCTTGGAGTTTTTGTGTGTGTGCCTATTGGCAATTCAGAGGTGGAGGTTTCTGCAGTGCCGTGTCCAATTGGGATATATGGGAGGCACTAAGGAAACCCAGGGAACTCACTGCTGTGTTGTTCCTCAAGTCCCAAGGCCCCTAGGCAGTCTATCTTCTTTCCACCTTTCAGAGTCTTCCTTTGCTTATTTGCTGTGTTATGTTCAGGGCTTGTTAGTTGTAGGAAGGAAGACTTGGGAGGAATGGGATTATTCCATCTTGGAAAGAAGTGGAAGTCCAAAAATTAGTTTTAAATGTTTCTTCTGGCTGCTCTGTAAGAGTTTGACTTATATAGAGGCAAAGATAGTATAACATGTATACTTGTTAGGAGACCATTGAGTTGTTCCAGGGCAGAGATGGTAGCTTGGACTAGAGTGATGGCAGTGGAATCAAACAGACACAGATGGATCTGAGATACATGTTGGAAATAGAATTAGATGGACTTGCTATTGGACTGGGTATGAGGAATGAGGAAAAGAAAGGAATCAAACAGAAACTGTTCAATATCTTCGGCATTTTCTGAGATAGAGGAGACAGAGGCAGAGATGGGTTTCAAGGGGAGGAGTGAGGAAAGCAGCATTTTCATTTTGGACATGTTGAATTTGAAATGTCTGTATGATATCCTAGCAGAGATGTCATGTAGGCAATTGGATGTATAAATTTAGAGCCTGGAGGAATGGTCTGGGCTAGAGAGTTTAAATTGGGAATCTTCAGGTTAAAGCCATGAGAGTAGACAAAACCACTTAGGGAGGACATGTAGAGAAAGAAAGGGGCCAGGACAAAGTCCTGAGGAGCTCGAATATGTAGAAGAAGAGAAGTCATAAAAGAAATATGGGAAAAGAAAGCCAGTGATAATAGGGGCAAACCTACAAGTCTTCTGTGACTGTGTTGTCACAGAAGATGAGAAAGGAAAATGCTTCAAGAAGGAAAGAATGATAAACTACCAAATTCTGATGAAAGCAGGAATTAGAAGTCAGCAAGGTGGCCATTGGATTTGGCAACGTGGGGTCCATTTGTCATATTGACAAGAGCAGTTTCTGTTAGATTATGAGGGTGGAAGCCCAATTTGAATGGGCTGATGAGTAAAGGGAAATCAAGAGGTGGCAGCAATAAATAAGAGTATAGAGAACCATTTTGAGAAGTGTGGCTGTGAAGGAGAACAGAGATATTCATTCATTCACTCTGCAAGTCATTACTGAATGACTAATATAGGTTAGGCATTATTCTAGGTTCTGGGGATATATCTGTGAACAAGACAGGGCGACACATGTCCTAATGTGGAAAAGTATCTGGATAAGGACTCCAAAGAGGGTTTTTAAGGTTGGATAAACTAGAGTATGTCAGTAATCTAGTGGAAAAGGAAATACTCTTATGCAGCAGAGGGGATGACCCAAGGAGAGAAGTCCTTTAGAAGGCAAAAGATAATGATGGGTTCAAAAATATACATCCTCATTACCTGCTTGTGAAAATTACTTGAATATGATCTCCAAACAAATGATGAAGCAAAGTTTAAGAATTGGCTTCCAGTTTGAAAATAATTATTTTTTAACATTTTATTACGATTTTTTCAAACATATAGAAAAATCATAAGAATTATACAGTGAACATTAACATACCCACCACCTAGATTCTATAATTAATATTTAGCTATATTTGTTTTATCATATATCTATCCATCAACCCATATTACTTTTTGATGCATTTCAAAGTAAGTTAGAGACATCAATATACTTTTTCACTAAGTATTTCAGTATGCATAAAAGATAATGATTTCAGCACATGTGTTTGTCTTTTTCCTTCATAATCCCACTGAAACAACCCAAGAACTATAAAAATAGGACAAAGTCTTTATGAGTTAACAATGAATAGATCATAAACTTTTTAAAACAGCTACAAGACAGTTTGATAAAAGCAGTGAGTAACTACAATTCAATTCAGGCAAAGTAGTAAGAAGTAAGAGAGCTATTCCCCAGAAGAGCTTTGGAAATGTCCAAAGTCGGCATCAGGGCCTGGGAACAGAGGCAGGCCATAGGACAGGTGCCAGGGAGAAAACCAAAGGATTGGGGTAACTGTTCCAGCATGCCACATGTGAATGAACTGGCTGAAGTCTGACTCTAGCCTTCATTTGCTGCAGATGGCAAGCAAAGTTGGAGGCATCACCATAGCAAGATTCTAAAATAGGTAGTTGAACCAGTTAGAGAAGGGCTGTTGTGCCCCAGCTAGCTTCAGGCTATCACAATAAGCACCGGCACATCAGGAACATTCCTTGTTGTACTGTAGGCTCCCTATTTTCCATGGGCATTTAGACTTATGACCAGTCACAGGAGTTCCAAATCTCAGACAGTAGGAGCCTGAGGTGAAGGGAATGAAAGGTCACTCTAGGGAGAAAATTCGAGTCATGAGAGACATTGGGACATGGTGCTGGCACATGGAATGGTTGGGGGGAACATTGATCATTTTATAAAACAGTTAACTTCCCCAGCATATGATCATCTTTTGGTAGCTCATTCCATCCTCTTCGTGTCCCAGTTGAATTCCCCCAATATAGAAAAATAAAACTAAAGGAAATATAAACGTTCTTTCTTCCCCTTGGTCTTGGATAGCATCTATCCTAGACAGAGGGAACCGATCTCTAACGTCAGTAATAGACAAATATAGGCCCCCTCTTCAGAATAAGCAGTCAGAGACAAGTAATGAGCTCACAAAAAGATTCAATAATTTAAGACAGGAGACCATTCTGAGGAACTGTTTACCTTTGATAATAGGTGACAACTTTAGAAAATTGCAAATAGGTATTCTCAATGAGATTTGAGAGGACATTTCAAAAACAAGTCAAGCTTACTTTCAGATGAAAAATTTAATTATCAAATTTGAAAACACAGTGGAGATAGTGAACAGTACATTGGATCCCGCTGCAAACCAGGTCTGTTATTCTTGAAAGAAATTCTTCTATAACCTAAAAAATAAAAAGATGATGATAATGAGTAAAAAGAAAAGCAACATGAAAGAATTTCATGAGTAAGGAAAGAAATC
Organism: Globicephala melas; assembly: GCF_963455315.2. NCBI lineage: Eukaryota > Metazoa > Chordata > Mammalia > Artiodactyla > Delphinidae > Globicephala > Globicephala melas. Next base: position 81,521,188 of record NC_083335.1, read on the forward strand.
CTATAAGAATCCAGAAAGAAAAACAGCAAAGGGGGAAAAAAATCAGGTCACCCTCAGATTTTCTTTCACACCACAAAATGTGAGAGGACAATTGAGCATTATCTATGGAGCCAAGGTTGTGATGCCAGAATTCTATATCCCACCAAGCTATCACTCACGTATAAGGGCAGAAGAAGAGACATTCCCAGATATGCAGGGACTCGGAAAGTATACACATTCATTTCCTCTATGTCTAATCCTGTTCTGTAGAGAAACTTCCCTGTGCACAGACCATGCAAGGTGGCCCCAGACAACTCGCCACAGTTCTTTGGACCAGTGCTGGACACATGTCCCAAACTGAACCAATCAGGTTATTCTGAGAGCTAGAAATGGGACCCTGAGGTATTGGTCAAAGAGATAACTCTGGGCATTTGAATTGAAAGGTCATTTAGAGTCAGCGTGGGAGTCACCAGCATTGTAGACCCTCAAGCTGAAATTATGGTGGAGCAGTGGGGCTTTGAGAGGGAGGAAGAACCTGATTTGCAGAAGGAAAAGGAGGATGGAGTGGATCCAGAGAGAGAAAGGAAATAGAAACAATGATTTATTTTCCTGTCCTTGATTATCTAAAGAGGCCACCTGTTGTTTTTGTTTTATAAAATCCATTTTTGTCATTTTCATGTTTTATTTCTGTAGTAGTTAATGTTCTTATAGACGCAAGTAACAAAAACAAATTCTAACTTATGCAAGAAAGAGAATACTTTATAAAGATACAAGAGTAGCTAAAGAAATCCAAAGACAGAAACTGGGCCTCAGGAAGGAATCAAATTCTCAAACACCCAGGAAGTCCTCTCTTTCCATCTCTAGTCTCTGCTACTCAACACATATTTGCTTCATTCTTCTCTCTTACTGCCAGTTGATTCTCGCTGCTTCCTGGTCTACAGGGTGGGAAATGATTATCAACAGCTCGAGAGTTTCCATCTCCTCCATCATTTAAGAGAGTTATCAAACTGAGACTGGACTCTCTTAGTCTCAGTTCCAAGGGCCCCACGGAAAGGGCTTATTGTTTCTGTTTGGATCAGATGCCCACTCCCAGCCCAATCATCTGTGGCCAGAGAACAGGGTCATGTTTACAAACTTGGTGTCTGGAAGCCCACACCTGTGCATCTAGGGTGGTTCCAAAAGTCCTCCTTAGAGGTGTCTACTGTAGATTATTTTAATAACAAAAACGAATACATTGGACAATGACAAATGTTGGTGAGGATGTGGAGAAATCAGAACTCTCATATATCGCTGGTGGGAATGTAAATGGTGCCACTGCTTTGGAAAATTGTTTGGCAGTTCCTCAAATAATAAAACATAGAGTTACCATATCACCCAGAAATTCCACTTCTGTGTATATACTCAAATGAATTGAGAACACATGTCCACATGAATGCTTGTACACAAATGTTCATAGCAGCATTATTCATAATAGCCTCAAAGTGGAAATGACTCAAATGTCTATTGGTTGATGAATAGACAAACAAAATGTGGTATATTCATACAATTTAATACTATTCAAGCATAAAAATGAAGTGTTAATGCATGTTACAACATGGAAAAATCTTGAAAACATGCTAAGTAAAAGAAAGCAACATAAAAGGCCACATATTGCATGATTTCATTTATATGAGATGTTCAGAAGAGGCAAATCTATAGAGACTAGAAGTGGTTGCCAGAGGCTGGGGGAAGGAGAAATGGGGAGTGACTGCTAAGGGGCATAGTGTTTCTTCATGAAATGAAGAAAATATTCTAGAACATTCAATACCTAAAATTAGATATTAGTGATGATTTACACAACCTTGTGGACACATCAAAAATCATTGAATTGTACACTTTAAAGGGATGAATTTTTGGTATGTGAATAATAATTCAATAAAATCATTGTATGAGAAAACATAATGAAAGAGACCTTTTAGGACTTCCCTGGTGGCACAGTGGTTAAGAATCTGCCTGCCAATGCAGGGGACGGGGGTTCAATCCCTGGTCCGGGAAGATCCCACATGCTGTGGAGCAACTGAGCCCGTGTGCCACAACTACTGAGCTTGCGCTCTAGAGTCCGTGAGCCACAACTACTGAACCCGCATGCTGCAACTTCTGAAGCCTGTGCGCCTGGAGCCCGTGCTCCGCAACAAGAGAAGCCACCACAATGAGAAGCCCGCGCACAGCAATGAAGAGTAGCCCTCGCTCGCCACAACTAAAGAAAGCCCACGCGCAGCAATGAAGACCCAACGCAGCCAAAAATAAATAAATATATATATATTTTTTTAAAAAATAAAATAAAAGAGACCTTTTTTAACATCTTCATTGGAGTATAATTGCTTTACAGTGGTGTGTTAGCTTCTGCTTTATAACAAAATGAATCAGCTATACATATACATATATCCCCATATCTCCTGGGATAGGGAGGGTGGGAGGGAGACGCAAGAGGGAGGGGATATGGGGATATATGTATACATATAGCTGATTCACCTTGTTATACAGCAGCAACTAACACAACAATGTAAAGCAATTATACTCCAATAAAGATGTTTTTAAAAAATCATGTTTTTTAAAAAATCTAAACAATAAAGAACTCCACAAAGTAAAAAGTAGAAGTAGTTTCCTTATCACCTCTAACGAGTAACCACCGTCAATTGGTTACTGTATATTCTTCTAGACCCTTTGTTATGCATATAAAATGTATATATACTCTCCATAAATAGGTTTGGTGAGTTTTTTTCCTTTTTCACAAAGATCAAATAGATGGAATCATACTGTATGCTGATTTTGAATTTTCTCTGAACCTTGCATGAGTGCTACACTGTGTTAACCAGAGCCTGCATTCAGTGTTAGGGTATGGGGTCAGGGTACTGCTGGACAGAGTACACTCCTAGGTAGTCTTCTGAGGATAGGAGAATTCCTTGCCTTCTGGGGGCATCAGCTGCCTGGATACTACCTTGCCTCTGCAGCCCAAGTGCTTCTCCTCACACAGCTGCCCTTGTTTCATCCTTCAAGCAAACACCTTTGGCTCTCTTTTGCTACAAGTTTCTATTATCTCTAAGCTTGGAACACCTCCTCCTCTAAGATGCCTCCACCTTTTGCAACAATTTTTGCCTGTTTTTGCGATTCAAGGGTTTGGTTTCCTTTGTCTTTCCAATTATATTTGCCTTCCATCTTCCACAGATACCTCATAATTCTGGGTCTACTGGGAGTGCCTTTTCCAGTTTTTAAGCACAATATTTATTTCTTTTTAAAATATATCATTTTTGTCCTTTCCAAATACTTAGAGTAGGAGCAGGATGCTGGAGCATGTGCTTAGTCCTCCATCTTGATCTACTCTCCTTCATACTGCTTTATGACTTGCCGTTTTCACTCAACAATACATACTGGGGTATTAGTTAGGGTCCCTTGATTGCAAGCAACCAAACCTGATTTATTCTAGCAAAAGAACCAAAGGAATTTACTGGAAGAAGAATGAGATAACTCATAAAATTAATGAAAAAAAAAACCCAACAACTGAATCTCAGAAAGAACAAGAACCAGGACAACTCCTAGGATCTAGCTAGTCAGTTCTAATTGACCATATGCCATTGTCAAGATGAATCTGCTCCAACGATATTTTTCCTATCTTTGTGTTATTACACAAAAGTTCAAGTTCCTGAGAGAGTCTTACTGACCTAAACTAGATCACATGCTCACCCTTTCACCATGGGAAATAAGAGGACTTAAATGGCAGTTTCATAAAGAGTGTGTGTAGGTACATATATACAATAGAATGTTACTCAGCCATAAAAAAAGAATGAAATAATGCGATTTGCAGCAACATGGATGGACCTAGAAGTTATCATACTAAGTGAAGTAAGTCAGAAAAAGAAGACAAGAGTGTGTGTAATTATTGGGGTGGGATAGTTCCCCATAGGAAAAAGGAGTTAGTACTAAAAGAAGGATGCTGCACAGGCACAAACAATTGCTGTCCACCACAGGCCACTCCTTGTCTGCCCAATAGCCACCTTCCTATACTTGTAATTTTAAAAATTGCATAATGCAACCCCTTATATAATGCAACTATTCCATGTACAACTGAAAGTACATTTACTCCTTCTTCATAGACAATCAACAAAAGTCTCACCAGTTACTATATCCAGCCCCAAGTCGAGGATCTCTACGTGATGTCTTTCCTTTTCCAGTTCCATCCTGATCTTATAGTCTGTAACCTTCGGAATAAATGATGAAGTTCACCATCACATCCATCACGTCTATATATAGCAATGGATGAGAGTGAAAGAAAACTAATTAAAAAACATATATAGAGAGGACTGGGGTTGGCGGAGTGAACACAGCCTGCAGGGTGTTAGTGCGCCACGGCTAGCCAGGAAGGAGTCCGGGAAAAGGTCTGGAGCTGCCGAAGAGGCAAGAGACTTTTTCTTCCCTCTTTGTTTCCTGGTGCACAAGGAGAGGGGATTAAGAGCGCTGCTTAAAGGAGCTCCAGAGACGGGCGCGAGTCGCGGATAAAAGCGGGGACGCCAGAGACGGGCAGGAGACGCTAAGGCTGCTACCGCCGCCACCAAGAAGCCTGTGTGTGAACACAGGTAACTATCCACACCTCCCTTCCGGGGAGCCTGTGCAGCCTGCCACTGCCAGGTTCCTGGGATCCAGGGACAACTTCACCGGGAGAACGCACGGTGAGCCTCAGGCTGGTGCAACGTCACGCCGGCCTCTGCCGCAGCACTCCGTGCCCCTCGCTCCCCCCGGCCTCAGTGAGCCAGAGCCCCTGAATCAGCGACTCCTTTAACCCCATCCTGTCTGAGCAAAAAACAGACGCCCTCCGGTGACCTACACGCCGAGGCGGGGCCAAATCCAAAGCTGAGCCCCTGGGAGCTGTGAGAACAAAGAAGAGAAAGGGAAATCTCTCCCAGCAGCCTCAGAAGCAGCGGATTAAAGCTCCACAATCAACTTTATGTACCCTTTATCTGTGGAATACATGAATAGACAACGAATCATCCCAAATTGAGGAGGTGGACTCTGAGAGCAAGATTTATGATTTTTTCCCCTTTTCCTCTTTTTGTGAGTGGATATGTGTACTCTTCTGTGTGAGATTTTGTCTGTATAGCTTTGCTTCCACCATTTGTCCTACGGTTCTATCCGTCCGTTTTTGCTTGTTTGTTTTCAATTTTTTTCTTAATAATTATTTTTTGTTTTAATAACTTTATTTTATTTTACGTTATCTTCTTTCTTTCTTTCTTTCTTTCTTTCTTTCTTTCTTTCTTTCTTTCCTTCCTTCCTTCCTTCCTTCCCTCCTTTAGACAACGAATCATCCGAAATTGAGGAGGTGGACTTTGAGAGCAAGATTTATGATTTTTCCCCTTTTCCTCTTTCTGTGAGTGTGTATGTGTATGCTTCTTTATGAGATTTTGTCTGTATAGCTTTGCTTCCACCATTAGTCCTAGGGTTCTATCCGTCCGTTTTTTGTTTTTGCTTTTTAAATTTTTTTCTTACTAATTATTTTTTTAATTTAATAACTTTATTATATTTTACTTTATTATATTTTACTTTATCTTCTTTCTTTATTTCTTTTTTCCTTCCTTGCCTCCTTCCTTCCTTCCTTCCTCCCTCAGTCTCTCCCTCCCTCCCTCCCTTCCTTCTTTCCTTCTTTTCTTCTTTCTTTCTTTCTTTCTTCCTACGTCTACTAATTCTTTCTATGTAATTTTTCTCCCTTTTATTCTGAGCCGTGTGGAAAAAAGGCTCTTCGTGCTGCAGCCAGGAGTCAGTGCTGTGCCTCTGAGGTGGGAGAGCCAACTTCAGGACACTGGTCCACAAGAGACCTCCCAGCTCCACATAATATCAAATGGCGAAAATCTCGCAGAGATCTCCATCTCAATGCCAGCATCCAACTTCACTCAACGACCAGAAAGCTACAGTGCTGGACACCTATGCCACAAACTAGCAAGACAGGAACAGAACCCCACCCACTAGCAGAGAGGCTGCCTAAAATCATAATAAGTCCACAGACACCCCAAAACACACCACCAGACATGGACCTGCCCACCAGAAAGACAAGAACCAGCCTCATCCACCAGAACACAGGCACTAGTCTCCTCCACCACTGAACCAACCTTAGCCACTGGGGACAGACAACAAAAACAACGGGAACTACGAACCTGCAGCTGCAAAAAGGAGACCCCAAACACAGTAAGATAAGCAAAATGAGAAGACAGAAAAACACACAGCAGATGAAGGAGCAAGATAAAAACCCACCAGACCTAACACAGGAAGAGGAAATAGGCAGTCTACCTGAAAAAGAATTCAGAATAATGATAGTAAAGATGATCCAAAATCTTGAAAATAGAATAGATAAAAAAGCAAGAAACATTTAACAAGGACCTAGAAGAACTAAAGATGAAACAAAAAATGATGAACAACACAATAAATGAAATTAAAAACACTCTAGATGGGGGCTTCCCTGGTGGCGCAGTGGTTGAGAGTCCACCTGCCGATGCAGGGGACACGGGTTCGTGCCCCGGTCTGGGAGGATCCCATATGCCGTGGAGCAGCTAAGCCTGTGGGCCATGGCCACTGAGGCTGCGCATCCAGAGCCTGTGCTCCGCAACAGGAGAGGCCACAACAGTGAGAGGCCTGCATACCACACACACAATAAAAAACAAAAACTCTAGATGGGATCAATAACAGAATAACTGAGGCAGAAGAATGGATAAGTGACCTGGAAGATAAAATAGTGGAAATAACTACTGCACAGCAAAATAAAGAAAAAAGAATGAACAGAACTGAGCACAGTCTCAGAGACATCTGGGACAACATTAAATGCACCAACATTCGAATTATAAGGGTTCCAGAAGAAGAGAAAAAGAAAGGGACTGAGAAAATATTTGAAGAGATTATAGTTGAAAACTTCCTTAATATGGGAAAGGAAATAGTTAATCAAGTCCAGGAAAAAAAGAGAGTCCCACACAGGAAAAATCTAAGGAGAAATACGCCAAGGCACATATTAATCAAGCTGTCAAAATTTAAATACAAAGAAAACATATTAAAAGCTGCAAGGGAAAAACAACTAGTAACACACAAGGGAATCCCCATAAGGTTAACAGCTGATCTTTCAGCAGAAACTCTGCAAGCCAGAAGGGAGTGGCAGGACATATTTAAAGTGATGAAAGAGAAAAACCTGCAACTAAGATTACTCTACCCAGCAAGGATCTCATTCAGATTTGATGGCGAAATTAAAACCTTTACAGACAAGCAAAAGCTGAGAGTTCAGCACCACCAAACCAGCTTTACAACAAATGCTAAAGGAACTTATCTAGGCAAGAAACACAAGAGAAGGAGAAGACCTACAATAACGAACCCAAAACAATATAGAAAATGGGAATAGGAACATACATATCGATAATTACCTTAAATGTAAACAGAATAAATGCTCCCACCAAAAGACACAGATTGGCTGAATGGATACAAAAACAAGACCCATATATAGGCTGTCTACAAGAGACACACTTCAGACCTAGAGACACATACAAACTGAAAGTAAGGGGATGGAAAAAGGTATTCCATGCAAATGGAAACCAAAAGAAAGCTGGAGTAGCAATTCTCATATCAGACAAAATAGACTTTAAAAAAAGACTATTAGAAGAGACAAAGAAGGACACTACATAATGATCAAGGGATCGATCCAAGAAGAAGATATAACAAATGTAAATATTTATGCACCCAACATAGGAGCACCTCAATACATAAGGCAAATACTAACAGCCATGAAAGGGGAAATCGACAGTAACACATTCATAGTAGGGGACTTTAACACCCCACTTTCACCAATAGACAGATATCCAAAATGAAAATAAATAAGGAAACACAAGCTTTAAATGATACATTAAACAAGATGGACTTAATTGATATTTATAGGACACTCCATCCAAAAACAACAGAATACACATTTTTCTCAAGTGCTCATGGAACATTCTCCAGGATACATCATATCTTGGGTCACAAGTCAAGCCTTGGTAAATTTAAGAAAATTGAAATTGTATCAAGTATCTTTTCCGACCACAACGCTATGAGACTAAATATCAATTACAGGGAAAGATCTGTAAAAAACACAAACAAATGGAGGCTAAACAATACACTACTTAATAATGAAGTGATCACTGAAGAAATCAGAGAGGAAATAAAAAAATACCTAGAAACAAATGACAGTGGAGACACAGCAACCCAAAACCTATGGGATGCAGCAAAAGCAGTTCTAAGAGGGAAGTTTATAGCAATACAAGCCCACTTTAAGAAACAGGAAACATACTGAATAAACAACCTAACCTTGCACCTAAAGCAATTAGAGAAAGAAGAACAAAAAATCACCAAAGTTAGCAGAAGGAAGAAATCATAAAAATCAGATCAGAAATAAATGAAAAGAAATGAAGGAAGCGTTAGCAAAGATCAATAAAACTAAAAGCTGGTTCTTTGTGGAGATAAACAAAATAGATAAACCATTAGCCAGACTCACCAAGAAAAAAAGGGAGAAGACTCAAATCAATAGAATTAGAAATGAAAAAGGAGAAGTAACAACTGACACTGCAGAAATACAAAAGAACATGAGAGGTTACTACAAGCAACTCTATCCCAATAAAATGGACCACCTGGAAGAAATGGACAAATCCTTAGAAATGCACAACCTGCCAAGACTGAATCAGGAAGAAATAGAAAATATGAACAGACCAATCACAAGCACTGAAATGGAAACTGTGATTAAAAATCTTCCAACAAACAAAAGCCCAGGACCAGATGGCTTCACAGGAGAATTCTCTCACACATTTAGAGAAGAGCTAACACCGATCCTACTAAAACTCTTCTAAGGTATAGCAGAGGAAGGAACACTCCCAAATTCATTCTACGAGGCCACCATCACCATGATACCAAAACCAGACAAGGATGTCACAAACAAACAAAACTACAGGCCAGTATCACTGGTGAACATATATGCAAAAATCCTCAACAAAATACTAGCAAACAGAATCCAACAGCACATTAAAAGGATCATACACCATGATCAAGTGGGGTTTATTCCAGGAATGCAAGGATTCTTCAATATACACAAATCAATCAATGTGATACACCATATTAACAAATTGAAGGAGAAAACCCATATGATCATCTCAATAGATGCAGAGAAAGCTTTTCACAAAATTCAACACCCATTTATGATAAAAACCCTGCAGAAAGTAGGCATAGAGGAAACTTTCCTCAACGTAATAAAGGCCAATAGAGGGAACTTTCCTCAACATAATAAAGGCCATATATGAAAAACCCACAGCCAACATCATCCTCAATGGTGAAAAACTGAAAGCATTTCCACTAACATCAGGAACAAGACAAGGTTGCCCACTCTCACCACTCTTATTCAATATAGTTTTGGAAGTTTTAGCCACTGCAATCAGAGAAGAAAAGGAAATAAAAGGAATCCAAATCGGAAAAGAAGAAGTAAAGCTGTCACTGTTTGCAAATGATACGATACTATACATAGAGAATCCTAAAGATGCTACCAGAAAACTACTAGAGCTAATACAACAAATTTGGTAAAGTTGCAGGATACAAAATTAATGCACAGAAATCTCTTGCATTCCTATACACTAATGATGAAAAATCTGAAAATGAAATCAAGAAAACACTCCCATTTGGCATTGCAACAAAAAAAATAAAATATCTAGGAATAAACCTACCTTAGGAGACAAAAGACCTGTATGCAGGGAATTATAAGACACTGATGAAAGAAATTAAAGATGATACAAATAGATGGAGAGATATACCATGTTCTTGGATTGGAAGAATCAACATTGTGAAAATAACTCTACTACCCAAGCAGTCTACAGATTCAGTGCAATCCCTATCAAACTACCACTGGTCTTTTTCACAGAACTAGAACAAAAAATTTCCCAGTTAGTATGGAAACACAAAAGACCCCAAATAGCCAAAGCAATCTTGAGAACGAAAAACAGAGCTGGAGGAATCAGGCTCCCTGACTTCAGACTATACTACTAAGCTACAGTAATCAAGACAGTATGGTACTGGCACAAAAACAGAAAGATAGGTCAATGGAACAGGATAGAAAGCCCAGAGATAAACCCACACACATATGGTCACCTTGTCTTTGATAAAGGAGGCAGGAATGTACAGTGGAGAAAGGACAGCCTCTTCAATAAGTGGTGCTGGAAAACTGGAGAGGTACATGTAAGAGTATAAGATTAGATCACTCCCTAACACCATACACAAAAATAAGCTCAAAATGCATTAAAGACCTAAATGAAAGGCCAGAAACTATCAAACCCTTAGAGGAAAACATAGGCAGAACACTCTATGACATCAATCACAGCAAGATCCTTTCTGACCCACCTCCTAGAGAAATGGAAATAAAAACAAAAATAAACAAATGGGACCTAATGAAACTTCAAAGCTTTTGCAAAGCATAGGAAACCATAAACAAGACCAAAAGACCACCCTCAGAATGTGAGAAAATCTTTGCAAATGAAGTAACTGAAAAAGGATTAATCTCCAAAATGTACAAGCAGCTCATGCAGCTCAATAACAAAAAAGCAAACAACCCAATCCAAAAATGGCCAGAAGACATAAATAGACATTTCTTCAAAGAAGATATACAGACTGCCAACAAACACATGAAAAAATGCTCAACATCATTAATCATTAGGGAAATGCAAATCAAAACTACAATGAGATGTAATCTCACACCAGTCAGAATGGCCATCATCAAAAAATCTAGAAACAATAAATGCTGGAGATGGTGTGGAGAAAAGGGAACACTCCTGCACTGCTGGTGGAAATGTGAATTGGTAGAGCCACTATGGAGAACAGTATGGAGGTTCCTTAAAAAACTACACATAGAACTACCATATGACCCAGCAATCCCACTACTGGGCATATACCCTGAGAAAACCATAATTCAAAAAGAGTCATGTACCAAAATGTTCATTGCAGCTCTATTTACGATAGCCAGGAGATGGAAGCAACCTAAGTGTCCATCATCAGATGAATGGATAAGGAAGATGTGGCACATATACACAATGGAATATTACTCAGCCATAAAAAGAAATGAAATTGAGTTATCTGTAGTGAGGTGGTTGGACCTAGAGTCTGTCATACAGAGTGAAATAAGTCAGAAAGAGAAAGACAAATACCATATGCTAACACATATATTTGGAATCTAAGAAAAAAAAATGTCATGAAGAGCCTAGGGGCAAGACGGAAATAAAGACATAGACCTACTAGAGAATGGACTTGAGGATATGGGGAGGGGGAAGGGTATGCTGTGACAAAATGAGAGTGGCATGGACATATATACACTACCAAACATAAAATAGATAGCTAGTGAGAAGCAGCCGCATAGCACAGAGAGATCAGCTCGGTGGTTTGTGAGCACCTAGAGAGATGGGATAGGGAGGATGGGAGGGAGGGAGACGCAAGAGGGAAGAGATATGGGAACATATGTATATGTATAACTGATTCACTTTGTTATAAAGCAGAAACCAGCACACCGTTGTAAAGCAATTATACTCCAATAAAGATGTCAAAAAAAAAGATGTGGCACATATATACAATGGACTATTACTCAGACATAAAAAGGAACGAAACTGAGTTATTTGTAGTGAGATGGTTGGACCTAGAGACTGTCATACAGAGTGAAGTAAGTCAGAAAGTGAAAAACAAATACCGTATCCTAGCACATATATATGGAATCTAAAAAAAAAAAATGGTCAGAAAAGCCTAGGGGCAAGACGGGAATAAGGATGCAGACCTACTAGAGAATGGACTTGAGGATACGGGGAGGGGGAAAGGTAAGCTGGGCCAAAGTGAGAGAGTGGCATGGACATATATACACTACCAAACCTAAAATAGATAGCTAGTAGGAAGCAGCCACGTAGCACAGGGAGATCAGCTCGGTGCTTCGTGACCACCTAGAGGGGTGGGATAGGGAGGGTGGGAGGGAGGGAGATGCAAGAGGGAAGAGTATGGGGAGATGTATATGTATAAGTGATTCACTTTGTTATAAAGCAGAAACTGACACACCACTGTAAAGCAATTATACTCTAATAAAGATGTTAAAAACAAAAAACTCCCATCAAGGAGGAGCACAATTCTCTAATTTTTTTCACAGTAGGAGTGCCCTCTGTGTCATTAACGTTGCAGCATATTTGTTCCTCATGATTAGGTTATATTTATTTTTCTGTTAATTGATCAGTGTGAAGCATCTATAAGTCAAATATGACTACTTTAATCTATAAAAACAAAACAAAACAAAAACTCAATAATAAAAAAAAAAAATTAAGGGACTTCCCTGGTAGTGCAGTGGTTAAGAATCCACCTGCCAATGCAGGGGGCATGGGTTCAAGCCCTGGTCCCGGAAGATCCCACATGCAGTGGAGCAACTAACCCCATGTACCACACTACTGAGCCTGCACTCTAGAGCCCCTGAGCCACAACTACTGAAGCCCACGCACCCTAGGGTCCATGTGCGGCAACTACAGAGGCTGCGTGCTGCAACTACTGAAACCCGCGCGCCTAGAGCCTGTGCTCCGTAATAAGAGAAGCCACCGCAATGAGAAGCCCGTGCACCGCAACGAAGAGTAGCACTGCTCACCACAACTAGAGAAAGCCCACATGCTGCAATGAAGACCCAACGAAGCCAAAAAACTTAAAAAATTTAAAAAGAAAAATTTAAATTAAAAACAGGCAAAATATTTGACCACTCTATCACAGAAGATATATGGATGGCAATAAGCACGTAAAAAAGGCACTCAACACCTTTAGTCATTAGGGAAATGAAAATTAAAGCCACAGTGAGATACTACTACTACCATATAGAATGGCTAAAATTTAAAAACTAACCAACCCAACTGTTGGAGTATGTGGAGGAACTGGAACTCTTACACATTGCTAGTGGAATATAAAACGGTCCAGCCACTTTGGAAAACCGTTTAGCAGTTTCGTAAAAGTTAGCTATACATCTGCCATATGCTTCAATCATTCTTCTCCTAGGAATTTATCCAAGGGAAATGAAAGTATATTTTCACACATAAAGACTTGTACAAGAATGTTTATAGCCACTTTATTTTTAAGTCTCCAACTGGAAACAAGCCAAAGGTCCATCAACAGGTGAATTGGATTTAAAAAAATTGTGGTACATCCATACAATGGAATTCTACTCAGCAATAAAAATGAGTGAATTACAATACCACAACACAGATGAATCTCAAACTAAAGTGTGCTGAGTAAAAGAAGCCAGACAAAAATGAGTACATACTGCATGACTCCGTTTATATAAAGGTCTAGAAATTACAGCTAATCTATAGTGACAGAAAGCAGAGCAGTGGTCGCCTGTGGGGGCAGGGGGGCAAGGGTAGGTGAGAGGAATTACAAAGGGGCATAGGGAAATTTGGGGTGGTGATGGATATATTCATTTTATTGATTGTGGTGATGATTTCATACATGTATGTATATATATACATATATATGTCAAAACTTATCACAATTGTGCACTCTAAATATGTGCAATTTATTACATATCAATTAAATCTCAATAAAAGTATTAAAATAATAAATCTTTGTTTGCTTACACAAGTTCATATGGGTTTTCTATCATTTTTAACTAAAATTTTTAACTGATACAATTGTCATAGTTAGGCAAACTATGTCTAAATGATACATTTAACCAACCTCTAATATACCCAGTTGCACAATGGTGGAAGGAAAACCAGATAATTGAAATTAAAACTAGCATTTGGAAAAGAGGAAAGGAAACAGCACATAGCAGTCAGCTACCAGTCCAAAATCCAGACTCTACTGGGGTAGCAAAGGTTCCCTTCCTCTGCCAGTAGAATGCATCCCTTGATCAACCAATCTGTCTGTTCCCACCTCTGGGTCTGTCTTGGGAAAATTTCTCCAGGCTGTTGTCCCCCTTGGCCCCATAGAAGAGGATTATTGGGGAGAATTCCTCTTCTTGGGGCTGTATCACTTTAGTGGCCCACTTGTTGGCAGATTCAGTGTTTCTGAAAGTATGATCCCTGATGTGTCTGAATCAGAATCACCTGTTTAAAATGCAGGCTTCTGGGCCTCACTCCTGAACTACTGAATCAGAATAGCTAGGGGCCTAGGAATTTACATTTCACTAAGCATTCTAGGTGATTCTTAGGTATATTGTAGTTAAGAAACATTGGATTAAGCCTTGAATTGTCACTCTCATTTCATACAAAGAAAAGTCCAATTTAGGTTTCAATATTATTTCATCTCATATTGATAATCCCTTCTGAGGCTGTCCTAACCTAATGTTTCTCAAACTAAGTTCCATGGCCTGTGAGGGGTCCAAAAGCATATTCTCAGTTGTCCACATATTCTTCATAAAATATTTTAATTTTGTATTTTTCTTTTGATGATAATCTAATTACAACAATTATGATTCTAGATTTGGATGATTATCTTATAGTCAAGTCCAGCCAAATAATTTTAATACCCATGTTACCACTGCTTTTGGTACTAAGGTTGATACTAAAACATATTATTTCAGTTGTCAGGTGTATAATAGTGTCTATACCCCTCTGTCCCTAGCTAGTGATATATTAATATGCCCCAGTTCTTGTCTCAAAGAGCTCCTCTCTGACACCTGTAGATGTCCAGGGTGACCAGAAAGCACCCCTTCAAGTGCCATGGCTAAGGGTCCTCACACATTGGCTAGATGATTGTGGTACAAGGTCGTGAGGCACAGACAGGATCTTGTTTCCACTCATGTAATAAGAAGGCAGTGAGAAGGTGAGGTTTGGAGGTACAGGCGGGGCAACAGTTCACTTATGCATATGCTCAGGTGGCAAGATGTCAAAGCACAAATAAGGTGATGTTTCCATTCATGGGATGGATACTCTTGAGACTTAGCTCCTGGACATGGTTCTGGGTTTGGTTCTCTGGTCCAAATCAGTGTTTCTCATGGCAATATCCCTCATCTACTGACCTCGCCTTTCTCAGGCCACTGATCAGCTTTGTAACTACACCCAGTGGCTGGTCTCCATTACCTTAAAAGACAGGTAAATGTTTTTATTTTTTCATGATCTCAGCCTACCCCCAAGAAGGACTTCTTGACACAATATGTGTGCCACGATTTGAGCTCTCATAACCTACTACCCTATGCTCTCAGTGAAAATCTTTATGCCTCCACAAAGAAAACTCACTCTACATCCCACATCCATCTCCATGAGAAAATGGAAAACATCATTTCTAAAACTGGTTCAAAAATTCCTCCATGGTAGTTTCAGGGTTGATTGATTCAGTAATCAAACGACATCATCAAAGGCACAAGGGCTTCCATTCTTTTTTCTCTGCCTTCCTCTACTGACAGCAGATATTTCCTCCTGGTTGTAAGATGGCTGTAGCAGTTCCAGCACTGCATGCAGACATAGCAACATCCTGTTAAAAAAGGGGGGAGTTTCCTCCTATACATCTCCTTTTATTACTGAGGAAAACCATTCCAAAATTCCCCCAGTAGACTTCCCCTCAGGTCCTAGGACTGGGTCACATTCCCATACCTAAACCAATCACTGGCAAGGAGAATCAGGCCATCAGTGATTGGCATTGACTATTCAAGATTCCACCACCACCTCAACATGGGGCTGGGGTACGACCCATCCCTAAGCACATGACCACTTCAGGACCATACCAGCAAGGAAGAAGAGGGAGAAATGGATGTAGGCAAACAAACAACTGGCCTTATCAGCTTTACCCACCTACATCCAGATTCCCCACATATGGACTGTTTGGTTCAAAGAGTGCTGCACAGGATTCTCCAAGGCTGTAGGTGGGTGGGCAGCTTGATAGGTGGCTGTCTCCATATTCCCACTTGAATTCACCACCCAACTTCCTCACTCTCTGATGGTTAAGGTGCTGTTTCCTTCAATTTAGTATAAAGCTGAGTCCCTCAAAGGATTTGTTCTTGCCTTCTGTTCTGGGTGTGGAAAGATTGGTCCCTGTCTACACTGGGGTATGTGGGGGTAGTTCCTTTATGAGCAATAAGTTATTTTGGTAGATCACTTTATCTGGACTTGCCCCACTTTCTGACTACACTTTGTACACAGCAGAGGGACGCAAGTTTCCTTACCACATGCTAGGAAGTTGCTGCTCACAGGGCAGCCCCAAATTTCACAGCAGCACCCAGGCCCCTTATCCTGTAGTTCCCCTTGCTTTTTCCTCTTGTTCACGGTAAGAGGCAGTAGTGGCTAGCTTACCAGCCACTACTGAGGATACTAACGGTAGATGAACAATGAGTGAAGTTCCCTGTAGCCTTGTCTCCGTCACCCATTCCAGATCAGAGATCAGTGAACAGCCAAGTGTATTTTCCAAACACCAAAAAGCAGCAGCAAAACTTATGGCATTAATTCCTCCTGGTGGCATTTCAGATGTGTGCCAAGAATGCCTCATATTGGTTTCACTGCATTTTCTGATCAGGCCTGAGCATCCCAAATATATTTAATAAAAGTTAGTTAAGGGCTTTCCTGGTGGCGCAGTGGTTGAGAGTCCGCCTGCCGATGCAGGGGACATGGGTTCGTGCCCCGGTCCAGGAAGATCCCACATGCCGCGGAGCGGCTGGGCCCGTGAGCCATGGCCGCTGAGCCTGCGCGTCCGGAGCCTGAGCTCCTCAACGGGAGAGGCCACAACAGTGAGAGGCCCACATACTGCAAAAAAAAAAAAAAAATTAGTTAAACCCCTCTGGTTGTGGGTCTCCCCAGGCACAGTGGGGCTTAGTCCTGAACCTCTGCACCCTAGTTAATTGAAGTACTGTTGTCAGCAAATGTCAATCTAGGGGAGAGTTCGTTCACTGAGAATTTTAGGGCAGGAACTTCCTAAAGTTGTTATGCATAAACCTCTTAGTTTTGGAACCAAATGGCTATAATCAGAACGTATACTGTGGTGCCTGATTTTGTCCCTAGGTACGTTCAGGTGCATCTCATCAAAGGATCAACGGCAATGGCTTGCTGAGAAAAGTACTCTAAATTCTCTCCCTCCACCCACCACCACCATCCACTTGCTCCCAGATCACCCAAGTCATCATGCCATGGTCTCTAGACAAGGAAGTTATATATTCTGAGGGTGACACTGATTGCTTCCTCTGCCTTGTACAGGGCACTGAAGCTCGGGATACATCCTCCACCTCCAACGATTAGGCACTTCTCATTCCCTCCAGCCTTGCAAGAAAATATTAAGGCCCCAAGGGAAATAGAGCCCTTGTTTCTTTCTTTGATCACTTTCCTCAGCTCAGGGTCAGCCCACTCTGTCTTTCTGTACTCTGCACCCAAATGAGGTAGCAATGACTACTGACTTGGTGCCACATGACAACAAGCAGCCCCCCAACTGTCAGCCTGTGCTGGATCTTTTGCTACTCTTTCTGGGTGTGCATTTGAACCCACTTCCTCTGGTTAGGGACTTCCCCATCTTACGATTCTTGGAAGGAGGCAGAGCCTGCCTCCCACTACATACTTGAAAATGCCACATTTACTCTCCTTTGCAGCTAGGGTGTTGGCACATAACCTAGACCAGTCACCCTAGATTTTGTCAGAGTTAGAGACAAAGAATCAGGGACACAGGCAGAGTCTCTCTCGTGGGCAGCACTAGCATTCACAGAAGGATAGAGCTCTTTGCAGGGCTACAGTGGTGAAAGCTGCAGACGAGTGCTCAGAGGTGCTGCAGTGGGCTCCTTACCAGACCAGTTCTGCGGCGTGGTTTGAGTGCTTGTTCCTGTCTGAAACCTGCTTCTCCAGACCACCTGCAGATTCTGGGAGCTGCCCAATATCCTTTTAATGAATTCTTTTCCTGCTTAAATCATCCAGAGTCAAATTCTGTTGCTTACAGTCAAAGATCTGGACTGATAGACAGCTATATCTCCTTCAAGAATTTGTTCTACTTCTGAGAAGCCCCTAAGGGCTTTTTTTGTCCCTAGGGAGAGTTGAAGGGGATTCTTTGTAGATGTCCATTCTGTTATGAATGCTAAAATTAGAAACAGTAAGTCTACCCACCATTGTCCCACAGTATCTCTTTTAGTATCAGTGAGCATATATGTTCTGAGCAATGTTGGAAAGCCCCTTTTAAAGATATTTTGCCCCAGCAAAAAAACTTTACAACGCTTCTTGAAATAATTAGTTTCATGACATCCTTTTTATAGTAGACCTGATCTCTGTGAATACATTATTTTGAAATGGGTATTTAAAATGTGCTTTGGCAGGAACTAAATATTCAAATATAATGAGTTTAATTGATTATGAGTGTTTCTTTCGAGATGATGCAATAACTGCCTGGCATTGAGTCTGCTGCTCCAGAGTGCGCTGGCAGGAAGGCTTTCAAAATTTAGCTTGATACATTTGAAATCTGGTAAGCGATTGGTTCTCTCTCTAAGCTCTGGTACAGAATCTAGCCCTAAATGATAAGGTACTAACATTTCCCTAAAACCTGACCAAAATAGGGCCACCCCTTGCTAAAACTTTGAATTCCAGCCATGTGGGTCTATCTGGGAAGGCTCTGGGGTCCCCCCCCTCCTTGCATGACTACCAGGACTCACCTTTCGTATTTATCTCCACCTGCTGTGCCCACTTCAGGACGGTCAAAAGTGGGCTGCACTGGGGTTTGTGCCAAAACTGTCTACAAAGGCTCTAAGCATCTGGGGCTTGGGGGGATGCATACCAAGTATATATGTGCTGGTAAAAGAATTTGGGGGGGTAAAGGAACTGTTCTATACCTTGATTGTGGTGGTGGTTATATGACTCTAGGCTCTGTCTAAATTCATAGAACTGTATACTAATAAGAGTAAATTTTATTACATGTAAATTAAAAATGAATTGAAAAATTTTAAAGAATATGAGTGCTATAATATCCATTTTCGTGAATTATGGCTGTGCAGTGGCACAGCATGCAGGCACAAGACCACAGTGGAAGACAGTGTCTCCAGCTAATCTGAAAGTACTATGTGGCTATCAGTTCATGCTCAATAGCCACCTCAAACATGAAATTCTAAGACCTGTGAGTGACTGCCCTTTTTAGGGCCAAAAATTCAAATTTGTAAGGAGGGTAATGAGCATGGCTTTTTTTCAAGCTCCTGCGGAAGGCTGAATCTGTTCCCCTTTTGTATTGCTATAGTACTATTTACTCCTAGACCCTAAAAACTGACATCTATGTGCATAATAACAGGCCTGGTAGAATCACTGAATGCCAGGAAAGCAGTTTGCACTGAACAACAGTCCACAGGATCCAAATTCCCAGTAATAGGACCAACTTTCCCTAAACGTTGTATGGAGTGGCTGGATTCCTACCATTCTCTTGCTTTGTTGGTGAAGCCCTGGTTTCATTCATCTCCAGTTGCTGTCCCACACAACTCTTGGTTGACCTCCTATCCTAACAGTTCCCGAACTCTCAACAGTTTAGAATTACCTGACACCAAGGACACCACCCAGACTAATTGGATAAGAATCTTTGGGGTGTGGAGCCCAAATAGCAGTAGTTTTTAAAAGCACTTCACGTGATGTCTATACTTCTGAAAGGGGGTGAGTTTCTATATCATGGACTGACAGGAACAAAGGAAAAAGAATACCGCAGACAAAGTGACTTAAACAACAGAAATTTATTTCCTACAGTTCTGAAGGCTGGAAGTCCAAGATCAAGGTATCAGCAGGGTTGGTTTCTCCTGAGACCTCTCTCTTTGGCTTGCTGCCTCTTCACAGGGTCATCCCTCTGTGCTCACTTGCCTCTGGTATCTTTGTGTGTTCTAATCTCCTCTACTTATAAGGACACTGTCAGATTGGATTAGGGCCCACCCTAACAGCCTCATTTTAAGTGAATTTCCTTTTTAAAGGCCCTATTTCCAAATATGGTCACATTCTGAGTTACTGTAGGGCTTCAACATATGAATGGAGGGGGTTATAATTCAGCCCATTACAAAGGAGAGGTTCCTCTAAGACTTCTCAAACTTTTTGTTATCTTAACCTCTTGGGTTTAATAGCCAAACCGATGATTCTTTGGGAGTATGGCTGCCTGCATCAGGGGGAGGAACTAGAGTTCAACAGGGCAGTCCAGGTTTCACCTTCACGAGACCATTCTCCCAGTACTAACCCCTGCTCCTCCTAGGACCAATGTTGGGCACCTCTGCTTTGTCTCCAGAAGGCTCCGAAGTGGATCAGAATAGGACATTAATCAAATTAACTCCAAGTTTCCTGCCACATCCTAGGCCATAAGGTCTATCCCTGTTGTATTTTCCCATCCTAAATTAAGCCCAGCCACATTGTCCAATACGGTTCACCAGAAGTTACACATTCAGCCAAAATGATAGCATTAAAATGTCCCAAATAATATATAAATGTCCTAGATTTGAACAATGTGAGATCTCTCCTCTTCTGAAATCCTTGGGAAGAAAATAAATTCCAAAATTACAAAGAAATTTAAGTCCAAAATCATTTCCTCCCCAATTTCTGTCTCTGCTCACTTTCAGCTAGAAGGATCTCACTCTGAGGTATGAGGAGAGTGTAAGTTCCTTTGGCAACTGCAAACTGGGCTGTCATCCCAGTTTGGAATAGGTGAAGTTCATACAGGACCTTCAAAAAAAGAATTAATCCAACTCCAAGATTCACATGTCTAAGAGTTCAAAAAGGACACATAAGATTTTCCCCACACCAATGCCACATGTACAAACTTTAGATGAAAATAATGCAAGGAAGCAATCAGACAAACCCAGTAAGTGGAACACTCTGCAGAACCATTGGCCTGGTATCTTTGGTCAATCAGTATTATTAAAAATGGTGTCTGTCTAGATTAAAAGAGACTTAAGGGGCATAAGGATCAGATGCAATGCATGGTCTGGATTGGCTACTGTTTTGGATGAAGCAGCTATAAGGGACATTTTTAGGTCATTTGGGGAAATATGAATATGATATGGGTGTTAGATAAGTTGAAAATTTACTAAAATAGGAAAACAGGTTGATGACTGAAAAAAAGCAGGCTATAGAACAGTGTGTGTAGTAAGATCTCAGTTTGGTAATAAAATAAAAGCACGTATACACAAACACACACACACACGGTGTGTGGGGAGAAACTGCAGGTTACGCACTAGGGTCTTACAGTGGTGATTTCTAGGTAGTGGAAATTTTACTTTTTTATCATTTATCATATTTCTGCTTGTCTATATTGTCTAATTTTCTACAATCCATCTGCACTGCTTCTGTATTAATAAAATGTTATTTAAAAGAAAAAATTCTTAGCCACAAACAAAACTCAGGCCTTGAAGCAGTTATCCCAAGCAGAATTATGTTGCTAGAAACTAGTACATAATAGTGTCCAGACCCACACTGTTGTCAGAAAGCAAGTGTATATCCGAGACAGTGATATCTGGAGGAAAGAAGGGTAACCATAGAAAATGTGAGAGAAAGAGGGGATCATCTTGCTTTCAGCCTCAATAGGAGGCAACTTAGAGTGTGTTAGTTGTCTAGGATAGGGTTCACAACCTCTCAATTTAAACTCTACTGGGATTTATCAAGAGATTAACAATGGCACTCAGTTTACCATACAAGGGAGAGTGGAATTCCATGTATGCTTACTGTTTCCTCTCTTGGAAAATGGCATTTGGGACAACCTGTCTTCTTGAAAAGTTAAGAGATATTCTGGGGTGGCACCCCTAATCCTCAGGTCATCATTGTTTCTGTTTGAAACCACTGACATCCCTGTTTAGAACCCCAAGCTCCTGGCATCCCAACATTGCCCTGAGGATGGGCTTGGTGTGCTGACCCAGCCTCCACACTCTTGTGAGCAGCTTCCTCCCTCTAAAGTAAAGTAAGCATAGCTCTGAGCCTGGTTCAGAATCTTGCTATAGGAGTTTCCTATTGCTGCCGAAACAAATTACCACAAAATTAGCAGCTTAAAATACACGTGTGGTCTCTTACAATTCTGGAGGTCAGATGTCCCACACAGGTCTCACTGGCTGATAATCAAGTGTCACCAGGCTTGTTCCTATCTAGAGGCTCCAGGGCAGAATCTGTTCGTTGCTCATTTGAGCTGTTGACACAATTCAGTTCCTTGCAGTTGTTGGACTGAGGTCCCCATTTTCTTGCTGGCTATAAAGTGAGGTTAACTACATTCCTCCTCTTGTGGCCCCTCCTCCACCTTCAAAGTCAGCAACATGGGTCAAGTCCTTCTCATGTCACATCTCTCTATCCCACTCTTCTTCCACTTTTAAAGACTTATGTGATTGTGATTAGACTGGACTCTCTCTGTTGTTGACCCCTGGAGAGCTCCTTTTTTTGTTAGTTTTCAAGTTCAGCTGTCCATTTTTTTTAACTTCAAAAATATTTTATAAAAATGTGGAACAAAGAAATGTGGAACAAATGTTTCAAATTCAAGCAAACTAAAAGATATAACAAAATGCAATGCATGAAACTTGACTGGATCCTGGTTTTTAAAAATGCTATGAAAAGACATTTGGGGGACAACCAGGGAAATCTTAATATGGCTTGGATGATATTATTAGATGATATTAAAATTTTATTGTGAGAATATTATTGTTCATTTCCTTAGGTGTGATAAAGGTGTTATATGTCAATTACACCTCAATAAAACTGGGCAGGGGGAAGAAAGAAATTCTGGATCTGGAAAAGCATCCACAGTTCAACAATTCTTATCTACTTTCACCTCCCAGAATTGGATAATTCCACAAGGAAGTATTCTCCCATTAAAATCAATGTCTATTCCAGGCTTAACTCAATCTATTACTGTCTTGCCTCACTCTCTTGTTATGTGTTTCATCTTCCTTGTTTCTTTCTCTTGGAGTCCTAACCCCATACTTGTTCTGAACTTCTGCTCACAAGGACATGTCGTACCTGCTTCTCCACCCATAAATTTTTTGCCTTGAAACTCGTCTAAAATGCTTGAAGTAAAGGTCTCTATAAATGTATAAAATTTGAATAAATATTTTATATTGCTTCTAAGAAAAATAAAATAAAATGCTTGAAGTATTTTATAATGATATTCTTATCTCCCTTTCATAAATCAGTTCAGATGTTTTATATCCACGTAATATGGTATATAGTATTTTTCTATTGCTGTTGCAACAAATTACCACAAACTTCAAGGCTTAGCAATACGAATTTGTTATCTCACTGTTCTGTAAGTCAGCAGTCTGGATTGGCTCAACTGGTTTCTCTACTCTGGGTTTCACAAGGCCATAATCAAGATATTGGCCAGCTGGGCTCTTATCAGAGGCTCTGGAATCTGTTTCCAAGTTCATTCAGATTGTTGTTAAAATCTAGTTCTATACTCTGGTAGACTTGAGAACCGTGTTTCCTTGTTGGCTATCATCTGAGGGTAGCCCTTAGCTCCTAAAGGCCCCTTTCCAGTCCTCGCACATGGGCGCCTACATCCTACCCTTGGAATCCCTCTGATTTCTGCCATATCTCTCTTGCTGACAGCCAGGGTAGGTTCACTGCTCTTAAAAGGCTCACGTTATTAGATGGGGCCTACCCAAAAAATCCAGGATAATCTTCCTATCTTAAAGTCTGTACCCTTATTTACATCTGCAAAGTCCCTTTTGTCATATAATGTATCATATTCACAGGTTCTAGGGATTAGAGTGTGAACATCTTGGGGGGGTATATTTTGCCTATACTATGTGGGGGTTTTTTCCCAGCTGTTCTAAATATACTGTCTAGGGTCAGCTTTTGGAGAACAGTTTTCTGTGGGAATACCTCCTCATAGCATTATAGATCAGGACTCTTGTTGGTAGAGTAATTCCAGTGCATTTTTTTCTTCTCTATCTCTCCTTAGTTTCTTTGGGACCCAGACAACCTCTCTGACTTACTAACAATTAAAATATCTCTGTTTTCTAGTTACATCTTTAAGAACCTTTAGATCTGAGTGTACCTCCTTGTTCCCTTTCATATTTGTGTAGTTTGTTCTCCAAGATCACATTTTCCTAAGAAAATCTCTCTTTCTCCAGCTTAAATAGTATATCTTCTTAGATCTTTTTCTTTCACTCTGTCACTGATCTTGTTCTGATAGTAAGATCAAAGCTTATTTTTATTTTTTAATGTTTTATTATGGGAAATTTCAAACATACACAAAATTAGAATACTGTAACAAGCCCCTATGAACAATAATGAATCGCTCAGCTTCAACAATTATCAACACTTTGCCAATTTCTTTCTTTTTTTTTTTTGTATTTGCTTGTTTAATGTCTAGTACATTCCTTGATAGACTGTTAAATTCCACGAGAGTAGGGACTAAGACTGTCTTGGTCCCTCTCATAATCTCAGCATGTAGTAGGTGCTGACTAAAATGTGTTAAACGGAGGAAAAGCTCTTACCACCTGTACTATCATCTTCTGAGGGTTTCCCTCCGCCAGTAGGGGCTCCTTGTGGGCGAGGATCACATGTGATTCATCGTGTCTGACCCATACCCAGCACATATTTAGGAACCAAAAACAATGTTCTGACTTCAAGAAACTCACAGTCTAGCTGGGAAAGAGATTAGTTATCAATCATAGGGCAGGGCAGTAGCATAGTGGCTACGTTACTTATCCCCTCCAAGCCTCGACTCCCCACCTGTTGACGTTACTTCATGGGATCGCTGTGCACCTCAAACGAGCTGATCCACTGAAAGTACTTAGAACACGACTTGGCGCACAGTGAGCACTCGCTGAATGATAGCTTTTATTACAAGCAGAAAGCTCTGTGGCCGGGAATTCTGAGGGGAGTTCAGGGAAAGTGCTCCGCTGGTGCTAATTTATAATGACAATTACAATTTGAGTGTCAGGATCTGCTGACACTCCTTTGCGTCATCTCGTTCTACACAGGAAAAAATCGAGGCTCCGCAAAACTGACTCCCGGGCCGACCGCAGAGCCTGATCAGGGCCAGTGGGCTGGGCTGGGGCAAGGGATGGACCGCCATTCAACCCGGGAGGCCTCCGGCCTCAGTCCAGCCCAAAGATCAAACTATAACAATGGCACCCTCCCTGCCTGGGGAAACTTGCCCTTCTCACGTACCTTCCATGTTGGCCACAGATATCTCAGGAGAACCCTTTGCCAATTTAAATTCGTCTATTCATACATTTTTTCTGGAATATTAAGCTAATCTCAAACATCATGTCATATCACTCACAAATAAATTAGTATGAAGCATTATTTTGAAAGAAATCCAGTACCTCCTTGATTTTGTGAGCAAACTGTATTCCTAGAGAAGGAGGTCTTTAAAGTTTTTTGCTTAGCCTCTGGAATTTTAATAATTTTAAGACATGTTTCTCCACCTCAATACAAGATGATGCTATATCCTATATATGGTAAGGGCTCCCATTTCTCTATCTGTACCTTGATAAAAAATCACCTGCTTTCCTAGGTTAAGCCCATAGTCTGGGTGTTTAAAATCCAAAGTCATGGTCGTGGCTCATGTCATTAGTAAATTCAGAGCCAACCTGAGACCATGTGGAGGTGGTGTATGTTTGGTGGGGTAAGTCTAGAAGTCTGTGGATGTGCCACAAAAATTCAAGAAGGCAGCTCCTCCAGAGTTTTTCCTTGCCTCTGGGACAGGATGAAATTCAAATCAAGATAGAGAAACAGCACTGATGGAATGCCACCTACTGAATGTAAAGATATAATCTCACTCCTTAGTACTCACCTGGAACTTAGCTACTTTTGCAATTAAAAGCCCCAGCCTATGGTCCTGGCTCAGAAATAGGAAAAGGGGAGCAAAAATTTTTCAGCCCTCTGATGCTGTTTTGAAGCTGCTTTGAGGTGAACCTCAAGAGGTACCAAAATATTATTTTCCTGATACCCTAATCCCTGTCTCTGCCACAAAAGCATGCACAGTCTGTTCTTGCTAGGGTTCACTTGGGCCCACCTGCTTTTAGATACCAGCCACAGTTGTAAGGTCAAAAACCTATGAGGCCTGTGCTTTCTAAAGCTGCTGTCTATTAGAAGCAGTTGTGTGCCTGCAGACGCCAATCATAATATAAACTTCTGCAAGCTCCCAAAGTCAATGATGTGCATGGCCAGTGCTTTCTAAGGCCTACCCTTATGAAAAAAAAAAAAAAAAGCAGCTGCAACACATGTGCATGCCAGCCACCACACTCCTGCAAGGAGAACTGTCTCCCTCAAATGTTACTCTAGATTTCAAAGGCCAGACACTGTATCCATTTCCAAAGTTTCTTGACCCGACCCATGGGATCTCTCTAAAGGTCCTATAATCAGTCCAATCTCTCCCTTTGAATTCCAAAGTAATTGAGAGATATATATAGGAGTCAAAGAAGGATAGGAATATTGAGATTTACTGTTGACAAGACTGGTTTGGAGAATAAGTCTATGGCCTGCAGTCTGAATCAGGTTTTCAACTTTTTCATCCTAAGCCTAGACTTTTGCACCTTTCTGAGGGAATAGGTGGGTCTGTATAGCAGACCCTCACTCTGCTGAGCTCACCCTAGTGGGGATGACTACACATAGGGGCAGAGAGGAGGACACAAACATGCTATGAACAAGGGAGCTCTGAAAAATAGAGAGCAGGATGCTCAACAACCCTCGATGACATTTTGGAATCTCACCCAGCAGTCACTGTGGGGAAGAGGTGAAGGCGGGTGTAGTGCAGGGGGTGCTGAGGAGCTCTCTTCCTAATACTTCTGACAGGGCAAAAGTTTCTAGTTCAGGTGCAGATGGGAATACTAGAAAGGGAAATATTACATCATTAATAAATATGGTCAAAGGAGAAGCACCAAGAGAAGGGCTCCCTCCCCAAGAGGGCAGGGCTTTCTCCAGTGGCTTACATCCTCACTGCATGACTGGAACAAACTAGAACACAGTGATATGTAGAAATGGGTGCCCCAGTGCTCAGGAGAAACAGTGTAACATACTGCTTTCATCCCATGAACATCTCTTAAGAGTCGTGCCTGATTACTGTGGCCATCTGGGAGAGAGAGAACTTTAAAGTCAATTTAAGCCCAGTTATTCGTGGTGGTTTTTTTCTTTTGCCCCAGATGGCAGAAGACATCAAGTCCAAATGCAAGACAGAGGATAAAAGAGAGCTTAAAACAGAGCTTGCAAACTGGTAGCCTGCTGAACAGACCCAGTCTACAGATGTGTTTGATTTGGCCTATAAGAATTAAAAAATATATTTTAAAGAACTTGCCAGCATATAAAAATTGGTAGAGTTCATATAAAAACTCAGATTTTATGGCTTCTCTGGAAAAGTCGGGAGATTCTGGCTACGTGGATGTGCATTTCTGTATGCCAAAATCAGCTGTACAAAGAAGCCATGCTTCTTTTAGGAAGAGGCACAATCTCCATGTAGGCTTTTGTGTGACCTGCCTAGCCCTTGCCTACATTTGAGCTTGTGATCGCCGATTTAAACTGACCAGCATCAGATATTGTTTGTGATCTGAAAGACATGCAAATCATCCATCTCCATAAGTTTTTAATCATGTCAGAGTGAGTATTTGGCAAGGTGGAGAGTGCCAGGGAGGTGTGTGGCAAGAATCTGACCATCCATCAGGAGGGGGAAGAATGAGAAGACATCTGTCTATGTAATGAGGATGGAGAGATTGTTATGAAAGGCAGGAGAAAAGGGAGCCACAGCCCGCAGTGTGGAGAAGCAGGCTAGGTTGGAGCAGGTGACAGCGGGAGTCAATTACAGCCAAGTGTTGCTAGGGCAACTCAGGCTTCATGAACAGCCTGGGGGCCTCTGGCCTTCTCACTGCTAAGGCAGCTGATTTAGGAGGCTAGAGCTCTGAGGTCAGGGAAGCTTATGAGGAAAAAGATAAGGTTGCAGAAGCATTGTCCTGAGGTTAGGGCTCAAGTGTTGGTAGTAGATACAGAGAGAGCCACAACGTCCCACACAGAGCCAATGGTGGCCACTCTAAAGGCCTCTGTAATTGAAAACCATTACATCTCCCCCCTTAAGGGCACCTTTTTCCAAACTATAGGTTGTAACACATTGGTGGGCTGTGAAGTTGATTTAGTGGGACAAGATCATAATTTTTTAATGAAAAGAAATAAATACAAGTTTTTAAAAAACAGAGTTGTATTACACACAGTAAATACTGTTTTGTGAAACGCTGGTTTCAGGTATGTGTGTGTGCATGTGTGCGCAGGTGCGTGTATACTGGGTTGTGATGTCGGATATGTTTCTTACTCTGTGAATTGAGCTCAGAAAAGTTTGAGAGCCCCTGCCACAGGCTAGAGTGAGTCACTGTGGCCAGCTGACTGTATGTGCCTAATTTGGCAAGTCTAGTGGATTTTTTTTCTCTTTTGTTTTTGTTTTTGCTGTTGTGAGCAAGAATGGCAGACGTAGGCCAATTATACCCTTCTAAAGAGGACTCTCCAGTATCAGAAAAAACACAGGTAATGTTGGGCCAGCTGGGAAACAGGTTTTGGGGTGTGGCTTCTCAGGAGAGGCACAACTCCACCTGGCTGCTCAAGACTCTCCCTCCTGGGAGTGGTAGCACCGCAGGTGAGTATGCAAGTGAAGCCAAAAGGAGAGACTGCTCTGCAGTGCTGGACCCCAAATCTGTTTTTGTCTGGAATTTTCCAGGGTTCTAGGAGCAACATCGTTCTCATCATTTTTTGCATGGCCCGCACTGTTGGTACCCTACCCAATGGCCATACTTCACTTTACAGTCCCCATTTTTGTGAACATTTAGGGCAACCCTGTGCATCATGGGAGCTGGGATTCTCAAATGAAGACCTACCTACAAAATGCCAGCCCCCAATTTTTATTACATTCAAAAGGCATAACAACTACTCAGTCAACTTGTTATAAAAGTTTCCAAATGATAGACATAGAAGACAAAGGGGGAAAGGAGGGAGGGATAAATCAAGAGTTTGGGATTAACAGATACACACTACTATATATAAAATAGATAACCAACAAGAACCTACTGTACAGCACAGGGAACTATATTCAACATCTTGTCATAACCTATAATGGAAAAGAATCTGAAAATATACATAACTGAAATGTATATAACGGAATCATTTTGCTCTACAAGTGAAACTAACACAACATTGTAAATCAACTATACTTCAATTTTTTAAAAAAAAAGTTTCTAAATGTATAATCTCAATTTCTGCACCTAGCTGGTAACCAACAGTTTGCAGACTAGTACCAGGCTAGGGACCATACTGAGAGGGGCACTCGTCTGAGGCAACTAATCATGGTAATTCTATTTACCTTGCCAAATAGTTGGTTTCAGCATGGGCATGAGACATGATTTCTGGCCATTGAGCTAAGAGAGGATGTCTACTGGGGGCTCCTGGAAAAAGTTTCTCTTAGTCTTAATAAGGGACACATGACAGTTATGTTCTTTCTTCCAGCCTCTTGATGTTGGTATATGACCACGTGATGACTGAGTAGCTGCGGCCATCTCGGGATCATAAGGTGAAGGACCAATAGGCTGAGGATAGTGGTACAGGATGGAGGTAAAGTGGGTACTTAATGATGTTGTTGAGCTGCTGAATCACCTACTTTTGAATCCCTTCCTCTATGTATATATGGGAGATAATAAAATGGGCTTACTTGTTGATCCACTTTGTGTTGGCTTTGCTGTTACTTGCAACCAAAAGAATTCTAATTGATGCACCTTGCAGGACATGACAGGGTTAACTAGTCTGTTACAGAGTACAGAGGCCTAGCTGTACTTAGGATATTTTATTGTGAGCTTAGAATTCTCAGAAGAAATTGTTCAAATAAAAAATGGTTAAACAAAGCTGCAGTTGTGTATGGACTCACCAGACATAGCAGGTGTCATTCTAATTCTAGCATCATTTTTTTGTATTTTATTTTTTAATTAACATACAATAAATTAAAATTTTTGTGTATATAGTTCCATTTTAACACATGCATAGATTTGTGTAACCACCACTGTAATCATGATACAGAACAGTTCCATTGCCCCATAAAACTCTATCATGCTTTTGCTTTGAAGTCACACCCTCCCCCCACTCCTAACCACTGATCTTTTCTCCATCACTATATTTTTATCCTTTGAAAAATGTCATATAAATGGAAGTACACAATATGTAATGTTTCGAGATCATATTCCTTCATTCAGCACAATGCCTTTGAGATTGATTCAAGTTGTTGCATGTTCGTTTCTTTTTATTGTTGAGTAGTATTCCATTGGATGGATGTACCACAGTTTGTTTATCCATTCATTCCACAAAGGATATTTGTTGTTTCCAGATTTTGGTGATTATGAATAGAACACTTTAAGCTTTTATGTACAGGTTCTTTGTGAACATAAGTTTTTATTTCTCCAGGGTAAATACCTAGGACTAGGATTACTTGGTCATATGTTAAGTGTATATTTAACTTTATATGAAACTGCCTAATTCTTTTCCAGGGTGGCTGTACCATTTTTCATGCCTTCCAGCAACATAAGAGAGTTCCAGATGTTTCTGTATGCTTTTTTCTGAAAATTTTATAGTTTTATGATTGATATTCAGATCTATTAGCCACTTTGAGTTAATTTTCATACAAGGTGTGAGGTTTTGTTCAAGGTTCATTTCTTATACATGGATGTCCAATCTTTCCGATATCATTTGTTGAAAAGACTGTCATTTCTCCATTGAATTCTTTGCACCTTTGTCAAAAATCAATTGACCATATTTGTATGGGTCTATTTCTGTATTCTCTCTTTGGCTACATTGGTCCATATGTCTATCCTTTCTCTAATACCACACTGTCTTGAATACTGTAGCTGTATAGTAAGTCTCAAAATCAGATGGTGTGATTCCTCCAACTTTATCAATATTTTCACTATCATTTTGGCTATTCTACTTCCTTTGCCTGTCCACATAAATTTTAGAGTCAGCTCATCTGTATATGCAACAAATCTTACTGGGATTTTGATAGGAACTGCATTACATCTACAGATCAATCTAGGGAAAACTGACATCTTTAATATGTTGAGAGTTCTAGTCCACAAACATGGTATATTTCTCCAGTTATTTAGGCCTTTGGAGATTTCTTTCATCAGTGTTTTGCAGTTTTCAGCATATAGATCCTGCACATGTTTTGTTTGATTTTTATCTATTTCATTTTTTGGAGCTATTATAAGTAGTATTGTTTATTGCTAGTATATAGAAATGTGATTGATTTCTGTGTGTTGATCTTGTATTCTTGAACCTTGCTAAATTCATTTATTAGTTCCAGGGGGGTGAGTGTGTGTGTGTGTGTGTGTGTGTGTGTGTGTGTGTGTGTGTGTGTGTGTTATTTGTGACTGTCTGTGTAGACAATCATGTCATCTCTGAATAGGGACAGTTTTACTCCTCTCCCTTCTTTCCTCTCCTCCCCCTCCCTAACTGCCTAGGATTAAGATGCCTAATTTGGAAGAAATATAAGAGTGGAGGATAAGTAGAGTTGTTATAGGTCATCTTCAAATTATTCAAGTTGCTTAGAAGTCATTCTACATGCAAGAGGGAGGGGATATGGGGATACATGTATATGTATAGCTGACTCACTTTGTTATACAGCAGAAACTAACACACCATTGTAAAGCAATTATACTCCAATAAAGATGTTTAAAAAAAAAAGAGAAGTCATTCTACAACAAGATAATAGAAATACATATGCAGATGATATCATATACTATGAAAAATGATAAAATAATTAAAATTTTAATAATAAATATTATAAAAATACCAGTACTCCTATGTGCCAGGGATTGCTCTAATAATTGTACATAAATGAACTTATCTAGTAATCACAACGCTATCATATGGGTACTATTTTCCCCATTTTACAGATGCAGAAACTGTAAATGGCAGAGCTGGGTACAAACCCAGGTAGTCTGGCTTCAGCACTTGCATGCTTTACTATTACACAATGCAACATAAGATTCTAGAAGCGGACTCTAAGATATCTGGGAGATTAGCATTTAATAAAGGGGGCATTTCAAATGAATGAGTAAAATGTCAACTATTCAATAATTATGTAGGAACAATTGGATAGCCATTGGGAAAAATTAAAGTTGGAAATCTACATTTGTTCTGTACATCAAAATAAAACCTATATGGGACAAGTATTCAAAGGTAAAAATTAAAAGCATAAAGGTGCTAGAAGAAAACATGGAGAAAGAGTTTTATAATCTTGATGTAGGGAAAGCTTTTCAAAGTACAACACATATGCCAGCTATTATAAATGAAATGAACAATAATTTGATTATATAAAATATTTTAAATTTGTATATTCTAAGAAAAAAGTTTACAAGGTTAAATAACAAACTGAGGAAAATATTTGAGACAGGAAGACAAAAGGTTATTATCCATAATATAAAAAAGAGCTATTCCATTTTAAAATCTGGTTGTTTGAGGTTTTGTTGTTGTTGTATGAATTCTTTATATATTTTGGATATTAGTCCCTTATTGGCTATGTGATTTGCAAATATCTTCTCCCATTCAGTAGGTTGCCTTTTTGTTGTGTTGATGGTTTCCTTTGCTAGGCAAAGCTTTCTAGTTTGATGTAGTCCCATTTGTTTATTTTTGCTTTTGTTTCCCTTGCCTGAGGAAATATATTCAGAAAGATATTGCTAAAATCTATGTCAAAGAGTGCACTGACTCTGTTTTCTTCTAGGAGTTTTATGGTTTCAGGTCTTACAGTCGAGCCTTTAATCCATTTTTAGTTGATTTTTGTGTATGGTATAAAATAATAGTGTAGTTTCTTTTTCTTTTTCTTTTTTTTTTTTGCATGTGGCTGTCCAGTTTTAACAACACCATTTAGTGAAGAGACTATCCTTTCTCCATTGTATATTCTTTGCTATTTTGTTGTAAATTAATTGTCCATATATGTGTGGGTTTATTTCTGGACTCTCAATTCTGTTCCATTGATCTATGTATCTGTTTTTCTGCCAATACCATGCTGTTTTGATTATTATAGTTTTGTAACATAGTTTGAAATCAGGGAGTGTGATACCTCCAGCTTTGCTCTTTCTTCTCAGGATTGATTTGGCTATTTGAGGTCTTTGTGGTTCCATATAACTTTTAGAATTTTTTTGTTCTGTTTCTGTGAAAATTTTCCTTGGGGTTTTGATAAGGATTTCATTGAATCTGTAGATTGTTTTAGGTAATATGGACATTTTAACAATGTTGATTCTTTCAATCCATGAGCACAAAATATCCTTCCATTTATTTGTGCCACTTTGGAAAACAGTATGGAGATTCCTCAAAAAATTAAGAATAGAACTACCATATGATCCAGCTATTCCACTTCTGGGTATTTATCCAGAGAATATAAAAACACTAATTTGAAAAGATATACGCACCCCTATGTTCATCACAGCATTATTTACAGTAGCCAACATATAGAAACAACCTAAGTGCCCGTCAACAGATGAATGGATAAAGAGGATGTTTTACACATATATATATATATATACACACACACACACCAGAATACTACTCAGCCATAAAAAAAATGAAAAAAGTTTACAAGGTTAAATAACAAACTGAGGAAAATATCTAGTAATCACAACATTTGCCATTTACAACAACATGGATCAGTCCTGAGGGTATTATGCTAAGTGAAATAAGTCAGACAAATACTACATGGTTTCATTCATATGTGGAATACAAAAAACAAACAAACAAAACAAAATAAATGAATAAACCAAACAAAACAAAAACAAACATGTATATACGGAACAGAGTAGCAGTTACAAGAGGAGAAGTGGCAGGGGCGAGTGCAAACTGGGTAAAGGGGATCAACTGCAGGGTGGTAAATGGGAAATAAATTTTTGGTGGTGAGCATGCTGGCATGTATTCAGAAGTAGAAATATAATGTAGTATGGATTAAACATATAATGTTATAGATCAATGTCACTGCAATAAAAAATTTTTAAATAAAAATTAAAAAAAGAGAACTATTCATCATCAGTAACAAAATACTAAATTCAATAAAAACATGGGCAAACAACACAAACAGGCTACACATTTGAAAAAGGGAGAAGAATACAAATGGCTAAGAAACAAATGAAAAGGTGCTCAACTTTATCAAAAATCAAAAACAATGAAAGCAATGACATATCACTTTGACTTATCAGACTAACAAAGAAAAAATGAATGAAAATGCACAGCTTTGGCAAGGGTATGGGGGAAAATCACTCTCATACTCTGGTACTACAAATATAAATTTGTATAATTTCTTTTAGAGGGCAAGTTGGCAATAGCTATCCAATTGTAAAATGTGCATACCCATTGGAGCAATTCCATTTCCAGCATTTGTCTTACAGAAGTACATACATGTGGGGCTTCCCTGGCAGTGCAGTGGTTAAGAATCTGCCTGCCAATGCAGGGGACGTGAGTTCGAGCCCTGGTCCGGGAAGATCCCACATGCTGCGGAGCAACTAAGCCCGTGTGCCACAACTACTGAGCCTGCACTCTAGAGCCCGCAAGCCACAACTACTGAGCCCATGCGCCACAACTACTGAAGCCCACGTGCCTAGATCCCATGCTCTGCAACAAGAGAAGCAACTGCAATGAGAAGCCCACGCATCACAACGAAGAGTAGCCTCTGCTCACTGCAACCAGAGAAGAGCCTGCACACAGCAACGAAGACCCAACGCAGCCAAAAATAAAATAAAATAATTAAAAAAAAGAATTATACACATGTGCAAAGCTATTTACAAGGATGTTCATTTTAGCACTCTATAATAATGAAAAATCAGTAACAATCCAAAGGAGCACCCACCCCATGCAACTAATTTTTTAGAAAAGGTAAAGTTTTAAGTATTGATATATTAAGAAACCCATAATCTACTGTTACCTTATCCACTTATTTCTGAGGATCCTCAGGGGATTCTTATAGGGTGACTATTACTTAAATTAGCACAGCTTTGTAACCTGTAGAATGGGCATAATTGTAATAATTGCCTCATAGGGTTGTTTATTCATTCTTTCTTTCAAAAAATATTTATTGAATAGATACAAATGTTAGGTACTGTGCTAGGTGCTGGGGTACAAATATAAACAAAACAGACATAGTCCCTACTCTCGAGGAGCTCACTGTCCACTATAAGGTGTATGTGTAGGGTATATGTATGTCTGTATGTGGTGGGGGGAACAGGCATTAATCACACAGCTGTACAACTGTCTTGGGTGCCTATGGAGTAAAATAGCAGAGTATCATGAAAGTGTATTACAGGCTTCCTTGGTCTAGTTTTTTGGGGGAGTGAGGGAAGGCTTCCCTGAAGTGATATTTGAATTAAAAAAAGATAGTGATGGACCAGGCACTTTGTACAAATGCTCACTCCAGAGATTAGTTAAAAAGAATAAGGTAGATGTATATACATTGACATAGAAAGTATGTCAAGAATACATTGTCAATAAAGCAAGTTGTAAAACAGATATAGCATGATTCTCTCCCTTTTTATGATTAAAATATCTATAGTATAATACATATATCTATCAATGTATAGATAGAAAAAGATCTGGAAGAATATATATCATACTAACAGTTGTTAACTCTATTTGAATAATTTGTTTGTCTGACATTCTGTAATCAGAAAAAAACCAATAAAGATGTATATACATAGGAGCAACAGCATTAACATTAGAAATGTTAGTATTCAAGGCAAAAAATTGTAAATAGGGTAAAAGAGATACTGATAAAAGATACTATCTACCAAGAATATCTTCCGTCATGAACATATATACCAAACGATATTCCATTAAAATATATAAAGAAATCAGAAAAACAGGTAAGTTATATTTTATAAGGTAACTTTTAAAAAAATGCCTATGCAACCCTTTCAAAAGTTGATCATGTACTAAGTCACAAAAGAAAGCATAATACATTTCTAATAGTAGGAATCATAAAAGTCACGCTATTGGACCACAGTGCAATACAACTAACTTCTAACTACAAAAACAGCCAAAAAAAAAAGTTGTCACTTCAAAAATCAAACAACACTTCTAAATAACTCATGGTCAAAGAAGAAATCAAAACCAAAATTATAGACTAGAAATTAATGAGAATGAAAGTACTACATATTAAGGTCAAACAGAAAAAATTTATAACCTTAAATGATTTTAGAAATAAGTAAGGAAGACTGAAAATGAATAAGCCACATATTTAGTGTAAGTCATTTCAAAGGAAACAGCAAAACAAATTTAGAGAGAACTAGAGGAAGATATTAATAAATATAAAAGCTGAAAATAATTTATTAAGTAAAGAATAAGATGGGAGAAAGTGGTAGAATAGGAAAATAAATCTGAGAAATATGGTTTGATTGATGGATAGATGATAGCTATGTGATAAAGTATAGCAAAACATTAATGATAAAATCTATGTTGTGGGTATGCAGGTGTTCACTGTAAAACTCCTTCAACTTTGCTCCATATTTGAAATGTTCATAATTAAATAGATTAAAAACCTATTATCATCCAGAACATGAGTTTGTGAAACACTGCACTAGAAGTTTCACTAAACCAGGAGAAAGACAAAGATGTCCACTGTTGCCTCTATTTAACCTTTTTTTCCTAGAAATTCAATAAAACATTATATGTCAAGTAAATGCATATAGGAATTATAAATATGATAAGGAGGGGAAATCATTATCCACCTGGAAAACCAAAGAAAATGAACAGAAAAACTATTAGAACTTATAAGGAAGGTAAGTAAGGATGGCCAGTTACAAAAAGACATCCCATTATGCACGAAAAATATAAAGGGCTACTTCTAAATAGAGGTGGTAGTGAAGGGGAAGGGTGGTGAAACACGTCTTTCATGTGTTGCTCCGTGAACGGTACTTCCATAATGTTTGAATCTTTTACAACCAGAATGATTCACGTAGTTGTTTGAAAAGGGGAAAATAAATCTATAGTAGGCAGAATCCTAGAATGCCCCCTCCCTAGATTTCCCACTCTAATTTCTGGACTTTGAATGTGATGAGATAACCATGCCTATGATTATGTTACATTACCTGGTAAAAGAGATTTTGCAGATGTATTTAAGGTTCCCCTTAAAATAGGGAGATTATTTTGTCTTATCCCAATAGCCTTAATCTAATCACATAAACCTTTTAAAAGCAGAGGGCTTTGAGAGATTTCAAGCAAAAGAACGATTCAGTGTGCCAGTGCTGGCTTGAAGATGAAAGGGGACACGTAAGGAAAAATGTGAGCAGCCTCTAGAAGTTGGGAGCATGGGGCTCTCAGTCCTACAACAGTAAGGAATTAAATCCTGACAACCCTGAATGAACCTGAAGTGGATTCTTCTCCAGAGAACTCCAGATAAAAGCTAAGTCTGGGGACACCTTGATATTGGCATTGTATGATCCTAAACAGACAACTCAATCAAGCCCACCAGGACATCTGACCTACAGAACTGTGAGACAATAAGGTGTTGTTTTAAATGGCTAAATTTGTGGTAATTTGTAATGCAACTATAGAAAACAAATACAAAATACATTATATCAGCAAAACAATGATGTGTCCTCTATCAAATTTTCAAAAGTTCAAAATCTGTTAATGACCCAGTCATAAGGCAGGATAGGGAGATAACATCCCATACACCCCACGGAAATGTAAATCGGGAAAATCCTTCTCAAAGTACACTGAGCTATGCCTATCAACCTCTCCCAAAATGTGGATATGCTGTGCCTTATTGAAATTTATTGTAGTTAAATAATTATAGTGGTGAGGAAAGATTTTTCTAAATGTCCTTTACAGAATTGCTTATTAACAGTGGACAATTAGAAACAACATGAATATATGGCAATAGAAGACTAGTTTGTCAAATATAATATCCTACACCCATTTGATGAAATAAGTTTACACAATATAAAGCCCAATAGGAATTCTTATAGAACTTTACCAGCTAATTTAAAAATTCATCTGGAAAAGAAAATGCACCAGAATAGCCAAGAAATTTGTGGGGAAAAAAGACAGAGGAGCTTGCCCTAGCAGAGATGAAATAATTTAAAGCTCAAATGTTTTTAAAAAGTATGACATTGATGCTGGTATGGATTTTAGGACTATTGAACTGATGATTTACATTCAAACCCATATACATACTTAGGAATTTGGTTTTTATTTATTTAGTTAGTTTTGGCTGTGTTGGGTCTTCGTTGCTGCGCGTGGGCTTTCTCTAGTTGTGGCGAGGGAGCTACCTTTGCTGCGGTGCATGGGCTTCTCATTGCGGTGGCTTCTCTTGTGGAGCATGGGCTCTAGGCACGTGGGCTTCAGTAGTTGTGGCATGTGGGTTCAGTAGTTGTGGCTCACGGGCTCCAGAGAGCAGGCTCGGTAGTTGTGGTGCATGGGCTTAGTTGCTCCATGGCATGTGGGATCTTCCCGGACCAGGGCTCGAACCCGTGTCCCTTGCATTGGCAGGTGGATTCTTAACCACTGCGCCACCAGGGAAGTCCCAGGAATTTGGTTTTTGATAGAGAAAGAATGATCTGTTTAATTAATGCTTAGGGCCCTATGAAAAACACTAATAAGTAATTAGTATTACAATGGAATAATATTCACCTATGAAACATACCATTGTTAGAACATTTAATGACTAAGAAAAATGTTTACCAAAAAAATTCCAGAAAATTGAAGAGCTAAATCTATAAAATTCTAAAATATTACAAGGAAATATAGAACAACGTTTCTAATCTTGGAGTAGAAAAGTCTTCTTATACAAGATTCAAAATGCAAAAGCCATAAAAGAAACCATTGATAAATTTGAATACGTCAACATTTAAAACATCTATACTCAAAAAGATCCCATAAGCAAAGTTTAAAAATAAGGAAAAGTCTGCAAAAAAATTTCCCATACCTGTAACAAAGATTTATATCCAGACTACATAATTTAATAAGAAGTCAAAAAATCCCATTGGAAGACAGATAAAAGATATGAACAGGCAAAGTCACCAAACAACAAAAGCAAATGGCCAAAAAATCATATGAAAATATTCCTTAACTTCGATAATAATTAGGGAAACACAAATAATGAGACATTTTTCAACCATCACATTGGTACAACATTGAAATGATTGGTTAATACCGGCATGGATAAAAATTTAGGGAAATGGTTATTCTTATTCACTCCTGATGTAGGTGTAAACTGGGTCTTTCTGCATGGCAATTTGGCATTACCTATTAAAATTCCAAAAAGTGCTGTTTGAGCCACCTATTTTACTTCTTCATATTTATCTTACAGAAATATTTTAGCATAGCACTGTTAATAGTAATTAAAAAAGCACTGTAACAGTATAAGATTGAAAACAATTTTGTATCTATCAATAGGTTACTTATCAATAGTTAACTCTAGTACACTCATTCAATGGAATACTATGCAGTACGTAAAATGAATCAGGTAGATTTATATATATTGACATGGAAGGATCTTCAAGACATAGTAAGTGAATAAAGCAATTAGAACGATACATAAAATAGGATGCCATTTATATTTTTAAAAAGTAAAAAACACTGCTATGTATTTCTATATGTGTATATAAGAGGAACTTTACATTTTTCTGTTTTGAGTGTTTTGCAATAATGTATTCATTCATGTGTAATTAGGCAAACATTTTTAAAATGAAAAAAGAACAAAAACGAAACTAATTACATGTTAAAGAAAGGAATGCTTAATGTTGCCATTAAAATTGTTACAGGGCTTCCCTGGTGGCGCAGTGGTTGAGAGTGCCCCTGCCAATGCAGGGGACATGGGTTCGTGCCCCGGTCCGGGAGGATCCCGCATACGGCGGAGCAGCTGGGCCTGTGAGCCATGGCCGCTGAGCCTGCACGTCTGGAGCCTGTGCTCTGCAACGGGAGAGGCCACAACAGTGAGAGGCCCGCGTACCGAAAAAAAAAAAATTGTTACAGACTAATATTTAATGGCATGACAAATATTCACTAGGTTATTAAATAATAACATGCTATGATACTGTTTTTGTTTAGAACAATAAATACATATGTAATGCATAGAAAAAGGCTGGGAGGACATAAAACCAAAACATTAAGAGTGGTCCTCTCTATGTGGTAGGATTATAAGTTTTTAATCTTTTGGTATCTTCTTTATGCTTTCATATAATTTCTGAATAGTCTACAATTAAAAAAAATAGAAACAACAGGTGTGTGCATGTGCGTGTAGGGGGATATTAGTTGAAATTAAGACTGCAAAAGGAGTGGGGCTGGCAAGAGAACTAAAGGGTGCTGCAGACTGAAATTAAAACTAGAGTTGTGGGGTATGTGGGATTTTAGAATTAGGAGTTGGGGAACTAGACTTTATGGGGCCTAGTAATTGACAATAGAAATTTAAGGGTTAGAATTAGGAGTAGAGACCATGGATTATTAGAATTAATTCAGATGCTGTGAGAGATTGTAATTAAAATCAAAGTCCGTATTAAATTAAAAGGTTTTTTTTTTGTTGTTTTTTTTTTTTCGGGGGGGCGTTACGCGGGCCTCTCACTGCCGTGGCCTCTCCCGGCGCGGGGCACAGGCTCCGGACGCGCGGGCCCAGCGGCCATGGCTCACGGGCCCAGCCGCTCCGCAGCATGTGGGATCTTCCCGGACGGGGAATGAACCTGCGTCCCCTGCATTAGCAGGCGGACTCCCAACCACTGCGCCACCAGGGAAGCCCTAAAAGGTTTTTTGAAAACTATAATGGCAATATCGGTGAGGGTATGGGAATATTTGAATGAACTGGAATTCTCATATATTTCTGGTGGGACCCTAGCTACTTCATTTCTACAAATTTCTCGAGAAAAGTCTCAGAAATATCCAAATATTTAGTTACATCAAATTTCATACCTGTGTTATTATTTTTTTTTTTTGCGGTACGCGGGCCTCTCACCGCTGGGGCCCCTCCCGCCGCGGAGCACAGGCTCCGGAAGCGCAGGCCCATCAGCCACCGCCCACGGGCCCAGCCGCTCCGCGGCACGTGGGACCCTCCCGGACCGGGGCACGAACCCGCGCCCCCTGCATCGGCAGGCGGACTCCCAACCACTGCGCCACCAGGGAAGCCCTTATACCTGTATTTTTTATAATTAAAAAAGACAAACATCGAGTCTTGGTTAAATAATTAGCATTACAATGGAGTAACATTCACCCATTAAAAATAGCATTGTAAGAATATTTAATGGGTCAATCTACCTCAAAGGGGCCTCCATAAAACTGAGATTATACACAAAATTTTATGTGTAAATATGTATATATTTGGCAGGCAGTGGATCCATTCATCAGATTCTCAATTTGGGGCATTAACCACTGCTTTGGAGGGCTGGAATTAGAACTGGAGGATACAATTACAGTTTTTATATCCTCTATGTCTCAAGAGTACTTCAGATAGTGCTTTTGTCTCTATACTTTACATGCGTTTTGTTAAAAATTCAAACCTTACCGAAGTATCTAGAGTTTCGAGTCAAAGCTCCCTTCTTCTGCACCCCAGAAGAAAAGCACGGTTAATAGTGGTAACTCCTACCTTTTTATTCCTATGCATTCACAGATGTAGATCCTCTATAAGCTCTTTGCCAATCGCACTGTCACCCCAAATAATACCAAGGAGAAAAAGAGAATGTTTATTGAGGTCTCACTACCTCCCTGAAGTAAGAGTTTTACCTGTGTAAACTCACTATGGTAGGCGCCCCCATCATCTCCCGCCCTCCACACAGTGTCCCCGCTTGCCCTCTCGCCCCCCATTCTTCGCTAGGCAGCTGGAGAGATTAATTTTTAAACGTTAGTCACATCAAATCACGTCACCCTTCAGCGGTTTCCATCGTGCCTCGAATCAACTCCCAATTCCTTAGTGACCCTACTATCCTCTACGGTTGTGTTTGCTGGGCCTGGAGTACCTCAGGCGCGGTCCCCCGTAGGGGACCCGGCTTCACCGCGGAGGGAGTGCCCTCCCAGGGGGCAGGGGCGGGGCTTCTCGAGCTGGGGGCGGAGCCTCAGAACGAGTATGAGGAGAGCCGGAGGGGGAGGTTTTCGACGGAGGGCGAGCGAGGGAAGCAGGTCTGAAGCAGGGCCGCGGACCCGGCACGCTCCTGCTAGTGCCGCCGAGGTGAGCGTCTTCCTCCGGGCTGGGGGGCGGGCTCTGCTCTCGCAGCCGTCCTCTGCTCCTCGCTGGGGGAATGTTCCCACGGGACCCTGCGCTGAGGCGCGGAGGTGGCGGCCTTGGGGAGCCTGCGGGAGAGGCTGGTGAAGGAACCCGGCGGCCTGCCTCAGCCCTCCCTCAACCCCGCCTTCTCTCCCCTCCCCCAGGCCTCGGCCGGCGCCAGTGAAGAGAGCTCGCCGCATCTTCGGGGGCAGCCCGGCAGCGGCCGGCAGTGCGGCGAGAGAGCGGCCGACAGTGGGGATGCGAGGTACCGGCATTAGTCGTGGCCAAGTGGCCCTAGAGAGGGAGTAAAGGCCGGGCCTTCGGCGTTTCTCTCAGGGGTTCGAGGAAGGCGGCCTCAGAGGAGGGGGAAGGTGAGGGGCTGGCAGGCAGGCTTCGCGGGTAACTACTTAGGCGTCGTATATGTAGGTTTTGGTATCTAAATGGTACTACACACAAACGCGCGCGCGCACACACACACACACACACACATTCATTTCGGCTAATTGCTTTTTAAAAACTTAACAATATGTCTTGTAGATCTTCCTATATCAGGGAATCTAAATTTATCTCATTTATAAACAGCTGAATTGTATGATTGTACTACAGTTTATTTAACTATTTCCCGATTGATGTACATTGGCTTGTTTCCCTTTTGGGGGAGGGAAGGGGCTATTACAAGCAATGCTATAATGAATGGGCTTGTGTGTGTGTGTGTGTGTGTGTGTGTGTGTGTGTGTGTATTTCATGTATGAGTATTTCTGTAGGAGAAATTCTTAGAAGAGTAATCGCTGGGTCAAAATGTTTATGCATTTTGAATTTTGATAAATTTATCCAAACTGCCTTCCCAAAAGGCTATACTAATTTACACTCTTCAATGTTGTGCGAGAATGCCCATTTTTCCACAGTTGTGCCAACATGAATTATCATCAACCTTTGTAATTTTGGCTAATTTAAAGGGCAAAAATGGTATAT
This sequence comes from Globicephala melas, assembly GCF_963455315.2. Taxonomy (NCBI): domain Eukaryota; kingdom Metazoa; phylum Chordata; class Mammalia; order Artiodactyla; family Delphinidae; genus Globicephala; species Globicephala melas. Next base: position 81,564,238 of record NC_083335.1, read on the forward strand.
CATTGTTTTCATTTGCATTTCCCTGATTACTTGTGAAGTTGAACATATTTTTTATTTGTACGATTACAAAACTAAATAGGCAAATATCGATAGTTTTCCTATCTATAAGCAGTAAGCATTTCGAAAATTTAACACTAAAAAAACCCCATTCGCAATAGCAAGAAAAAAGAATAAAAATACCTAGAAGTAAACTACAAAACTTTATTGAGGAATATAATGAAAGAACGTTTGCATACGTGAAGAAGGGGATACTGTGCTTCTGTATAAGAAGGCTCAATTTTGTAGTGATGTCCATTTTTTCTGTGTTGATTTATACAGTTCATGCAATTTCAATAAATATACCAAGTGTTTGGAACTTAATATGATTCTAAAGTTCATCCAGAAAAAATATGGCTAAGAACAACCGAGAAAATATTTTAAAGATAAGTAAAGATGGGGTACTCGTACTACCAGCTATTAAAATGTACTCTAAAGGAACATTATATAAATTAGAATAGACAGAACAATGCATTAGAATAGGAAAGCCCACAAATCGAGCCAGATTGGCTCCCAAGATTTATTGGAGAAACATTGTTGGCTAGACGTGGAAAAACTGCCATATTAAAAGCTTCAAGCACGCACTCCCCCCCAACCCCCACCCCCGCCTTGGAAGCTTGAATTTTTCCTGAGGGCAGACCTCTTTGTTTGGAGAAAACCACTTTATTGGATCTTTTGGTTATGCCAAGGTAAAGCCTCAGGAGTTAAAATTTGTGGCTTTGGAGCTAGAACTAACGATATGAGCCTTTAGTTAGATTAAGATGGATTCAGTAGCCTGCAGTGCGGCGAGGGAAGGAGTGTGGATATTATCGGTCTTAAAAAATTTTTTTTCCGATCTAATGGGCCAAAAATGTTATGTCATTGTTTTCATTTGCATTTGCGTGCTTATTGTGAGATAGAACGTCTTTTATGTGTTAGTCCAAAATAATATGTGATTCCTGGAGTTAGGTAACAATGGGAGATCTATTGCTCCTCTTCCAGCATGGAGTTTGGTTAATTGGTACAGCTCTGCCCGGAAGCGTGAGAATAAACAGGTTGACTTTTTAAATTTTCCTCAAGCACTAGGCTCTAGACACCTTAGATCGGGGGCGGAGGCAGTTTTCAGGACATGGCCGAGATTTGGCGCTGAGCTGTGTCATCGCGAGGTTTGGCAGCCAGCTCCGCAGTGGGTCGGAAACCTCGTGGTAGGCGAGATCCCTGCAGGACGGGAGGTTCCTCCCTTCCCCTGAAAACTCCCAGTCATTTTCATGGAGCCCCGCCTCTCTCCTTTTTAGGAGCGTGCCCCAGGTCTCGCGAGATCTCGCATTTCCTAAAGACGAGGCGCGGGCGGCATCCTGCGGTGAAGTCGAAGGTCTCGCGGAGACCAAAACGTATTATCGCGATAGTTCTGATCGCGCATGCGAGAGCCGGCGGCGGCAGAGTGGCTCCGCCCCTTGGCTCTCCGTGAGTTTGTGCGTCATTTGCTTTTTGCTTCGCGTAGGGTGAGAACGGAGCCGTAGCGACTTCAGCTTTGGTGGGAGGAGGGGTCTGTGAAGGGCTGGGCTCAGGCTGTTCCCGTCGGGTAGAGGTTCTCGCGGGATCGCGCGGAGGCGGCTGCGGTTCGGCTACAGACTGCAGTAGCCTCGGAGGCGGCGGCAGCGTCTTCGGCTCATGCTGTTCCTAGCCGGTGAGTTCTCGCGGGAGCGGGGTTACGTTCTCTTGGAATCCGTTGGCGATGGCGGAGGTACCTCGGGTGGGGGGTGGCAGTGACTAGGGTCGGTTCGCCTGCTGTTAAGATGGCGGCGGAAGCTGATGTCTGTCCGGCCAGGACCCGGGACTGAGATGTTGGCTTTCCGCGTTTGTGACACCTCTCAGGTACCCGACGTTAAGGAGGTGACGATTGGCGAAAAGCCGAGGTGCCAATAAGCCGAACCTGAGGCGAAGACCACTCCGTCTCTAGTTGGTTGAGGCGACACCATTTCCCGGGCCTCAGCCGCGTGTGGGCCCGCCTTTACCCCACCAATCGGTCAACGCCTCCGTTGTCGCCGCCGCAGTGGGCGGGTTGGGAAGGGTGGGGGGCGGGAGTCCTGAAGTTCGTTGGGGAGTGGGGTGGGGGGTTAGATTTGGCAGCGGGGGAGATGGGACCAACCTACGATGACTGATTCCCTCCTCCTACCTTTTTGTGGGCTCGCCTCGGTTTTCCGCTCCTTCGGGGCCCAAATGAATCCTCTAGTTTTTCTTGAGGTGGGCTGTACTTCCCCAACTCCCATGGTCTTTGAACTAAGATAGAGCGGGTCAAGCTTTGGTGCCTCTGACGTATTCCTTCCCCATTCTCCCCTAATTCCACCGTCCCTTTGAATCTTTCTCATCTACATGGATATTTGAGGCTCGTATTTAAGAGGGAGAGTCAAAGCTTTTTCCTGTCATCCCCTCCCCGGTCCTGCTAAGGCAGAGCTTAGCCCAAGTCTCCTAATCCGTCCCGCCCCCGCCCCCCCCAATTGATCCACTTGACACAGGCATTGACTAGAGACCCTTTCCTGTTCCCTGCATTTATTCCGTCTTCGTGGATGGAGTCATAGTAGCCTTCAAGCCTGTATGACCCTGATCGGAGCACAGGGCACTGATTTCTCCAACTCTCCTGCTCAACCATTTTTAGGTGGAACAATGAATGGGTTGGTGGTTGGATGATTGCAGTCTTTGTGACCTCTTCGTTCTCGGGGCCGTTAGCCTTTCCTTCCTCATAAACACCCACTCCTCTCAAAAAAGGGGGAAAAAAACTTCTAAAAAGGCTGTAGAGAATAACCCTCCAGTGAACTAACTTTTTGCTCTTCCCCCCCCCCGCCCCGCCCATCCCCTTTGCAAGCTTGGGAACCGCCCCTTTTCCCTGCCTTGCTCTGAGTTCCTGTGGCCTCTTGGTCTGGACATCTTTTTCTGCTGCTAACCACCTCTTACATGTTTCTCATGTAATTGTTAAGGATTTATTACTTCTTCTATTCCCCGCCCCCCCATGCTGTTTTTCTGGGAGCTGAATCCCCTAGAGAGAAAGGTAGCCTCCTGTCAGTCTCCACTACATTTACCCCCACATGTGCTGGAAAATAAAATAGCTTTGATAGATTATGTCTTGCCCCTCAATCATTGCCCTGTTCTACTTTTTTTCTCCCCCCCGCCATTCCACGATTACTATAGACAATTCCCTATCATTTGTTTCCTTTTTAGATTACATTGTTTTCTTTTAGCCCCAGAGTTGCGTATATTGAGGAGACACCAACATTTCCCACTCAAGGGAGGCAGCCTGGTATGGTAGAAATACTGTGTGCTTTGGGTTCACATCAAACTTTGTAACCTTGGGGAAATTACTTTTCGTATTCTCAGTTTTTCATCTGTATAATGGGGATAGTAGCTCTTAATAGTTGTTAGAATTAAACAATTTATAAAGTACCTGGCTTATGGTAGGCATACAGTAAATTGTGGTTACTTTTTCTTGGTGTAAAAATACGTTGGCAGATGCACCTGTGTCATATGGTAGTTTTATGACCTGGGAAAGGAGATTTTTGTTTAAAGAAACAGTTAAAGAACTGTAAATTTTTAGTATATTTCTAGGCCAGTCCTATCATTTTTGTATATTTTCCCCCCTCGTAAGCCAAACTTTTTATCTCCAGTGGTTTATTATGTTTGAATGTGATTCCTACCTATGTTTCTGGTCTAGGAGTTTTAATGCAAAATCACCTTCCTGGAATGACCCCTGGCCATAATGTTCCTGTCAAGAACCACACCCAGGTGTTCTGCCTTTAGGAAGGGATGTTTCGTCTCTTGCCTACTCCCTCCTTCCACTCCTTCAAAGTCGGTCTGTCCTGTCATTCACCCTATGAAAGTAATGAAATTTGGTGCTGTGCTTTTCACAGTAAGAAAGAGAACATCTGCTAGCTAGTTTTTAAGTGTTCCTACTGCTTTTCCCCTACCTCCTTTCTTTGGTCCCTCAGATCAGTGTGGGGATCTGTTATTTGGGCTTACCTGAGCAGGATAATTCTATCTGAGAGGATTTAGAAAGGTTGTTTGGGATACCAAGTTTCTTTTCCAAAGTGAATTACTGACAGTTCTTTAATACACTATCCCCTATTGTGTTTTTGCCATTTTATATTTTCTAATACTCTTTACTAAGTAGAAGTTACTGTATTCAATTTGGATGTTAGTTTTCCTTACTGTTTATATTTTAATTAGACCAATATTAAAATGAGTGCTTTTTTCTAATTACCTTGGATGGATGATGGGATTTGAAATAGGAATATGATGGTGAAAAGTCTACATAGGATTAAAATTTTACCATGGGTAACCATCTGTTAATTAACTATATGCAGACACTGGTTTTGCGCTTTAGGGTTTGCTTTATTTAGTTTGAAGTGCTTTGGAGGTAATGTAATTTTCCCCCTTTTTCATGGGAGGACAAGAGATCGCTTTCTGTTTTGAGATTTTGCCTTGGTGTTTTTCACAGTGGGTCAAGTAGTGATTAGAAATTAAACCTTAATTTGACTTTTGTCATTCGGAACTAGAATAAATCTGGGAATGATAATCTAGGTGTGACCTCTAAAAGGTTTAATTTATTCTAGGTGGTCTCTGAGAAGGGAGGAAGGAGTGGCAATACCAGTTAAAAACTGTCTAAGGTTCAGTGGCAGAGTTCAACCTGAGTTTCCAGGGTGTTTATCATTTGTTTCCCAGTATGGCCAAAAAAGCATGTATGAAGGTGAAAAATAATTTATGTGTGCAGTTTTTTTCACAAAAAATTCAACATTGTTTTAGTGTCAATTCACAACAAGGATATAACTTCGTCTATAAAATAATCACTATTCCCTATAATTTCATTGGAATTGAGAGCTGAGTTTTCAGGGATGTTGTCTAAATGTCAGAAGAATTGCTTTAGCTTTGGTTCTGAATTCTTGTTGCTGCTCAAAGCAGGTCCTAAAAAATGAAAATTGTTATGTGAGGGTTATTGCTTAAGAAATAATAACTGTGATTATGTTTGAACGTTGATATAATGGTTAGCTCCCCCACACCCTAATAAATGTGTTGTGTATCTCTCCCCCTCCTTTTTTTTTTTTTTGTAGGTCCTCCAGTAGTCTGACCTGAGTGGGTTAGCACTCCAGAGGAACCAGCAGACCAACTTGGTCAGGAAGGTTCAGGAAGCTGTTGGAGCAGTGTTGAGATTTCCTACCAGGATGAGTATGATTGGCTGTGATTTTAGGTTAGTTTTTGTGGATCTTTGTGGGTAGTATTTGTATTATACTTCCTGGAATGGAGATGGTGGGGGTGTATGTATTTCCATTCTGTAATTGAGATACTTTGGTTTCTTCCATTGTCTGGATCTGATGTGGTACTGGCTGTTTCTTGTGTTTAAATGGAGCTCATTACTAAATTAAAATTTAAATGAATTCTGTCTGTACATGATTTTTTAAGTCACTCTAAGAATCATTCAAAAAATAAAATTGCAAGATACTATGTCTAACCAATTTTTTGGAATTTTCCGAACATATAAAAATTGGATAATATAATGATCCCCCTGTGTACCCATCACCGGCTTTAACAGTTGCCGACTTGCAGCCATTCTTTTTCATCTATACTTCTACCCACTGAGGCCCCTTACTCCCTACCCCTTGGATTATTTTGAAATAAACCCCTGCTGTTCTCTTTTTATTTGCAAAATATTTGTATCTAAAAGATAAAGTGCTCTTTTAAACATCAAAACCATTACCACAACTCAGAAAATTAACTGATTTTTTTTCTTTTTCTCACTGTATTGCACTGGCTAAGACTTTCAGTATGATAAAAAATTAACTGATTTTTTAAAATATCAAATATGAAGCTAGTGTTCAAGTTTTAGTTTGAATCAGGATCCAAAGAAAGTCCATTTATCACAAAGGAAGATTGATATCTTTCTTAAATCTATTTTAATCTGCAGGTTCCCTCCCTTTTCTTTTTCTTCCAATTTATTTGTTGAAGAACTTATCCTGTAGAGTTTCCCCCACATTTGGTGATTACATTCTCAAAGTGGTATCTAACCCATTCTTACTAAATTAAAGACCCTGGAGGACCCCATTATAATGGAACAATGGCAGTAATCTCCTATATCCCAGTTGGAGTTGATACTGCTGGCCTAGGCACTATCCCAAAATAACTAGTCATGGGTTCCTTTTTCTGTGGCAGAGTCTGATTTAATTGATACCTGACTTCAGTTCCATGTCTTGGCCCTGCTTACTGCTCCACATGAAAAGTAGGCCTCCTTGTGGAAGAAGCTAATGTTTCCTAGATAATGACCTGATTGTGCCTTTGGGGTTTTTCATCATGGTTTCAATTTCCTTAGGTAGTTTAGTTATTTTTATACTATCTTATAATGTTGCTTTTTATTCTTTTGATGTTGGTATCTCAGCTGCTCTGACCCATAACTTCTAAGCTTTTAAGACTTAGTGATGAGTTCCTCTGGCTGTAATACAGTTTTTGAAATGGCAATACTAAACAATTTTTGAGAGCTTCCACTTAGACATCCTGATTTTCAGCTATTATACACAACTGTAGTTTTCCTGTGGTTATTTATTGTTTCATTTTATTTCTTCTGGAAATGCTGTTCCCCCAACATAGAGTCCTTTAAACTGTTCATTTCTTTCCTTGTTCAGCATTGGCCATCGTAGGATCTACTGCATGTCCCTTCCATGGTCAAAACCTGAGAATGGAAGTTGGGCACATATGCTCCAGTCAGCCTTTGACTTAAGCACACGTTGGGGGCAGAGCAAGGCCACTTGTGCCTACCTTTGAAATGAGAGTGATTACAAGTTGAAGGGGCAGAGAAGGTTAGAGGTCATGAATGAAAGTTTCTGAGGTATTTAGATGAAATATGATTGTGAATCATCAGTGCTATGGATCATGAGTTCAGGCTTTTCAGTTCTTTGTTCATTAATGGAGAAATCAGATCCTTAGTTGTAAATTGACTAGGTATTAAAGAAGTGATTTCTTGGGAATTACAGTGAAATCCATTTGTTCAAGAAAAGAATTTGAGCACATTATGTATAGTGATTAGTCATTTACCCTTGTCCTGAGTTTTCTGTAGTTAGGAAGTTTGAACAATATCGCTTAAACCTTGTAATCCTGAGTTTGTGAAACTAGGATAACTAGAGTTTTGGGAGAGAGCTTTGCACACAGTAGACATTTCAATATTTGAATTGTTTCCAGAATTACAAGTTTACAATGGAAATCTATTGCTGCTTTTCCCTTTTGTTGTGTGTTTTCAACCGTGGATTCAGAGTATTACTGAAATGCCAGAATTGGTTGCTTTGAATATATTTGCCTTTCACATTCTACGTTACCTCTCTTGCAGTTTGATTAAATTGTTAAAATCTGATGTGTAGCTGTAATCATATTTGGCTGCTTTACAGTGATCTCACTATCTGTAAAGTTGACAGTAACAAGCAATTGGGTGTTTTGCTATATTGTTCTCTGACTTGTTTCCTCAATGACCGGTTATCAGATGTTTATATGTTAATGTCAGGGATAATTCAGCTCAGATTCTTTGGAAGCCCTCTCATTTGATGTGTCATAAGGGTTGAGTTGCTAAAACGTGATGTACTTGTTGACCAGCTTGGTATAGAAACACTTTCAGATAGTGAAGGAGTGGTTCTCTCTGAGTAAAACAGCTGTAGGTTTTGTTTGAGCTGTTAACCTGAGCATTTTCAACTTTTAGTTAAAAGTTTTAGTCATTTGCCTTTAAAAATTACAGTGGTGACATGGATTAGTTCCAGAATGTGATTTTACAGAAAATTGGAATTTCTTTCAACTTCTTATTAGTATATCTTTAAATGGAGATTAGTATTGTAGATTGATTCAGTTTGGATTGCTGACTGGACTAGGTGAATGTGAAAATTCTTTTTCAACTCTGAGATTCTGATTGTATAATCTTAGATATTGAAAGAAAGCAGTTTTTCCTTTTCAGTAATCTTTAAGTAGTGACTGAAAGGGACAAGGAGTAGGGAGATGCAAATTATTCTGGAATGACTTCTTAGTATAATCATTTAGACTTTAAAGATTGGTAAGTGTGAACATACTGCCATGAATTTATATACCATCTTTAGCATAACACAAATTTTAAGTCCTTATAATTAGGTACCAAGATAATTGCTCTGGAAATACTTGGGTATATTGTATTTGGTGGCTGCTTATATTTTGGAACACATTTGGAAGATTGCTTTAATGATTACTTATTTGCTACAATTATTTTCTTATTTTCCTGTCTTTATAGTGAGGTGTATTTTTCCTGGTCTTTGTTTTTTGTTTGTTTTTCTGGCCACACCGCGCATCCTGCAGGATCTTAGTTCCTTGACCAGGGATTGAACTTGGGCCCTTGGCAGTGAAAGCGTGGAGTCCTGCCTAACCACTGGACCACCAGGGAATTCCCGTCTTTGCTTTTTTTGTTTGTTTGTTTTTAAACTTCCCCTACTAATTTTCTATTACTGCATTCTGCTGATTGAATTCTTATAGGTGGAAAGAGCTTTCAGCACAGTGATTAAGAACCCAAACTCCCTGGGTTCAAGTTCCAACTCCATTGCTTATCAGCTGTCTCATCTTGTGAAAATTACTTAACCTATGTGCCACAGTTTTTAATCTATAAAATGGTAATAATAGTGTTACCTACCTCATAGGGTTTTTGAGAAGTTTAGCTGAGTTAATGCATATAAAGTTCATAGAACAGTAGTTCTGAAACTTTAGGGAACATCAGAATCACCTAGAGGGCTAGCTAAAACACAGATTGATGGGCCCCATCCCCAGAGTTTCTGATTCTGTAGGTCGGGGTGGGGCTAGATTTTGCATTTCCAACAAGTTCCCAAGGAGATGCTGGTGTTAATGGTCAGGGAACCAGTAGAATAGAACAGTGCTTGGCACAAAGTGTTAACTTTTTATTCAGGACTACTTTCCCAGTCCCTGAGTAAAACACTTGACTCTTCAGTGCTGATTAGTACTGCCTTCAGCTAGAAGCAGTTTTGAAATCCTTCATTGCAGTGGTTCTCAAAATGTGGTCCCCAGATCAGCATCAGCACCATCACCTGGGAACTTGTCAGAAATGCAGATTCTCAGGCTCTGCCCCAGTTTTATTTTTAAAGTGTGTCTTGACTTAATTGGGGTGTCTTAGACTCTTATTAACATCTCTATTGAGGTATAGTTCACATACCATACAATTCATCCATTTAAAGTATACAAGTGGTTTTTATTTAGTATGTTCATGGTTGTACAACCATTACTACATCAATTTTAGAACATTTTCATCATCTTTAAAGGAAACCCAGTGGCCATTAATCACTCCCCTTCTCCTTTCTCACAACCAACCACTAATCTATTTTATGTCTATAGATTTGCTTATTTGGGGCATTTCATACAAAATGGAATCTTACTATATGTGGGAAACTTTAATGTGATTAAAATGTTTTCCTTTTATTGTTAAAAAAATAGAAAACAAATATGGAAAACTATCCCCAAACAAATATATGGTTTAATAAATTATCTTAAAGCACTTTTGTTACTACCACCCAAGTCAAGAAATAGAATTTTGCCTGTCACCCTAGAAGTCCCTCCATGTGCCCATCCCCATCACAGTATCCTCCCTCCCTCTGGAAAGTGACTACTGTTCTGACTTTATAGTAGTCACTTCTTTGCATTCTTTTATGGTTTTAATCATACAAGTGTGCATCCCTGGACAGTGTAATTTGTCCATTTTTAAAAACTCAGTTTGTCTTTTAAGTATCTGTAGCTTCCCTTTCTTCCTTTTCTTTATACTTTGTCTATTGACAAACTCAGGCCATTTGACCTGTAGAATTTCCCAGACTGAATTTTGCTGATTGCATACTCAGTATAGTTCAATATGTTCTTCTGTCCTCTATATTTCCTAAAAATTGATAGCTACATCCAGAGGCTTTATAAATTCAGATTCATTCCCTTTGGCGGTGGTGTGTTCATTTACATTTGTTAGGTTGTAGTGGTGTCTTGGATTTTTTTTCCTTTTGATGTTAACAGCCACTGCTGCCCAAAGCTTAGATCCATTATTAATTCATTGAGAGTTGCAAAATGGTGTTTTAACTCTCATTTTCTTTTCATGTATTGGCTGGAATAATTTATAGTTTATATAAGAAAGGCAGAATAAATGCTCGGGTTTTAAATTTTTTTCTGGCAACTTAACTAGTTCTGTCCCTTTGGACAAGTTAACTTAACCTATCAGTTGCTTCATCTGGGAAAAATACCTTATTTATGGGTTTATTGGGGTTAAATGTGAAAATATAAGGTGTTAGTATACTGTAGGTGGTTAAGTATATGGTAATTTCTTTAACATACTATTTCACTTAACCCCTCTGACAGCTCAAAGATGGGCAGTCACAGTGGTGAACTGATGGCCAGTTAGCACAGCCTGTCTGGATCCTTCAAGTCTGTGGTTAAGGAGGAATGGTATTTGTTCTTTGATCATTTGGGGGCTAAGTCTCTGGCCAGTGATAACTGAACGTTCCACCAGAGTAGTTTTTTGCTTTGCCAAGCCTTTGGAGTCACATTCATACCCCCTGAATGGTCCTACCCAGTTCTGTGGTGGTGTGCAGTACATTGATTGCCTTGATCTCCCACCCTCCAGCTACACAGCCCCCTAGTGTTTTAGTTTGTTCAAGGTTCTCCTGTAACCTTAGTAACCCATGAGTCTTCCTAATGGTTATCAGTATCACCACTATTAACATACTTGAGTAGCACTTTTTAAAATTTTTATTTATTTTTATTTTTGGCTGTGTTGGGTCTTCGTTGCTGCGTGCGGGCTTTTCTCTGGTTGTGGCCAGCGGGGGCTACTCTTCGTTGCGGTTCATGGGCTTCTCATTGCGGTGACTTCTCTTGTTGCGGAGCACGGGCTCTAGGTGCGTGGGCTCAGTAGTTGTGGCTCGCAGGCTCTAGAGTGCAGGCTCAGTAGTTGTGGCGCATGGGCTTAGTTGCTCCGTGGCATGTGCGATCCTCCCAGACCCAAGGCTTGAACCCATGTCCCCTGCATTGGCAGGCACATTCTTAACCACTGTGCCACCAGGGAAGCCCTTGAGTAGCACTTATAACATTTCATATATTGTATAAAATATAGCATATGGCACATAGTAAGGCCTCAATAAACTGGAAACCATTGTTGGTTTTGTTGTTATTGTTGTTAATATTATATCTTCTTTTTCCCTCTCACATCTTACTTCTCTTCAGTTCAACAAGCATTCTCTGAGTGTTTCTAAGTACAAGGAGCTAGGGACATACATTAGTATAAGAGAAGAGTATAAACCTGGATATATCCAGTATCATTGTTATAGATGCCTCTCTCTTTGTATCTATATCTGCTGCCATGTTTTACAGGGACTAGCTTGACTACTCCAGCTTAGAGTGCCTTGCAGTCTGTTGACCTAATCTGGAGCTCCAGTTCCCTGCTTCTCAAATTTCCTTAACTGTCTTGGTGAGGCCAGCCTTAAAAGGAAGTATAGTCTGGAGAGGTATAGATGTCACTTGAATACAACCTTTTACATAGAGGATTTTAGATTTTTGCTTTTTAAAAGTAAAGGCAGACTGCCTGCATGGGTGAATTCACATATCTACCTCTAGCAAAACAAATTACCAGTGGCGGTAGTCTTCTCCATGTCCAACAGAAGAGCTGGATAAGACCCTTATATTTGGTATTGTCTACATCAAACTCCTTATTTTATAGGCACAGGTTTTGGGGAAATGACTTGCCCAAGGTAACATGGCTGCTTAGGGGTGGAGTTGGCCATTGAACCAGGTTATCTAGTTTGGTATGTTTCCACTATGCTGTATCTTTCCTTGAAACTGAATTTATTATCTGTATTTCTAAATATGCCAGCAGGTGTCATCCATAGAAGTGCAAAATAAGTGGCCCCCTTCCTATAAGAAAGTTAACCCCAAAAATGGAGGAAATTTAAGGGAGTAGAAAGGTAAATGAGAAAGTCAGAAGTTCAAAGAAGGCTTAGTTTCTTTTGCCCTTTTGACTATGGTTATTACTTTTCAACATAAGGTCAATTTGGAGCTCTTTCATGGGACAATTTGATTTGGTTGCATGTTTTCATGCATATTTATGGATTTATCTATAGATGTGACTAAATTTCCTGCTTGTAAAACTTTCAAATTAAAGTGATGTTTTCTAAGCTCATCTTTTTTTCCCTTCCTTTTCAACTGTTTTAAATTATAAAAGTGACGTTTGCTATTAAAAAAAAAGATTCAAACAAAATAAACATTTCAGTTAAAAATTAGTACCCCCCCCACAAATGATGGTCTCCTTTTATATCTGTTAACAATGTGTACATATTCTTTTATAGCTTTAACGTTTACATACTATGCTTATCCATTTATGTACTATACGTATTTTTATACATTAGAATACATGGCTGGACTCCATTCTTTTTAATGGTTGCGTTGCATCCCAAAAGCATGAATCTGCTATAATTTCATCATTCCCTGTTGTTGAGCCTTGGAAATAGAATTCATCCTGAATCAAAGGGTGGTACCCATTTAATTTTTTGATAGGTACTGCCAAAATGACCTCCAGAAAGGCTATATAGAATTGCCATTTCCACCGAAGTGTTTGTGAGTGTCCTTTTCTCCACCTACATTTGCCAAAACAAGATACAGTTGGTCCTTTTAATTTTAACCAGTCTGTTGAGCGAGAAATCACATCTCCTTGTTTTGATTAGCATTTTTGTAGTTACTAATAAGGATAAGCAAATGTTTATATCCTCTGCAAATTACAAGTTCCCTTTTACTTGGTTTTCAATAAGATTGTCTTAGTGAGTTTTGGGTGTTCTTTGTATATTAGAAATATTAACCCTTTATTTTTCCTGTTGCAGATATTTTCTATGGTTTGGAATTTTTATGTAGTCAAATTCTTTTGTTTATGGTTTCTAGGTTTCACATCTTTCTTGGGAGATCTTTTCTTTGCCAAGATTACAAGAATAATTCCCTGCGTTTTATCTTCTAATACTTTTTTTTTTATTTTTGCGGTACGCGGGCCTCTCACTGTCACGGCCTCTCCCGTTGCGGAGCACAGGCTCCGGACGCGCAGGCTCAGCAGCCATGGCTCACGGGCCCAGCTGCTCCATGGCATGTGGAATCCTCCCGGACCAGGGCACGAACCCGTGTCCCCTGCATCGGCAGGTGGACTCTCAACCACTGCGCCACCAGGGAAGCCCCTTCTAATACTTTTTTTAAAAAAATTTATTTATTTTATTTTTGGCTGTGTTGGGTCTTCGTTGCTGCGTGCAGGCTTTCTTTAGCTGCAGCGAGCGCGGGCTGCTCTTCGTTGCAGTGCGCGGGCTTCTCATTGTGGTGGCTTCTCGTTGTGGAGCCTGGGCTCTAGGCACGCGGGCTTCAGTAGTTGTGGCATGTGGTCTCAGTCGCTGTGGCTCGTAGGCTCTAGAGCGCAGGCTCAGTAGTTGTGGTGCATGGGCTTAGTTGCTCCGTGGCACGTGGGATCTTCCCGGCCCAGGACTCGAACCCGTGTCCCCTGCACTGGCAGGCGGATTCTCACACACTGCGCTATCAGGGAAGCCCCTAATATTTTTTAATAGTTTTTTTTTAAGTTGGAATTTGGCCAAGTAGCAAACTGGGTTGGTTACTTTTTGCTCTATAGGTTTTGAGAATAATTCAGGTTGTTCATGTTTAATACCTTTAACATTTGTCTTGAACTGAAGGCATAGTGTTATAGACAGTGTTTTAAGGGATCTTATTTATTATATTTCCATTTTACACATGTTTGAGGCCCAGATTGTCCTAAAGTCACAAAGTCAGTTTGTGTCAGGGAACTAGAGTGCCTTTGCATACTATTCTTACAGTTTTAGCAAACACCTTTCAGTTATAAATGTTTTAAAGCAGCAGATTGTTCACATTGTCTGGTTTATTTAAAGAACATTGGAAATGACTGTGCCGGGCTGTATGTAGTGGTGTTTAAATTTACTCAAACAGAGCCAGTTTAGTCTATATGTTGGGACATAATCTTTTTTTCTAAAGGCTTCGTTTTAAAGCTTTCTTATCAGTGAACTAGTTTGATCCTTGTAACAAACCTGTGAAGTTGGAATTGTTCTCAATTCTGAAAGGAGTTTGCTGCCATGTTGATAATTGCTATAAATAACTTATTAACCATGTAAAAGAATCTTTGTTCCTTCCAAATTCATTAAAAGTAGCTCAGAATAGTTGAGGTACACTTAAAATTTTTGATTCTTAAGTGGCATGGCCCGAACATTATTTAGTAGACTAACCTTTGGAGAACTATAACTAACTTGAGAGTGAGACCTGGAACTTCCTAATCTTGTCATCAAAGTTAAGTTTATGTCCGTAATTAAGGCAGACAGTTTGGAGATTAATAAATACTTTATGTTCTTCATATGCAGATAACATGTAGAAAGGCTGGGGAAAAAAACAGCTTTTTTTGGCTCTTGATCGTGTGTGTGTGTGTGTGTGTGTGTGTGTGTGTGTGTGTGTGTGTGTGAGAGTGATACCCAGCATAAGATTGCTGCCCTTAGATTAATCTGGAGCTAAAAGAAATAAGACATAATAATATGGCTTACTCTTCGCCAGGCACAATCCTATGAGATAGACTGTGTTGTTTATTTTACAGAGGTTACTGACTTGGAGTAACTTGTCTGAGATTATACACCTAGTAAGTGGAATTTAAGCCCAGCTTGACTCCCAGGCTTTTCCATTCTGTTGTTGTCCTCTATTTCACTTTTACTTTCTTCCAAGTAGTATTCCTCAGTTTCTACTTTTAAATTAAAAAAAATAATAATCTTCATGTATGGTAGCAGATAAATACTAAGTTCTCTCTTCCCGTCATATAGATATATCTTTTGTCAGAATATTTTAAGGCATTAAAACCTAGCTTTTATTTAGAAATATACTTAATCTAACCTTTTTATGAAAGGATTGTGCCTTTTCTACCTGTCTTCAGGATACAGAACTAGAGTATTTTATCCAGGAATACAGAATTCCCCCTTACATAGAGGAGGTTTAATTTTAGAGATGCTGAATATTTCTTTATAAACCTAGGGACATGAGAGAATTGGAGCTGAATAATGCACAAGGGTTGGAATTCTGTTTCTTTGGTTTCCTGTACTGTCTTTATTGTATTTGACAGTGGCCTGTCATGTGGCTTTAAGGGAAATACCGTACGCCTGTGTTTCATAAATGAAAGTGAAAACACTGTAGTGGCTAAGCACACAGTGTCTTGGAGATATTTCTGGGGGTGATAGTTCCTAATGTTTTTCAGGTCACAGATCTCTTTAAGAAGCCAATGAAAGCTATCAACTATCTTCTCAGAAAAATACCCACATAGGTGAAAATTTTCCATAGAATTTAGGATTTTTGTGGTGCTCCCTCAATATAGGACACAAAGAAATCTAAAGATTTCTCCAAGTGTCATTAAGAGGATGTCCAAATTGCTGTTGTTTGTGCTTATATTTCCTAGTGTGTGTGTGTGTGTGTGTGTGTGTGTGTATTTTTTTTCCTAGACCAAAGCATTATGCCCAAAGGTGAAAGCTGGGCTAAAATTGTTTCACTTTCGCTAAAGGTGTACTCTGCTTTATGCAACTTTAATCTCTAAAAATCCAAATTTTTTTAAAAAGCAAGAAGATTATGGTTGGTGTTACATAAGGATTTATCCAATGTAGTGTGTTGATTTTGTAATTGGTTGTGTTTCCAGCTTTGCTTTGACCACTAGGAAGCTGTAATTTGTATGTTTTGTGTACTGGCTTTTTGTTGCTTTTATATTACGATTGCTTCTAGTCTTCCTTTTTCTCTGATTTACACCTGACCATCTCATAGCACCTATCACAATGCCCTGCATGTAGCATATTAATAACTATTTGTTGAATGAAAGATGAAGATTGAATGAGTTGTATAAATTGGTTTTCTCAGTTGAAAATGTCACTTTAAAAAAGCGTTTAAAGTGATTTGGAATTTTTAGCTTTTTTAAACATTCACTGGGTAGTCATTCATTCATTTATTAATCTACTAAGTGACAGTTCCTATGCTGGCAACAGGAATGCAAAGATAAATAGAATCCCACTCATGCAGAACTCACTCTAGTGGGGAGACTGACATGTAAATAAAGAGAGGTGTGTTGATTGAGGGTATGTGCGGGATACAGTGGGGACACAAAGGAGAGAGTGATCAGTGTTACTCTGGGGGAGGGGATATCTGAAAAAGCTTGACAGAGGAAGTGACATTTAAGCTGAGCTCTAGGGAATATATGCAGGGAGCAGCCATTTTAGCAGAGAGAACAATCTGAGTCAAGGTATCAAAGGTCTTGAATGGTAGGGAAACTGTAAAAACTTGACATGGTTAAAGCGTGGGGAGCCAAGAGGAATATTATGTAATGTCATGGCCCTGGTAAGAGAGGTAAGCAGGCACTAGGTCCTAGAGGTCTTGGATACTGGTTAGGTAAGGAGTTTACACTTGATGTTGTAGGTAGATTTTGAGTTTGAGGGAGATTGCTCTGGGAGCAATGTGGAGGATGGAATGGGGGAATCTAGCAAGATAAAGTCTTAATTTAAAATATTTCTAATTTATGAGATTTTCAAACATACACAAAAGTTTGCAAACAGTATAATGAACCCCCATGTACCTGTTACCCAGCTTCAACAGTTGTCAACACATGGCTATTCTTATTTATATCCCATTCCCTCCCCCATTATTTTTAAGCATATTCCTAAATGAATCACAGATTGGCAAAGCATAATTAACAATATATAACAAAGTGGCTCTCAAGTCTGGCTGTGCAGCCAAATCACCTACACAGCTTGAAAAAAAAAGTTCCCACCTCTTATCTATTGAGTCAGATATTTATATGGCCAGACATTTTTCATTTTCAAAATAAGCTAGAGTTGAGAACTCCAGATTTAATTTTTAAGTAAATTATTTTAAAGATATTTTAAAATTAGCATTGACTTCTGATGGATGTGTTTTCCTGAACTCACTGAATGCTGCCTGTGGCTCTTCTGAGTGAAGATCATCTATTAGATAGTGGCAGGCTTTTGTGTGGTTAAGTTGTTGACAATTCACTAGAGCATATTAGTTTAAAGGCTGATGTCTTAATTTCCTGTTAGAGATGGGCAAGACTGAGAAGTACTTCCATCTTTGAAATTGGATGTGATGAGATAGGGAATAATCCATCATTGTTACAATTGATCTTTTGCACCAAATCCAACCACAAGTAAAGATGGGGATGGGAGACAGAGCATTCTTAAAGGGTAGACTAAGATTATTCCAGAGCACCAATTTAAAATGTGTAGACAAGGAGTCTCTTCCTCTCCTCCTTAATAAGCATAACTTTCACACAGGCATTGCCGTTTTTATTTTTTTTTCTTAGGAATGCTAGGAAGGGAGGTCTCCTTGGCATGCTGCCATTTCCTCTCTGCTGGCAAAACTGATTTACAACTTTGGTGAGCCCTATTTGTTGCCTGAATTCTTTTGATACCAGTTTCTCTCTCTAAGTAATTGGGAGTAATGACCAGAAGGATAACTCCTGGATCTGCAGCTTCCCAGGACTGTAGGGTAGAGGACGTGTAGGGGATGACTTCTCAGTCATTGGAGGTGATGCTATTCTCACCTCCAAAGTCAGTGTTGGAGGTTTCAGATTCTTCCTCCTCGGTATCCCTGCCCTTACTTTGAGTATACTGCAGTGCAGAAAAGCACCAAGAGCAAGCATGAAAACTTATCTGAGGTATAGTGTTTTCAGATTTTGAGGGAGAGACCCTGTCGACGTATTTCTGCAGATAATTTCCAGATTTGTCTTGGGTGAGTAAAGGCTATACCTCATTTGCTTTATTATTACATCTTACTATCAAATGTCCAATAAAATCTAGGTCAGCAGTTCTCAGGGTCATATTTTATGTGGCCAGGGACAGGGATATCGGTGTCTGTAGGAGGGGTGTAGCGGGGTGGACTGTGCATACATTTTGTGTACTGCAGAGTTGTGGAGCAAATTTGGTTTGAATCTAGGTTCTACCACTTACTGGGTATGTGGCTACTCTTGGCCTCAGTAAACCAGGAATGATCTTCATCTCCAAGGTGTTATAAGGATTAGAGATAATACATAATAGGTGGTCAGTAAATGTTATCTGTTGTTATTATGGTGATAAATGGGTTCTCAGAATATTTGGTGGGTATTAATGTAAATAATCAGAAACTAGACTGGATGGAAAGGCCTGATAATCAGGTGGTGTCCCCTTGTCCCCTTTTACAAATCAGTCAGTGTGATGTCTCTGTCTCTAATCAAATGGTCAATAGCAGGCTGGGTTTCAAGATTCAGCTTGCTGTTTCCTGACATGATGGACGGTCTGGGCATTTCTCACCCGAATTTACTTTCAGAGACTGCAGAGAGGCAAAAGGCAAATATAATTAAGTATTTTGCTTTGTAGGACGTTGGAGTTTAGTATTCTCTAAAGCATTACTTTAAAACCACCATAATGCTTTTCCATGATTTCAGTGGGAATTTTAGGCTGATTTTTGTTTTGTTCTTTTTGTTTTTCATTTAATTAGCCAATATTTATTGTTTCCTGTAGGAGCTTAGTGTACAGCTAAGCTGTGAACAAAACAAATAGGGAAAATGCCTTCATGGAGCAGACATTCCCATGGGTAGGCTGACTCTGATTCATCCACACTCCCATACGTGTGTGCAGCATTTCTTAACCTACCAATAATAAACCAAATCAATAAGTACTGAATGCTTGCTGTGTGCCATACTTCAGGATTAACCAGCAAGAGGTATAGGAAAGAGGCTCCAAGAGCCAACAGCAGCCAATCCAAGACATTTGTTTAGAGAATATTTTTCTTAATTTGATGCATGCCCTTTGGCTCAGGGGCCACTGTTTTCTACCTTAAGAAAAATTGTACAAAAGAAAAATTCTCATTATAAATGGATACATGATTATAGAAAATTTGGAAGGCTCGGAAAAGCATGAAGCATAAATAAAACTGTGTTATCCTGCCACCTAGAGGCAACCACTGATAATGTTGTATATTTCTTCCCTTCCCAAGGTTGGTTGGTTGGTTGGTTGGTTGGTTGGTTGGTTGGTTGGTTTTCTTCCTCACCCTGTGGCATACATTTTCTCATTAATGTCAGGGAGTGATAGGTACAGGGTATAGTGTGAGCTTGTAGGAGGGACACTCAGTCAAGTTTTAAGAGATTAAGAAGAGGATTGTCCTAATTCTGGTTAGTACTATTTGTGCTGTTGAAAACCCACGTAAGTGTTCACTATGTTAAGGTGAAATAGTGAGATTCTAAATAGTCCCCTACCCTCAGCTTTCTTAGGGATTTTCTTTCCATTATCTCCTTTTCCTCTCCCTTACCCCTCTGCCTTTCAGTGAGACCCCATAATTTTCTGCTTGTATTTACAATCAGCCTTTTCAAGAGTGTTCTACACATGCCATCTATATTGCCACACTTCCTGTTGATTCCTTGACTCATTCCAGTTTGACTTCCTTTCCAACCACGCCACTGGAACTAATGCTTGTCAAGTTATCTCTAGTCCCAATTTCAATGGACATTTTCCTGGACATACCTCATTTTGACATTTGACCCAGTTGATCAGCGTTGCCATCTTGTGTCTTTCATGATGCCGTGATGAACTAGTTTTGCTTCTACCTCACCAGCCTCTCCTTTGCTGGATTCTCCTCCCATGACTTCAAGTACTGTCTGTATGCTTACAATCACAGATTTTTTTTGTCAGTGCATACTTCTTTCCTGAACTCAATTCTATAAATATTTGCATATCTATCACATGGAAGATGCTGTGCTAGATGCTGAGAGCTTAACACTGTAGAAAATCAAACCAGTTACACTAATTGATACTTGCAATGAGAGAAATAAGTAGGGTTACTATCATTAAAAAAAGTAACAGACAGCTTTAGGCAGGTTGCCTTGGGAAGCCGCTTTGGGTCTTAGTTTAAAGTCAACTTATCAAATAGAACTAGGTGTGGGAAGAATGAGTGTGGAGCAGAAGCATTCCAGTAGGAATAGCACCTGTAACGGTCTAGAGGCCAGAAACAATTTAGAGTGTTCCAGAAACTAAACGGAAAGACTAATGTGGTTGTGCAGAGAGGAGATTGGAGAGAGTTCCAGGAGCCAAATCATGCCAGGGCCCTCTGGGTCATGGTTAGAATTTGGAAATAATTGTAGGGAAAATGTTGAAAGGTTTTAAGCAAGGAAGTAACGTGAGCTGATATATGTTTTAAGAAGATTACTTTTGCTGTCTGGAGAATGGATTGGATGAAAGTGAGTATGGAAGTGGGGAGATCCATTATCCATATTTCACAGTTGAGAAAACAGAAGTGCACATACGCTGATTTGTCCATGCTCATACAGTGAGTAAGTTGATAATAGCAGGGATTCTAACCTGGGTTTCCTGGTTTGGAGCCTGTGTTATAATCTGGTGCTTCTCAAACTTTAATATATGATCTTATTAAAATACAGATTGATTCTTCACGTCTGGGTGGGGCCTGAGATTTTGCATTTTTAATAACTCCCAGGTGATATCAGTGCCGCTGATCCTTCAACCATACTTTGAATAGTAAGGCTAGTCCACCACTGTACTCAACTGCTGTTGACCCAGATTTGGAACTATAGATGTCCTCTGCCCTTAAGCTAATTTCAATATTGAAAGTCATTCTAAATTTGATCAACCGGAGGTGATTACTACAGAGTGAGTTACCCTTTAAAGAGTGACTTCCCTCAGTGTATTTTAATTGTACCCTCTTGTCTTGATGTAAACCCTATAAAACCAAGATTCCAACTTCAAAGATAAGTGAAGTTGGGGGGAATGAAGGAGTGAAAAAAGAAATGGTTAATTAAATGGAAGTATTTAAGTGTAATGGTAATCGCTACAGATGGTGATTCATAATAATTCATTAGTTTTCTGAAAGTTGATCTTTCTAACCTGAGTTTAGGAAGAAATATTATGTGTAGAGATTGTTTGGTGCACAGAGTTCTGGTCTGACCCAACAAAGGCAGTAGGCTATTTCCAGGGATTTGTTTAGAATTAACTTCTTTTTGTTAGAGACTTGTTTATGTAATGGGATTTTCATCTGTTTAACTTCTAAGCATTAGGTAGAACTCATTCTCTAGTTACTGTTCCATCATTAGTGAGATTGATAATATCTCAGCTTTTCACCTTGTGTCCCAGCTTCCTCTCTTACAATATTTTTTTTGAACAATAGGATCCAACAGTGTAGAGGAATTTATCACAAATTTGTATTTTCGTCTGTAAGCATTTATTGTTGTAAAACTAGTAAATAAAGTGAACAGCATGTTATTGAAGCATGGACTTGGGAGTCAGAAGGGCCTGGATTTAGATCTTGGAGCCAACATTCACTAACCAGGCAAGGTTCTGAATTTCTCTGAGCCTCAGTTTTCTATCTGTAAATGGGGAAAGAACTTGGCTTGAATGGTGAGGATTGTAGGAAAGACAAATATGAGGCCCCCGAGCAGCATGTCTCAAAGTGTATTCTTTGGGATTCTTAAATTGGACTCTCAGTAGATGCCACCTGGAGGGAAAATGTTTGTGTCCTATTAAGTTTCCTTTACCCGGGATTTCTTGGAGCTGTTAGTAATGTCAGTCAGCCATGTGACTGTCCTAAAGGAAGAGAAATTTGTAACATTTCCTAAATTACTGGAACCTAGTCTTCATGGAGCAAGATGCTCTAGAATGCTTTGAGAAACACTAGCCTAAGTATTATCTGGTTTGTAGTGGGCAATCAAAAAGTATTCTCCCTTCCTTCTGTGAAACCAGCTTAGAAATAGAACAGGAACAAAAAAGACTTGAATTTTCTTAATTGATGTCTCACATATCTTCCTAATTGATATCAGGCAGTGATATCTTTCTTTTTTAAACTACAGGTATTTCTTGCAACAAAATTATAGAGGCCAGGTTAACATTGTACTTGTTATGGGAACGTGTGCTTGATCATTCATTTGTTTTGGCTTGTTTTTTTTTATTTGGGTGTCTATCATCTGAATCTGTTTATGAAAAATTTGGAACCTGAACAATGTGGAAACTGAAAAAGCCAAATGCACTTGCTCTTCCAGAACCTTGACAGCTAGAGCATAGGCATGGGACCTCAGCTTGACCAATCAGATGCTCACACTTGGGACAGTGCATCTAGAGCCACTGATGCAAATACCTGAGACCGTTTAGAAATCATACTGCCACCAGCAGTAGCTTCTAGGCATCCAGAGTCCGGTGTTGGCAGCATAGGCACCCCCAACTAAGCTGTGTCTGTGGGAGGTCTTTGGCTGTAGTTCCAGGATGCCTAGCTTCCTTGGTTCTGTCTGTTTTCTGAATGTGGATCTCTAAGCTTTCCTATTGATTGCGTGAGCTATCAGTTACCCTTCCAGTAAATCACATTTTTGCTTTAGTTAGCCAGAGTCTATTGTTTTCAACCCAGACCCTTGAATGGTACAGAATAAGTCAAAATAGCTTTAGTTAAAGTGAGATACATATTTGTGTGAAGATTTTTGCCAGTGACTTCATCTACATTTTTTTAAACCAGTAAAATCGTTGTGAGTTGGTTATTTGCACAAGTTTTAGTCTGTGCTCTTGGTCTGGAGGATTTTTTTTTTATTGTTGGGTTTTAAGAGTTCTTTATATATTCTAGATAGTACGTATGGTTTGCAAATATTTTCTCTGAGTAGATTTTATAGTTTTACATTTAAGTCCATCATCCTTTTTTTTTCTTTTTTGAGATGTAATTGGCGTTTAACATTATATTAGTTTCAGGTATACAACATAATGATTCCATATTTGTATATATTGTGAAATGATCACAATAAGTCTAGTTAACACCCATCACCATAGTAACAATTTTTTTCTTGTGATAAGAACTCTTAAGGTCTGCTCTTAGCAACTTTCAAACATATAATACAGTATTAACTATAGTCATCATGCTGCACGTTATATCCTCATGACTTCTTTGTTTTATAACTGGAAGTTTGTGCCTTTTGACTACCTTCATCTGTTTCACCCACCCCACCCCCCAGCCCCTGCCTCTGGCAAACACCAATCTGTTTCATGTATCTATAAGTTTTGTATTTTTGGTTTTTGAGGGTTTTGTTTGTTTGAGATTCCACATATAAGTGAGATCATACAGAATTTGTCTTTTCTCTGTTTGGCTTATTTCGCTTAGCATAATGCCCTCAAGGTCCATTCATGTTATCGCAGATGACAAGATTTCCTTCTTTTCTGTAAGACTGAATAATATTACATTTTATATATCTTTAATATATATAAAAACATAAAATGTGGTGTACATTTTATCTGTCTACAGCCACATTTTCTCTATTCATCCATCAGTGGACACTTAGGTTGCTTCCATGTCTTAGCTATTTTAAATAATGCTGCAGTAAACATGGGAGTGCATATATCTTTTCAAGTTAGTTTTTTTCATTACCTTTGGATAAATATCCAGAAGTGGAATTGATGGATCATATATTTAATCTTTTGAGGAACCTCCTTACTGTTTTCCATAGTGGCTGCACCAATTTACATTCCCACCAGCAGTGCACAAGAGTTCCCTTTTCTGCACATCCTTGCCACATGATCCATTTTGAGTTAATTTTTATATAAAATATGAGACTGAGGTCAGAGTTCATCTTTTCGCCTATAGATGTCTACTTGGTCTGGCACCATTTGTTGATAAAAATATCCTTTGATTGTCTTGCTTTTTCACCTTTGTCAAAAATCAGTTGGGCATATTTGTGTGGGTCTATTTCTTGGTTCTCTATTCTGGTCCATTGGCATATGTGTCTATCCCTCCTCTATTACTGTGTATACAGTCTTGACTACTGTAGCTCTGTGTGTGTGTGTGTGTGTGTGTGTGTGTGTGTGTGTGTGTGTGTGTCTTAAAATTGGATAGAATGATTCCCTCTCCTTTTTCAAAATTGTTTGAGCTATTGTAGTTCCATTGTCTTTAATATGAGTCTTCTTAGTCCATGAACATAGTGTATCACTTCATATTTTTAGGTCTTGATTTTCTAAATCAACATATTGTGGTTTTTAGCATACAAGGCCTGTACATGCTTTGTTATTTTTACGCCTAAGTATTTCAATTTTTTTTTTGAGCAATTATGAGCGGTGTTGTAAAGTTTTGAGTCCACATGTCCATTGCCAGTATACAGAAATATGATTGATCTGTGTATGTTTACCTTGTATCCTACAACTTTGCTGAGATCACTTGTTAGTTCTGCGGAGTTTTTTGTAGACTCCTTGGGATTTTTATACTTAGATAATCCTTTGTTACCTGCAAATAAGGACAGTTTTCTTTCTTTCTGATCTGTATACCTGTTACTTCCCTTTTTTTACCTTATTTCAGTGGCTAGAACTTCCAACACTGTGTTGAATGAAACTGGAGAGAGCAGACCTTCTTTGCTCCTAATTTTGGAGGGAGAGAATTCAGTGATTCGGTTTGTATGGTGTTGGGGCTAACTGCTACTTCCTGTAGCTGAGGCAATGTAATAGCCTTCCACAAATGACTACAGCCACAATGATGTGACAGTCACTTGCTCTAAGTAATTGGTGTGAGGTTTTGTGAGACAAAGCAAACCTGAGAGTAAGTGTACAAGTAGCTCACTTATAGTTTCCACTACATGTATCAAATTGTTGCCAGGATCCTGTTGGCCTCATTTTAGATATTTGGAAGTTGTTGGCAGAAGGCATCTTGCTTATTTTCTCTTAGATGCTGAGGTAATTCTTTTAAAAAGTAATCTGGAATCACATACCTTAAATGTGAACTTTAGAGGGGAAACATCTTTTTTTCTTCAGGAATGATCCCTACAGCAACATTTTAGAGTATATTCTGGATTTCGTACCAACTCTTTCTGAATGCCCATTGGTTGAATGGATGCCAGCCATACAGACAAATACATGTTATTTCCAAAATACCGAGCATGTTGGACTAACTCTAGACCAAAAGCTGCCTAAAATTTATACTTGTGCTTGGTCAGCTTTATATTATGCCAGCCTTCTTGGAGGAGGGACATTGACCCCCAGTGACTACTGTATAGCAAATACATTATTATAGGTAAAGAGCCCTGCAGTTCACCTCTTCCTTTGCATATGTGCTAGTTGCTAATGGAGGAAACCTTTATTTCTTCCTGTGCCTTGGCCGGAGCATCTTGATGGACCTTAGTAAAATGATTGTGTTCTGTGCTCAGGATATTTCTAGTGGGAATCTTATACCTCATTTTCTAATGAAAAAAATAAAAGTATTTTGTTTCCTTTGTTCTTATGACATAATATATCTTTATGGGTTAAAACAGTAAAAGATACAGAAAAGCACAGGTAAAACAATTCATACATAATCCTTTTGGTTAGATTAAATTAACATTTTGATGCATACCCCTTCTAAGCTGTTTTCTTTAAACATGGGTTTATACTATTTAATGTGTTTTGTAACCTTTTTATTTCACCAGGAACAGCTTTGCTGTTATGTAATTGTGTGCAGTGTTTTTAACAGCTGTGTAATAGTCTGTTTTAAACCAACCCTATTTTGGATATTTGATCCTTTTCACTTCTTCACTGTTATACATGGTCATGCAGTATGGATTCTTGTTATTAAATATTTATATACATTCTTATGATTTTCTTTGGGTAAATTCCCGGAAGTGGAATTGCTGAGTTTTCCAAAAAGCTGCAGGATATGGTGAATTTTTCCATCCTGAGGTGTGTTAAAACATTTTACTCTTACTTTCAAGTATGAGTTTGAGAGGTCAGGGTGGGGGGCATTTTAATTTTGGCTTAAGTTGGTTACAGGCTTGTGTAACTTGAATGTGGGCCAGTTTTATTTGGAGAGATTGTTTACCACTCCTTACCTGGTATCTGTGCCTCTGAGTTGGCCTGCATCATAACTCCAATTTTACTTTAAACATTTTGCATGCTCTTTGTTCTATATTGTCTATGTCCAAGCATGTAGAGCTCAAGCTTGCAGCTTTAAGTCTCACTTTTTGGGGAATTTCTTTTCAGATCATAAAACAGAAAATCGAAAACATGAAAGTAGACAGGACTAAACTGAAAAAGACACCTACTGAGGCTGTAAGTATCCAAAAGTTTGCCTGTTTTTTCATTTCAGAAAAAAATCTTTGCCGTCAGTTCACTCATATTGATCTTCCAAATATATCATCACTTATACACACACAGTGCAGTAAAACAGCAACTTGTCTTGAAACAGTCAAATTTTCTTTTGAACTTCCCTTGGTTAAAAAGGTGAATAAGCTAGTGATCAGTGGAGAGTGAGCACTAAACAGTTTATAGCTATATGTACCTGAAGTAGGCTGTCTGGCTGCTTTTTCTGTGCATTGAAAGGCAGCATGGTATAATGGAAAGAGCAAGTATGGATTCAAATTCTGTCTGTATTTGCGGGATCTTTCTCAATTTTGTTATCTAGAAAATTAAAATGGTAACACCTTTCTCACTAGATTTCTTGTGAGGCCAGTGTTTTAGCTTTCTTTATTACTGATTCTTAATCATACAGTTCAGCTTAACCTATATTAACCTGTGTATTGGATGGCCATGTCAGTTGATCCTCTGTCAGCAGTAGAAATCCCAGCTTCTGTCCAATATTCTGTTGGCCTGCTTAAACTGCATTCTGAAATTAAGACAGTATTGTATTGTTATGACACTCCCATAGACCCCATGTGCTGTAGTTCAAGGAGCACAAGCTTTGGAATTAGACATGGGTTTGAATCTTACTAGATTTTTGTGTCTGAGAGTTAACTTGCCTGGTTTCCACAGCTGTAAAATGGGGTTGAAAATTCCTCCCTCCTTGATGTGAGGCAGCTGCTCAGCAAAGTATCTGGCACATAATTAGTTGGTTCATTTTCTAAATACAAGCCACTTGGCTTTTTAAAAACTGTAACTACCTGGCAAGTATCACCCAAGGGTATCACTATTGATATTTATTCCAGTATTGCATGGGCAGTTCTCCTGCCCTTTTCATTCAGTGTTATACTAATGAATATGAGAAGTGCTGTCTTCGTACATCCTCTCCAGCACTGCAGATTTATCTTTTAAATTTTTGTTAATAGGTGGAGAAAAAATATTTCACTGTTCTGATTTGTATGCATTAATACATATATTTCCACATTTATTGGCCTTATATTAGTTGTCTGCTCATGCTGTTTTATTTTGTATTTGACGTTGTAACGTCAGTTTCTTATTGAATATGCCATACATATTGAGTATATTCATTTTACATACCTGTTCATTTCCTTTTCATTTTGTTTTTGATATGTTTTGGCATCTAGAATTTTCGACAGTTAACATACTCAAATTTTTTGGAAACTGAAGAGCAAAAAGAAAACTTGCCTGAAGTCATTTAACTTCCAGGATAATTCAACCTTGTAGATAATCAGAGAAATTCAATATCTTTTTCTTTTACCTAGTAGATTGTTAGAGATTTGTTGTTGGAGTCACACTTATGTACAGATTCCTGGCTTATTTCAGTTAGCATAATGCCCTCAAGGTTCATGCATATTGTCACAAATGACAAGATTTCATTCTTTTTTTATGGCTGAATAGTATTCCATTGTATATATGTACCACATCTTCTTATCCATTCATCGATGGACACTTGGGTGTTTCCATATATTGGCTATTATAAATAATGCTGCAGTGAGCATGGGGGTTCATATATCCTTTCAAGTTAGTGTTTTCATTTTCTTTAGATGAATACCCAGAAGTGGAATTGCTAGATCATATGGTAGTTCTGTTTTTAATTTTTTGAGGAACCTTCATACTGTTTTCCATAGTGACTGCACAAGAAAGATATTTATTGATCACTTTATGTATCGGCAGCTGTGCAGAGGATTTTTTCCCTAGATTTGACATCTTTATTGGAGCAAATCAATATAAACCATGGCAGTTGGTATGCAGCCATTGAACTGGCAAGTGCTTTGTTTTGCACTACCATGAGTAAGGAAAATCACACTCAGTTTGCATTTATGCAGCAGGGACAAGACGGTAAAGATATACTTTTGTCCCTGGTGCCTTCTGCAGACTACAAGGTCCATAGGGATCTTGATACTCCTGATAAAACAACGCGGTGCTGGTACGTTAAATTGATGCTGTTATGCTAACTGGGGCTTGTGAACAGAAAGCACAAACACTTTAGATGCCTTAGGCATGTGTGCCAGAGAGTGCCCTTTGAAGGTTGAGGGCCTGCCACGTCAGGAAATTTTCTAGGGGTTCAAAGCTCTGGGAAGTGTCAAAATTTCCCTTCTAAAGTGAGAGACATGTTTTTGCACCTTGTACCACACACCATGAAGAAAGAGGAACAGTGTATGGGGTGCCTCTTTGGATTTTGGAGCCAGCATGTATTACATTTAGGCATGCTGTTTTGATCCATTTACTGGATAACTTCTAAAGTGATAGTAGTGTTTGGATCTAGAGAAGACTGCAGAAGGTTCAGGCTATGATGTAAGCTGCCCTACTCCGTGGACATTATGGCCTAGTAGATCCAGGTGTCTGACTTAAGTGTCGGCCAAAGATGCTGTGGGATGCCTCTGGCAAGCCCCAATAGGAGAATCACAGCTTAAGACCTAGGGGGTAGAGTTTGGCCGTGCTATTCTCTGCCAACAGCTATTCTGACATGCAGAAAAGCAGCTTCTGGCTTGCTACTGGACCTTGATAAAGACTGAATGCCTGATGATGAGATAGCAAATGATTACAGGACCCAAATGTTTGTCATGAACTGGGTGTTATCTAACCCACAGAATCATAAAATTGGATCTGCATCGTTGCAGTCCATTAGAAATTGAAGTGGTATATTTGATAGTAGGCCCAGGTAGGTCCAGAAGGTACAAGTGAACTGCATGAGCAGGTGGTTCACACTCCTTTGTTATCTGTTTCTACTACTTCACTACCTCTCCCTCAACCTGTATGACTTCAAGGAGAGGAAGAAAAAGTGCAGGTCTGGTTTGTTGAAGGGTTTTATGCCAAGAATTTTGCATGCCTTTAATTACCACAGAAATTTGAGATAGATCTTAATAATGCTTACTTTAGAGAGAGAAAAGGTTTCAGACTTAGCTTAAAAAAAATTTGCCCTTAAGCCCCTATTGTTCCACGTTCCATTTTGGCTGCTGAAAATGCCCCTAGTTTAAATCTCACAACATTGCTGGGTAAATAGGTCACGTTAAGTTCATTTTGCAGAAGAGGATGCTGAGTTTCAAAGAGGTAGCTTACCAACTACCTAATTCTAAAGTCCATGCTCTTTGTAACAGTAAGCTGTCTTTCAGTATTTAAGCTCCTATTATGTGAGATAAGTGCTTTATGCAAACACTTGAGCTTCACATTTCCAAGGTGGTTCTTAGGTCTTTTTTCTGGTAAGAAAACTGGCTAAGAGGTTGGATTTGCTCATGATCAAACAACTTTGTAAACATCAAGCGAAAAACTGAACCCAGATTTGGTTGGTTCCAAATCTAGGCCCATTCCTAGAATACCATACTGCTTTACAGAGTCAAAGAGCAAGTGTAATCACTTCCAGCTGCCATCCATTAGTAGCAGCATCTCTGTCCCAGTCTCTATCCCCCCCGCCACCAGCTCCACTTTTGGAAACTTACTATGAACTCTGAATCCACACCTTGTTACCTGACAAACAGGCCCTTTCATCAGTAAAACAGAGCAGGAATATATGGAAATGGAAACCCCAAGTAAGAATGGAGTCCTAGTTTTACACAGTTCAGAAATTCTTTGCCTCCTATAATTGGACGGTTTAATGTTGCAGAAAAATATAGCTAGTGCTAATCTTCACCTTTGTGAATTCACTAGGGCTCCTCAGTGTTCCTCTAATTGAACATTTCTTATCAGGCATTCTGGTTAACTTTCAGACTATGATGCAGATTCCTTCATTTTGTTTTTATTGATATTTAGCTTGTTTCCTTTATTTCTGTTGTCTGTACACTTCCAAGTAGTTTGTCTACATCTACAGGTTCATCCAGGTTTTAAAAAAATACACAGATGGATTGTTTCATTATAAGATTTCTGTATTAATCTCAAGTGATCATCTGGCAAATTTCCACTTAAGTAGTGCGTTCTATCAAAAGTTAAATCATTGAGTGTGTTGACATAAGGGTTTTTTTTTCCTATTCTTCCTTGTTGTGTCTCCCTCATACTCCAAAACACCCTTTTGTGAATACCTGTTTGTTTTTCTCAGCCTGCAGACTGCAGAGCCTTAATAGACAAACTCAAAGTTTGTAATGATGAGCAACTCCTCTTGGAACTGCAGCAGATCAAAACATGGAACATTGGAAAGGTATGTAAACCCATACTCCCAAAAGAGAAACCAAAATGAGGTAGCCTCATTCAGCAATTACTTAATAAGCATCTAGTGTGTGTCTGGCACAGCTCTAGACCAGTAATTTTTAGCCTGTGAATGGTTGCCAAGGAAATTTTGAAAGAAATGTAAAAGGAAAATTTTGCTAGTCAAGGATGAAGAATGTTTATACAGGTGATGATAAAGAATCGCAACCACAAAATTCCTTTAGTTTGACTGACAATATGAGTTTGAGATAGTCTCAGGATTTTTACTCTTAGCTTAAAAGACTCTTCTTTAGATAACTCTAAAAATGAGCACTTCAGATAAAGTGGATTCTGGCAGGGAAAGTCCTTGTGTTTTTAGACCTCAGAGGTAGCCAGAATTCTCCTTTTGAAGACCTAGCTGTAGGAGTTTTGTGGTGTCTCCCGGTGTTAGCACATGTATGTTTTTTGTTTTTTGTTTTTTGCGGTACGCAGGCCTCTCACTGTTGTGGCCTCTCACATTGCGGAGCACAGGCTCCAGACACGCAGGCTCAGCGGCCATGGCTCACGGGCCTAGCCGCTCCGCGGCATGTGGAATCCTCCCGGACCGGGGCACGAACCCGTGTCCCCTGCACCGGCAGGCGGACTCTCAACCACTGCGCCACCAGGGAAGCCCTACCTTATTCTTATATCTTCCTCTTTCTCTTCCCCTCTCCAGTGCGAGTTATATCACTGGGTGGATCTGTTGGACCGCTTTGATGGAATTCTGGCAGACGCTGGACAGACAGTGGAGAATATGTCATGGATGCTCGTGTGTGATAGGCCAGAAAGAGAACAACTGAAGATGCTTCTCTTGGCTGTGTTGAACTTCACAGCCTTGCTCATTGAGTACAGCTTTTCCCGGCATCTGTATAGTTCCATAGAGGTAGGAGAGGTTCAAGCCTATGTGATCTGTTCTTAACTAGAATTGTTCACGTCCAGAATAAGGAAATTGTTCTTTCTTTCTGATGATTCTTTCCTTTTCATTATGGAGTTCTGGGGTTTTCAATGTCAAAGACAATGGTAGGATGTTTCTTGGCTAAAGATACCCTTCACAGGGTTGATGGGAAGGTTCTTTATTGTCACCTTCACCTTGCCTTTTAAGATTTAAGGAATTAATGAGAATGTAATACATGTATTGATGTATTCTTGGGAATTTACAGGAATTGATCTTGGTCCCAGGTTATCAGAGCAGCCCCAAATTACTTTTAAAATATTAGACATAATTTGATTTCCTTGACACATTACTGCACTTACTGCTTTTCTTTTAGTGTGCTTTTTAATTTCTTCTCCCCCTCCCCAAAATGTATATTAATAGCATGCTATGTATTCTGTTTTTTTTTAACATCTTTATTGGGGTATAATTGTTCTACAATGGTGTGTTAGTTTCTGCTTTATAACAAAGTGAATCAGTTATACATATA
Source organism: Globicephala melas (assembly GCF_963455315.2). NCBI lineage: Eukaryota > Metazoa > Chordata > Mammalia > Artiodactyla > Delphinidae > Globicephala > Globicephala melas. The sequence continues at coordinate 81,596,036 of NC_083335.1, forward strand.
CATACGTTCCCACATCTCTTCCCTCCTGTGTCTCCCTCCCTCCCACCCTCCCTATCCCACCCCTCCAGGCAGTCACAAAGCACCGAGCTGATCTCCCTGCGCTATGCGGCTGCTTCCCACTAGCTATCTACCTTACGTTTGGTAGTGTATATATGTCCATGCCTCTCTCTTGCTTCATGCTATGTATTCTTAAAAAGTAAAGTGGGCACAGGAATTAGTGAACTTTTGAATTGGTCAAAAATCAGTATAAGAAGAAACTCTCTTCCTTTAGCCTAACTTTAGAGTTTTTATCACTTGATTTAGTGCCCTGTTGTTATGTGTTACTTTTCCTAAGTCTTCATTAAAGAAACAGAATCAGAACAAACAGAAAGTAAATGGTTTAAGAAGAGAAGTGGAATAACTGAATTAAAGACCTAGTGCCTAAAGTTTTAAGTAGGGGATGGCTAAGCAGTCTGTTGAAGATGAAGTAGATAAGCTGCAAAAGGAAATCCATAGCCTTCTGTGGATAATCAGCAACCAGAAATACTTTGGTTCATTTCCAGCTAAATTACATACTGATTTTAACACTAAGCAAATGTTTCAATATATTGGTGAATTTTGATTGTATTAAAAAGCAAAAATAGTTACTCTCGGGTTATTGTTACATACACTGTATTGTAACAGTCAAAGGTGCCACCAGCTGTTGTTATTTTTAGTTTCTATATGAAGAGCCCTGTGTTTTAATTAATTCCAATTTTGTATTTGTTGTAAAGGATACAGAAGGAGCATAAAATTATCTTAGTCTATACTTTTAGTCTAGTTGGAAACTTAATGTTCTTGAGTTCTGCTATGTATTAGAATATATTACATTTGTCTCTTTTGTAATCTGTTTCTTCCTGTGGAGACACCTATGTAATTTTGAACTGTTCACATTTTTTTAACTTAAATTGGACTTTCTGGCTTGCTGCCAGATTGTAAGCTGCTTGGGCATAAGGTTACATGTTGTAGGTGCTCAGATATTTATAAATTTTTTTGTATTGTTAAACTTCTTGATAGCTTTATAAATCCATGGCATTTCAAGTTTTCAAGGTCTTGTATGCCTGATACCATGAACTTGCCCCCCCCCCATTTTTGTCCCCTGTAGCATTTGACAACTTTATTGGCTTCTTCTGATATGCAAGTGGTGCTGGCAGTCCTCAACCTTCTGTACGTATTTAGCAAAAGATCAAATTATATCACACGCCTTGGATCTGACAAGAGAACCCCACTGCTAACCCGGCTGCAGCATTTGGCAGAGGTGAGTCATGGGTGAAGAGTTGGAAGGACACAGAAGTTGGACCCTGTTATTCCTTTTCACAGATGTTTCTTGCAGTGTCAAAATGAATAGGAATCCGTAAGTTAACTTTACTGGCCTAATTGAGTAGAACTATTGGGGCCCATTTAACTAAGTTACCCCCAAATCCTAGGAAGTATTCTCAATTTTATGAAGTAATTTTGAGGGATTTCATGAATCTCTGCTCACAAAGAGAATCTCTCTTTGTTCAAAAATGGCCACTTCTCTTCTGGAAAGAAAGTTTAGAATCCGATTCTACTTGGAGGGAAATATTAGCTGCAATAAAAGATCTGGATTTTGAGTCCTGGCCTACCTTATTAGCTCTGATAGCAGTTTTCTCATCTGAGAATTTAGTTATATCTACCTTAAGAGTATTTTCAGAATAAAATAAAATGTAGGGTTCTTAGTGCTGTGCTCAGTAATTGGTCTGTGGTGGTAATGATTGTTAATTGAAGGCAAAAAAGCTCATGTTAAATTCAGCTTAGTCAAACTATTGTCCAGTGTTTGTAGAGGCAAACTGATAATGCATACTCAGGTTTGAGAGAGGTAGCCATTGCTAGAAAGCTTTCTTGGAAGAAAGTTGGTAGGGCTAACTTTTTAAAAGCTGAATAATAAATGGTTACCTCACAAGTCATACAACTCAAGTTTCAGGCTATTGTTAGGTGCATGGTTACTTTAAAATCATTTTTGTGTGATTATAAGTGTAACATGTATTGCAAAAATTCTAGGATGTATAGGAAAGTATAAAGAGAATGTTAATCACCTGTTATTCATCCAGATGGAGCCTCCCTTAGAATTTGAGCATATTTTCTTGGATTTGCAAATACAAGATTTTTTTTTTTTTTTTTTTTTTTTTTTTTTTTGCGGTACGCGAGCCTCTCACTGTTGTGGCCTCTCCCGTTGCGGAGCACAGGCTCCGGACGTGCAGGCTCAGCAGCCATGGCTCACAGGCCTAGCCTCTCCGCAGCATGTGGGATCTTCTCGGACCGGGGCATGAACCCGTGTCCCCTGCATCAGCAGGCGGACTCTCAACCACTGCGCCCACCAGGGAAGCCCCAAGATTATTTTTAACCATTTTCTCACGATAGTTTTTTAGTGACTCAGTTAACCCAGTGATGTGAGCCAGTTGTGACTATGCACAGATATTAGTGAACTGCAAATGTAGCAGAAGTTCTCCAGGAAGACTTGAATCAGTTAAAAGCCAGTTGGTTGATTTTTGTGAGGGTCTGGGTACACTGGTTCTCAAACTCGAGCATGCATGAGAAAGAGTCGATTTATTAAAGCATAGATTAGTCTCCCTCCCCTGTCTGCTCATACCCCTTTACCTCAATTCCTGCAACCCCCATTTCTGATTCAGTAGGCCTAGGGCAGAGCCCAGTAATGTGCATTGCTAATAAGTTTCCAGGGGATGTTGAGGCTGCTGGTCCAGAGATCATACTTTGAGAACCATTGGTTTAATCTATCCTATTGGGCAAAGTTACAAAATCTTACCAGATTCTTATAGTTCCATCTCAAAGGCATCTAGACCTTTTCCCTGATACCTGAATACATACCCATTCTTGAGCAAATCCCATCTAGTGAGATGGTGTCAAATATGACATGGTTGATATAAATGTTATTTATTGGGTGTCTACTTGATTGCCAGGATCATATGGTAACTGTGGAGTAGGTGAGGACGATGAGATTCCGAAGTTATATTATTTTTAGGAAAAGCCCATGGGCTTTTAGCCCCTGATAAAGTGTAAAATGTGATAACTGCTGTTTGTAGAGTTGATTAAGCATGGTTTATGTTCCAAACCTGGGTGTCAGCCTGAGACCCAGCTCCTTGAATCCACACCCAACTCTTCCACTTGATAACATTCAAGAAGTATATGGCTAATCCTGTGCTGGATATAGTATAAAACATGTTCTTTTCTTTAAAAAGCTCACATAGTAGTTGAGAAAGTGATATAGGGGCATAATTAAAAGGACAAAGAACTAGTTATTCTTAGTACTAACTAATAAGTACCCTTGAATCTTAAACATTCCATAGGTTTATCTTGTTGGCTGCAAAACAAACATAATAAAAATATGTGCTTAGTATTTAAAAATTTTGGAAATGTACAGAAGAAAATTTATCATAATTATGTGTCTACTCTTCACATTTTGGTACATTTTCTTAGTCTTTATGCATATTTACATAGCTGAATGCATATAGTATATGTAACTTGATATCCTACTTTATTTACTTAACATACTAGCATCAGTGTTTTCCCATATTAACTTTACATAATTTTGTAAGAAATGTTTCTTTGTATTTAATAATGGTAATATCTCAGAAATGTCACAACATCACAGACTTTCATGAATCAAGTTTGGCTTGACATGGTCTTTTAAGGATCCCAGCTTACCACAACTTTCTTATCGTAGGCACTTGATTTTTATTAGATTACAAAAGATAGATTTAGTGGTGACAGTAATAGTTGAACTATTCTAAAAAACAGTTAGTTGTGACAACAGAAGAAACAAAAGGAAAATAAATGTGGAGATACATAGCCTTTCGAGCTTATTCTGCCTTGCAAATTCAGATCCTTGGTTTGACTTACCTGTCACCCCTATGTGGCATCAAGTATTTATATATCCCTTGTCCTCACAGTTTTCAGCAAATTCCATGTTTCTTCACTGGAAGTCCTGGGAATAGCCAAGAAAATATTGAAAATGAAATGAGGAAGTACTCTTCCTATTGGGTATTAACTTTTTTTATAAAGCTAAAAGTAATTAAAATAGTGTGGTAATAACAGTGGAAAATTTCCAGAAATGGATCCAATGTGTAAGAATCACTAAGCTTAATCATTTTTAGCTTTTGATACAAAGTGAGAGATGTGCAACTAACTGTTCCTTTTACTTGAATACTTAGAGGCCCTTGTAAGTTTATTAATTGGCCTAATTTCAGTATTATTGTGTCTCAGGGAACAGAGAGGCCTGAGGAGAGGGAGAGAGATGGTAGAACAGCCAGTCAGTGGAGCAGTCAGAACACATTTTTTTTTTCCATTAAATTTGCCATCTTGTATGGGCATGGTTCATGGCACCCCAAAATAATGACAATAGTAATAACAATGATCACTGATCACAGATCATCATAACAAATATAATAATGATGAAAAGGTTTGAAATATTGCAAGAATTACCAAAATGTGACACAGTGACATGAAGTGAGCAAATGCTGTTGGAAAAATGAAAAAACCAGTAGACTTGCTCAATGCAGGGTTGCCACAAACCTTCAGTTAAAAAAGCAGTATCTGCAAAGCACAGTAAAATAAGGTATGCCCCTGTGCATAGGCTCAATTTTGAGGTAAAGATCAGAGAAATCAAGTAACTTGTTCTGGTCGTTATTGAAGATGAACAGAATAGCTGTCTTAAATCTTTCCCTTTTCACTGGTTCCTCCTATATGTATATTTTAATAGTTTTTTTTTAATTAATTAATTTACTTTTTGGCTGTGTTGGGTCCTCGTTTCTGTGTGAGGGCTTTCTCTAGTTGCGGCAAGCGGAGGCCACTCTTCATCGCGGTGCGCGGGCCTCTCACTATCGCGGCCTCTCTTGTTGCGGAGCACAGGCTCCAGACGCGCAGGCTCAGTAGTTGTGGCTCACGGGCCTAGTTGCTCCGCGGCATGTGGGATCTTCCCAGACCAGGGCTCGAACCCGTGTCCCCTGCATTGGCAGGCAGAGTCTCAACCACTGCACCACCAGGGAAGCCCTATATGTATATTTTAAAAGAACAAGCTTGAGAGAGCAAGAACATACTTTTTTTTTGGTCAGTGTAGCTAAAGGTTTGTCTATTTTTGTTGATATCTTCAAAGAAACAAATTTGGTTTAGCTGATTCTGTTTTTCTATTTTGTTTCATTTATCTCTGCTCCAGTTTTACTATTTCCTTCTTTATGTTTGCTTTGGGTTTAGTTTGCTGCTGTTTTTCTAGTTCCTTAAGGTAGACTGTTAGGTTACTGATTTGAGATCTTTCTTTTTTAAATGTTGTAGGCAATTAACAGCTGTAAATTTCCCTCTAAGCACTGCTTTATCCCATAAATGTATCCCATAAGTTTTGATATGAAGTGTTTTCATTTTCATTCATCTTAAGGAATTTTCTAATTTCCCTTTTGATTTCTTCTTTTACCCATTGGTTGTTAACAGTATATTGTTTAATTTCCATGTGTTCGTGAATTTTCCAGATTTCCTTCTGTTACGGATTTCTAATTTCTTTCTGTTGTTGGAGATGATACTTTGTATGATTTTATTCTTTTTTAGAAGTTTCTTAAAGTTTGTTTTGTGGCCTAACATATGGTCTATATGGGAGACTGTTTTGTGTGTACTTGAGAAGAATGTATATTCTGTTGTGGGGTGGATTGTTCTATATATATGTATATATCTGTTAGGTCTAGTTGATTTAATGTTCAAGTCTTAGTTTTCTTGTTTTTTGTCTAGTTATTAATGTTTTCCCTGTGTATTACAACTGACATCTTCATTAATGAAAAGTTAGTTCAAATTAATACCAACTTAGTTTTAAGAGTAGACAAAAACTTTCCTCCTATATAGCACTTTCCTCCCACTGTATGTTGTTGCCACAAATTACATTTTTATATATTGTGTGCCCATTCAACATAGATGTAGAATTTACTTTTTTATGTAGTTGTCTTTTAAAACACTCAGAAAAAAAGGAGTTACAAACCAAAAATACATTAATAATGCCTTTTATATTTACCTATGAAATTAACTTACTGGTGTTCTTAATTTCTTCATATGGAGTCAGGTTACTGTGGTGTGTCCTTTCATTTCAGCCTGAAGGACTCCCGTTTAGCGTTTCTTATAGGCAGGTCTGCTAGCAACAAGCTCTTTCAGCTTTTATCTGAGAAAGTGTTAATTTCTCCTACATTTATGAAAGATAACTGTGCCAGATATAGAATCTGATTGGCAGTTATTTTCTTTTAGCACTTTGAATATGTCTTCCCACTGCATTCTGGCCTCCATCGTTTCTGATGAAAAATCAGCTGTGAGGATCCCTTGTACATAACAAGTCACATTTCTCCTTCTGCTTTCAAGATTATTCTCTCTGTCTTGGCCTTTGACAATTTGATTATAATGTGTCTTTCTGTGGATCTGTGTTGTTTTATCTTGTTGAATTTCATGGAGCTTCTTGGATTTATAGATTCATGTCTTTTGTCAAATTTGATGTTTTGGCCATTATTTCTTTAAATAATCTCTTTGCCCCTTCTTCTGTCTCTTCCCCTTGGACTCCCATTATGTATATGTTGGTATACTTGGTGAAGTCCCACAGATCTCTTAACCTCTGTTTACTTTTTTTTCCCTCTATCTGCTCTTCAGACTGGGTAATCTCAGTTGACCTGTCTTCAGGTTCATTGATTCTTTTTTTTTCCCACCTTCCAATATTTATTTTCAAATAAATTTGTCAGAATTTTTATAAAAGTGATGCATGTTCAGTGTTGAAAATTAAGAAAATACAAAAAAGTATAAAGAAGAAAATAATAATAATCCTCAACCACCACCATGTAGAAAAAATAACTAACATTGTGTTTCATATGCTGCTTCCCCCCCCCCATGTAACCTATGGTGAGTATTTTCCCACAGCATTAAATATTCTTTGAAAATACTATTTTTAAAGTCTTAGCTTCTGAACCACCCTCCTGGTCCTCCATTGTTGCCCTTCTATGTCTGCTTGACTGGTGCCTCCTCTTCTGCTGCCTCTGAGTGTTAGAGTGGCCCAGGGCTCCACCCCAGGCTCTGTGTCTTATCCAGCTATCAATACATTTTGCCTAGGTGATCTGATCCAATTTCATGGTTTTAAGGACCATTGACTCCAAAAATTGTATGTTTTCCTTGAACCTCAAACTTGTATATTTACTGCCTTCTCAAAATCTCTGCTGGATATCAATTGTAATGTGTATAAAATCAAACTTTGACCTCACCTCACATTTCTTTCCCCCAGGCTCAGTCCATTCCAGATAACTGGCACCCTTGCTTTCCTGGACAGTGGCAGGCACACTCTTGCTGCAGGGCCTCTGCACAGCTACATCCCCAGTTGTCTCTATGGCTTGCTCCCTTATCTTCTCTAAGTCTTAAGAGCCACCATCTCAGTGAAGTCTTCCCTACCATCCTGTTTTAAAATTAGAACACCTACCGTACTCCCTATTACACTTTTCTTCATTTTTTTCTGTAGCACATATTACCACCTAACGTTATATATATTTAATTAAGTTCATTGATTCATTTTTCTCCCTGCTTACATCTGCTGTTGAACCACTCTAGTGAATTTTTCATTTCTGTTATTGTGCTTTTTCAGCTCCAGAATTTCTATTTGCTTCCTTTTTTATAACCTCTGACTTTTTATTGACATTCTTTGTTTGATGAGACATCATTCTCATGGTTTCCTTTAGTTCTTTTTATATGATTTCATTTAGCTCTTTAAGCATATTTTAAAAAGATGATTTAAAGTCTTTGCCTACTAAATCCAGTGTCTGGACTTGCTCAGGAATGGTTTCTATTAATTAATTTTTTCTGGTTTTATGGGGATATAATTGAATTAAAGCATTGTGTAACTTAAAGGTATACAACATGATGATTTGATACACTTAATATATTGCATAGTGATTACCACAGTAGAAGTTTGTGCGATTTGACCAACATCTCCACATTTCCCCCAATCCCCAGTCCCTGGCAACCACCATTCTAACCTCTATTTCTATGTGTTGAGCTTTTTTAGATTCCATGTATAAATGATACCATTCAGTAGTTGTCTTTCTCTGTCTGATTTATTCACTTATTAGAATGCCCTCAAGGTCCATGCATGTTGTCACATAAGGGGAGATTTCCTTCTTTCTTGTGGCTGAACAATATTTCATTGTGTGTGTGTGTGTGTGTGTGTGTGTGTGTGTGTGTGTGTGTATGTATGTGTATGTACAGCACATCTTCTTTATCCATTCATCCATAGACAGACACTTAAGTTGTTTCCATACCTTGGCTAGTGTGAATAACTTTATAGTAAATATGGGAGTGCAGATATCTCTTTGTCCTGATTTCCTTTCTTTTGGATAGATAGCCAGAACTGGGATTGCTGGATCATCTAATAGTTCCTTTTTTGAGGCACCTCCATACTGTTTGTCTTCTGTAGTGGCTATACCAATTTATATTCCCACCAACAGCGCACAAGGGTCCCCTTTTCTCCAAATACTCACCAATACTTGTTATCTCTTGTCTTCTTGAAAATGGCCATTCTATCAGGTGTGAAGTGATATATCATTGTGGCTATGATTCGCATTTCCCTGATGTCTAGTGATGCTAAGAACCATTTCATGTAACTGTTGGCCATTTGTATATTGTCTTTGGAAAAATGTCTATTCAGTTCCTCTGCCCATTTTAAAATCAGATGGTTGGCTTTTGTTATTGTTATTCAGTTATATCAACATGAGTTCTTTATATTTTGGATAGTAATTTCTTATAAGAAATTACTAAGGTTTGCAGATATTTTCTCCTATTTTGCAAGTCGTCTTTTCATTTTGTTGATTGTTTCTTTTGCTGTGCAGAAGTGTTTTAGTTTGATGCAGTTTGCCTTTGTTGCTTTTGGTGTCATGTCCAAATAATTGTCACCAAGACCAATGTTGGGGTGCTTTTACCCTGTGTTTTCTTTTAGGAGCTTTATGGTTTCAGGTTTTATGTTGAAGTCTTTAATTTAGGTTAATTCTTTTTTTTTTTTTTTTTGCGGTATGCGGTCCTCTCACTGCTGTGGCCTCTCCTGTTGAGGAGCACAGGCTCCAGACGCGCAGGCTCAGCGGCCATGGCTCACGGGCCTAGCCGCTCTGCGGCATGTGGGATCTTCCCGGACCAGGGCACGAACCCATGTCCCCTGCATCAGCAGGCGGACTCTCACCCACTGCTCCACCAGGGAAGCCCCAAATTTAGGTTAATTTTTTGGATGGTATAAGATAGGGGGTCAAATTTCATTTTTCTGTGTGTTATCCTGAAAACTGGTTATCCAGTTTTCCCCAGCACCATTTATTGAAGAGAGTATATTTTCCCCATTAATTATTGTCTCCCTTTCAAATATTAGTTGACTATGTGAAGATTTACTTCTGGGCTCTTGATTATGTTCTGTTGGTCTGTGTGTGTTTTTAATATGCTAATACCATACTGTTTTGATTACTATAGCTTTGTAATGATGTTTGAAATCAGGAAGTATGATACCTGTAACTTTGTTCTTTCTCAGGATTGCTTTAGTTATTTGGGGTCTTCTTGGTTCCATATAAATTTAAGGATTGTTTTTCCTATTTCTGGGGAAAATGTCATTGAAATTTTGATAGTAATTAAAATCTGTAGATTGCTTTTGGTACTGTGGACATTTTGACAGTATTAATTCTTCCAGTCCATGAACATAGGATGTTTGTGTCTTCTTTAATGCCTTTCATCAGTGTTTTATAGTTTTCAGTGTACAGATTTTTACCTCCTTGGTAAAATTTATTTCTAAGTATTTTACTGTTTTTTATGCTATTGTAAATGGGAATGTTTTATTTCTTTTTCAGATAGTGTATGGAGATGTGACTGATTTCTGTATGTTGATTTTGTATCCTACAACTTTACTGAATTTAATTCTAACAGTTTTTTGGTGGAGCCTTGAGGGTTTTCTATGTATAAGATCATATCATTTGCAAATGGAAATAGTTTTACTTCTTCCTTTCTGAATTGTATGCGTTTTATTTCTTTTTCTTGCCTAATTGGCTCTGGCTAGTATTTCCAATACTGTGTTGAATAGGAGTGGTTAGAGTGGGCACCCTTGTCTTGTTCCTGATCTTAGAGGGAAAGGGTTCACCCTTTCATCCTTGAGTATGCTGTTAGCTGTGGGCTTGTCATATGTGGCCTTTATCATGTTGAGGTATGTTCCTTCTATACCCCATTTTTGAGTTTTTATTATGAAAGGATGTTGAATTTTGACATTGCTTTTTCTGCAACTTTTGAGATGATCATGTGATTTTTGTCTTTCATTCTTTTAATGTGGTATCACACTTACTGATTTGCATGTGTTGAAACATCTTTGCGTTCCAGGGATAAATCCCACTTAAATCGTGGTGTATGTTCCTTTTAATATGCTGTTGAACTTGGTTTGCTGGTAGTTTGCTGAGGACTTTTGCAAGTTTGTTCATCAGGGATACTGGCCTGTAGTTTTCTGTTCTTGCAGTGTCCTTATCTGGCTTTGTTATCAGGGTAATTTTGGCCAAACAATGGTAACTTTTCAAGCGATGAGTTTGGAAGTGTTCCTTCCTCTTCAATTTTTTGGTAAAAGTTTGAGAAGGATTGGTTATTCTTTAAATGTTTGGAGAAATTCACCAAGGAAACCATTTGGTCCTGGAATTTTCTTTTTGGGGTATTTTTTGATTACTGATTCAGTCTGCTTACTCATTATTGGTATATTCATATTTTCTATTTCTCCATGATTTTGTTTTGTTAGATTATATATTTCTAGGAATTTATCCAATTCTTCTAGGTTATCCAGTTTGTTGACAGTTTGTTCATAGTAGTCTCTTGATGATCCTTTGTATCTGTGGTATCAGTTATAATGTCTCTTCTTTTGTTTCTCATTTTATTTATTTGAGTCTTCAGCCTTTTTTTCTCAGTGTAGCTAAAGTTTTGTCTATTTTGTTGAGTAGTTTTTTTTAAAAGAACTCTTATTTTCATTAATCTTGTCTGTGTTTTTTCTAGTCTCATTTATTTCTGTTCTGATCTTTGTTATTTCCTTTCTTCTGCTAACTTTAGGCTTAGTTTCTTTTTCAAGTTTCAAGTTGAGGTATAAAATTAGGTTTATTTGAGATCTTGTTTCTTAATGTAGGCATTTATTCCTATAAACTTCCCTCTTAGAACTGCTTTTGGTGCATCTCATTCGTTTTCATGTGTTTTGTTTTCATTTTCATTTGTCTCAAGATGTTTTTAATTTGCCTTTTGATTTCTTTTGACCCATTGGTTGTTCAGTAGTGTATTGTTTAATTTCCACATCTTTGTGAATTTTTCCAGTTTTCTTCCTGTTACTGATTTCCAGTTTCATACTGTTGGGGTCCAGAAAGATACTTGGTATGATTTCTATCTTAAATTTGCTAAGACTTGTCTTGTGACCTATCATATAATCTATGTAGGAGAATGTTCCATGTGGGTTTGAGAAGAGTGTGTATTCTGCTGTTAAAATGTTATACATATGCCTACTAGGTCCATTGGTCTAAAGTATAGTTCAAATCCAATGTTTCCTTCTTGATTTTTCTCTCAGTACAATCTAGCCATTGTTGAAAGTGAGATGTTGACATCTACTATTATTGTATTCTCTGTTTCTCCCTTCATATCTATTAGTATTTGCTTAATACATTTAGATGCTCCAACATTATAATGTCCATATAATTTACAATTGTTATATCCTCTTTGAATTGACCCCTTGATCATTCTATAATGACCTTAATTGTCTCCCATTACAGGTTATGAGTTAAAGCCTGTTTTTTCTGATATAAGTAGCTATCCCTGCTCTTTTGGTTTCCACTTGTGTAAAATATCTTTTTCCATCCCTTTACTTTGAGCCTATGTGTGTCCTTAAAGCCGAGGTGAGTCTTGTAGGTAGCATATAGTTGGATCTTGTTTTTTTTTCCATCCAGCTACTCTATGCCTTTTGATTGGAAAATCAGTCCATCTACATTTGGAGTAATTATTGATAGGCAGGGACTTAGTAATGCCATCTTACTAGTTCTTTTTTTGTTGTTTTGTATTTCCCTTGTCCCTTTCTTCTCTTGCTGCCTTTCTTTGTGAATGATGGTTTTTCATAGCAGTATGCTTTCATCCCCTACTGTTCGCCTTTTGTTGTTTTGTACTTCCCTTGTCCCTTTCTTCTCTTGCTGCCTTTCTTTGTGAATGATGGTTTTTCGTAGTAGTATGCTTTCATCCCCTACTGTTCGTCTTTTGTGTATCTAATCTAGGTTTTTGCTTTGTGGTTACCATGAACCTTACATAAAACATAGATATAATAGTTTTGGGACTTCCCCTGGTAGTGCAGTGGTTAAGAATCCACCTGCCAATGCAGGGGACACGGGTTCGATCCCTGGTCCAGGAAGATCCCACATGCCGCAGAGCAACTAAGCCCGTGTGCCACAACTACTGAGCCTGTACTCTAGAGCCTGCAAGCCACAACTACTGAGCCCACGTGCCACAACTACTGAAGCCCACGTGCCTAGAGCCCATGCTCCTCAACAAGAGAAGCCACCACAGTGAGAAGCCCACGCACCGCAATGAAGAGTAGCCCCCACTCACTGCAACTAGAGAAAGCCCGAGCGCAGCAGCAAAGACCCAATGCAGCCAAAAATAAATAAATTAATTAAATAAATTTATTTTTTAGAAAAAGATATAATCGTTTTATTTTAACACTGATAACAACTTAACTTTGCATCTGAAAAACTTTACTCTTTTATTCCCGTTCCATTTTATGTTTTTGATGTCACAGTTTACCTCTTTTTATATTGTGTATTCATTAACATTATTTTAGCTCTTATTTTTTTTTTAAATTTTGTCCTTTAACCTTTATCATCCATGGATGATTGTTTAAGACAGTGTTCTCCTCGGGCTCTCAAACAGCTGCTGAGAGTGGCTACAGCTGGTTCACAGGCCACTGCAGGGTCCACAGCTGGGACTGAGGTCTGTATGCCTCCTCCCAGGTCCCTTTGCATATGAGGCTGGTTTCCACAGCTCCCATAAAGGCACTTTTCTCCATGAATGGATGCCAAATTGTTGCAGGGGTGGGGGGTGCAGTGAGAGACATCTTATTTGGCCATCTTGCTGGCATCACTCCTTATGTTGCTATAATGGGCATTTTGGATATTATATGTGGCAACTCTGGAAATCAGATTCTCACCCCTCCCCAGGGTTTGTTGTTATGATTTGTCGTTGTTTGTTTAGACTTTTCTGAACTGACTTTGTAATTCTTTGTTTTGTGTGGTCATTGAAGTCTCTATTCTATTAGCTTAGTGGTCAGCTAGTTTTATTTGCTTTAAACTCCTGGAACCAAAATATCTCCGTCTTTGCCGGTGGGGTCTTTGTGTATGTTGGTATCTTCAACGTGAATACTCACTGTCTTCAGTACTCAGGAAGTTTACAGCTCTGACTTAGCCTTCACTTCTGGCTTGCATAGAGCCTGATGTCAGCCAGAGATGTGGGAACTTAGTGCTTTCTCAGGTCTTTTCTGAGAATGTGCCCAACCTTGGGCATACATGTGGCCTTCTAGATTCCCAGGAGTGTGTGGAAAGGGCTTTTCAAAGCCCTTATTCCCCAAAGCATTGCACGCCCCAGCCTTTCTTCCCAAGCTTTTCAGTTTGTCTGTTATTTACCCCAATTGTATGCCTCTCCCAGGGGACTAATGCACTTACTCTTGAATGTTTTCAACAAGTGCCCGCCCCACCCCTGGGAGAGTTCAGAATTAGGCAAAAATGATGGATATCTCAAACGCTGTTGAAAATGCAGGCTAGTTTTTAAGCAAGATTGTATGGCTGAGGTTTTGGATTTGGAAGTCAATAATAGTGTACAGTTGAGCCATTCTCCCCTATTACCTTAAGGGCTAGTACTTGTTGATGAGTTTTTTAGACTTTGTGGTGGCAGAGTATAGTAGTAGTAAGCAATGCAGAATCTTCTACTTTGCACTTTGGCTCATGTCAAAAAGTAAGAAACTGGAGAGCATGTAATTCCACCCTATGTGAGAGGTGAGCAGGCTGAGCATGGAAAGCACAGTACAGTACTGAAGACCCAATGGATCAAGACTGACCTTTCAGCAAGCCTGACTGACTGCAGGCATATAAAATACATTTGCTTGCAGGAGCTGTTCATGTTCTCAGTAGCATCCTCACAGAATAATGAAATTGATCTCATTGGAGAAATCACCTTTAGGCAGACCATCTTGCCTTGAGTCTTACTGAAGTTCTTGCTTCTCTTTGCTCCCTCTTTTTGTTTGACTTTAACATTGGATGTCTTCTCAACACTGTGTTCCAGGCAGCCACATACTCATAAATATTTTATACACAAAGCTACCTTAGGCACTGTTTTAACACTGTCTTTTCTCTTTTTCCAAGAGCTGGGGTGGAAAGGAGAATGGCTTTGGACTTGCAGAATGTTGCAGAGACTTGCATATGATGGTAAGTGACTCTTTGGGATATGGGTGTCTTTTGACAGAGCTGTGCGTGATCTGTTTTTGAGCCTTACTTTACAATGAATATATGGTATTTAAAGTTGCCACTTCACATCAGGACTTTTGAGGAACCTGAGATCAATTGAGATATAGCATACCTTTTCTAGAAATGCTTGGGCTCTCAATGTACTGGTGGTAAATGAAGAATCTCAGAAACAAAGTATATGATCATACCCATCTCTTGAGTAAGAAACTGCGTTTGGTGAGTCAGTTTGAAAGTGATGAAAAATCCCAGAAAGTACACTTCCTTGTACTTTTTTTTTTTCTTTTTTCTTTTTTTCTTTTTTTGTGATACGCGGGCCTCTCACTGCCGTGGCCTCTCCCGTTACGGAGCACAGGCTCCGGACGCGCAGGCCCAGCGGCCGTGGCTCACGGGCCCAGCCGCTCCGTGGCATGTGGGATCTTCCCAGACCGGGGCACGAACCCGCGTCCCCTGCATCGGCAGGCAGACTCTCAACCACTGTGCCACCAGGGAAGCCCCTTCCTTGTACTTTTTCACTGGAACTATCAGAACTCTGGGCAGTCTGGCATGATTTAAGAATGGCTGCTTGGAGAACAGTTCTGCCATTTTGGTTATTGAGAACTTGTAGTGTTCTGTGTGTTTTCCATGTTTACCCCTCATGCCTGTCCTGCTCATACCTTTAACCCATGTTTAGACTATGAACTCAGGCCATCCTCCCCTCTGCTTTGATACGTTGCTGTAGAACCACAAAGCACAACTGGATTATTATGATACAATTCCATGCCAAGAAGCAGCTGTATTTTCCAACAGATGTACTGCTTCTTTTATCAATTTGTCATGTATAGGACAAATGGCTGCAGTGAAATTTAGTATATTTATCTTAACAAGCCTTTTTACCCCTAGGAGAATGGTTCTTTTTCTGGTCACAGAAAACTACAAATAGAACAAATTACTTTCCCACCTTAGCTGGTATACTTTCTTTAGTGTACATTATATGAGTGGATATTGGGTAATATGAGAGGTGAATGTTGTCTGTTTTAATAATCAAAGCTATATAAATCTTAAAGGGTATTCAGTTTGGAATTCTAATTCTGAGAAAATTATTTTTCATCTTAAAGTTTAGTTGATTAATTCTGAGACTCCTTATGTATATCAAGCTTGTTCTTGGCCACTTGAGCAAAACAGTATGACATACTCTACTAGGCTTGCGTGATGTCTGTTGCCCATCTTGGTCTCAGCCTATATTAAGAAATCATGCATTCTTTTATTTATTGATATTTGGCATGTCATAGGACTTTGAAAACTTTGTGTACTTTGAAAGGAAGTAATACATATACATGTTAAAAAATTCTAAGAGTAGAAAGGGGTATACAGTAATTCTCCATCCCCAGAGGCAACCACTGCTACCGGTTTCTTTCAAAGATACGCTTTAATGGACATGCTCTTGCAGTCTTACTTTGTTTTTCATGTTGCTTTTCTAGAGTTAAATAGGATTTGTTGTCAGGGTCTGGTTTATATTGACTTGGTATCTACCTGTGCAGAAAAGCAGTTGGATATCATGAGAAATGATGTAGGATGGTATGGAAAGGAGTATTTAAAGAATTATGAAGGTAGGCCCATGAGGCATAGTTTGAATAAAATATTTCAAAAGGTGATTATATTCACTGAGATTTCCATAAGAGTGTTCTTTTCCATTCTCGAACTGGTACCTAGACCCTTGTATTTGTCCTTCATCCTTGGATTCTTATTAATTATTCGGGGCAGACTTGCCTCTCTTTTTCCTCTTGAGAATAGCTGCAGTCAAAATTGATCTCTTGAAAGAAAGAACAACTGATAACTTGAGTTATCAAGTAAGGAATATGAAAGCTTTTAGAGCTCTGGGCTCCACCCTCCTGATTCTGTGTTGTTACAAGACATCTGAGCTCTGCTAAAACAAGGAGTGAAGGCACTGTAGCTGCTGACGACACTGCTCATTCTGCTGTCACACTGGGTTGGACAAGTGGCTAAGTCCGAGGGAAGATTTAAGAGAAGATGGTATCTCATTCTTTCATGTGCTTTATACACAGAAATACCCACCCAGTGCAACTACACTACACTTTGAATTCTATGCAGACCCTGGGGCCGAGGTCAAAATCGAGAGAAGGGTGAGTCTCATTCACACTTGTTCTAATAAAGTCAGTAATCCGTAGCTGGGGTCAACTTTTCTAGGACTCCTCAGTAAAAAGAGGGAATGATGTTGAGCTACGTTGCTGCCCTTCCAAGCTAAATATATCCAGCAGCTTCTCAGGAATAAGTGTTCATTGTTTGCCCAGCTCTGATAGGTTTGAATCTTACTTACGTTGGAACTGCCAAAAGACAGGACTCTGTTTATGTGGCACTGTTAGGACTGGTGTATTTTTCTCAGTCTCAGTTGAGAATTCCACTGTTTGGTATAATAGTCTAGGTAGTGATCGGCTGAACTTTCTCTACTTAAGCCAGCCTGCAAGAAGTCTATGTATTGCTTACAAGGTCCTGCTTCAATTATCTGGACATTGCATATTCTTTGAGGAGATAGCAAAATTCACTTTGGTTTAGAAGTGGCCTAGTGAACAAGATCTTTTTTTTTCCTTTCTACTTAAAATATATAATAATGATAAATAATCTTTCTAGATTATTGGTGCCTTGAGAACAGCTCTAATGCATATTTAGAAAGAAACCATTTACATGGATTCACTCTACTGTGAATACAGAGGCTGTAGGTATTAAGTCAATACAGGTTAAAAAGGGATAAGGAAGAACATGAAATGTATCTGGCTATGTGCATTATATATTTAATCTACTGGTTTCAAAGAAGCTTTGCTGAAAATATATAAAATGAACATTTGGGGGGATTCTAAAGAATATTTTGATTTTTGAGAGCATTCAGTTGAGGCTTCAACCTAGGGGTGACATCTTGTTTTTCAGATAGCTCTTGCAGTCCTATGGCAGGGGGAAGCTAAGGTATACAGTGACTCCTAACAACTCTCCTATCTTTTTAATTTCAGACATCTAGTAACACACTACATTATATTCACATAGAGCAACTTGACAAGGTAAGAGGAATCTTTGACTATGGGTTAGTTCTTAACATTTGGTTCACTTTTTGTTCCTAACAGTTTTTTTTCTAATGTAGATTTCAGAAAGCCCTTCTGAAATCATGGAATCTCTTACCAAAATGTACAGCATTCCTAAGGATAAGCAGGTATGATATGTCTTAAAAATATCTAAAGGGTGTGGTTGTTATCCATATAGATCAGTGATATGTGCTGGGGCTGGGATATAGCATAGCAGAAAGAATGGAGTCAGACAGTGGGCAAATTAGCCTCCGTGGGCCTTAGTTTCCTCATCTTTTATGAGGCCAACACTTAAACTGACTTCCTAGGTTCTGGTGAGACTTTGAGGAAAACAGAAGCAGCCTTATTCACCATGAATATCTAATAAGTGGTGGTAGCTCAACACTTTGGATACCAAAGAAGAAAATCTTTAGTTGTGTTATTTTTTTCTGCTCATTGTAATGGTGATCAAATATTTGATTTGATTAATAACAATCAGAACTCTTGCCAAATGTCAAGTAGCCCCATGAGTAAGATTTAGCCCTTCCTCAGAAAGTATAGTCACCTTTTCCATTGGTTTCCTAATTTAGGTCTTATGTCTCTACAGATGCTGTTATTTACACACATACGGCTGGCCCATGGCTTTTCTAATCACAGGAAGCGATTGCAAGCTGTTCAGGCCAGGCTGCATGCAATATCTATATTAGGTAAGAGAATAACACCCTATAATTAACAGGCCCTGGTTAGGCAGTTTAGACTTGATTTCCTTTGAACTTCATCTGTCTTTGTTGCTATGGGGCTTATTGTATTTACCTAGGTGGCAAGTTAAATTGTAAAATTGCCAGCATTCCTAGTGTTCACTATATTCATCATCCTTGGGCTCCTTAATGTTGGATCAGAAAGAGGATATGATTGACATATATCACATAGGTTTAGTCTTTATTTGGGTGGGGCGGTTTTTGTTTTGTTTTTCTTAATGAATGTTCAGATAGTCGTCTTCCTCTGGGCCCTATTTTTCCTCTTGCCATTTCATCTTCCTCTTCTTTGGGAGTATAATTTTGAAATTCATTAAATAGTACTGTGCATTTTACTTTTAACTGTAGGGTGGTACAGTGGAAAGCACACTGGTTTTGAAATCAGTCCTGGGCTTTCGCCCTGACTGCAGTTTATTAGGCACCTGTTTATCCTTTTGGCCTCAGTTTCCTCATTTAATAAGTATTTTATAAGCTGATCTGAGGATTAAATGAAAACCTGTAAAGTACCTAGCACAGGCCAGGCACATAGGTATAAAATGGTAGCTCCTGTTAATATTACCATCCTTCATTATGTAATTACTTGTTTTTCTACTCTTTAAAACTATGAGTTCCTTGAAATGAAATTCCTACTATTCTATTTGTATTCATACCTAGCATAACATACCTAGCATAACTTCTGGTATGTTAGTGGGTACCCAGGAAATGTTTGTTGAAAACTGAATGTGCTCAAATCCCATTAGTTTGCACTTCAGGAGACTGTGTTCAGTATTACCTTTGTGTGGGATTTATTGGAAGTAGATTACATGCATTCTCTCAAATTTTACTACAGTGTCATACAAGTTTCTGATTTAGTCTGCAATAGTCCATAAATTCTGTTCTTTACAGTTTGTATAAGTGTTTCCAGTGTAAAACAAACACATGAAGAGACTAAAATGGAAGTCCTGGGTGTAATAGAGTTATCAAGTAGTGATGTTATAAAATATTAATTCTTCATTCTCTTTTGATTCCTGAAAATCTTTGCCCAAGACAATATCATTAATAGGAGAATCTGTCAGTTTGGTGGGTATTTAGAGCTTATCACTGTGTTTGATCCAGTCCTCTAGAATTCAGTGATTCTGCCCTCCATTGCTGGTGGGAAGGGAGTCCTTCCCCAGAACCAGTAGGTGCCAAAAGGTTTGTCATTGGGCAGTGGCTTGACCACTGCCTTCTTGCCTAAAGTGTTTATTTCTCCTTTTGCAGTGTATTCCAATGCCTTGCAGGAGTCCGCAAACAGTATCTTGTATAATGGGTTGATAGAAGAGTTGGTAGATGTCCTTCAGATAACAGATAAGCAGCTTATGGTAAGTATTTATTAATATTTTCCTGTGTATATCAGGCTCATATGTATTTATCTGATTTTTGGTTTTTCCCAGAGGTTAAAATGAACCCCAAGAGGGAAGCTTAGCCCTTTCCTCTTTGGATATTTCGCTGCAAATTTAACAAACGCAGGATTTTCAATGTTATTCTCAACAGACCTCCATCTACTCCAAGCAATTACCAGTAGAATAACTTAAATTTTAGAGTGGGTATTAGCAACTTGGTTCAGTCATCTACTTCTTATTTAACACATCCCATGTTTACTTTCTGTTTTCAAAGGAGATTAAAGCTGCTTCTTTACGAACATTAACATCAATTGTCCACCTGGAGAGAACTCCCAAGCTCAGCAGTATTATTGACTGTACTGGAACTGCCTCCTACCATGGATTTTTGCCTGTACTTGTGCGGAACTGTATCCAGGCCATGATTGGTAAAGTTTTGGTGGTTATTGTCCTAGCCACCAAGAGGAACCCTACCCTTTGCTTTGTCTGCCTTTGTTTAGCATCCTGCCAACTTAACACCAAATTCTGAGCTTGTTCTTTCTCTCTCTCTCTCCACTTCCCTTGTAGATCCTTCCATGGATCCATACCCTCACCAGTTTGCCACTGCTCTCTTCTCTTTTTTATATCATCTGGCCAGCTACGATGCTGGTGGCGAAGCCTTGGTCTCCTGTGGAATGATGGAAGCCTTATTGAAGGTGCTCTACTTGTTTTAAAAAATACATTTGTGGGGAAATCAACTAAGAGGGTACAGAGTTGTGAATGGTTTGCAGTGAGAACAGTTAGCATAAGAAAGCTTAACCCAGAAAATGTTATACTTAATTTCTCAAGTTTGGCCTTCTAGTTATCTTCATTAACAACTTTTAAGAGCAGCTATTTCCATTATTTAGAATTGCTCATAGTCCAGCATGATGTGATAGGAGGCCCTGGGTACTAATTAAGATATTGCCACATCTTATCGTGACCTTAGGCATGATAGGCTTTGCCATGTGCCTGGGCACTGGGCACCAGCTCTTTTCTCCCTGAATATTTTATTTAATCCTGAAAGGTAATTTATGTCCCTATCACCTCAGGAGGTTGAGTCTCAGAAGTGATAGAGCTATCATTTGGCAAGCACCAAAAATCAAACATATATTTTTTTCCTTCTATACCATGCTGCTTCTCTGAAACCTTAGACTGCATGTTTCCAGAAGAGCACATTATTTACAGCTTTGTGTCTTTTCATTTGATTGGTTTTACCTTTTTCTCTCCCTCATAGGTCATAAAGTTTCTTGGTGATGAACAGGACCAGATAACATTTGTCACCAGAGCTGTCAGAGTGGTTGACCTCATCACCAATCTGGACATGGCAGCTTTTCAATCCCATAGTGGACTTTCTATCTTCATTTATAGACTTGAGGTATACAAGGAGCACTTCGGAGCACTTTGCATATACTTGTATGTAGTGAGAGCTGAGCCTAGGAACTATCCTTATAACCCTAAAGAGCCATTTTATCCCTCTTGTTTTTAGAAACCAGTTCTGTAATCTGCCTGTGCTATTCTTTTGTTATAAATATTTTTAATCTCTGTTATTTATGTAGGATTATCTTACTGTTTTCCCCTTGATCGTAGCATGAAGTGGATTTGTGCCGAAAAGAATGTCCTTTTGTGATCAAGCCAAAGATCCAGAGACCCAGTACTACACAAGAAGGAGAAGAAATGGAAACTGATATGGATGGTAATTAACAGTTACTATAAGCATTGGTTCATTATCTTCTTTTTCCCAATAAAGTGTGAGCTCCGTGAGATCAGGTTACTGTTTTGTTCACTGCTGTAATCTCCAGTAGTGCCTGATACGTATATCATAAGTGTTTAAATATGTGTTAGGGAAAGATAAGGAGAATGTAGACACTAAAATGGGACCCTGTGAAACTACCTGGCCATTTTGAGAAGGAAAGGGAGAGGTGAAAAAGTTGTTGGGTAGGGAACAAATTTTAAATCATAAAATCTGAAAGATAGAAGACAAGGTATTCTTAATCTTGGGGTGCATCAGGTAAGTCCATTTTTAAAACTTCCCCCAGTTCGTAGCTCTTAATAGTACCAAAAATAAAAAACTTCCACAAAACAGCTTTCTTAGAATTTAATCTTATCTTGACGCAGGATGTCATTACATATATCTGTTATCATGCTAATAATAAAGGTATTAGAATTTTTATAATGCTTTCATTCTTTACACTAAATATACCTAAGTTTTCATTCCTTTTTTTCCCGAACACAATTAACTATGTGCATTGCTGCCCCTAGAAGCCCCTTTACCCAATTTCTATCTCTAGTCTACAGTGGGTGACTTGGCATTTGAGGTAATGGGTGTGGTCATGTGGTCCTGAGTGCTGATTAAAATGTGACATCTCCTAAATGTGGTGGTGTAGAAGACAATTTAAAGACTCACTGTTCACTATAAATCAGTGGTTGTCAAACTTTAGTAAGCATAAGAATAAATTAAAGTGCTTGCTAAAATAAAGATTTAGTGCAATGCTTGATTTAGTAAGTAAGACCAGGAAATCTACATTTTTAAAAACTAATCTTGGTGATTGTGATATACTCGTAGAGAAAATTGTATATTCACTGAAAAGCAGGTTAGAAAACCATGAGTTTGTGTTTCCTGTGTATAAGTAGGCACATGTATGTATGTTTGTGTATGTATAAAAAAGATTAGAAGAAAAATCCACAGTTGGTTGAATCCGCAGATGTGGAACCTCGGATATGTAGGGCTGACTATAAAGTTATATGCAGATTTTTGACTATATAGAGGGTTGGGGCCCCAACGTTTGTGTTGTTCAAAGGTCAACTGTATTTTCATTTTGGGTTTCAATATTCTAATCCTTCTCCATTTTGATATCATTCATCTCACCTTACGGAAAAAAATTGTTCTCAAATAACCTTCTCTTTGGTGGTGCCTTTTATTCTAATTTCTTTATCATAACTTTTACTTTAGTTGCAGATGTGACTATGGAAAGTAGTCCCGGCTCATCCATCCCTATGGAGCACCGGCTGGATGTTGAATTAAGGGCATCAAGTTCCAGCAGCACTAGCATCTCCTCTGGCCCTGGCCCTCGTCCTGGTATGTAGACGTGGAGAGACACAGCTGATAACAGTGATTGAATTACTAAACTAGTGAAGCAAGGTGCTTTGGGGGAGCTTAAGCAGTACATTTGGAGGTTTGCTTCTTATATCTGTGACTGTTACTTTGCCATTCTGGTATTCATTTTCTCGTATTAACATTTATTTCATAGCATTTTATAATTTTCCAACTATTCATACTTTGATTATTTTATCAAAACATCCATGTTTGAGGGCAGATAATATTCAAAATAGTAACTGAGGATCAGAGTTAATCTTTTTACTTTGTAATTTTTCTTTTTTACTTTAGACTTTTAATTTTAGTATAGGTTTTGTGTAGTCCTTGGTGATTTATTTTTTCCAGTTTTAAAGCTTAGGTAAATGTTCTTCCCAACATCCAGAGATTTCACTTCGCATGTCTGCTAGTGTTGCTATAGTGCATGTGGATCTAAAAATTTGTTTTATGTACCTGCTCATTGTACATAATGGTGAACCAGTATAATCCTCTTTCTCCCTTGCCAGGAGTCCAGTGTATTCCACAACGAGCCGCACTTCTGAAATCCATGTTGAATTTCCTCAAGAAGGCCATTCAAGACCCTGCTTTCTCAGATGGCATACGACATGGTATTTGATTCTAGATACTTTCTGGAGGGGTGTTTGATTCTCTCAAAAATTGGTCCTTTTCATACTTTTTAGGAAAAGGCCATGCCATTTTGAATAGCTTTTAGTCCTTTAGTGTCACTTTTCCTAGACCTAAGGATTGTTCGTTCAACTATTTAATAATGATTCACCTATTTTTTTTCCTTTTCCAGCTTTTGAATCTGTGTTCACTTCCAGCCTGCTACCCCACTCTGTCTCTCAGTGTCTGTATTCTTTTATTCTTTGACCTACTGTTAAAAGGTTATTGCATGGACAAGGAATAAATAATAGAATATTAGGAGGAGACAAGTGGAGGCCATTAAATTGGAATCAACATAGACTTTGCCACCGTGTGGTATATGTAATATATTGATCCATCATCCCCACCCATCAAACTACTACTGGTCTCATCATATTCTTCTTGATGTTTGCTTTTCTCTTAGTGATGGATGGTTCTCTGCCTACCTCCCTGAAACACATCATCAGCAATGCAGAATATTATGGCCCATCACTTTTTCTCCTAGGTAAGTGGAGTTGAATTTGTTCATACCAAGCTGGAATAACCTAGCAGTGTTCTCTGTATGTTTTATATCCTTGTAGAATTTTACTATCCACATTTGTCCACTGTGTGATTATGTATCTTTCTAGTTGGTGATGAAATAGAGAAAGGTCAGAGTCCAGTTTCAAATAAATATCCATTTGCAGTGTATTGTGTCGGGCAAATGTGATAACTACTACACTACAGAACTCTTTTTTGCAGTGTATTGTGAATCATTTGTAATCAGTAGTATTATTGTACACTTGGATTTTTGTGCTACACTTACATTGCAGGTGTGATAGGAAACATGTCTTTATTCAATGGTTAGTCCCTAACCTTGGTCTAAAAAGCCCAATCAGAATGGTTTCCATTCTCAGAATTAAATGTCAGACCTGTAAGCTATAGTATAGAAAATTGTTTCTTACTGTAGAAAATTGTTTTGGAACCTGTGGGTACTTTGTAGTTACTTATAGAAAATGTCCTTGCATTTTGACATCACCACTACTTTGAGTATTGCTGTTGTTAAAACCTCATATTTATTAACTGGCATTTATTGAGTGCCATACATATTCAGGACAATACACGAGATGTATATGCTTCTAGAATTCTCCTTAAAACTGCAAAGGAATTTAGTGGGAGGTGTAGAAATAGAGAAAGCCTCCTTGTACCAGTAGCACACATATTTTAATACTTTGGGGTGTCTAGAGGGGGAAGTTTTGGCTACTACAGACTCAGATGCTTAACTGCCTTGCCGAAGCAATTTAGGAGTTTTTTTGTTTATTAACTTTGTATCCTGTGACTCTACTAAATGCTTTTTATTTTATTTTATTTTATTTTTTGTTCCTGAACTCAGAGGGGAAAGCATTCAATCAGTATTTCACCATTAAGTTTGAGGTTAGCCAAAAAAAAAAGTTTGAGGCTAGCAGAAGATTTTGTGTTGACTGTTTTGTTCCTCTTGATCAGGTTGAGGAAATGTTCCCTTGTGTTACAGCAACTCCATTTTGACATGGAGAGGCTCCCTCCCAAGGTTAGTTTCAGGTGGAAAAACTCCTGACAGTAGTCCTTTGGTATGATCAAAAAGGATTTGTTAACACAGTTGGAGAAGTCCCAGGTCAAGGGACAGGGAAGGATGGCTCTCTTTGGGAGAAAGCCCCAGAACAGAGAAAAGCAAGTGCACAGGCCTTTATTTATAAAGGGGAAGTTTAAAAGGCAGCAAGAGGATACATGTTCTTGTGGGTTGGGGTGGGGAGCAGGTGAGCCCTCTCAAGATGATGAAGGAAGCAGTAAATGAGACTTAGAGCATAAAAGCAAACGTCAGTGTAGGTCAGAATTCCTTCTTTAAAGTCTTGATTCATCCCTGGCGTTTGAATTAGCATAACAACCTCCCAGGTTCCCTGTAAATAAACTTGTACTTGAAAGGGACCAGATTTGCAAAGCCAGCCCAAAGTAATTAGTCCGGCAATTATTTTAGCTCCATAAATAATAGTGTAGAGCCTTTCACCCCAGGCAGAAGGAGATGGCCAGGAAAAGAAATTAATGGGGGTTTGAGAATCTCTTGGAGTATTTTAGTAATATAATTGGCTGTTTTGGTTTGTTATTTTATTTGTTGAACTATTCTGGATATCTTTCCTATATTATTAACCCACATGCAACAGGAGGTCCCCTTCAAGGCACAAGCTCCACTTCGAAATACCAGTAGGTAGTTTAATGTAATGTATTATCAATTGTCATAGCAAATAGATTGCTTTGTCCCTCATTAAGGGCTTCTAAGACCTGAGTTGTTTGGTTTATGTGGTCGGCCAGGAGTTATGCCATTATCTGGGTAGCCTCTATGAGATGAATCTGTTACAGAATTAAAAAGACCTAAACACCTTGTGTCTATTACACCAAAGCTGGTGATGAGGCCAAATATAATAGGTAAAAAGATGTCTCAGTGCTCCCTTTTGTAGCCAGTTGATGTTGCAGCCTAGGGGGAGGGCATGAAGGGGAAGTCAGTGAGGAAGCACCTGGTGAGGTTGTGGTGTCCTGCTGCAACAATTCCATGCTAAAACCCACCAAATAAAGATTCTGACTCCTTTCATATCCTACCTCTGGCTCTTCTACCCCACTTTTATACCCAGTTGTGTCCCCTTTAACTTCCTCAACTGCCTTTTCTTCTCTCTCACCTCCTGTCTTAGCCTTGCCACATTTTAATCTGTTCAAGTCTGCATATGCTCTGTTCCTAGCCTAGCTGACACTAGTACCAACATGGTTATTGTGGACTCCTTAACTGGAGAGGGTGACAGGTAGTCAGTATGAATATTGAAGACCTCCAGAGCAGCAAGAGTTATTTGTATAAGTGGTTGCGTCTCCTGGGGCACCTGGTAACATTGCTGGAGGTTTAGTGCTCAAGTGACATTCTCTGTTACTATTACAAAAAATGTCCATCAAGTTGAGGAAGAAGGAAATGTGGGGTCGTCATAGGGGAATAATAGAGAGTGAAGTATGAGACTGTCCGATGAGGGGAAATCAGCTCATGGGGCCATGGAGTTGTGATGAGTATAGCAGCAGATATGGGACCAGTTAACATTTGAGGGTGTCAGCATCGAGTCTGGGACTATCAATTATGCTGAAATCATTATCTAGGATGCTGGGTTGATGGGAGTCCTGGCCTAGCCCCAAAACTTTGATGGAAAGTTTTATACATTGGAGAAGTACTTAGAGAAGTGACTGAATATCAGTATTCCTTTGTCCCCAGGAGTTATAATGTAATTTCTTACAGGAAAACTGTGGACTGATTGAATACCCCAAACAAGTGAAGTCACAGCATAGACAAGAAAGGGCCCAAGGAGTTTGGCATTGAGCTGGAGTGGTAGAATCCCAGACCCAGGCCAGCCAAATGAGGCATTGCCAGGCCAACCAGAGTCTGGCATAATGTTATGCTAGAATGTTGCATAATATTTTCAACCCTGTGGTCTCCGGGCCTTGGCATGCTAGAGGTGCCTATATATTATAGGGGCCACGGGCATTGTTATCCCAGATTATGTAGTGGTTTCTCAGTCAGTATCTCCGTAATAGCATGGATTCAGAGCTAGCATCCTATTTAAGAGTGTTGGTACTGGGAACTAATTTAAGATCTTCCTTTCCTCTTTGGAAGAACCATAAAGTTGTAGACGTGGGGCCAGCCAGGCACCAAGACCTCCATTTCCTGCAAAGAGGGATCTCCAGTTAGTGAACCTTTAAAACTATTGGGTTAGCCAAAAAGTTACTTCAGTTTTTAAGTAAAAATAAAAGACATATTTTTCATTTTCACCAAGAACTTTATTGAACAACGTATTCACCCTTTTGTTCTACTACCTTCTGCCATTTTTCAGGCAACTTCATAATTCCATCTTCCCAAACATTTTATCTTTTTGAACAAAGAACTGTTCCAGGTGCCTTTTACGGTCTTCCAGAGAACTGAAATTTTTCTATTAACAGAATTTTGTAAAGACCAAAATAAATCCGAAGGTGCAGTATCTGGTGAATACGGCGGATGAATCAGAACCAGCCAAGCTGTAACAATTTTTGCCTGATCATCAAAGAAACATGCAGTCTTGCATTATCCTGATGGAAGATTATGCATTTTCTGTTGACTAATTCCGGATGCTTTTCGTCGAGTGCTGCTTTCAGTTGGTGTAATTAAAAGCAGTACTTGTTGGAATCAATCGTTTGGTTTTCCGGAAGGAGCTCATAATAGAAGACTCCCTTCCAATCCCACGATATACACAACATCACCTTCTTTGGATGAAGACTGGTCTTTGGTGTGGTTGGTGGTGGTTCATTTCGCTTACCCCACGATCTCTTCCGTTCCACATTATTGTAAAATGTCTACTTTCATTGCCCGTCACAATTTGTTTAAAAACAGAACATTTTTGTTAGTTTAAGTAGAGAATCGCATGCAGAAATACAGTCAAGAATTGTTTTTTTGCTTAACTTATGTGGAACCCAAACATCAAAGCGATTCACATAACCAAGCTGGTGCAAGTGAATGTCAGTGCTTGATTTGGATATTTTGAGTGTGTTGGCTATCTCCCGTGTGGTATAACATTGATTGTTCTCAATTAATGTCTCGATTTGATCTCTTATCAACTTCAACTGGTCTACCCGACCATGGAACATTCTTCAGCGAGAAATCTCCAGCATGAAACTTTGCAAACCACTTTTGACACGTTCATCAGTCACGGCACCTTCTCCGTAAACTGCACAAATCTTTTTTTGCATTTCAGTTGCGTTTTTATCTTTCTTGAAATAATAAAGCATAATATGCCGAAAACATTGCTTTTTTTCCCTCCCATCTTCAATATTAAAATGGCTACACAAAAATTCACCAATTTTGATAAGGTTTTTTTTTAATGCATGCTGATAGGACAGCTGTCACAATACAGTCTAACAAAATTGTTTCGAATTAAGTTAAAGACAGCTAAGCTACTAGAGCCATCTTAACGGAAGAAAAACTGAACGAACTTTTTTGCCAACCCAATGTATTGGGCAAGGTCTTTGGCAGAGACCTTTCTCGTGGCATACAGAATAGTCTGTTTGGGAGTGTGAGGGCCCTCAATTTCCAGTGAATCCCAGTCTATTATCCACTCTCTGTGTAAGTGCCAGTCTATATATTGCACCAGGATCAAAAAGGGAAGGGGTCTTTAAGTGAGGGGGGATTTTCTTTGGGATCATAGATTCATATATGGGGAATGTCCCCTTTTGTGGCCAGAAAAGGGAATGGAGAGGTCCTCATTGCGTTTAATTAGGATGCCCTATGAATTAAAAGGTTAAGAGTTCAGAATAAAGTGGGCAAAAGAGAGACCCATTTAGGAGACCATTGTCCATTTTGTAAATTTAAGAGAGCATCCTTGAGTAGGCCATTATGTTTCTCTGTTAGCCTGCTGTCTGCCAACAGTAAGACAGATTGGAAGCTCAAGTGATGCCTTGTTTTTACAGCCCATGTCCAGACTGAATGAGCAGTAAAATATGTACCCTCATCAGAGTCAGTGTTACCAGGAAGCCCAAAGGGAACTAACATTTTGTGAGGCCTATAATAATACTATTGTTAGCAGTAGCATGACAGGAAGGATAAACCAAGATCAGGCCTGTCTTAACAATCAATCTTTGTTGAGGGCATAGCAATTTGCGCCAGCATATTGAGGCAGTGGCTTAACAAAATGAATTTGCCAGTCAGAGAAGGGGTGTTCATTCCTTGGTATGGATTTCCATTGGCCATAATGGCAATGACAGGACAGGACACAAAGATCACAATGAGAGGCCATAGTTTGGGCTAAGGCCAGTGTCATGGGGATGCCATGGTGTTTAGCCCATATTTAAGGGTCTGGGGACTGCGGTGACTGGACATCTCATGGACCCACTGAACCAAGGACAGGTAGTAATATCTGAGCTTATTTAAAAAGTGTGAGCAAGTTAGTCAGCTGTGGCATTAAAATGAACTTCTTCTTTGGTGGCCTTAGCATGAGTTGAGACACGAAACTTCAATTGTAATATGCAAAGTATGAGCAGTAATATATCCCCAATGTGGAAGGCCCCATAGGGCATGATCCTGAATGGGATAATTACTTTGAGCCCATTGACCAGAAATAAACAGTGAGGCCATTAGCTACCACCCAGGAATCTATAAACATGGAAAATGGACATAACCATTATTGAAGTGTGTTCTCCAGTGCCAAAATGACTACAGTCAGCTCTCAAGTTGAGTTGACTCTTAAGTCCCATCCTTTATCAAGAGTGACGCAGTCAAGGGGTGGAAAGCAGCAACTCTCCAGCAGGCTCTATCACGTGTGATTGCCATCCATAATATAAATGAAATCCCTTTTTTACTGGATTTTCTACTCAACAAAGGTATGTCCCTGTGCTTTTATGTCCTATTCCAAGTACCCTAAACAGTCTTGAAAACCAAGGTCACTTGGTTAGGTAAATTATCTGCAGGACAAAAGCCTGAGGCTCTAAATTCTTGGTGCTTTTTTCATATTCTGAATCTTAATTTTCTTACTCCTCTTTTTTGTAATTGCTATCCTTATATTGTTTTATCGACATCTAAACTTTTAAAATCCTCTGCCAAAATGGACAAAATAAGACCATTAGCTTGCCTTAACGTCACTTCTTTTTCAGCATTCTCTTTGTTTTCTTTTTAGTAACCCTTGGCTTTCCCTCTCTTCAATGCATTTTTTAATTTTGTTAGAGTACCTCTTTGGGTAATCTTTAGGGTGTTATACTTCCTTTAAGAAGTTTGTGGACGTTTCTCCACTGTCTTATGTTACATATTGTAAATAACCATGTTGTTAAACTGGTTCTTGTTCCTTTGTAGGTAACTTCATTTTCTCTTTACCCTTGAAGTTCACAAACTTTACCAAGATGTATTCATTTATTTTATAAATTTACTTATTTTTTTGTTTTTTGTGGTTTTTTTGGCGGGGGGGGCGGTGGTTGGCTGTGTTGGGTCTTCATTGCTGTGTTCAGGCTTTCTCTAGTTGCAGCGAGCGGGAGCTTCTCTTCGTTGTGGTACGCAGGCTTCAGTAGCTGTGGCACACGGGCTTAGTTGCTCCGCGGCATGTGGGGTCTTCCCAGGCCAGGGATGCAACCCGTGTCCCCTGCATTGGCAGGCGGATTCTAAACCACTGCACCACCAGGGAAGTCCCTACCCAAGGACTCTTAACATTGCTGATGGTATTTTTAAATTGCTGAAAGGGCTTTTTAGAAGACATTTTGTCCATTTTTTGTCCATTATTAACCACTGCGCCAATAGGGAAGCCCTACCAGGATGTATTTAGTTCTATTTCTTTTCATTGTTCCCTCATAGCACTTGGTTAGGCTCTTTTAAAAATCTAAATATTTTTTCCTGCTTCAGGGAAATTCCTTTGGTTCCTTTTAACTTACATGTTCTCTCCTGGAAACCCTATGGTTTAGCTAATTAGACTACCATATTGATCTCATGTCACTTACTTTCTGAGAGAATTTCTTTATAATCTTTCAAGATGCCTATTGCATTGTCAAATCTTTAATTCCTTACAGATGTTTTTGATCGCCAACTATTACCTTATTTTTCAGAGACCCTTTGTCTTAGATTATTGCTGTTTTATGGGTTTTGTGGTTTCTAGAATTTTTTTTTTTTTTTTTTTTTTTTTGCGGTACGCGGGCCTCTCACTGCTGCGGCCTCTCCCGTTGCGGAGCACAGGTTCCGGACTCGCAGGCTCAGTGGCCATGGCTAACGGGCCCAGCCGCTCCGCGGCATGTGGGATCCTCCCAGACCGGGGCACGAACCCGCGTCCCCTGCATTGGCAGGCGGACTCTCAACCACTGCGCCACCAGGGAAGCCCTAGAATTTGATTTTAATCATAAATTTTTTAAGAGTTGTTTCTTTTAGGAGTTAGTTGCTTGGTTCCATCTGGAACTAATTGGTTTTAGTGTGTTCATTCGAATTCTTAATCATCTATTAATTTTAAAAGAGGGCTTAAACTGTCCCCGTTGCACAGTAGCATTATGACATAGCATTATATTAAATAGTTAGACCTCCTTAAAATAACAGACTTGATGTCTTAGTAACCTCTAATAGAACACTAATTTTAGTTTATGAATACTCAATTTTAATAGCTCCTTAGAATTTAGACATTTGTACGAATGGAAGTCTATTGAAGGGTCTATCATACACCAATAGAAACCCAAAAAAAAGGACTTAAATTTTCCATAAGTTTATAGCTCATCAGAAATACCAAAGGCCATTGACAACTGTTGGTCCCAGTAATTGTCATATATCTGCCATTTCAATAGCATTTGATGAGAGGTGCTCTGTTGACCATCATGAACTGAAAATCCTCTGGTTTCTTTTAGATCTCAGGCATCAGCAATTATGAGTTTGTTTTATACATGGTTTATGGATATTGTATGTGCATGTGCCTTCCTTGTCAGGTTTTAAAATGAAACTTTTAAAAATCTCATTAAATGAGTTAGGAAGCCTTGTTTTAATTGCTCCTAGAAGGTTTAATAACACTCACATCTAAAATTGTTGGCTTGGTTCCTTTCTGTTACTTGGCAGTATTTTTTAAAAATTCTTGTAATGGTCTAGTCTGCTTTGCTATCATTTCTTGATAGTCGATTTTTATGACATTTTCTTACAAAAGCATTGCACTTCATTGTTAACACGCAGTTTGTAAAATTTTATTTGTTCTGAATCCAGTTAAATCTCTTTTTTTCATTGCTAATATATATTGCTCTCTTTATTAGATTTCCCTTAAGTTTGTAAGCTTTTTCAGTCTTTTCAGAGGGCTGGTTATTGGTTTTAATTATTTGTGCATTTTGCTTGCAATTTCACTAAATTCTACTTTCTTCTGTTTTTTCTAGTTTCTCTTTTGTTTACTTTTTAATGAATGCATTAATGCTGTACTGTCTTCTCTTGCATAGAGTTTTTTCCATATTCTTTTTGCCATATTTGCATTAATGGTAGTCTTAAGGCACGTTTCTATATACTGTCAAAAATTGGTCAGATTAATACGCAAGGACTCTTTTTTTTCCGCGGCATGTGGGATCTTCCCGGACCAGGGATCGAACCCGTGTCCCCTGCATTGGCAGGCGGATTCTAAACCACTGCACCACCAGGGAAGTCCCTACCCAAGGATTCTTAACATTGCTGATGGTATTTTTAAATTGCTGAAAGGGCTTTTTAGAAGACATTTTGTCCATTTTCATCAGTAAGTTTACATTCACTTTAACCCAGCAAACACACACTGCCATCTTACATTTTTTCCTGCTTAAGCAGACAAAAAAGGGTATATTTTTAGGTTTATCAATTCTCACCATTATGGACTGGTTTATATGCATGGTGGTACATGTATTTAGTAGAACAGTATGCAGCCATTCAAATTGAATGAGTTGTAGTGACGTGGGAAAGATAAAGGAGATTATATGGTGCATATTACAATTGAAAAAACAAGTTAACCTCATTCTTATCAAAATATGCTCATAAAAATCTTGAAATTTTCAGGTTTTATTTATATATTTTTTCTTAAATTTTATATATTTAAGGTGTACAACATAATCTGATATACATAGTGAAATGATTTCTACAGTCAAGCATTATCTCCTCACATAGTTTCCCTTTTTTGTGTGATGAGAGCACCTGAAATCTACTCTCTTAGCATATTTTCACTACTCATTACAATATTACTAACTATAACTGTCATGCCTATACATTGCCCCATAAAAATCTTGAAGAGTAGTCACTAAATTCCTAATGGTGATCAATCTCTGATGGGCAATATTAGTACTTTTACTAAGCTCATGCACGCGATTAAATTGTTGTACATTGAGCTCTGGGTTTGTTTTTTTTTGTTATTTTGTTTTGTTTGAGCCTTTGAAGTTTTGCTTTTAATACCTGTGAAGAATCTCTCAGTTTCTTATATCTTTCATCCTTTTTTTAGCTACTGAAGTGGTGACTGTGTTTGTATTTCAAGAACCATCATTGCTCTCCTCACTCCAGGACAATGGATTGACAGATGTCATGCTGCATGCACTGCTGATCAAAGACGTGAGACCTTTCTGCTGATCTGTAAAGAATGTTCCATGCATACCCCTTTCCATAAAATATACAGACATATACACACACACACTTGAAAAGCAGTCTTATGGCATGAAAATCCTATCTTTTGTTTTCTACGTGTAGTATTGAAATTATTGGAGGGTGTGGGGAAGGGATAGTTAGGGAGTGTGGGATTGACATGTACACACTGCTGTATTTAAAATGGATAACCAATAAGGGCCTACTGTATAACACAGGGAACGCTGCTCAATATTCTGTAACAACCTAAATGGGAAAAGAATTTGAAAAAGAATAGATACATGTATATGTATAACTGAATCACTTTGCTGTACACCTGCAAACTATCACAACACTGTTAATCAACTATACTCCAATGTAAAATTAAAAGTTTTTAAAAAAGAAAGAAACCTTTGGACCTGGTCATCAAGATCCGTTTGATCTCTCTGTGTAGTACCCCTGGCCAAAGTTTCCTAACTTTGTACCTGGACTCTTTCAGATGTCTTCAAGCTCACTTTATTTTCTCTCTAGGTTCCTGCTACCCGTGAAGTCCTTGGCTCCCTCCCAAATGTATTCAGTGCACTCTGCTTGAATGCCCGAGGTCTTCAGTCATTTGTACAGTGTCAGCCTTTTGAACGTCTCTTCAAAGTTCTTCTGTCTCCAGATTACCTCCCAGCCATGCGGAGGAGGAGGAGTTCCGATCCTCTAGGTAAGTAAGGATTTGCCTTTAAATAAATAATTGGTTGGCTGTTGTGCCAAGAGTTAGGTGATTATCAAGCCACCAGTTGGCAAGGAAACCCTTCCTTGACCTCACTTCATCATGTGTCTGGCTAGGTGTGCTAAGCTTAATGGGAATTATCACCATATAGTCTATTGCAGGGAGAAAAGAATACTTCATCCTTAACCTCTGCTTATAATATTTCCATGCTTCTCAACAGTTCACTGTTAAATGTACTGTTACAATGCTGGTGAGAAATAGGTATTAGAAAACCAGCAGTAGATTTTCAGGTCCACCATCTAGTCTTCAGCAACAGGAGATCCTGGTAATCTTCTGTTCTAATATCCAAGTCCCTAAGATAGTCACAAATTAATAGTGTATTAACAGTGTATTTGAGACCAGATCATTGAGGTGTAGCAAGAAGGAGGGGTTCCAGAAAGAATCCAGTTTTCAAAAATGTGCTTTGTCACCACTGTAGCATTTTAGCCACTACCATTCTTTACCGGGGCAGTCAGGGTTAATGGTTTATGGTTCTTTCGTTTCTCGTTCTCTCTTCACCCTACAATACTAGTTCAGACCTTGACAGTAGAGATTACTACGGTAGAATGTAGCATACATGGTTACTTTAAAATGTGTTTACTAGACTGATAAATTTCTTTCCTCCTCCCCAGTGATTTGGTTGCAGAGGTTGGTGTGAATTCATTTGAGAAAGCATGGCATTAGAAAATCACAACAACCAGTTCAGTTTCTTCTTTCCTCCTTATATTGGCACCAAAAAAAAAAAAAATAGCCCAAGCTCTATTTTCTTCAGTCTTTCTAACAATTCCATTTTTGACTTTAAGGGGATACTGCCTCCAACCTCGGGAGTGCTGTTGATGAGCTCATGAGACATCAGCCAACCCTCAAAACAGATGCAACGACTGCGATCATCAAGGTGGGAAGTGATACGGCTGTGACCATGGGCATGAGAGAGCAGTGAAGTGGGAGTTTTTAGGAAAAGGCAAGACCTACTGGAGGTCATTTGGATTCTTAGACTGTGCCTATAAGAGGATTATTCTGCCTCATTTTCTCCAAGTCCTTGGGTTGGTCCTTTACCCCACCCCCCAAAAAAGTCACTTAAGTATTGCTTTCTTATACAGGATATTAAGAAGTTGCCAAGGCTTAGCTTCTGTTTGTAAAAGCATATTACCCTTTCTAATCTTCGTTGCTTGGTTTTTGTTTTGGGGTTTTTTTTTTTCCACATTTACTAGCCCTGCCGGTTGCCTCTTAGGATTGTTGAAACTGGTAAATGAGTTACTGGTGGTTGGTGAATTAGAACATGGGGTCACATCAATCAGTCAGTCACTTAACAGCCGTGTGACCCTGAAGAAGTTATTTAACTTCACAGAACTTCAGTTTCCTTGTTTGTAAAATGAAATTAATGACTATATTCCAGGAATAGTGTATATAAAGTGTTTTGGCACTTCTGTATATAGCACATAGAAAGTGCTCCAAAAATGTTAGTCATCTCCCCATTCCTTAATTACTAATAAGTAATCTTGTTTCCTTTGCCTTTCAGTTACTTGAAGAAATCTGTAACCTTGGAAGAGACCCTAAATACATCTGTCAGAAGCCATCAATCCAGAAGGCAGATGGCACTGCTACTGCTCCTCCCCCAAGATCTAATCATGCTGCAGAAGAGGCCTCTAGTGAGGATGAGGAGGAAGAGGAAGTACAGGCCATGCAGAGCTTTAATTCTACCCAGCAGAATGAAACTGAGCCTAATCAGCAGTAAGTGTTCACAAGACAGGTTCTCTAGCCTTGTGATCTTGAGCATGTTGTTTTCATCTGTAAAAATGAGGGAGTTGGATTAGATCCAGTTATAAGGTTCTTCCGGCCCTAAATGTCTGTAATTTATCTTTCTTTGACCCTTGTGTGTCGTTTGTGCTTTGGTGTTTGTTTTGGTTGCTTTAGCAAGCTTTCTTTTTTAAACGCTGTTCATGAAATTCAATCAGAATTCAGTATATCAAATTAAAAGGCCTTCTTCAGAGGATTTCCCTTTGTTGATTTGGTATTCCATGTCATTGACTGCTTGATTGTTTTCCATAAGTGAGCATACATTAAACACATTGCACTTTTGAAGCCTATCTCCTAAGAAGTTCTTAAGAGTTACAGGGATTTGTTGTTGGTTGGTCTCTGTTTTTGTTTATTTCATCCGTTCATTCCAGATACATCAGAAGGCTTTGGAATGTACTATATGATTGTAACTAGGCACAGTAGATTTTCCTTCTATTTATTTGAGGTTTGTTCTACATGAAAATTGATTACCTGGATGGTGAGATGGGGATGGGGGGGTGAGCTTAAAGACTGCTGGTAGACCTGGTTCTTCGAGCTTACAGTGTTCGCATGCAAGGGATGAAAAGCAACTGCTGTAGCTGTAACTCTTAATCACCTTCATGCTCGAAATGGGCATGATCCCTCTGGACAGTCATGCATTCTTTAATAAGTGCTCTTTTGGTGTATATATAGAAGTAGTTCTGAGAAAAGCATGAGCATTTTATTTAGGTGTGGCTTTGAATGGGTTTGAGCTCATCTCAAAGGGTGGCTTGGGACTTAAGAGAAGATTATGGTGGAGTAGACAGCAGGAGCGAAGGTCTAGAATCCAAAACAGGTATGCCCTCTTGGAACTCTAGAAAGTAATGAGCCTGTTGGTGTGAATTTTTTGGAGGGGAGGCATTACGTTTTAAGTATGTTGCTTTCTTGGGCAGATATATTTTCATTGTCTGAGAAGGCAACCCTGCCTTCATCTAGCACCATCTTCTGTTTTGATTAAAATGTTGTCTTTCTGAGAGGAGGTGTTTTAGAGTGCTGGTAGTAACATAGTGAGTTCAATTTGTATAAAACTGTCAAGCTGTTCACTTAAGTTTGTGCACCTTTTGCTTGTATGTTGTGTGTCAATAAAATGTTTACACGCGCACACACAAAAAATGTTCTCTTTCTGGAAAAGGAGGGTACCCTAAAAGAAAGCAGGACTTTATTTGCAAAGGAGTCGGAATCTTAGTGCTTTTTTGCCACATCCTTGATTGTCAGCCGTCCTGCTGGTATAGGATTCCTGTTCCTGGCTACAAACTAGGGATGGATTTCTTGAATGTTAGTAATGGTGGTGGTTTTGAGTCAAGCTGTGTACATTCATCTGCATATAACTTTTCTACCTGGATTTCTTAATACCTTTTGTCTAACATGCCCAGATTTTAAGCTGCCTTGGTAAATTGACATTTTCTCAAGCCCTCATAATGTCTTCACTCTGCATGCTTTTCTTGGAATATCATGAGTCACTGTATATTCCATTCATATTTATCCCCCATCCCCAAATTATCTATCTCCTTCTTTTCCATCTACCAAATTCCTACAAGTCCAGCTCAAATGTCTTATTCTTGTTTTTTTTTTTAAGTTTATTTATTTATTATTT
The DNA here is from genome assembly GCF_963455315.2 of Globicephala melas. Lineage (NCBI taxonomy): Eukaryota > Metazoa > Chordata > Mammalia > Artiodactyla > Delphinidae > Globicephala > Globicephala melas. Next base: position 81,633,728 of record NC_083335.1, read on the forward strand.
TTGGGTGTGTTGGGTCTTCGTTTCTGTGCGAGGGCTTTCTCTAGTTGCAGCAAGCGGGGGCCACTCTTCATCGCGGTGCACAGGCCTCTCACTGTCGCAGCCTCTCTTGTTGCGGGGCACAGGCTCCAGATGCGCAGGCTCAGTAGTTGTGGCCCACGGGCCTAGTTGCCCCGCGGCATGTGGGATCTTCCCAGACCAGGGCTCGAACCCATGTCCCCTGTATTGGCAGGCAGATTCTCAACCACTGCGCCACCAGGGAAGCCCAAATGTCTTATTCTTAAAAGAACTTTTTTTAACCTCTAAATAGGAAGTTGATCTTTTGTGTTCTCCCAACAGTTTTGTTAAAAATCATTTATATATTCTAATGGTTTCCCCCATTAATCTATATAGTTCTCCAAGGCAGGAACAATGTCTCATTCAACAGTGTATCCCGATCACTTTGTTTATAGTAGGTAATCAGTTAATAACTGTTTATTTATTGAGTTGATAAAATGAATCAAGAGTATTAGATTAAGGAGTCCCTGAGTCTTAAATGCCAAGAGATCTGGGCCTAATGAAACATGAACAAGAATGAAGAAATAGTTAAAATCTAGACCCACAACATTAATACTGTATCGTAGTATTAGTCATATGTAGCTTCTAAGCTGCAAAGGACTCTAATAGTTGCTGTTCCATGGTATTGATGTTCTTCTGCATGGTCTGGGTGTTCATCAGCACCTCATTCACATAACATATCTAAGAATCTCACAAATATTGACACATGTACTTTTCCACTTCTGCCACCTTCACAAGCTTCAATTGGGTCATTACGTGGATTATTAGGGCTGGAAGGGAACACAAAAGACTATCTAAACTCAACCTGCATTTTGAAAGCCACTACCTATTATAGGTAAAATTCTTTTATCTCCTTATCCCAGGTAGTTGTTATGGTGGGAGTTGCTATGTACTTTCTGCCAATATGGGAACGTGGCTTTGAAAAATTTGCAGTGTGTGCCACCCCTCTCCCCAAAAGTCTTGTTTGTATCCTTCCCCCACCCAACGCAAAATTCTTCAATGGGACTCCCGAACAAATTCTGGTCTCCCATGCCCACATCTGTTTTCCAATGCCTTAAATACACGCATGAGTAATTTTTTCCATTAATTTTAATTGAGGTATAATTCCTATACAGTAAATGGTACAGATTTTAAGTTTCCTATTTCCCTACCCTAAAATGGGGCAGCTACCTATCTTATTTCTGTCATTCATAGAATAAGTTTGCCTGTTCTGGAACATCGTATAAATAGAATAAACGGAGTCTTATATGTATATCATATCTAATGTATGTACTTTCTTGTTTCTGGCTTTTGTTGCGTAGCGTATTTTTGAGATTCATCCATGTTGTGTCTATCAGTATGTTGTTTTTGTTGCTGAATAGTATTCCACTGTATGAATATACTACAGCATTTATCCACTCACCTGTTGACGAAGTTTTGAGTTTGTTTTTTTTTCCAGACTAAGACAGTGTTCTTCTCCCTTGGTTTTGTCCCCAAAATCAGCAGCTAGCATTGAGTAAAATGATTGATTGTATTTGATCTTGAGACACGTGGTTTTGTGCTACAAATCTGCAATAAGGAAACTTAGGCATTACAGTCTACCCCAAATACATGGAGTTCTGTTGTACATTCAAAGGCATTCACCACAAGTAGTTCTAAATACTTGGCTTTTGGCCTCTTTCTTCTGCCTTCTGAATTGTTTGAGCTCAGCAAAACTGATATTGCTGGGGGTGAATATACTTGCCAGTAAGTAACCAAGGTTTTCAGTTGGGGCACCATGGTTTATTTTTGTGATTGATTCCATTTATTTTGCCTAACTTAACCACCTACCCTGAACAACTTGAAAGAAATGGGTTATATATATCCATGTGGTCTTTGGAACTTGAATAGCAACTGTCTGGGCTTTAAAGGCATCAAATGCAGAGAAGCAGTTGTTCCCTGAATTGTGGCCCACTGGGAGGGCTCTTTTGCCAAAGGCAGCTGTGTCTCCTCAGGAGTGGTAAGAGAGACCTGATTTTCCTCCCCCCACTCCACCCCACCCCCGAAAAACCCCAAAACATGAGATCTGTTGTCCTGTACCCGTGTACTATGACACTCAATTGGAATCCTTCTCCTCCACATCTGATTAAGGGCTCCAACATCATAAATACCCATGTAAAAGTGACTAGAGTTAAAATTAAGTTTGGGAATGTGTGTCTGTTTTGGAGAAGGCGGCGAGGCGGCAGTTTTTAATTTGACAGTTAAGATAAATTTGTTTCATTCTTCATGGAAATGCAGTCTTTCATTGTTTCAAAGATGCTATGGGTCAAAGTTTCATATCAGGTTAGGATTAGAATGACTTTTCTTAAAACCAGTGGTAGGGGGATTTCTACTGAAGAAAGTTGATCATTTTTACTATTCCTATATGATGCCCTGAGCCTAGAAGCCAAAAAGATGAGGGTGGGGAGAAAAGTGGTTACTGAACAAGTTCATTCCTGGAGTTTAAGAACCACTGTTGGTTTGTTTTCTCTCTTGTTCCCTCCAACTTCCATCTAGCAAATGAAGAAAGTACATTTCATGATGGTGCTTTGAGTCTTTACCATTATATTTGGCTTCTGCAAAGGGGCAGGTATCTCCCTGGGCTTAGAGCCATACCTGTACTTCTTAGCTGTAGAGATGGATCTCTTGAGTTCTTCCCAAGGAAGTGCAGTCAAGCTGGGGCGGATAATTGGTGTAAGTAGCAGGGAATGTGGCAGTGGTTCTGCGGAGGAAGTTTACAGTCAGGGAAGGGTTTGCAATCTTCCCATGGAATCATTTCACTCCTGGCTTATGTATAGGTCCTCCCTTTGTACAAAGTTCTTCCCCAGATTCTTCATTGAGCATGTTCACAACATCCTACCCAAGCCCTAGCTCGAGATATTTTATCTCTAAAGCCATTCGTCATGCCTCTCCACTCTCTTTGCCTATTGCCTAGTCTCTGTTTTGCTGCCACATATCCCCATGCCTGGCAAATCTTTGTTCACATTTTATCTTGCTCAGAGACGAAATTATTTTTTGCCAATTTTTCTGCCTTCTCCCCCTACCTCTCCCTTCTTCTATCTCTGCCCTTTTCTCCCAAATTTCTCCCAAGGGCCTATATCTAAAATGTTCTTATTCAACTCAAGTTTTGTCCTTTTCTAGGGTTTATCTTTTAGGTAGATTTTGTTTCATTTCAATATACTTTGTGGGGTTTTTCCCTCTGTTTATTTCTTACAAAAGCCAAGGTGTAGCCATTGGTCTAAAGGCTGCATTTTCTGCAGCTATGGCATTATTGCAGCCTTCTTATCTTCAATGCATCATTGAAGCATCTGAAGCAGAAGGACCTGATCACAATTTTGGGGTAGTTCAGGAAAAGGTTGTTAGAGAAGGAGACCTTGGGTGTTGCCTTCATCTTTGACCAACTTTGACTTTTCTGAATGGTTTACCAATCTAAGCATGGAATCTTGACCAAAATTAAATTCCATTTCCTGCTCTCTATAACATTAAATCTGATGCAAGAACACGGTAAGATGTTTATGTATTTGTTTCTTTGCCTAGCTCCTTTCTTCAAGCAAATATTTAAATAGTCTCTTAATTGAACATGCTTATTTTTAGTATTTTCATACTGATGAATTCCTCCTATAATAGTTTGCCTAAAATAGAATAATTTCTTTTGAGATATGTATAAGTGCTGAGTTTGTGAAAGCTTGGTTTTTCCTTTTGTGCTCTCAACCTACTCAGGCTAGGAAAGCTACCTTCAGAATTGATTTCAGCTCTTTTCTTTTTCCTTCTTTTTTTTTTTCTGTGCTATATACTAAAGGCTATAAGTCTAACTGAGAGAAAGGACTAGAATTTCACGGTTTCCTTTTCTTCGCTTTGTTCTCTTGCATTGGTATTGTGAATTTCTGTGAAACTCACTCTTTTCTCCCTTAACAGGGTTGTTGGTACAGAGGAACGTATTCCTATTCCCCTCATGGATTACATCCTTAATGTGGTAAGATTAATGGTAGGGCAATCTGAGTAAAGGTGTGTGCTCTTCTGGAAAATGTGTGGGGTTACCAAATAGTCTGATGACTTGTGTTTATTTTCACTGGGGCCCTTCAAGTGCAGAGAGCAGCGGGGAAAGATGTATAAACCTTGTTCTGTGTGATTTGCCAAAAATTAGCTAACAGTTCCTTTTTTAATATTCCCAATTTTCTGTTCATTCCCCTTTGGAATCCAAACAGGAGGAGAATGGGCTTTGTTAGACCAGTCCAGTATTATGTTCTTTGAGTGCATCCCAGCATATTTTTTTCCCGTTACTTGCCATTTTTTCCCATTAACTTCTCTTTTACCAATAATAATAATAATAATAATAATAATAATGTGGTGTTTTCTTTTAACTTCTGTGTGTCTCACAGGAAAAAAGGAAGAGTTTGAATTTTCCCAGAGTTATTTACCTATAAGGGGAAGCCCATTTAGCATTTGTTCTAGCCCAGTAAGCACTTCCAGACTTCCAGAGATGGTTTCTCTTTTGCCTGTGTGTTTGTTTCCCGTATTTTACTTTCTTACCCTTACAAAATGCTCTGTTTAGTCTGAATCACTTCCAGAGTTCTAGGTTTCATTTGCATTATGAGCACATTTGAAGAAAAGTATCCGTGATGTTTGCTTCTAGGGGAGAGGCAACACATTATCTTTAAGAATCACTAAATGAGCAAATTAAGAAATTAGACCTGATTCTGCCACTAATTCATGGTGTGGCCCTGAGCAAGTCATTTAACCTCTCTGTGCTTCTCAGATTATGTGACTTTAGGTGTGGCTGAAAAGATACATTGGGAAGAAGTTGTAATTCCTTATTTTCTGGATGTTTAGGGGTCATTTCATATACCTATTACTGCTTACCTGAGGTTTTGATATTCTAGAAAATACTGATTTCATGACTATAAGGTTACCCCTGTCCTAATTCCAAGCTGGCATTTTAGTTCCAAGTGTCAGGCTCTAACTTTTTTTTTTAATTTTTATTACCTAGATGAAATTTGTGGAATCTATTCTGAGCAACAATACAACTGATGACCACTGCCAGGAATTTGTGAATCAGAAAGGACTCTTGCCTTTGGTTACCATTTTGGGTCTTCCCAATCTGCCCATTGACTTTCCCACATCTGCAGCCTGTCAGGCTGTTGCAGGTGTCTGCAAATCCATATTGGTAAGAAGCATCTGGCCGAATATTTTCATTTCTTTTAGAAATCAATTTTGCAATACTTCTGTATACGTGTTTTTACTGTGGTCTCCCCTTCAACTAAAACATAATGAAGAAATTGGCGGTTATGTACTGTAAGTGGATTTTGTGACTAATAATAGTGTGCTACGTTATTTCTCATTGAAAAGTCAAAGTGTTTGTTCTTTGTTCCTGAGTTTGGTATATAGTTCTAACATATGAGTTTTTTGGAAGGGAAAATAAATCTGCAAGAAAGCTTTGGAAGTGGGTTTTAACACAGTCTGGTTTGTTTAGCCATGTATTTTTTTTTCCTTTCTCAGGCTTGATAGTTGTGTATTTTAAGCATGATTGACCTGTAGTTCATTGCTCAAATTTTGCCCAAAAATGAAGTTGCTTTATTTAAGTAGTGGTAAAAGAGATATAACATGATATTTACCGCTTTAACCATTTTTGAGTGTATAGTTTAATAGTGTTTAGTACATCACATTGTTGTGAAACCCATCTCCAGAACTCTCTTCCTCTTGTAAAACTGAAATTCTGCACCCATTAAACAACAACTTTCAATTCCCCTCTCCCTACCAGCCCCTGGTAACCACCATTCTACTTTCTGTCTGAATTTTGACTGTTCGAGGTATGTCATGTAAGTTGAATTCATGAAGTACTTGTCTTTCTATGACTGGCTTAATTTGCTTAGCATTTTCTCAAGATTCATCCATGTTGTAGCATATGTCAGAATTTTCTTCCTGTTTCAAGGCTGAATAGTCCAGTGTATGTTTAAACTGCATTTTGTTTATCCATCCATTCATTCATTGATAGACATTTTGGTTGCTTCCACTTCTTATGAATAGTGCTGCTACGAACATGGGTGTGTTCTCCAGACCCTGCTTTTTTGTATGGTGAAAACACTTAAGGTCTACTCTCTTAGCAAATTTCTAGTATATAATACAGTATTATTAATTATAGTCACCACGCTATACATTAGATCCCCAGAACTTTTTCATCTTATAACTGAAAGTTTATACCCTTTGACCAACATCTCTGCAACTTTCCCCAGCCCCTGGCAACCACCGTTCTACTCTCTGGTTCTGAGTTTGACTTGAAAGTGAAATCATACTCAAGACTCTGCTTTCAGATATTTTGGTTATCTACCCAGAAGTAGGATTTACTAGATCATTTGGTAGTTCTGTTTTTAATTTTTTGAGGAACTGCTATACTGTATTATTCACAACATCTCTACCATTTCACATTCCAACCAGCAAAGCACAAGGGTTGATTTCTATGCGTCCTCACCAATACTTGTTATTTTCTAGTTTTTTCATACTAGCCAACCTAATGGGTGTGATATGAGATCTCGTGGTTTTCGTTTGCATTTCTCTGTTGATTAGCGATGTTGAGCATCTTTTCATGTGCCTGTTGGCCATCTGTATGTCTTCTTTAGAAAAATGTCTGTTCAGGGCCTTTGCCCATTTTTTTTTTTTCCGGAACAGTACATTTTATTTGACAACAAACTCCCCAGTTTGTCTCAGTTGTGACAAATAGATGGCTTTAGATTGCTTTTTTGGTGGTCACCCATGCTGAACAAGATTTTTCAATCTTCCAAACAACCAAGGCTCAGAGATTCTGCGTATCACTTCAGTTCACAAATCCAAGTGTGTCCTCCATTCATTGGAGCATTTTGGCATAGATTCCCTTTGAGGTAGAAGGGTAGAGATGAAGCCGTTCCTCCAAGTTTAAAGAGGTAAGGTGTTGCTGGCTGGTGCTTCTCAGAAGGCTGGCACATCTGTGTGTTTCTTGCCTAATTCTTCTCATTGGCCTGGAGCCTCTCTTCACTCTTCTCTAGATAGCCTGGCACTATTTTTTCCCCTCAATTGCCTGATGCTTTCCTTCTCTCATCAGCCTAGAGCTTCTGAGGAAAAGGGAGAGCCCATTTTTTAATAGGGTTGTCTGTTTTTGTTGTTGAGTTGTAAGAATCCTTAATATATTTTGGATATTAATCCCTTATCAGATAAATTATTTGCAGATTATTTTCTCCCATTCATGAGTTGCTTTTCACTCTGTTGATAGTGTCATTTGATGTGAAAAAAAGGTTTTAATTTTGATGAAGTCCAGTTTGTTTTTTGTGGGGGATTTTTTGTTGTTTAGTTTTTGCTTTTTACTTTTCATTGCCTGTGCTTTTCATGTCATAACTAAGAAATCACTGCCAAATCCGGTGTCGTGCAGCTTTTATTCTATGGCTTTTTCTAGGTATTTTATAGTTTTAGCTCTTATATTTAGGTCTTTGATCTACTTTGAGTTAATTTTTTGTATGGTGTAAGGTAAGGTTCAGTTTCATTCTTTTGCATGTGGGTATCTAGTTTTCCCAACACTATTTGTTGAAAAGATTGTCCTTTCCCTATTGTACCCTTGTTTTGGCAACCGTGTCAAAAATCATTTGACCATATATGCAAGGGTTTATTTTGGGGCTCTCTGTTCTGTTGGTGTTGATGTCTGTCTTTATGCCAGTACTACACTTTTGATTACTGTAGCTTTGTGGTAAGTTTGCAAATCTGGGGATGTGAGACCTCTAACTTTGTTCTCTTTTAAGATAGCTATATCTATTTGGGGTCCCTAGAGATTCTGTATGAATTTTAAGAGAGATATTTCTGTTTGTGCAAAAAAGCCATTGGGATTTCTGTAGGAATTGGATTAAATCTGTGAAGCTTATTTATTAGCTGAGTTGTGCAATGATAAGTAATTTCTGCTAAAAATCAGAAATCCAATTTCTTGCGGACTTGGAAAGATCCATAATTGTGACATCTGCATTTGATATTTTATTCTGCTTTCCTTTTTGCAAATATTTAATTAAGTGCTATTTATGAGAGAGAGGGGGGAAAGGGCTGCTCCATCTTTATCCTACCTGTAAGATACCGTGTGAGGGTGGATAGATTTATTTAAAGCCATAGGAAAAGCACATAAGTTCTCCTATCTTTGAATGGCAAGTGATAGTGTTCACTGTCAAGATTTTTCTTCCTACTCAGAAAGAAATTGCAGGGGCCATATAATCCTTGAGTTGTCTCCAAAATAAAATGCCTAGCTGATGCCTATCCTAGAATTGTCTCTCTTATTGTGGTAAGAAAAAAACATTTGTAATAGTGGTTCATTTCCATGCTTTGGAACCTTGCCTAATAACATTGCTCCCTGTTGTGCAAAATTTGGAATTAATCTTACAGCATGGAGTCCTTGCTGTAACAGTAGTCCAGTTTGGCCATCACAATCTTTTAAATTTGATTGGCCTACCACCTTTGAAAGCCTCTCATTCAAGAGAAGTAATGTGTTGCTCTAAAAGGCGTTTAGGTATGTCATACCTTCGTTCATGTTTTGGCTTCACCATTTACCAGGTGCAAGACCATGGCCAGGTCTGAAATTTGTGAGACTTGTCTTCCACTTCTTTCACTGTGACTATTAAGACATGCATATGAAGTTCATTGTACATTAATGCTGTAATTATTCTTCTTATTTCAGACACTGTCACATGAACCCAAAGTCCTTCAGGAGGGTCTCCTTCAGTTGGACTCCATTCTTTCCTCCTTGGAGCCCTTACACCGCCCAATAGAATCCCCTGGGGGCTCAGTGTTGTTGCGAGAACTGGCTTGTGCTGGCAATGTCGCTGATGCTACCCTCTCAGCTCAAGCCACACCTCTACTGCATGCGCTCACTGCTGCCCACGCCTACATCATGATGTTTGTTCATACTTGTAGAGTTGGACAGGTAAGAATTATGTTGGCTTAAAGTCGGTAAAATACCTAGGGTATATACGTGGCATCTTAGTGTACTTAGAAGCAGTTCTACGTAGGCGAGCTGCTGGAAGAACAGTTTTAGGGTGAGTTCTTTTGGGTGGATGACTTAAATTTATGCTTCAAGTTGCTGTCTAGTTTCACTTCCCCTTAGTATTTTTTTCATTGGAAGTTGGGTGACCATATAACTTGTTTTGTGAACTGGACCTTCTTGAGAGTGAAAGAGATTGAGATAAATACAGGTATTAATAGATCTGTATCATCCATATAGGCCTTAGGGATGTATAGTCACTCCTTTTAGCAGACAAGGCTCAATTGGATGCTCATCTGACCGTATTACTTCCTAATCTTTCTACAAATGCCTGTAGGCTTGATAATAAGATGGCAAGAAGGAAATGTGACCACAGAACATTTAAGTTAATGGTGATTAACAGATTACTAAAGATTTCCTAAATATCAAACCTTATGTTTGCACTCCATGTGAGGATCCTCTTATGGTTCCAGAAAGTTGAAGTTTGGGGGCGGGGGGGTTTGTTTATTTGTTTTTTGAGTGCTCACAGTTTTGCCACCCTTAGTTGTCAAGTAATCAAGTCTAAAGATTATTGGTGTCGTATTTTTAGCAGCCCTGTTTTATGCTGTTGAGCTAGGAGTGTGTTCTTTGGATCAAATTAAGTGAAAAGCACAATTATAAACTATTTAGAAAATAATTAAATTACACAGAAAAGCTTTAGGGACTGATTTGATTGATTGATTGAAATAAAGAAATAAACAGGAAATAACAAGCCCCCTCACCATCTAAAAAAATTAGTAAGCTGCCAATGAGTCTATAAAACTGTTTCTTCCATTTAGAAGAACAGAGTTGCCTGTGACTCCTGTTTTTCACTTTACAAAGAAGAAATGAGAAGGGATGTTAGAGACATATTGTAAATATTGTACAAGAATACCCTCTGGAACTATGATCTCTTAAGTGTGGAAATTTTGATGAAGTACACAACTCTGAGAATAGTAAGGAAGGAAAAGTAGAATCCCTTATCCCTTGTAAATAACTAAAAGTTGATTTTGAATATAAATGTTCAGAGGGCATCCCAAAGATCACCTTTTTTACTTTGGCTACAGAGTGAAATTCGTTCCATCTCCGTAAACCAGTGGGGCTCTCAGTTGGGTCTGAGTGTTCTGAGCAAGCTGAGCCAGTTATACTGTTCCCTGGTGTGGGAAAGCACTGTCCTTCTCTCCCTGTGTACCCCAAACAGGTAAGGAAATGGTCATCTCTTTTACTATCTCTGTTGTCTTTGCTAACAGAAAAACTAAGCTTAGTGAGCCTGGGGTAATACTTTGGTCAAGGATAGAAAGGTAAAGAGTTCAGAGGCCTCCTTGTCTGTCTTAGTTCATTCGGGCTGCTATAACAAAATCCACAGATTGGGTCCTTATAAACAACAGAAATTTATTGCTCAGAGTTCTGGAGGCTGGAAGTCTGCATGGTTGGGTGAGGGCTGTCTTCCACATTGCAGACTTCTCATTGTATTCTCACATGGCAAAAGGGACTAGGAATCTCTCTGGAGCCTCTTTTATAAGGCAGTAGTTCCATTCATGAGGGTTCTACTCTTAAGACTTAAGCACCTACCAAAGGCCTTACTACTAATACATCTCATCAGACATTAGGATTTCAGCATTTGAATTTTGAGGAGACACACATTTAACCAATAGCATTGTCCTTCCCACTTATAAGCCAAAGGACTTCCTTACAAATGTGTCATCTTTGACCTGATATCTCAATTATGCTGTGTCAGCATGGTGGGTGTTTACAGTTTGGTCCTGTTGTTAGCCAGATATAAAGAGTTGAGTTGGAAACCTGTTGAGTACTACCTCAGGAATTCCGTCATTGCAGATGTTTTATTAGGTTAACTTACCTGCTATAGGAGGGGGATAGTGTCAGCCAAGCAGGTCAGAGACCAAGCACAATATTAAAAAGATGAGTTATCAGAGGTTTTTTTGCTCACTGTTTCTCTTCTTGCAGCCTGCCATCTGGGTGTGAATTTGGTCAGGCGGACATGCAGAAACTGGTTCCAAAGGATGAGAAGGCAGGTACGACCCAGGGCGGAAAAAGATCAGGTAACTCCAAGAAACTAAAATCCTAGCCATTAATTCTCTTAAGTTCTGTCTGTCTCTGTCTTTATAGGTCTATTATCTGTAGTCTTCAGTTTTTTCCATTCATTAATTTTTAATTATTTATTTTAAAATTAAACTATTTTCAGTTATTTTTTCTATTAAAAAAATACATACCCACAATGATAAAAATTAGAAAATGTAGTAGAAAGAAGAATCACCGATATTTATACCACAAAAAATATTTTGGAAATATCTGCTAATCTTTTTCCCTGAAGGTATGTTTTATTAACATAGTTGTGATTATCTTAGACGTAATATTTTACAGGTCTCTTTTCACTTAATATTAAGTGCCATGTAAAGGTACCATGAATTAACCATTCCCTGTTAAGTTTCTAATGTACTATTTTGAAAACTGAACATCTTTATATGTAGTTTTTTTGAGAATGTAAGATTGATTCTTAGAAATTACAGTAACAAAGATTATAGTGGGTCTTTAATTTTTTGTATGCTTATTTTTCAGAAGCTTAATTTCTTACGTTAAAATGGTAAATGACTATTCTAAGTGGCTGTGGAGCACTTTAGACCCACACTGTCCAATATGGTAGCCACCAGCCACGTGTAATGTGGCTATTTTACATTACTACTTGTAATGTGGCTAATACAACTAAAAAACTGAATTTTCTTTCTTCTTTGCTCCCTCGCTCTCCCTCCTTCCTTCCTCTTGTCCTTGTGCGTGCTGCCTCACACTCCCCCCCACCTCCACCCACCACCCACCCCTGTCTGTCTGTCTCTCTCTCTTTTTCTCTCTCTCCCCTCTTGTTAAGTGGAGGGTGTTATGGGTTGAATTGTGTGCCCGCCCCCAAAAATTATATGTTGAAGTACTAACCCCCAGCACCTCATAATGTGACCTTATTTGGAAACAGGGTTGTTGAAGATGTAGTTAAGATGAAGTCATAGGTTGGATGGAGAAAACTGAATTTTTATTAATTTTTGTTGTTGTTGTTTGGGGTTTTTGTTTGTTTTTTGCGGTACGCGGGCCTCTCACTGCTGTGGCCTCTCCCATTGTGGAGCACAGGCTCCGGGTGCGCAGGCTCAGCGGCCATGGCTCACGGGCCCAGCCGCTCCACGGCATGTGGGATCTTCCCGGACCAGGGCACGAACCCGTGTCCCCTGCATCGGTAGGCGGACTCTCAACCACTGCGCCACCAGGGAAGCCCCTATTAATTTAAATATAACAACTATTAACTCTATTCAGTTGTTGGAGGACTTTTAAGTATGTTTGGAAAACTTGGGTATGTGAATCTTTTTTTCCCCAGTAAATTATATGAAATATAAATATAGATTGATTAATGAAAACTTAATGTCTGTATTGAGATGCTCTGTAAGCATAACACTGATACCTGTTTTTTTAAATACTTAATTTAAAAATGTATGCTCAGTCATTTTTATATTTGATTACATGTTAAAATAATTTTATTATATTGGGTTAAATGTATTAAAAATTATAGCTGTTTTTTACTTTTTAAGTGGTTACTAGAGATTTTTTAATTACATATGTGGTTCACATTATATTTCTCTTGGACAGTGCCGTTTTATAAAATAGCTTTTATGTTATATTACAATAGAAGTTGCAAAATGCAGTAAGCAGAAATTACATTGGGTGGGCCAAAGAGTGCCTTCGTTTTTTGTTTTAAGTAAAAATACAAGACACATTTTTCATTTTCACCAAGAACTTTTTTGAACAACGTATGCACCCTTTTGTTCCACTACCTTCTGCCATTTTTCATGCAACTTCATAATTCCATCTTCCCAAAACTTTTTATCTCTTTGAGCAAAGAACTTGTTCCAGGTGCCTTTTACAGTCTTCCAGGGAATTGAAATTTTTTACATTAAGAGGATTTTGTAAAGACCGAAATAAATGGAAATCCGAAGGTGCAATGTCTGGTGAATAGGGCAGATGAATCAGAACTTCCCAGCCAAGCTGTAACAGTTTTTACCTGGTCATCAAAGAAACATATGGTCTTGGATTACATTGATGGAAGATTATGCGTTTTCTGTTGACTAATTCTGGACACTTTTCGTCGAGTACCGCTTTCAGTTGGTCTAATTGGGAGGAGTACTTGTTGGAATCAATCATTTGGTTTTCCAGAAGGAGCTCATAATAGAGCACTCCCTTCCAGTCCCACCATATACACATCACCTTCTTTGGATGAAGACCGGTATTTGGTGTGGTTGGTGGTGGTTCATTTCGCTTGCCCCCACGATCTCTTCCGTCCCACATTATTGTACAATATCCACTTTCATCGCCCGTCACAATTTGTTTAAAAATGGAACATTTTTGTTACGTTTAAGTAGAGAATCGCATGCAGAAATACAGTCAAGAATTGTTTTTTTTCGCTTAACCTACGTGGAACCCAAACATCAAAGCGATTCACATAAACAGGCTGGTGCAAAAATGAATGTCAGTGCTTGATTTGGATATTTTGAGTATGTTGGCTATCTCCCGCGTGGTATAACGTTGATTGTTCTCAACTAATATCTCGGTTTGATCGCTGTCAACTTCAACTGGTCTGCCCGACAGTGGAGCACCATCCAGTGAGAAATCTCCAACATGAAACTTCGCAAACCACTTTTGACACATTCAATCAGTCACAGCACCTTCTCCATACACCGCACAAATCGTTTTGTGCATTTCAGTTGCGTTTTTACATTTCTTGAAATAATAAAGCATAATATGCTGAAAATGTTGCTTTTTTTCCCCCTCCCATCTTCAGTATTAAAATGGCTACACAGAAATTCACCAATTTTGATAAGTCTCTTTTTAAATGTGTGCTGATATGACAGCTGTCACATAAAATCTAACAAAATTGTTTTGAAGGAAGTTAAAGACAACTAAGTGCTACTGGAGCCATCTTATGGGAAAAAACGAACGAACCTTTTGGCCCACCCAATACAATCTTCTGACCGTAATGCAGCAAACCTAAAATTAATAAAAGTAGCTTTTCTAGAAAGTTTTTTTCTCCTATACTCTGCATCAAGGAGAAAATGAATTTGATAAACTATTAAGAAAACAGTGAAGATATTCTGTGTATAAAAACCTATCACAGAGATAAACCCATGCACATATGGTCACCTTATCTTTGATAAAGGAGGCAAGAATATACAATGGAGAAAAGACAGTCTCTTCAATAAGTGGTGCTGGGAAAACTGGATAGCTACATGGAGAAGAATGGAATTAGAACACTCCCTAAGACCATACACAAAAATAAACTCAAAATGGATTAAAGACCTAAATGAAAGGCCAGACACTATAAAACTCTTAGAGGAAAACATAGGCAGAACACTCTATGACATAAATCACAGCAAGATCCTTTTTGACCCCACCTCCTATGAGAAATGGAAATAAAAACAAAAATAACCAAATGGGACCTAATGAAACTTAAAAGCTTTTGCATAGCAAAGGAGAACCATAAACAAGATGAAAAGACAACCCTCAGAATAGGAGAAAATATTTGCAAACGAAGCAACTGACAAAGGATTGATCTCCAAAATATACAAGCAGCTCATGCAGCTCAATATCCAGAAAACAAATAACCCAATCCAAAAATGGGCAGAAGACCTAAATAGACATTTCTCCAAAGAAGATACACAGATTGCCAACAAACACATGCAAGAATGCTCATTAATCATTAGAGAAATGCAAATCAAAATTACAATGAGGTATCACCTCATACCAGTCAGAATGGCCATCATCAGAAAATCTACAAACAGGGCTTCCCTGGTGGTGCAGTGGTTGAGAGTCCGCCTGCCGATGCAGGGGACGTGGGTTCGTGCCCCGGTCCGGGAAGATCCCACATGCCGCGGAGTGGCTGGGCCCGTGAGCCATGGCCGCTGGGCCTCCGCGTCCGGAGCCTGTGCTCCGCAATGGGAGAGGCCACAACAGTGAGAGGCCCGCGTACCACAAAAAAAAAAAAAAATACTACAAACAATAAATGCTGGAGAGGGTGTGGAGAAAAGGGAACCCTCTTGCAATGTTGGTGGGAATGTAAACTGATACAGCCACTATAGAGAACAGTATGGAGGTTCCTTAAAAAACTAAAAATAGAACTACCATATGACCCAGCAATCCTACTACTGGGCATATACCTTGAGAAAACCATAATTCAAAAAGAGTCACGTACCACAGTGTTCATTGCAGCTCTATTTACAATAGCCAGGACATGGAAGCAACCTAAGTGTCCATCGACAGATGAATGGATAAAGAAGATGTGGCACATATATACAATGGAATATTACTCAGCCATGAAAAGAAATGAAACTGAGTTATTTGTAGTGAGGTGGATGGACCTAGAGACTGTCATACAGAGTGAAGTAAGTCAGAAAGAGCAAAACAAATACCGTATGCTAACACATATATATAGAATCTAAAAAAAAATGGTCTTGAAGAACCCAGGGACAGGACAGGAATAAAGACACTGACATAGAGAATGGGCTTGAGGACACGGGGAGGGGGAAGGGTAAGCTGGGATGAACTGAGAGAGCGGCATTGACATATACGCACTACCAAATAGATAGCTAGTGGGAAGCAGCCGCATAGCACAGGGAGATCAGCTTGGTGGTTTGTGACCACCTAGAGGCGTGGGATAGGGAGGGTGGGAGGGAGGGAGACACAAGAGGGAAGAGATATGGGAACATATGTATATGTATAACTGATTCACTTTGTTATAAAGCAGAAACTTACACACCATTGTAAAGCAATTATACTCCAATAAAGATGTTAGAAAAAAGGTATGCTTAAAAATTGTATTGAGATTGCTAAAGATAGAGAAAATGATAAGGAACTAATAAAAAAGCAGACATAAGTTTTGAAACAACAAATAAGGATTTATATGACAGCTAATTATTGTATTGTGGAGGAAGGGGACAGAATTAATAAAATATACACGAAAATGGATGAAACCAAATGTTAGAATCACAAATTTTGTCAGAGTCTTAAATATACCAACTTTAAGTCAAGGAAAGAATAAAATAATTTACTAAAAACCAAGAACGAAATTAGACTCGCAGTCAAAGAATTGCCTTGCATAACAATTTAGATACATTTTTTCCCAGCAGTTTCTTTCACACATTTAACAAAGGTGTCTTCATTTCCACATAGTTTTTCCAGAATATTACACAGAAAATTTGATGTGTTTTATAGTTTGCCTAATGCTGATTCTTAGGTCAAGAGCACACGCCCCCCCCCCAGAAAAGACTCATCTCACCTTCATATACAAAAATCTTAAATTCTAAGAAATATATTTCTCCAGTGGTAATCTGTGATGTCCAAACTGAGTTTATTAACGAGCTCTAAAATTCTAGCAGGGTGTGCGCCTTGAGTGCATGGGGTCACCACACACACTGTAGTTTATGTGAAGTTTCTGGGTCATGCAGTGTGCCTACAGTCTTCCAAGGTAGTCCTTGAAAGTTAAGACTTTTAACATGCTCTCATTGGAAGATGTCAGTGTTAGCTACTTAGAAGGACTCCAGGGAAAGAAGTACAGTTTTGTGGTTTTTTCTTTTCAGATTTAGGAAGTTGTGGACACTTAAAGAGTAACAAGCACTATAGATAGCTCTTTCTTTGGACTCTTCAGAACAAGGAACCAGGTGAGTGCTGGCTCAACATGGTCTTATTGCTCCCCTCTTATGTCTACAGATGGGGAACAGGATGGAACCACTGGAAGTATGGATGCTTCTACCCAGGGCTTGTTGGAAGGCATTGGGCTTGATGGTGACACGCTGGCTCCTATGGAGACAGATGAACCTACTGCTTCAGACTCTAAGGGCAAATCTAAAATTACACCTGCCATGGCTGCCAGAATCAAGCAAATCAAGCCGTTATTGTCAGGTGAGTGATTCTCTTCCTTCTGCTCCCTTTTAGAGCCTGGTATGGCTGTATTGTTTCCTTTAAGGAAGTTTTAAACTTGGTGGCTCATTTTCAGGTGTCTGCCATGTGACAGGCTCTGTACTAACTGTTAGGGATACAGAGATGAGAGAATCGCTTTCTGAAAGCCAAGTCTACCCCTCCTTTTCTTCCTGCTCACTCTTCTACTACTGCAAATAACCTCTGCTCCTACCGTTTCCCTGAAATGTCTCACCAAGGTATCTGTAACCTCCTTGTTGCTAAGTCCATTGGATACTTTTCAGTCCACTTCTCACTTTTCCGCAGCATGATGGTTGACCTATCACCTCCTTCTCAAAATACTCCTTTCTTGGCTTTTGTGGTATTAATATTAAGCCCTCCTGCTTTCCTGTTACCTGTCTGGCTACTGCACTCAGTCTCCTTTTCCTTTCTCTGTCCCTCAGATGTAGCTGGCAAGTGACATAGTTGATCTGTGTTGTAGTAGTTACTTTGCCAGCTCTGTGGAGACTACAGTAATATGATGCAAGACCACATTAAAGATGTGCACTGGGGACTTCCCTGGCGGTCCAGTGGTTGAGACTCTGCACTTCCACTGTGGGGGGTGCAGGTTCAATCCCTGGTCAGGGAACTAGGATTCCGCGTGCTGTGTGGTGCAACCAAAACAGTGAATAAAGATGTGCACTGATCTGTCTTTGCCATCTTTTGCCCCTTAATGTAAAATCAGTGGGGAGCCTATTTTCTATGTTCTGTACCTCTACCAATTTTGTACATTTGCCACTTTCTGACACCTTAATGTGAAGGAAAATGTAGACAACTCCTGGGAATTGGGGGCTCTGCCCAAAAGCAAGCAAAACTTGGCCTTTGGTGTTTCCATTTGTTACTTTAAACCCCCTTGAATTTTATGTTCTGTTTTAACTTGTTTAATTCTGCTCCTTTGTTTTAATTTGAAAGTCTACTGCCACTTTCCCCAAATTGAAGGAAAACTGACCATCCAAGAAGATGCTAATGTTTATCTCCCCTTTCTTTGTTAGACCTCTGTGACCTTGGCACATTCTGGGGTTTCTGTGTGGGCCCAGCCCATGCTTTTGATGTCTGTTTCTCTGTGGTTACTGGCCTTTTGTTTTTCTCTTTTATCCTTGCTGACTACCTTTGAGCCACTTTGCTGTCTGTTCACCTGAAAACGGTGGTGGAAAAGTACAAACTTAATGTGTACATGCATTAGGCTTTCAGAGTCTAGGCCCACGCAACCTCCAGCCAGGCAGTGCGAGTATCTGTAGCCTGATCCCTCATTAGGATTGGGAGATCCTAATTTGGGTGGATTGGGAAAAAGAAGAGACCTGTTCCTTTCTTCTTATGCTGTATATCTCAGAGCTTACTGAGTTTTGGGGTACGATATGTGGCACCAGTTCAAGTAGAGCCTATTTGTTTACAGTGGGTTCATATATACATGTATATAATTAAGAGATGTGCTTTGATTCAGACCTGAATCGTGATGAAATAATGTTTATTTCAGGCATTCTGTGACAGCGTTTTCATTTGTGATTTTAAGAGTAATAAATATTCACTATAGAAAAAGTACAGAGAAATGTTTTAAGGAAAGCAAGGAAATTACCCAAATATAATGTGTTTAGATATATTTTCTTTCCCTTTTTCTGTACATCTCCTTTACATGTTTATATTTGGATTCTGCTTTTTTTTTTTTTTTTTTTTTCTTTTTTTCGTTACGCGGGCCTCTCACTGTTGTGGCCTCTCCCGTTGCGGAGCACAGGCTCCGGACACGCAGGCTCAGCGGCCATGGCTCACGGGCCCAGCCTCTCCGCGGCATGTGGGATCTTCCCGGACCAGGGCACGAACCCATGTCCCCTGCATCGGCAGGCGGACTCTCAACCACTGCACCACCAGGGAAGCCCCAGGATTCTGCTTTTTTGGTTCAGCAGTATATACCAAAAAGCATCCTACAAAGATGAAAATTTGAAATACTTGTAATCTACCTAACACCTTACAAGATTTTTATAAGAAGACCGCTTTTTAAGTTTTTATGCTTTTCCTAACAATCTTTTTTCCTTTGGGGACCATACATTTAATGTTGTGATGAGACGTTACTAGTATATTACAGATGTTCTTTTCTGGTCTTAAGTTGTTAGCATTTTTGCCATTTTTAAAGTTCTCTGTAGGCATTTTAAGTGACTCCATAATTCAATACATAGATATATCATTTACTTAATAAGTTCATATTGTGTATTGCTTTCTACAAAGGTGGTTTCAGTTTATATCTCCTAACAGTGTGAGTGCTTATCTTGTTTGTCTTTCATATTTATTATATATTGAATGCCAACATACTTCTCTGTCTCCTGCCTTCAAAAGAGGCATTTATTCCCTGTGGAGCTTCCTTTTCAGATATCATATGTAGAGACAAGTCCAGGTGTTCCATAGAATGTTTGAGTGGGAGGGAGTAGTCAGTCATTAAAATGTATTAACAGTAATGTGTCTGTTATAATGAAACCATTCTGAAAGTACTATACAGCCTTATTCTGACTTTTGGGTTCCAGCTTCCTCTAGATTAGGCAGAGCACTGGCTGAACTATTTGGACTCCTTGTTAAACTTTGTGTGGGGTCTCCTGTCCGCCAGAGAAGGAGCCATCATGCTGCCAGCACCACCACAGCACCAACACCCGCTGCTCGATCAACTGCCTCAGCTCTCACTAAGCTCCTCACAAAGGGCTTATCTTGGCAGCCTCCACCATATACACCTACTCCACGCTTCAGGTGAGGTTCCGCTTGAGATGCAGAATCTAATTGGTTCCTTCTCCACTTGAATGTAGAGTGAGCCACTGAATTAGAGGACTTGGAGGTCCCTTGTTTTACTCTTAAATGTGTACCCCAAATACTGTTTAAGCTACTTGTTTTGGTTCTGCCTAGTCTAAGATATAGAAATTTTAAAAGCATTTGTAATCAAACTGCATTCCAATAACCTCGTATTTACTAGTAGGTGGGAACTGTCACCCTTTTTTGCCTTAGAAATTTTTTTTTTTTTTTTTTGCGGTACGCGGGCCTCTCTCTGTTGTGGCCTCTCCTGTTGCGGAGCGGACGCGCAGGCTCAGCGGCCATGGCTCACGGGCCCAGCCACTCCGCGGCATGTGGGATCTTCCCGGACCAGGGCACGAACCCGTGTCCCCTGCATCGGCAGGCGGACTCTCAACCACTGCGCCACCAGGGAAGCCCTGCCTTAGAAATTTTAATATCCAAACTAGTCACCCAGTGCAATATTAAATTTTACTTTTGACTTTTACTTGAATTTCCCATCGCTTCTGTGTCTGCCTCAGAGAAGGTTAACTTTTTGCTTTTTCCCTCTTCCAGGCTGACATTCTTCATCTGTTCAGTTGGTTTTACATCCCCAATGCTGTTTGATGAGAGGAAGTATCCCTACCACCTCATGCTGCAGAAATTTCTCTGCTCTGGAGGCCACAATGCTCTTTTTGAGTAAGGATCATGTTGCTTTACAGAGAAGCATTGTTTGGAGTTTGGTCTTTTCTGTGTGCCTTAGCAGCCCACAACTTTCTAAGCCACCTATCCTGTGACAGTGAGATACATAGAGACAGCCATTGGGTATACCCTTTCACGTTTCAGGAACTAACTGTATGTATCTCCATCTTCCTGGAGGGTGTGATTCAGCCTGTCCTAGGAATGTTTGTAAGGGTCTCTGTTTTTCTTCATTTGGCTTGTAATGTCTGGTACATATTTTTCTAATAGACTTGTCCTTTGCTGCTGTTTCTCTGAATATGATCATTTTTCTGCTTCTTTTGATCAGAAGATTCTAAGCTAAGTTTCACTTTGGGGTTTTTGTTTGTTTTGGCTTTAAAAGTAAAGCTAGAAGTGGTAGTAATTTTGCCATATATGTGTATAACAAATATATGTCAATAATATATCAATAAAGCTGGAATAAAAACCCAAATAAAAGGTAAAGCTCTGTATTCAACATCTTGTAATTACCTATAAGGAAAAAGAAGTTTTTATATATATATATAACTGAATTGCTGTATACCAGAAACTAACACAACATTGTAAACCAGCTATACTTAAAGTAAAAAAAAGCGGGGGGGGGGGGTAAAGCTAATAAATGTTGGACAGACTGGAAGCAATAGCTCCAAGAGGAGGGACTGGGAAGCTTTCGAATGTGTCCCTTTCTCTCCCCATCCCCAATCTAAAATACTAATATTCTATCTCTATACTTTCTCTTATTTGAATTTAGAACATTCAATTGGGCTCTGTCCATGGGAGGCAAAGTTCCTGTTGCAGAGGGATTAGAACATTCAGACTTACCTGATGGCACAGGAGAATTCCTAGATGCCTGGCTAATGCTGGTGGAAAAGATGGTGAATCCCACCACGGTGCTTGAATCTCCACATTCACTGCCTGCCAAATTGCCTGGAGGTGTTCAGAACTTTCCACAATTCAGTGCCCTCCGCTTCCTTGTGGTAACTCAGAAAGTGAGTAGTTAGCATTCTAAAACCAAGAGCAATTTCTCATGCCAACTGGGTAGCTCCCACTCTGTTTTGTCCTCCTTAGTGAAATAACTCGATTCGGTAGAGAACCACTGGCTCCTACTCCCAGATAGGGCTGCCTTGCAGAATGGGATAGAGACCACTTGATAATTTTCTGTGGTGTAAACATTTGAACTGTAAACTTCAGATTGGTACTTCCAGGTTGGGTTAAATGCCCCTTCTCTGTACTTCCTTGGGCCCCCCCAACCTCAGTATTGCCTAGGATTTTGTTGTTGGCACTGACTGTGGAAGGACCGTCTCATAAGTCTTTGACTTATTCTTCCTGGGGTTTTGAATTGAGACAAAATGATCTTTACACAGCCTTTCAAATGACTTACAGGCAGCCTTTACTTGCATCAAGAACCTGTGGAACCGGAAACCCTTGAAGGTGTATGGTGGGCGAATGGCTGAGTCCATGCTGGCCATCCTGTGCCACATCCTCCGAGGAGAACCTGTCATTCGAGAGAGACTGAGCAAGGAGAAGGAGGGGTCTCGAGGAGAAGAGGATACAGGACAAGAGGAAGGTGGCTCCCGCCGGGAACCTCAAGTCAACCAGCAACAACTACAACAGGTGGGGTTCTGGCCTCACACTCCAGGATCAAGACTTTGCCCCGGAGAGTATACTGCTTGTGGGGTTTCTAAGTTTCTTAATGCCTGGTCCTGTTAGGGGATAGGTTTAAATTTGTTCCCTCTTTTACTCTTTATTTTTTTCTCTTGAGAAAGCTGGAGAATAGTTTCAATACTCCTAATAGGTAAAAGATTTGTGTCCTCCCAAGCATATTGTTTAGTATTGGAAGTCTTTTACATATTCTCAGTAGGCTGTGGTTGCCATGTTCTTTGGAGGCAAACTGTCCTCAGCTACTTTCTCATTAATCTATAAAGAGAAGGGATATTGTGGCCCAAATTTATTTTCCATCAAGAGCTTTCGGAAACCTTAGTCACCTACAAAACTTTTGTTTTCATTTTTAAATTTTAAAATATTGGAGGCTAGAAGTGTGGGGGGAGTGCACTTAGATCCTCACATTTCAGTCTCAAACAGCATTTAGCATACTCCTCTTGCAATTTGTGTGTATGTATATGTGTTCTCTTTATATCTAGAGTCCTGTTCAAACATGTCTTCTATATGTACATGCAACTTTTTTTATTATAATAGTTAAAAGTGCTCACTTAAAGAAAAGTTAGAAATATAGCAAAATACGTTTTAAAGGCATTCTTAATATCACCACACAGAATAGTCATGTCCTTTTTTTCATCACTTAGTTCTATGCCTAATTTTTACATAGTAACATCATACAGTATGTAGGCTTATACTGCTGTCGTTAAGAAAATGGGTCTTTTTTACTTCTTAATCATTCTTTTACTGCTGGATATGTTGATTTTCTTATTATTTGATGTTGTAAAGCTGTGATGTATAGTTTCTTTTTCTACAAATTTTTCTATGCATCTCATGATTATTTCCTAGTTGTAGATTTCCTGGGTCAGTTTTTCAGGCTCTTGTTCTGTTGCCAGTTTGTCTTTAAGAAAAGTGGGACCCAGTTTTGCTTCTGTGTGTGAGTCTCAGTCTTTGAATTAGAATAATCTTCCTAATGATAATAACCATCTAGGTGAATTTTCTTAAAGGATGGAACTGAGAATCACCTTGGCTCCTTGCCTCAATGTGTAGCTCTGTGTAAATAGTATGGAGGCACCAGGCAGAAAGGATCATTCATGTTATCTAACTGCCTTACCTTATAAATGTTCTCAGTTCATATGAAGTTAGGAAAACTTGTTTACATCTTAAAAGGATTCCTCTTTTTAAAATGCATTTGGATTTCTCTTTTACCATGGTTCTGAGATCCTGCCTTCTTTTTGTAGCTCATGGACATGGGCTTCACAAGAGAACATGCCATGGAGGCCCTGTTGAACACCAGCACCATGGAGCAGGCCACAGAGTACCTTCTAACCCACCCTCCCCCGATCATGGGAGGAGTTGTTCGGGTGAGTTGGCTCAGGGGCTCTAATCTTTCATGGCATTGGTTTGGCTGCTGATGTGCTTTACTTCTCCGTGCCGAAATTTTCTTTGTATGCTAACTCTAATAGCTCTAGAATATAAGGAGCAGAAGCTTTCTGTCTCCTAGTCATGCAAATTACTGGACTTTGCAGAGGAACTCTTAAATTATGCATAATCAGAAAGTAATAGGAAGGCTCTCTTTTGTGAGATGCCAAATAGGTGGTCACATTGAAGCTCCTTTCCTATATTTAATTTTGTTGTGATTTTTCCCTCTCGTTCTCATAAGTGACCAGGTAAGCCTAATTGAGTTTGACTCTAGAGAGCAGCATTCAGAGCCCCTTCTCTTCCTCTCTAAAGCTTGAACACAGGATGTCTGGTTCCTTATGAGTTGTGTGTGTAGTTCCTTGGAGTGTGTGTAGTTGCTGGAATTTCTGTTGTTGCTCTTTAGGATCTGAGTATGTCTGAAGAGGACCAGATGATGAGAGCAATTGCCATGTCTCTGGGACAGGATATCCCAATGGATCAAAGGGCAGAGTCACCTGAGGTAACTAGGAAACGGGGCTTCCAAGAGGGTCTGACACATTAATCTTAGTATTTCTATGAACATTCTGCTACTACTGCAGAGTAATTGGTCGAATTAAAGTGTAAACAAAGACATGTGTGAATACTCATTCATCCCAACCTTGCCATCAGTAATCTACATTACATTGACCTGAAGCTTTAAGTGAAACAGATGAAGCATTAATATTTATTGTCAAATAAGAGGCCCAAAATGTCCTTGGTAGTACCCATTAGGCCAAACTTGGCTGTCTTTATTACCTAGGAATCTAGGTAATAATTACTTCAGTTTACCATACCTGCAGAGAATGCAGCACAATGTCTACCAATGCTATTTGTGGGGGGTGATGTAGGATGATGCACATAAGTTGCCAGTGCTTTGAGGATTGGAGGTGTCCTTCGCCTGTCTTGCCTTAGCCTGTGTGGCTGCCCTCATACTCATTGCCACACTCTAACGAATGTATCACCTGCTTGAGGAGAAGGTAGAGAATATTCATATGGTAGGGCAGATACATTTTTAGAGTCTTCTCACTTTCTTCCTTCCCTGCCTCCAGGAAGTTGCTTGCCGGAAGGAGGAGGAGGAACGGAAAGCTCGGGAAAAGCAGGAAGAGGAAGAGGCTAAATGTCTAGAGAAGTTCCAGGATGCTGATCCATTGGAGCAAGATGAACTCCACACTTTCACAGATACCATGTTGCCAGGCTGCTTTCACCTTCTTGATGAGCTCCCAGACACAGTGTACCGGGTGTGTGATCTGATCATGACTGCAATCAAACGTAATGGAGCAGACTATCGAGACATGATTCTGAAGCAAGTAGTCAATCAGGTAAGTTCTCCAGGGGCCAGAAGAGGGGAGTATGTAAAATGGTTTTCCTGCCATCTATCAAAACCTGGTTTCTTTTTTTATTTTTTTAATCAGTATCTTTGCATTTTATCTGATATGGATGTATTCTTTCTTTGAATTCTGTAGATCTAGTAATCTAGCTCTTTCTTGAGTGTTTTCCTGCAAAACATGAATTAACTGCTTCACACACAAAATATCTTTGAAAGAAAAAAACAAAGCTCTCTTTTTCTAGGTATCTCTTCTTAGATTCATCTAAAATGTCAAAAATGTCTCTCACTCTTGAGCCAAGTTAGGCCCCCTGGCCTAAATAAATGTTTTTCCCTCTCCTCCTATGCAACAACCATTTTGACAGATGAGTCCCCATCCTAATGAGTAGTTGTGACCTATTGTCTTTTTTTAAGCAGTGTTTTTCCTCATTATGAAATTAGTGTATGCTAGTTGTTGAAGTAGAATAAGAAATAAATTACCCTAAATTCCCACATAGCCAGTTAGCATTTTGGTTTTATTTCCTTTACTATTTTTTATGATTTATGTATTTAAATCATTGGAATCTTGTTTTATATATTTTTTTAAGTTTAGAGACAGAGGAAGAAAGTAAGTATTGTATGTAAACATAGCTTTAGTGTATGGAAACATCACAAGAGTAAAAGGCAAACTGAGTAAACCTTTTTTCTTCCCCCCACAAGATATGACCAATGTTTAGTTATCTTTAATCTATATTAAGAGCTTATAGAAGTGATTTTAAGCAAACTAAAACCTTAATAGACAAGAGCAATTACATAAAATTCATTACAAGAAATTTTTAACATGCATACTAAAGCAAGACCAATGTTTCTAACTGGGATTTTTGTTTTCTGTTTTTAATGATAATTCTGGGGCGGGTGTAGTGAAAGATTTTAAGTTGGTAGAACCTTTGTGGGATTGACTCTATATATGCACCAGAAAATTTTTAAAAACATTCATTTTCTTTAACTTCTAATTTAGACTTCTTGTAATCTAGCCTAAGAAAATAATTTTTTAGAGGCGCTCCTTTAGTAGCATACATCTTTTGATACAGACACCCTATAGTAAATATGTTCATATTTACCCCCCTCCTTCAGTGAATGTATTAGAGGTGGAGGGAGTATTTTACAAGGTTGAGAATGTTTTGACATACCTCATCATACTCAATCTACAGTTCTTGACTTGGCCACTTTTCTGCTTTCCTAGGTGTGGGAAGCTGCTGATGTATTGATCAAAGCCGCTCTTCCCCTGACAACGAGTGACACAAAAACAGTGTCAGAGTGGATCAGTCAGATGGCCACCCTGCCCCAGGCCTCCAATTTGGCTACTAGAATCTTGCTTTTAACACTGCTTTTTGAGGTAAGATTTAGACCTTTTGGTCCTTGTGATTCATTCATCAAAGAATCGTCAAACACTTACCATTTGAGACATTGAAGAAGGTAGAGAGAAATGTAGGACATGTCTGCATTTCATAGCCTACAGCTTCTAATAGACTTTAATGTACACAATTAAGTACAAAATACAGCATTCTATGCCACGTGAATGGCATAAACAGTTTTATCTGAGTTCGGGGGGGGCAGTATGCATCACTTCTGGATAATGAGAGAAGGGCTTCTCAGAACAAATGTTAATTGAATTGGGTCTTAGAGGATTGGGGGATGGGGTGTAATTATAAGACAGTACTTAGAATGACTATTAGCAGTTAAGTTGTGGAATATTTTTGGCTTCTCTGAGGAAAACAAGCAGCCAAAAAGAATGGGGTAGGATGTGGAAATTTGGTAATAGGTGTCAGATAGAATCTGACTCTTCTTTCCTACCTGGTCAGTCAGCAGATTATTTGAGGTAAAGCATGGCTTGGCCAGGACATGTTCTTGTTCCAGCCATCATAGGAATTAGGAGGCACCTAACCTTGAACAAGTGATTCTTCATTCTTAGCTTATCATGTTTAATGGTAAAACCTGGATTTAATGGAGTAAACCCTTATAGCAACTCAGGAGTTAAGTCCAATATATGTGTCAGTCTGTGTGTCTACAGTCTCAGGGCTTTCCTTTGTGATAAAAGTGGTGATTCTTATTATATAGCACTTGTGAATAGATACTTGTGGGAAATGTTGCAAAGTACTGAATGCTGGGGGTCCCCCAAAACATTACAATATAAAGAAATCACTCATGAGCCCCCCTTTTTTATAAACTCACAAATGACAGCCTAATATTTTTCTTCTAGTCTTTTTTTCTGTACATTTAAACAGTTGGGATCAGAGTATTTAGAAAGTTTTGTATTCTTTTCTCTCAGTATTATGTTACAAATATTCTCCCACGTCATGTATATATTATTCCATTTTTTTGATGTCCCCTAGTTTAAATAACTACCTATTGTCAGCCATTTAAATTACTTCCAGTGATTTCCTGTTACATCAGTAACACTTTATGTAGCCCTTGTAAGGGGAACCATTAAGTATGTTGCTGTGTTTAATTATTCCATCTTCCTTGGAAGGTTATAAAGGTTCTCTGTAAATCAGAAGCTTTTCAACTAGTGTAGGTACCAGTTCTTAATGATATTAATGATGCTAGTAACAGTTTCCATATTAAGCACATACTAATGTACCAGCCACTGTTTTGGCACAGTGTATCACAATTACCTTGGAGATAGAAATTATTCCCTTTGACCCTTGAGGAAACCAAGGCCTAGAGAATTTAAGTAACTAATCTCGGACCACATAGCTGGTAAGTGGTGGAAATGGAATTTGAATTCAACCAATTCTATTAGCGTTCGCTCTTATGTTCTATACCATGCTAATCCTTGATACTGAGTAGAAGCTGGTATTTGTTTTATTTTTTTTCCTTTGATTAATCAATCAGGAGTTGAAGCTACCTTGTGCTTGGGTGGTTGAATCTAGTGGCATCCTTAATGTCCTAATCAAACTCTTGGAAGTGGTTCAGCCCTGCCTACAGGCCGCCAAGGAACAAAAGGAAGTCCAGACCCCAAAGTGAGTGACCCTGTAATCTCTCTTGTTTTCATTTCTATTGCCCTGGGGATTTGGGCCCTCAAGCTTAGGGCTTGAATCAGGGAGTTTTCTGGGTCATGTACGGGCCAAATCTTGGATACCTTTTGTGGTTTGAAAATTGTGAGGTACCTGATGAAATCAAGATAAATTTTCCCATGTTGTGCAGGTTTCTGGCTTGCCCAGAGTAAATCATTTCTCCTGTTTTAGGTGGATCACCCCAGTGTTGCTTCTGATTGATTTCTATGAAAAGACAGCCATCTCCTCAAAAAGGAGAGCCCAAATGACTAAGGTACGTAATATGGTGTATGTGGTGAGCAGAACAGCTCAGCTTCTTGAGGCAAGAATAGACCAGAAGAGAATATGGGATAGTGGTAAAAAAAAAAAATGTAAAGCTCTCTGATCAAGGCATAAATCTCTTGAGGGATCTTGATAGCTAGAGTTTTCTTTTGAATTGGGAGTTAGAATTTTTTTTTTTTTTTTATGGAGCTGCTGGCTAAAGGGTCTAAGAACTTACCCTGGAAGTAAATGTTAAAGAAGTGTTCTGTCTCCAGAGGAGGAGTGGCTCTTCTTTTATGTGAAGGACTGAGTGTGCAAGGATTCCTCCAAAAGCAAGTGCTCCTTATACACAAATTATATACGCCACATCATCTTAGTACCTTCCCAGAAACAGAAGTTTTGCGCCAGTACATCTAAAATGTTTACCTTTTGTGGAAAATAGTTGGAAACAAAAGGAAGGCAGAGCATCACAGGATAAGGGTATTTATAGAGTGTTTTGTGCCTATGGAGAGGCTTAGGAATGCGAGGGTTAAGGTATATAAAAACTTCTTTCTTGGTTTGCAAAACATTTAAAATGTCCAATATATTTCTTTTTCTTGGGTTCGCTTTAGCAATGAACACTGATGAAATTACTATTTCTTATAACAATCAACCTTGTAAGGAAGTACAATGAAACTTTGTGTTCTTGTATTTAGTACCTACAGTCCAACAACAACAACTGGCGCTGGTTTGATGACCGCTCTGGACGTTGGTGTAGTTACAGTGCAAGCAACAATAGCACTATTGATTCCGCCTGGAAATCTGGAGAGACAAGTGTGCGTTTCACAGCAGGCCGAAGAAGATACACTGTCCAGTTCACTACAATGGTGCAGGTACATGCTCACTCAATGCCATAAACTTGGTTGAAAAGAGGGGAAGGTGCTGAGTATGCCTTTCCGTTTGCTTCTTCCTGAACCAGCAGTCCTGTTATAAGAACAGTATTACCACTCCTAAATGGGGTATAGTTTTCAGAGAACTGAGTCTTCTTACAGCCATGTGTTAGGCCATGAGTCTGTGGCAATTTGATACTGTCCCACCCGGAAATGATTTTAAGTGTTCAGTCAAGGATTAGGGAGTGGTTGGGGATGGAGTCTGCTCTATTGGAAAGTTTATAATTTGCTGTAGGGTCTTGTGTATGCCACTTTTCTTCTGAGGACCTTCAGGCTTTCTCTCTGTAAATGATAGGGGTGGGATAAATTGCCAGGGTTCCTTCCTGTTACAGCATTTTGCTACAGAGTTCCAGCTCTCCCACCCCCCTTACAATTCTTTTTTCAGTAGAGATGTTTTTGCTTGAATTCCTAGGTTAATGAGGAAACAGGGAACCGGCGCCCGGTGATGCTGACACTCCTGAGGGTACCACGGCTGAATAAAAATTCTAAAAACAGCAATGGGCAAGAACTCGAGAAGACATTGGAAGAAAGCAAAGAAATGGATATCAAACGTAAAGAAAATAAAGCCAATGGTATGTATTTTTAGTTGTGAATCTTTCAAGGAGTGTCTTACACAAAGCTAGTGTGCCTTTATGGCTTAAATTCTGGCCAGATTTCATCATGAGTGATTTCTTATCCATCAGATTGCTTGGTGACTTAAAGATACACAGTCCTCTTTATGTGCCTTTTCATCTGGTCTTTGAATTGGTATTTGGTCTGTTTCTCTTAATAGGACCTTAAGAGGGAGAGGATGGGAGGAAATGTCAAGTTAACTGTCTGAACACTTACTTTCCCATTTATAGATACCCCCTTGGCCCTAGACAGTACAAATACTGAAAAGGAGACAAGCCTGGAAGAAACAAAAATTGGGGAGATCCTGATCCAGGGCCTGACAGAGGATATGGTGACTGTTTTAATCCGGGCCTGTGTGAGCATGCTAGGGGTCCCTGTGGACCCAGACACTTTGCATGCCACCCTTCGCCTCTGCCTGAGGCTCACCCGAGACCACAAATATGCCATGATGTTTGCAGAGCTGAAGAGTACCCGCATGATCTTGAATTTGACCCAGAGTTCAGGCTTCAATGGGTTTACTCCCCTGGTCACCCTTCTCTTAAGACACATTATTGAGGACCCCTGCACCCTCCGCCATACCATGGAAAAGGTGAGTTTTTCTGGTGTCCGATGCTGGTTTAGCTTTACATAATACCTTGTTCTCCTTGCTCTCAGAGCAGATAGACTTCCGATTCTTCATCAAGTATATATAGCTAGGTGTTACAGATGATATGCTCTGCCCAGCAAAATTTCCCAACTGTGTGCTCAGGTGCTTGCTTAGGTATGGTAGGTCACTCATTATCCCATTGAGTGACATTTAAAAGGTACTAGAAAATACATTTTTTACCCTTAAATTTACTATAGTGATAGCTCTTATCTAGAAAGTCCTCTCTAGCAATATAGGTTTCTTGAACCAAAACTTTTTTTTTAACATCTTTATTGGAGTATAATTGCTTTACAATGGTGTGTTAGTTTCTGCTGTATAACAAAGTGAATCAGCTATACATATATCCCCATATCGCTTCCCTCTTGCCTCTCCCTCCCTCCCACCCTCCCTATCCCACCCCTCTAGGTGGTCACAAAGCACTGAGCTGATCTCCCTGTGCAATGTGGCTGCTTCCCACTAGCTACCTATTTTACATTTGGTAGTGTATATATGTCCATGCCACTCTCTCACTTCATCCCAGCTTACCCTTCCCACTCCCCGTGTCCTCCAAAACTTGTTAATAAGGAACTAGGATACCCTCTACCAAGTTCATGTTTTAAAGGTCATTCTCTTATAGGAGTACTTCACCCAAGAGCCTGTTTTCCAAACGTTGTGTTTTGGGGTTGTAAAAGTACAGTTGACTCTTGAATAACACAGGTTTGAATTGCACAGTTCCACTTATATGTAGATTTTTTTTCCAATAGTAAACACTATAGTACTACCACAATCCACAGTGGGTTGAATCCACAGATAAAGAACCTCAGATGTGGAGGGCCACTGTAAGTTATTCGTGGATTTTCGACAGCATGGAGGGTTGGTACCCCAACCCCCATGTTGTTCAAGGGTCAGCCGTAGTAAAATTTTTGGAATATTTATGACTGTGATAAGCTCTTTACAAATATGCATTGTGCACATGAGAAAACTGAGGTCTATTTGTTTATTTTAGGAAACATATAAAGCAGTAGAAGAAATAACAAAGCAGTTAGAAAAATAAAAACCTTTATGTCATCAACTTTAAGACATCAGCAGAGGGATTGGGGGCTAACATCTCACCAATAAGGCTTTTTCTCCACAGTACTTTTACAAACTCTTTCCTACTTCTTTCTCAGCAATCATCAGGTGAATGCTACTGACTTCACTTTCAATTTCCTCTCATGGAACATTGTTTCCCAAGTTGATATATAGTGTTGCTATTTGTATTTTTGTGCATAGCTTTGTCACATTTAAGGTCGTTTTTCTTATAAATGCTTAGAAATTGGATCAAAAGGTATATATTGTTTTTTAGCTTGCTTGCCAGAAAGGTGGTGCCGCTTCATACTTCTATGCGTATATGAGTATATATCTCACATTCTTCAGACAGTTCTTCTTTAGCCAGCCTGTTTGATTTCACCTGACATGAGCAAAACCAAAAGAAGGCTGTTAAAGACAACATGTACACTGATCCAGGGTCAGGAGACAGCCCAACAGAGAAGAAACAACTATATACAGACAGGATTCTGACTTAAAAACAAACATACTTAAAATGTTTAAAGCTTATACAACTTTTTAAAATGCTATGAAAAAATATAGGTTCTTTTCGGATGACAGAAAACTTTGTAAGCTTAAAGGCAATTTTATTTGGGGGTGTGGGAAACAAAGGAAGATCAGTGGCAGGTTTAACGTATCAAGTAGCAAAATGTAAATGCTTGATAATGTCCATTGCAGGTACGGGTGTGAAGAACCAGGCATACTCTTACTTTTGGTAGGAGTGGAAATTGGTGCAACCACATTGGAGGGCAATTTGGTACTGTCAGTTTAAGATATCCTTTGACCTAGAAATTCTGTGGCTAAGAATTTATCTGATAACTAAAGTCAAGTATGCCAAGTACATATACAAGAATGTTCACTGTAGAATGACTTGTAATATCAAGACTAGAGATCTAATGTCCAGCAGAGGACTGAATAAACGATGGCACATAGTGGAATTACACTTTTCTGTATTTAAAAAATGGGAGTTATTTTACGATTGCAGCCTGGCAGGCAAGATGTAGAAGTTGTTAGGCTAAACGGAAGAGCATGACCAATTTGGTAAGAAAAGCATTGAGTCCAAAAGATTTTTACCTTTATGAACATAATTCACAAAGCAATAGATCGTGGAAAATACAGTGGAACTATTTTCTTTATACTTTCCTATACTTTCCATGATTTAACAAGTCATTTTATGAGAACAAAAGCATGACAATGTCTAAGCCCTGTGGTATCAAAGCAAACAGTCCATAAGTAGTTTGATATCTCCTGGCTGTCATTATCCAAGACTGATTATTGACTTTGAAACATAAAGAAAGCATTTAATTTTGTTCTTATATACTAAGTGGATGTCAGTATTACATATTTTTAGAGTTTGAACCATTCTGGTTTAAAATCGGGATGGCATTTGGGAAGGCTAGGAGCTAGCACTTAAATTTGGGAGCCATAATCTGGATGATCAATGATCTATATACGTTACCCATTTTATATAAAGGTCACGTATCATCTAGTCTAATAGTTGATAATTTTGGGGGTATGCTGAATGCTGTAACTTTTCTTATAAGCCACATTTTTTGAATTGGGAAGGAATAGGACTTGAAAGACCAAGTGTATCTTTCTCCCAAAGATCAAAGGCTGTCATCCACTGTCTTGAGGCAGAACTTGGTTGGTATTTTAATCCTTGGTAGCTCTTCCTTGAATGCAGTTGTGTTTTAGAAAGTGGTCTTTAATCAGCAGTGTTCTCCCTTTCTTTACTAGGTTGTTCGCTCAGCAGCTACAAGTGGAGCTGGTAGCACTACCTCTGGTGTTGTATCTGGCAGCCTCGGCTCTCGGGAGATCAACTACATCCTTCGTGTCCTTGGGCCAGCCGCATGCCGCAATCCAGACATTTTCACAGAAGTGGCCAACTGCTGTATCCGCATTGCCCTTCCAGCCCCTCGAGGCTCAGGAACTGGTAAGTTTACCCTTCTCTTAGCCTTTGAGACATTGAGGTCTGTGGCTTAGTATAACTCCAAAAATTTTCTGTGAGGAAGCCTATAACTTGGAAAACCTCCTTAAGCAAGCATTGGGACATTGGCTGGTTGATAAAGTGGGTCAATTCAGGGGTAGTTCAGTAGCTTCTCTGGTCCTTGCCCTGTGGTAATTCCTGCCAGAGATTCCAAGGACTCATTCAGTCTAGTCCTTGCCTTCAAATAACTTAGCTTGATGTGACAACAGTGAATGTAAACAGTGAATGGTTTACAGATAGAGTGATAATTGAGGGACAAATGGACATGTGACTTATGTGATACAGTAGGAAGAATCACAGTGTATTCTTGCCAAAAATGTTTGACTTATAATTATGAGGAAACAATTAGATAAGTACAAATTGTGAGACATTCCATAAAAAAACTGACCTAGACTCTTCCAAAATATTAATGTCGTGAAAGGGAAAAATGCAAGGATCTCCTAGATAAAAGGAGATGAGAGAAAACCACCAACCTTGATGGGATGCTGAATCTAGATAAAGGAGATTTGGAGAAGTTAGAACAGTTACTATATATTAGATAATATAATTGTATCTGTGTTAAATTTCTTGGGTATTATGGTATTCTGGCTATGTAGAAAAATATCCTTGATGTTAGGTGCAGGTAGACATATTTAGGGGTGGACAAATGGTGATTCTAGATGAAAAGTATATGGATTTTTTTGTACTAACCTTTCAACTTTTCTGTGGGGTTGTGGGGCTTCGGGGTTTTTTCTGTTTGTTGGTTTGTTTGTTTTTTAAATTAAAAGTTGGGAAAGGGGGCTTCCCTGGTGGCGCAGTGGTTGAGAGTCCTCCTGCCGATGCAGGGGACACGGGTTCGTGCCCCGGTCCGGGAAGATCCCACATGCCGCGGAGTGGCTGGGCCCGTGAGCCATGGCCACTGAGCCTGCGTGTCAGGAGCCTGTGCTCTGCAATGGAAGAGGCCACAACAGTGAGAGGCCCGCGTACCGCAAAAAAAAAAAAAAAAAGTTGGGAAAGGGACTACTTATTTTGGCAGCCCCACCCTGGCTCTGTGCTGGGCATTTCTCATGTATGGTCTCCTTTAATCCTCAAATTTTCAAGAATGAGAAAATTGAGGTTTGTTGAAATAATTTGGCCATGATCCTATAACAGAACTGGATTTCAAAACCAAGTGTCCCCAACTCCAAAGCCTATACTCTTTTTTTTTACTATTTGATATTGCTGTATGAAATCCTGTGGGATTTAGGGAAGGTAAAAGCCAGATTTTCTAGTAGACTACTTGAACATTGTTTGGAAGTGGCCCCCCCGCTTCTGAGTCTTTATCAGTAACCAAATGTAGGTACCCGTTCATTATTAACTAATTTTTCCCTGTCTCACTTTGGCTTAGCTTCAGATGATGAATTTGAGAATCTTAGAATTAAAGGCCCTAATGCTGTACAGCTGGTGAAGACAACCCCTTTGAAGCCCTCACCTCTGCCTGTCATTCCTGATACTATCAAGGAAGTGATCTATGACATGCTAAATGCCTTGGCTGCATACCATGCTCCAGAGGAAGGTATGTAACTAGCCCACCTGAGGAGGCTGGGCACTTTGTTTAGGTCACTTCAGCTAACTCATGGCTTCGTGAGTACTCAAGTATTTGCCCACTCTCTGGGAATCAAGATGAATAAGACACATAGTCACTTCTCTGAAGAAGTTAATAGTCATACAGTGTGAATGATAAGGATAAGGAGATTGCCAGAATCTTTTGTATGAGAGTACATCCCATACAGAGGAAAGAATGAACAAAGATTAAAAAGGAGAGGGCTTCCCTGGTGGCGCAGTGGTTGAGAGTCCGCCTGCCGATGCAGGGGACACGGGTTCGTGCCCCGGTCCGGGAGGATCCCACGTGCCGCGGAGCGACTGGGCCCGTGGGCCATGGCCGCTGGGCCTCCGCGTCCGGAGCCTGTGCTCCGCAACGGGAGAGGCCACAACAGTGAGAGGCCCGCATACCGCAAAAAAAAAAAAAAAAAAAGGAGATAATAAGCAGGTTGAGCAGGTTGAAAATAAAATACCAAGAAGTCTCCAATGTTTTCACTCTCAGAAACAAAACATAGTTGTTGCCCAAAGATCTGGGAACAATATTAGAAGGTGTGGCTAGGCTTCCTGACCTCTGAGACCACCATCCCTATCTTTTGTCCTTAGTTAAGGTGCTGCTTTTAAGTATTGGGAAAGTCATGAATGAATTGCCTGGAACTCAAGTTCCATTCCAGTCAGATCCTTCTGGATTTTATTCAGGACATACTTATTTGATAGGTCCCACAGAATTGCCAAAAGTTGATGAATAGTGCATTTAACAAGTCAAGAAAATCTGAGTCTTTACTTTAGTGCTTTTCATCCATACATTACTCTAATCCTTATAGAGCTCCTTGCTTTACCCCACCTCCTAAACCCTCCTTCCCCCCAAAATAATAATAATAATAATTTAGCTATATATAGCAACCATTTATTGACCTCTCACTGTACTAGGCAAAATGTCAGGTATGTTCACTTAAGCTTAGTAGTGACAGCTAAGGACAGTGAGGAGAGTAAATTGCCTGTGGTCACAAAACTAGTTACAGAATGAGGCTTTCAACCATGCTCTCTCTACATTTCTCATTCTTAAATCAAAGCCTAGCAATATTACCTTGTAAACACTTGTAGCAACTTGGAGCAAAATTGACCAGGCTACCAGATGGTCATTAACATTGCACAGTCTAAAGAGTTTTGTTTTTATTTTTCTAGCAGACAAATCTGATCCTAAACCTGGGGGTATGACTCAAGAGGTTGGCCAGCTCCTGCAAGACATGGGTGATGATGTATACCAGCAGTACCGGTCACTTACCCGTCAGAGCAGTGACTTTGACACACAGCCAGGATTTTCCATTAATGTAAGTCAGCTCCAGCCTTCTATCTGCCTTCTCCCTTTTCAGTACCTACTACGGGATATAGGGTTATGCCAGGGATATTTCAAAGGTATTAATTTTGATGTATCTATAAATTATCTGTTGCCTCAAAATGAAGATCGGGTTGTCCCTGGGATTTTCTTTTTTCTCCTTGGATTAGAAATGTTTCTTTAATTCATTTTTCATTCTCATCTTCCCCCGTTCCCTTTCCCCTCAAGCTTCCAGTCGCTGTTTATAATGATGGCTTCCCACGGATTATAGTATACAGAAGGAAAAGGTGGTTAAAAGATAAAGAGAGTCTATAACATTTACAGCCAGTACCCTGAAAAGGAGTCCTGCCATTTGGGGACAACTCTCTTTGAAATTAATAATGGCTCAGGAGTTTTCTTCCTCCATAGAGTCAGGTCTTTGCTGCAGATGGTGCCTCCACTGAGACTTCCACATCTGGGACAGCCCAAGGAGAAGGTAATGGTTTGCTTT
Organism: Globicephala melas; assembly: GCF_963455315.2. Taxonomy (NCBI): domain Eukaryota; kingdom Metazoa; phylum Chordata; class Mammalia; order Artiodactyla; family Delphinidae; genus Globicephala; species Globicephala melas. Next base: position 81,670,572 of record NC_083335.1, read on the forward strand.
TCTCTTGTTCTTATTTCTTGAGAAGACAGCTTGAAGAAACGGAGTGTCCTGGGCAGACAATAGGGGAATACAGGCATAATTGTCACGTTTACTTGCGTAAGTGAACTTTCTCGGGGGTGAGCACAGCGTTCTGTAAACAAAAGGTCCATCCCAGTTATCTGAGACCAGATTAAGTCTTTATATTCTTCAGGAATTCAGGAATACATGCAGATCTCCTTAGAGCTAGCAGCTCAGGACTGTAGGCCCCATTGCCACCAGCTCTAGAAATTACAATGCTTTCTTTAGGGTCTTCAGAAGACTGCCATTTGATTGCCCCAGTGAGAGCTGGTGCTATAGGCACAACAGTGATGTTAAAGGGTGTCCATTAATGACCCAGAGCCAAGTAAATCAAAGACCCTGGGCCCAAAAGCCAGCTTTCTATATCAACATTTCACGTGTGCCTACGTTTTCTTATTGGGATCTATTCCATTTCATAGTATATGGCATCCTGGACCTGCACCCACTCCTCATTATATGCCAAAGTTAATGGAACTTGCCATTAAAAAGAATGAAATTTGCAGCAACATGGATGGGCTTCGAGGGCATTATGCTAAGTGAAATAAGTCAGACAGAGAAAGACAAATACTGTATGGTATCACTTATACATGGAATCTAAAAAAATAAACTAGTAGGACTTTGCTGGTGGCGCAGTGGTTAAGAATCCTCCTGCCAATGCGGGGGACATGGGTTCGATCCCTGGTCCAGGAAGATCCCACATGTCGCAGAGCAACTAAGCCCATGTACCACAACTACTGAGCTTGCACTCTAGAGCCCACGAGCCGCAACTACCGAGCTTGCACATCACAACTACTAAAGCCTGCGCGCCGCAACTACTGAGCCTGCGTGCCTAGAGCCCGTGCTCCACAACAAGAGAAGCCACCGCAATGAGAAGCCTATGCACCACAACAAAGAGAAGACGCCACTCGCCGTAACTAGAGAAAACCCGCGTGCAGCAATGAAGACCCAACGCAGCCAAAAAATAAATAAATTTTTAAATATATGTGTGTATCTTTAAAAAACTAGTAAATATAACAAAAGAGACAGACTCAACAGATACAGAGAACAAACTAGTGGTTACCAGTGGGGAGAAGGAATTGGGGAGGGATGGTATAGGGGGTAGAGGATTAAGAAGTACAAACTATTAGTTATAAAATAAGCTACAAGGATATATTGTACAACATGGGGAATATAGAATAAATAAAGTTAATGGAACTGTAACTTAACTAACCCAGTAGTGGTTGCTGTGGTAACATCCTTTAGTTCTACTCTTTAAACCTCTCCGTATATTTCTTTTGGTAGCGTCCATGCTAGCTTATAGAACTTTGGTGCCAGTGACACTATTCTGGCTACAAGATTTATATGGTGGATTCTTACTTTCTAGCAGTTTCAACAGAGCCCATTGGCTACTTGCCAAGAATTAGAGAAATGTCATGTGGAAGCAATTCTAATGAGACCTTTCAAGAGCTCCTCCTTGACAGGAAGGATCTTTGAAATCTAAGTTGAGATGTACTTAATGCCAGTTTAGTCCCTGGAGGATAAGCTTAAAAGGCTAATAATTGGTAAAATATTGGTTAACTCATTTTGGTGGACTTACTGCTCATATGTAGTGTATAGTGTGGGTGATGGTAGTATCATTCAAGGGAAGCATCATTGCCCACTATGTGGCAGACTATAGTAGACACCAAAATGAATCAGACTCATTCCCTGCACTTAAAGAATTTTGTCTAGTGAGGGTGACATGCAATGCTTTTAGTACAAGATAACTGCTGGAATGGAGGCGTGCTGGGATAAGATATAGTGGGCACGTGATAATGATAGCATGTCAGTATGCCTGGATGAAGCAGGAAAGCATTTATAGAGGAGATCATCTTTTGAGCTTAGCTAGATTAAGTAAATGTGTGCCACACAGACATGTGGGAAGAAGAGGTAAAAAGTGTATACAAGGCATGTTTGGAGAACTACCATTAGTACAGTATTTCTGGAACATAAAATGTATAAGAGGAGGGAAATGGCGGAAGATGTGCGAACAGTTGGGTAAAGCCTGTCTGTTGTAACTATATCCGTAGAGCACATCTGAGACCTGTGTCATATTAGCTATCTGTCTTTCCACTGCAGTAGGAGGAGGGCATTCAATTTGTACTAGTGGCCTGAAGTATCCTTTCCACCTAAGACTTGATTTTGCCAATATTCCAGTGTGCAATTGAACCAGTGTTTGGCTCTTTCTCAACAGCTTCAACTCCGGAGGAGTCTCGGGATGGGAAGAAAGATAAAGAAGGGGACCGGGCGTCTGAGGAAGGCAAGCAGAAAGGCAAGGGCAGCAAACCGTTAATGCCCACCTCCACTATTCTTCGGCTTCTGGCAGAGTTGGTGAGATCCTATGTTGGTATTGCTACCCTGATTGCCAACTACAGCTATACTGTGGGCCAGTCTGAGCTGATCAAAGAGGTAAGATTTCTAATTTCTGCTTAATATTTTACACTGTTAATCATTTGGATACCTGCTATGTGTTGGATGTTTTGCTAGGAGCCCGTGCATGCTAACCCAGTGATGAGAGAGGCAGAGGCCTCTTAAGACACATTAAAGAGCTAGGCCTTTTTTTCCATGATGTGGAGCCATCAGGCTCATTTGCAGGGAGTGAGTTGATGTAGTTTGTTAATTTGTTTTGTAGAAAATCACTTGGTCTGCCTTATTAGAGACTGCAAAAGGCAAGGTTGGAGTCAGAGAGACCAGTCAGGACGCTGATATAGTAGTCTAGGTAATACAGGACCTTGATGAAGTTGGTGGGGGAAATGAATGAGTTGAAGAGATGTTTTAACAGTAGAAATGGACGAGATGGGATTTGGAGGATAAAGGTGAAATCAAGGACTCGAGAGATGTTTCTTGTTTTGTTTTTTTTATTCCTTTTGTTAGAGGAGGAAATGGTTTGAAGAGAAAATATAGAATTTGAGAGGTATCTGTGGATCACCTAGGTAAAGGTATCTAGGAGACAGGAGAATAAATGAAGTACACAGTATTGGAGCTTATCTTCCAGATGTACTCACACCTGTGCAAAGACACCTGATGTGGTAATAGTATTGGTAATAAATAGAATATAAGAAAAGCCTAAATGTTCATCAGTAGAGCATGGGAAAGAATGAAGTCATATTTTATATGTCCTGATACAGAATTATCTTCAGGTTGGATTTTTCAAGTGAAAGGACACTTTAAGAAACCATATCATGTTCCCATATATGTAAAAGGGGTACCCAAGGAGGTTTTTTTCATAAAGGAGACCTTGTTTTGGAGGTCACATAGTTATTTTATGGTTAGTAAGCAGTAAAGGGTGTGAGAATGGAACAGGGGCAATAATGTTGCAGACAAAGAATCTGTGACAGCAGCTGCCATTTTTTAAGCTATTTTTATCTTAATGCAAGCTTTTAAAATGCATACAAAAATACACAACTCCTAAGTGATTCACCAGTTAATTTTTCTTGGATGACTACCACTAAATTCAACATTAGAAACTCCACAAAAACTAATCCCACTCACACCTTTGCACATCTCCCCTTCCCCTTTGAACTTCCATAAGGTCACCATTATCTTGTGTTCGTGAATTGGGTTTGTGCTTTATATAAGTGGAATCTTACAGTATGTTCTGTGTCTGGCTTCTTTTGCTTAACATGTTTGCAACTACATCTTTGTGTGTAGTTTTAGTTTATTTTCATTGCTGTATAGCATTCCATTGTGTGAATGTAACACAGTCTTATCCATTCTAGTGCTTATTGACAGTTGGCTAGTTTTCCTTTTGGAAGTATTAAAAGTAGTGCTGCTACAGTCACTCTCATACAAATGTCTTGGTACATACATAAGTTCGTGTCTGTTTGTGTATTTATACACACACACTCAACACACGTTCATACGTGAGTTCATATATTTCTGTTGGGTGCTATGTGCCTAGGAGTGGAGTTGCTGGTCTGTTCAGCTTTAGCAACTGATAACAAATTTTCCAGAGCAGTTGTGTCAATTTATATTATCACCAGCACAGCATATGGGTGTTTGGATTATTTCACCTCCTTGCCAATACTTGGTATTCCTGTTTTTCATTTTAACCATTCTAGTAGGTTCATACTGGTATTGCATTGTGGTTAAAATTTCCCTGTCTTTATTGGCCATTTGTATATTCTTTTTTGTGAAGTGTCCAAGTCTTTTATTCTTATTTTCTACTGAGTTCTTTATATATTCTGGATATAAGCCCTTTATGGAATGTGTGTATTAAGTATACATTAGGCGTTTATTTCAAAGCTTATACTCATTTATGCCAGTTGTAGTTATAATAGCATACTTATGGAATAAGACACTTAATTGCAAATTTATTAAGTATCTGCTTTAATATGTGTCAAGTCACCCACTTACTGGTACTGGGTACTCATAGGTGCTTTATAGATACTATTGATAATCCTCACCTCAGCACTGCAAGGTTGTTGGTATTGCTCCCCTTAACAGAGAGAAGAGAAGGCTCAGAGAGGTCAGTAACTTGCCCAAGGCCACACTTCAGAGTAGCAAGACTAGGATTAGAGCCCAGGTCTCTGGTTTCAAATCCAGATTCCTTCCACTCAGTCATGGTTGCACGAATCCACTCAGTTGCCCAAATTGCAAGGCTTTTTTTTTTTTTTTCAGTTTTTACTGGTAATGTTACACTTTTTTTCAGAAAACTGTTTTAACTTTGTATTTTATTCACTACTGGGAAATTTTTATTTCTAATAGTTAACAGGGTCACCTTATCTTATTACCCAGAGCCTAGAATTCTTCAATGCATTTTTTAAAAATATTTATTTATTTATTTGGCTGCACTGGGTCTTTGTTGCAGCACATGGGCTCTTTTAGTTGCAGTATGTGGGCTCTTGGTTGCAGCATGCAGGATCTAGTTCCCTGACCAGGGCTCGAACCCAGGCCCCCTGCATTGGGAGCTCGGAGTCTTAACCACTTGACCAGCAGGGAGGTCCCTTCAATGCATTTTTTAAATTGAGGTAAAATGCACATAAAACTAAGTATCTTAAAGTATACAGTTGAGTGGCATTTTACATTCAGTGTCGTGCAACCATCATCTCTATCTAGTTCCAAAATCGCCACTGCATTTTGATCCAAAATCTACTTGAATGACAACAGAACTAAGTTTCTTTCTAAGATAAAGAATTATCAGGGCAGAAATCATTTTTAGAGGGGGAGGGAAAGTCTGACTTAATTTCCTTCCCTGTTATTGGGCCTTTTTTGATAAGTGACACTGCATTAACTATTTCTGCATATCCATATCTGTGACTGTGCTGTGTGTTTCTCATTCAACCCCTGCCAATTTTTAGCCCAGGGTCCTGGGCACATTGTAGGTTTCAGTAAATACTACAATTTAATTAGAAACTGGAGTAATTGTAGCACTGAATTAGGGATCAAGGTTTGAATCATCGCCATTGACTTAAGTTCTTTGGCAAGCCACATTTCTTTAGGCCTCAGATTAATGAAGATGTGTAAGCTTGTGAAAAATGAATGGAATTTGGAAGCATAAACTCAAGATTTGTTACTCACTTGGCTTGCACCTTTAAGTCTTGGTTTTTTCGTCTATAAAGTGGGCCTGATAATCATTGACTGGATGACTCCAAGGATCAGTTCTGTATGCGTGTACCTTGTTGATGTGCAAACAGTATGGCGTAATTGTGCTTGTGAGTAAATGTCACGATTAATGACTTTTCAGGACTGCAGTGTGCTAGCTTTTGTCCTGGACCACCTCCTCCCACATACCCAGAATGCAGAAGACAAGGATACACCTGCCCTGGCCCGCCTATTCCTCGCAAGCCTGGCTGCCGCAGGGAGTGGCACAGATGCCCAGGTGGCCCTTGTGAATGAAGTAAAAGCAGCCCTGGGAAGGGCACTGGCTATGGCTGAGAGTACAGAGAAACATGCCAGGTAAAATCCGTGCCTGACTTAGTGCTAATAACCAGTAGCATCCCCTAACTTCATTCTTGTCCCATGGATTCCTTGCATTTGAACAAGAGTTCTGGTCATCCTGGCACTGTACATTCTCTGGTTCTCTCAGATAGTTCTAGTGCTACCAAATACCCAAAGTACTAATGACACTTGGAGGAGGTGGGTAAACGGCTTAGAGAAAACAAAGGGATGTTTTCATTATATTTCTAGGGTCTTCAAGTAAGAAGTTGAGGGGGTTATTCAACTTTACTTTTTCAAATTATGTTTAAAGAAAATGAAGAATGCCTCCACCCAGGGAGTGAGTTCTTTCTTACTTGTTTAGATGTTACTTCCAGAAGGAAACACAGAAGAAACCAGGAGGGTTATCTGAGGCAAGTTAGTGAAGACGTGGCCTAAGAATGGGCTGTATTCACGTGATAGAGATGTCAAACTTCTCTCCTAGGCTTCAGGCAGTGATGTGTATCATCAGTACTATCATGGAGTCCTGCCCCTCCACCTCCAGTTTCTACAGCAGTGCAACAGCCAAGACTCAACACAATGGCATGAACAACATCATTCGACTCTTCCTGAAGAAGGGACTGGTTAATGACCTGGCCAGAGTGCCTCACAGCCTGGACCTGTCCAGGTAAAATTATTCCTGACCTCCAGCACCAGGCTTTTGCCCTCTTCTTAATCGTGCTTCATACTTGTCCATTTGCCTAGTATTTCATGTATCCTTGCCAGATAAGTAATTAGCAGCCAGTGTGATAGGAAGAGTTTGGATGTAGGCGGGAACCTGAGTTCTTAGTATTGTTGCTTTTAAGCAAGGCACTTTCCTTTCTTTGGGCCTTAATTCTCTCATTTGCCACAAACTCATGAGTTGGTCTGTATCAGTAGTTTTTTCCCAAGCTTCCCCCCTCTTAATTATTGTAAGAAGATTATTATGGACCTTGTATTACATCTGGTTATGTCCTCTGAGTCTCTGTTATTCTAATACAGGTCCTTAATTTTTTTAATCTTCATTTTATTGCTGTTGTTCATGAACGAATTTATTGAAGTGATCAGACCTGTAGAATGTTTTCCTAGATTTGGTCCACTTGGTTCCACGAAGTGTAGTTTAACTTGTTGCTTTTACTCCCTGTTTGCTGTAAGCTTAGAGGTAGAGGCTTAATGGAGCAATTTAAACATTATTTGGCTAGGATATATCATAGATGATGATGTACATTTCATATTGTATCATGGGGAAATGCATCTCTTTGAACTACCATTAATCATGATAAGATTGACCACTAGGGTAGAGTGATAATCATCATTGTACTGTTATATTTTCCTCCTTCTTACCAGAAAATAACAGTGTTATTACTTCAGCACTGTACAAATGTCTAGTTCCCTATCAACCATATACCTAATTAATGGTCTTAACACCAGTTGATAATCCTTGCCTGTGTCTTTTAATTTCTTAGAGGGTTATCGATGACAACTTTGTAATTTCTGTCATTCCTTCTACATTATTAGCTGCTATATTTCTGTGATTCTAGCTCCAGTTCAAGAGGGAAAGTTGGTTACCCTATAATACAGTTCCTACTAAAAAGCCAGGATAAAAACTTAATTTTTTCCCTTCAGTCACCAATTTTCAGAGTAAAGTCAAAAATGGATTAAACTCCACCTCAAATACGAGCTCTGGCTTTCTATTTTCTGTGTAGTATTATGGACTCATGAATTTTCCTTGATTTTTAAAATCTGATTGAATTACTTGGATCACTACAGTTATCCTTCTTTTCATGCTCATTCTTCATGTTCTTTTTCATTACACCTTTGGGCTTGTGGGACCTCTTCAAACTGACTTCTTTGTTCATTTGATAACAACCTCATCAGTTTTTTTAAATGTTTAAAAATTTTGAGCTCACAGTATAATGAGCACTGTATGTCTCACCTAGATTAACCAGTGGTTAGCATTCTGTCCTTATTTGCCTTAGTTCCCCCCCCCTCTTTTCGTGAGGTAAATCATTTGAAATTTGTTATAAACGTGATGCTTAACCTCTGAATACTTCAGCATGTGTCTCCTAAGAACAAACATTCCATTACATAGCTAAAATACCGTCATCACCTCTAAGAAGCTTACCATTAATATAATAATACTCACTATGTACTTCATATTCATCTATCTCCAATTATTCCAAGAATGTCTTTATATCCCGGAGGAGAGTGTGTTGATCCAGGATCCAGAGAGCATCATTCATTGTATTTGATTGCCACGTGTCTCTTATTTTTTTGACATTTGACTGTTGTGAAGAGTCCAGAAGGTCGAATGTCTTATAGAACATCCCATAGTCTGGATTTGTCTAATTGCTTCCTTATGGTTAGGTTCAGGGTAAACTTTTTTTGGCAAGAATACTACATAGGTGATGTTTGCCTTTTTCAGTGCATCACATCAGGAGACGCATAATGCCACTTGGTCCCGTTATTGGGTGATACTAAGTTTGATCACATAGTTAATGGTTAGAGTTCCACTTTGTATTAACAAATTATCCGTGAGGTGATGCTTTAAGTTCACGTGAAGATCACGTGAATATCCTATGCCCTGAAGATTTTTAACTCACTAGTTTTAGCATTCACTAGTGGTCTTTACCTAGATCACTTAACATTGCTGGTTGCAGTGATAGTTTTCTGATTCTCTCATTCCTGTTTATTAGCTGGCATTCTTATATAATGAAGACCTTTTTCTGCCTGCATTTGTTTCCCTGTGGCTGCAGATTATATTTAATGTGTTATAATCTATTACCATCATTATTCTTTTTGATGCTAAGGTTTGGCCTGTGGTAATGACCCCATTAATTCTTTAAAGCCTTCTTGCTTTTGAAGGCCTTCTGGCACAACAAGATGTCTCAGGCTCACCTTGTACCTTCCATGTCCCATTCCTGGGATCAGTTGTTACTCTGATGAGCCTTGGTTCCTTTTAGTATGGATTTCTGTGCTCAGTTCATCTCTGTATCTTCCTTTATCTCAGTCCCAACATGGCCAACACAGTCAATGCTGCTCTGAAGCCTTTGGAAACACTTTCCCGGATTGTGAACCAGCCCAGTAGCCTTTTTGGCAGCAAGAGTGCTTCTAGCAAGAGCAAGTCTGAGCAGGATGCCCAAGGAGCTGCTCAAGACTCTAATAGCAACCAACAGGACCCAGGTAGGGAATCAGCCAATGGACTGGAGAGCTGGCCGGGTGGGTGTAGTTATTTTATGGGCATGGCATCACAACTGTTCTAGCTTGGTATTGTTTCCCTGGGAACTTGCTGGCCTTCCACAGATCTGTCATAGTGGCGTGGGAATCTGCCCCACAAAGAATTCCTTAAAATTGCAGCCTTATTTGGCTATCCTCACACGTAGCCTTGTCTTTTCCTTTGTCACCCATTCATGTATTCTCTGAGAACTTGTAAATTTGCCCAGGGAAGGGACCTTACTGTCTTACGCTTGTCTCATGGTGCCCTGCACATAGGCACCCTTTGATTATTTTGCTGGTTGGTTGATTGTTTCAGGCGAGCCTGGGGAAGCAGAAGTGCAGGAGGAGGATCATGATGTCACTCAGACAGAGGTGGCAGATGGGGATATCATGGATGGGGAGGCTGAAACCGACTCAGTGGTGATTGCTGGGCAGCCTGAGGTGCTCAGTTCACAAGAGATGCAGGTAGGGAGGCAGATCACCCAGCATACCCCTGTTGTGGTGCTGAACCAAACCCCCAAGTGGTGTGGGTGGGTGAGTACTTTAGATCCTTGCCTAAATTCATTTGTATATTTTGCAGAGGAGCACAGATGATAATGCTTAGTAGATGCTCAGTAAATGTGTTTGAATTGTATTAAATGAGGGGTGGGTGCAGAGCCAGGATGCCATATACTATCTATAAAATGGAGTAGATCCCAACAAGAAAACATAGGCATGGGTGAAATGTTGATATAGAAAGCTGGCCTGAGCCCTTTGGGCCTAGGGTCTTTGATTTACTTGGTTCTGGTCATTAATGGACGCTCCTTAACATCACTGTTGTGCCTATAGCACCAGCTCTCACTGGGGCATTCAAATGGCAGTCTTCTACAGACCCTAAAGAAAGCATTGTAATTTCTGGAGCTGGTAGCAATGGTAAGAAATGGGGCCTACAGTCCTGAGCTGCTAGCTCTAAGGAGATCTGCGTGTATTCCTGAATTCCTGAAGAGTATAAAGACTTAATCTGGTCTCAGATACCTGGGATGGACCCATTTGAAGGGCAGTCTGAGTGTGGATTGGCAGCACGTGGTAGTTGCTGTGCTCTTAGCACCAAGTGTGTGGTGTTTCTGTAACATCCTCTGTCACATATTATCCTAGAAATATATGCCCCCTTGCTGGCTTTTTTTAGGGTTGAGCACCAGCACAATGATAGACTTGTGTGCATCCATATATATGTTCTATTTCTCTCCAGGTTGAGAATGAGCTGGAGGACCTGATAGATGAGTTGCTTGAGAGGGATGGCGGATCTGGGAACAGTACAATTATAGGTGAGAGCCCCAGAACTGAGTATAGCCTCTTCCTTTGCCTCAGTCTCTCTCGGGAGGACCCTTTTTCTCATCATCTGCTTGCTCAGCTCTGCCTAAGGGCTCATAGCCAGCCTAGATTGCTGCTTGTCTTGATGTTGACAGTCTTACAGATGAGAAATTCACAAGCCATCTACAGACCTGTGGCTGGTCTGAAGTGTTGCCTGTGTCGGGGAGGTGGAGGGGGTGGCCATCAGTATAGATAATACATCAGGCACATCATAGAGGCCTAGAGGAGGCTACAGGCACATCAAGAGTGTTTATTCATGGAGGCCTAGAGGAGGCTATGGAGGCTGTAGGGTGAGAAAGTACTTTCCTTTCAGTTCTTCAGTGAATCCAGGAGCTTTCTGCCTCTAAGTCTCAGTAGTGTAAAAAGAGTGATCATTCCCTAAGGATCTTTTACAACTTTTACAGCTGAGTTGTAAAAAAGTTGCTTTTTACAACTCAGGAAAAACAGCAAAGGTACTCTACTGTCACCTGGCTCCAAGGGTATGTTACTTGTTTTTATTTTATTGATGAAGAAAATCAAAGGATAAACAGAAGTAGACATGTATTCTTAAACTTGACAAGGCTTTTTCACACCCATTATCCTCTGTGGTTTCACAGTTAGTGGGATTGGCAGGGCAGATGTGATCATCCCATTTTACGTATGAGGAAACTGAGACTCAGACAGGTAAAGTGACTGGCCAAGCTCACCTAGCTAGTCAACAGCAGAGAACCCAGGTCTTCCTCATCCAGAAAAATAGTGGATATCTGCTGGGTGTACATAGCTACTTTAGGCCCACCCAATCTGGAAAGGGAAGTCCTCTGTTGTTCAGTGAAGGCTCTGCTCTGTAACCTTCAGTGAGCAGAAGTGGAGAGGATGAATCACAAGAGGACGTGCTGATGGATGAAGCTCCTTCCAACCTCAGCCAAGCTTCCACCTTGCAGGCCAACCGAGAAGGTGAGAGTGCCGAGGCCGGAAAGGCCTCCCTTCTTGCCCTGCACGTCTGACAGACACTATACTAGGGTTTTCCTGGAGGCAGCTGCCCACATGTGCAGAATAAGGAAGCATCTGTCTGCATGCGCTGACATACACCATCCACTTTATCCTCAGCCAGTTTTTCAAATAACATGTTAACTACTGCTTGCCCAAAAGTTTGTCACTTCTTACTTGGTTCGCTTTCTTCTCACCCACCTGCTATCATCGCTCCAGATTCCTTCTTACCAACAGGATGCAGTCAGTAGCAAAGTAGGGCTGGAAAGGCAAGGGGGCACCAACAGACTTGGCCAAGTCCTAGACCATGGCTCCTCAAGCACCACCCTATAGCCAGCCTCCACATTCAGCCGCATGGCTCAGCATATTGATGCATTGGTTGGCACTCTCAGGAAATCGGGGCTGGCTCACTAAGTCTGTACATCACCCCAGATCTGGTTCTTCCTCTCCTAGAGTCAAATACCCCATCGCCTTCCCACTCAATCTGCTGGCCTGCACAGTAGCCTGTTTTCTAGCTACTCAGTATAGTCCTCCAATGTGCTCCCTTTGTTTTAGATTCCATGAATATCCTGGACCCTGAGGATGAGGAGGAGCACACTCAGGAAGAGGACAGCAGTGGCAGTAACGAGGATGAGGATGATAGTCAGGATGAAGAGGAGGAGGAGGAGGAAGATGAGGAAGATGATCAGGTGAGGGGGGACTGTGTTTGGGTTGGTTCAGACGTCCTCTTCCATGGGAACACACAGCTGGAGAAAACCAACAGTCTGGGTTGCTAGCCTCAACGCCTCCCTCCCTCATGTGCAAATGTGGCCATGACACCAGACTTCAGAAAATCCTTACCTCCAGCAATTCTCCATCTCCTATTTTCCCCTTAAGGAGGATGATGAAGGTGAAGAGGGAGATGAAGACGATGACGACGATGGCTCTGAAATGGAATTGGATGAGGATTACCCTGATATGAACGCTTCTCCCTTGGTCCGATTTGAGCGCTTTGACCGGGAGGATGATCTCATCATTGAGTTTGACAACATGTTCTCCAGTGCTAGTAAGACACAGGGGCTCAGCTGGGTTTTATCTCTTGCTTCTTATACCCTGAACTAGAGCAGCTATCAATCTGATACAGAAAGCACCTCTTTTCTTATGCCAACTTCCTGGGGCAAGGGATATCTGAATCCATCTCTCTCAGTAAGTGTATACCTAGAAGGAGGAACTGTGAGAGGCTCCTTTTGTTCTCTCCACCTCAGTAAACAGGCAGCCAGCCATTTTAGAGCCTGGACAACTTGATGATTTGCTTGAATTAAAAAAAAAGTGAGACCAAGGCTGACTGCATCAGGCACCCATGTGTACGCTACAGTGATAGGGCAATCACTAATCCTTATGTCTGTAACACTGGATCTTGAGAGTTTGGGTAGACACCTTTGAGCTTGGCATTGGGGAGTAGATTTGAACACATTCACTCTGTTCATCAAAAATGCATCTTTTCGGAGGAGAGAGTGAATCTCTTCTCTCTTCCCCCATCAACGTCAGAGTTCCCTTTTAGCATCCAGTTCTTAAAACCAAGCTGTCTTGAGAAGGCAGGTCTTTACTCCCAAATCACAAGCATGATATAGCAGAAAACACTGAACTGTTCTGGTCTGTTGTCTTGGCCAAGTAGTCTCTTACCTCTTTGAGCCTCAGTTTGTCACCTTTGAGCCTCAGTTTGTCACCTGTAAATGAAAAATGTGAAAAGAAAAAAAAATGGGGTGGATTACATAATTTTCAAGATACTTTCTATTTTGTGATTTTCTTTGCATTTTTGTGATTTCCATCAATCTTCCTTATTAAGTTGAGCCTCTGTCCATTCAGCAAATTGAACAAATATTTGAGGAGTGCCTACTGTGTCCTAGGTGCTAGGGATACGGCAATAAAAAAGAAAACAATCCTTTTCCCTCATAGGAGCTTATGGTCTATTAGGAATTATGAGTCAGCAGGCATTACATTGTAGTATGGTAAGAAAGCACAGAGTAAAGGGTTTTTAGACCCATTTGTAGAATCAGAAAAAGTGATATCTAGGCCAAAAACAAAAGTGCAGGTGAAGAAGGGGGAGAGGAGTCGTCAAGGTGGAGAGAACAGCATGTTTCTGAGGGGCCTACAAGCATCACTGTGGCTTAGTATAGAGAATGGATTGGGAGCAAGTACTATTTAGGAGGCTGTCGCAGTATCTAGGTGAGAGATGGTGGCATAAGCCATGGTAGTGTCAGTGATTGTAGATAAGGCGTGGGAATGAGGGAGAAAGGACAAAGCTCAGGTTTCCGTGTGAGGAAGTAAGGCCCAGGAGACATGGTTCTGCTTGAACAACCACAGAAGAAATTTCTTTTTGGCACTGACCCCTTCGCATACTGTCCTTGCAGCAGACATCCCCCCATCCCCAGGAAATATCCCTACCACCCACCCACTGATGGTACGCCATGCAGACCACAGTTCCCTGACGCTGGGCAGTGGCTCTTCTACAACACGTCTCACCCAGGGCATTGGGCGCAGTCAGAGGACCCTGAGGCAGCTGACGGCCAACACAGGCCACACCATTCACGTTCACTACCCTGGGAATCGTCAGCCCAATCCTCCTCTTATACTCCAGAGGTGAGTTACAAGGAAGATTGTTGGGCTCAGTGAGCTTCAGCATTGTCTTGACCTGGGGGGATAATGCTCTTGTCACACACACAGATAATGTATTTGTCCTGTTTCTTTGTGGATTATATGTGCAGCCTTTGGGAGAATACCAAATTGTATAACATGTTTTTCTGCTTAAGTGTCCTGTACATACAGTCAGCAGTCACTAAGCATCTCATACGCCAAACACTTAGCACTTAAGATATGGTCAGGACAGGATCCCTGCCCTTTAGCTTAGAGTTTCTCCCACTAGGGAGAAACAATTTTAGAAGTGAAAGGAAGGAATATAGTTATCATAATGGTCAATGCACAGACGGTAGTGGGTGTATAAGAGAGATACTATATCCTAACACAGTGCCTGGTATTATCAGTGACGCTCACTCTGTTCCAGGAACTATGGAGTAATATGCAACCTTAGCCCAAAACAAGTTTGCAAACTGATGGAGTAGTTAGAAAAGTAACTAAGACTTATGTGCAATATGATCAGGTCCATAATAATGTCATGCATTTCGTAGAGGATACAGAAAGGATCTCACAATAACAGTTTGCAGTGTCCCTGTGGATGTACAGTGACCATGGTACCCCACCATCACCCTACAGGTTGCTTGGTCCCTCTGCTGCTGCTGACATCCTTCAGCTGAGCAGCAGCCTTCCCCTACAAAGCCGAGGCCGGGCCCGCCTCCTAGTGGGCAACGATGACGTCCACATCATCGCCCGGTCTGACGATGAACTACTGGATGACTTTTTCCATGATCAGAGTACAGCTACCAGCCAAGCAGGCAAGTTTATGTGGTGAAAGAGAGGGTAACGTTTGTCTGGTTCTTTTTCCCTGCTGAGGGAAAGCAGAACAGTATCTGCCCTGCCTGGAGAAATCCCATTTTATAGGAACCAGAACCACTCAGTGATTTAGCCAAGGGCAATAAAAACCGTATTATATCTGGATACCTATGATGTTCCAAACCTTGTGATAGACATTGGGTCCTGTTAGGGAAATACTGCAATTTTTGGATCAATTGATGCATGACAATGCCAAGAGTCTCACTCTCCTTTGTTTCTCTACAGGGACCCTGTCCAGCATCCCCACAGCCCTGACCCGTTGGACAGAGGAATGCAAAGTTCTTGATGCTGAGAGCATGCATGACTGTGTTTCAGGTGTGTGGCAGTTTGGTTATCAGGGCAGTAGTGAGTCTTCCAGGGCTGGGACAGTGCATGGAAAGTTGTTTCCCTGGTTCTCTGTGGCCCCAAGCTCTGCCTCTTGGCTTTCTCCCCCACCTCCCCTGAGCAGCCTCCGATCTTTGCTTCTTTGGTCCAGTTGTTAAAGTGCCCATTGTCAATCACCTGGAATTCCTGAGGGATGAGGAGCTGGAAGAAAGGCGGGAGAAACGCAGGAAACAGCTAGCTGAGGAAGAAACAAAGATAACCGACAAAGGCAAAGAAGATAAGGAGAACAGGGATCAGAGTGCACAGGTGATTCCCAAGAGCTGGGAGGATTCATCTTTGGCTATGTCTGCCTTAACTTTCCCACGGTTTTAGCATACATGTGGCTGGCCCCAAGAGTCATTGAAGATTCTAGGACGTTCACACTGAAACTGAGAAATGATCCACTTCAAATTCACTGTACACTTGAATGGTTTTTAGGGGAAAAGAAATCAAACCCAGAGGGAAAATTGTTTCTCCGGTGTTTTGCTGGGGAAAACTGGAGCCAGAACCAGAGCAGCTCCTGACTCACCAGTTACACTATACAGTCTCTACTTTCAGTGACTACAGCTAGACAAGAACAATGACCTTTACTAAGCCCATGCTCTTAATGGTTCAATTCCGTTTCGGTGGATTGCCTTCTTAAGTGTCAGGGAAACCTTACCAATATGATTCCATTCCAACATTTGAATAAGTTGGGCTTAGGCTTCAGATCAGAGAAAATGTTCCTACCCTGAACCCCATGACCACATGTCATTTTCTAGGGCTCAATTTGTGAAATCTCTAACATGATTTTGGTTTTTCTGAAACTTCTGGAACCTTGAATAGTATAGCTTTGAAATAAATGAAGTAAATGCTGATAAAAATACGAGGAAACTAAAAAACTTGAGTGAAAGACTTTATTATACCGCACTCAACAGGGCATCAGATTTAAAAGGATATTGTAATGTTCAATTAATGATAACAAGCTTGATCTAACAAATATACCTTTGTATAGAACTTTTGCCTAATAAATAGTAACATTGTTTCAAGCACATGTAAAGGGATAGGAAATAAGCCTGGCATATGATTGAAAAAGCCAGAGTGTACAAAATGAGCTCAAGGAAGGGAAATATATATAGATGAAACTTTTAAGAATTTCTTGGTTGTCTCAACGATTGTGTTCAGGTCATGTCCTATGTCCAAGCCCATCTCCAATGTGGTTTTTATTATCCTTTCCTCTCCTTGTTTAGTCAGCCCCCTGACAGTTTCTCCCTTGTCCCCAAGCAATCCTTGAGCATGAGTATGTATTAGAGAAATTGGAGGTATGTTTGCATGCTCAAGTGCCCATCTTCCATCCAGGTCATATGTGTCATATGTGGGAGATGGCAACTATTTTAAAGTTGACCTCTATCTCATGTGCTTGCAAAGTCCCACATTGGTCTGTCCCTTTTCTTTGCAGTGTACTACATCTAAGACAAATGACTCCACTGAACAGAACCTCTCAGGTAACTCTCCCTCCCTTTTCCCCTTCTTGCTAATTGATTGGTTTTTTATCCTGACCCAAATAGCTGGCCCAGGTGGGCTGAAGATGAACACTGGTGCTCTGTGGGATGAGGTAGTAGATTGTATAGTTTTAGGGTCATACCCCATCTTGGAGATAACTATACAGTCTACTGTCTTTCCCACGGTGGTGCACTTCCCCTCCGACGTGCTGTGTTTTTAGGTTCTCATTCTGATTATGCTGTACTGCGTTCTGGCATGTGTAGTGAGGCCATGTGTCCTGTCCCCTTTACTGACCCCCATGGTGTGGTGCTTAATGAGAACACCTGATGACAGTGGTTCCTAAATGCTAGTCCTCAGTGGAAATGAACAGAATAAGGGAGGTTTAATGAGTTTTTCAAAAAGCCGAGTTTGTTCAATTTAAAGGACTATTATAAATTACAGAGATTATGTATTTCCTACTTTTTTGGTATCAAAATATTTTTATTAAATGATATTAATGGGATTTTTTTCTTGGCTAAATTAAAAGTTGGTGATCCTGTGTTAGTCTCTTGTCTCTTTATTTTTTCCTTTTTCTATAAATTTCGTGGGTCTGTGGAATCTAAAAGTCTAATAATGTTGCCTTGAGCAATCTGCTTTTGGGGAAGGTAGCTCGGTGGGCTAACTGGTATTACTACTATATGCTTTCTATTTCTCCTAATTTTCCTAACGTCAGTAGCCATTTTGTGATTCTAATAACTGGTCCATATGGTATTATATGTCTCCCCCACCCCTATTTCCTCAGAACTTTCTTCTGCTTCCCTATACCTTCTGTCTCCTTTGGCACTTGAGTTGGGAAATGATTGTACCAAAGCCTACACAGTATTTTTTAAAGCAGTGAAAGAGGGTAGGTGTCCTGGTGCCCTGAATCTGGTAGAAGGTCTTTGAAAGGGTCTGTCATCAGGTAAAATGGCCTTTTGCCTACTGCCCTTGCTAGAGGATTCTGTTCATGCTGGGGTGAGGTAGTAAGTTGTATTGTTGTGGGGTAGGGATTTTAAGCCCCAATTAGAAGATAACTATACAACTTACTACTTTCCCCGGTGTGTTGCATATTCACATTTAGTCTTAACACCATTGCCTCCATCAGACAGAGTTGTAGATGTTCCTTGGATAATCAGGACTGCAAGAAAAGGGAGGTGGAAGGGGACAGGTGGTATTTAGGGTGAGGCAAGTATTATAAAGTGACTTGAACTCTCCCCCTTCCACCCAGGGCACAGAATGGATTTAATTCATAGGGATCTACAAAGAGTCAGATCTTTTGGTTCTTGGGACTAAGATAGCACTGTGCCTTAGCCCTCATCCTGAGTATACCAGAACAGCCACGAGCTGTTCCTAGGAGCAGTTGGTGACTGAGGGGAATCCTGCATCACTGACTGAGTGGGATACTTGTCATGCCACATGTGCTGATTGAGTGGCTCCCCCGGTCCTTGGCTGATTGCCTTTTAACAACCCCATTGTCGTTCTTTCCGAGAAAGATGGGACTCCCATGCCTGAAAGCTACCCAACAACCCCATCTTCAACTGATGCAGCTACATCTGAGCCCAAGGAGACCCTTGTCACTCTGCAGCCCTCACAACAGCAACCAACACTCCCACCCCCACCAGCCTTGGGAGAGATTCCTCAAGAGCTGCAGTCCCCGACTGGAGAAGCGGGAAGCTCTACCCAGCTATTGATGCCTGTAGAGCCAGAGGAATTGGGTCCCACAAGGCCAAGTGGAGAAGCAGAAACAACTCAGATGGAGCTATCCCCAGCTCCCACTATAAGTGAGTAGAATTTCAAGGTTTGCGGGTAGGGGTAGAACAGGGGGGAAGAATGGACATCTTTGTAGTTTCTCTTTACTCTCTTACTTTAGAGAATTTCTAAAGTAGAAGCTCAAGCCCTCATAGTAGGGTCTCACATTGCACATTACCTTTTTAGCTAAAGTTGAGGTTTCTTCTCTGTGTCCTCAAGTGATTATATATACATCGGAGTGTCTTAATGATACTAGTGGTGGTGCCAACAGTTTGAGGTGATCACTCTGTTCCTGGCTATCATGCCATGCTTATTTTATTATTTAACTTCTTTAAAAAACAATCATCCAAAGTAGAGGGTGTTATCTCCATGAATAAACTGAAACTCAGAAGTGAAATAATTAGCCCAAGGTCACTCAGTAAGTGGTTGAGCTGTGATTAAAATCCAGATCTGTGTAACTCTGAAGCTTGCTTTTCTTCAACATTTCCAGGAATGGGCAAGCACGTGACCGCACACTTAGCAGCTCTCCCATCCTGGCAACACCATTTATCTCATGGCACTATTTCCCACTGGTTTGAAATGGGGCCTCAAAATTCTTCTCAGCAGTGTTCCAACAGGGTAAACAAGCCTGTTTGCCGTTCCTGCTCTTTACTATACTGCCTGTGACGTGCTCTGGAAAAACCTTAGGGTGTAGGGGGTTTTGCCTTAAAGGAACCTTGTTTGTTTAGACGAGCAGAACCAAAGAGCTTGTGTAAATGATGCCTGCAGGAAATCTGAAAGTGACAGGATCCCTTACCTTGGGTGCCTAGAGAAGATGTTTCACAGGCATGCTTGGAACACCATAAATGTTCAACAGATAATAGAAAGGGCTTGAGATGAGTTTTTTAAAGCAAATGAGATTGAGGGGGGAGCATCAGGCCAGCGTGAAGTGAAGGTGAAGAAGTGAGAAGTCTGATCTGGCTGCTTCTTAATTCAGCCTCCCCCTCTTCGAAGCAGAGATCTAACCTCTCCATGTGACTTCCTCCTAGCCTCTCTTTCCCCAGAGAGAGCTGAAGATTCTGATGCTCTGACAGCTGTCAGCAGTCAACTGGAAGGCTCTCCCATGGACACCAGCAGCCTGGCTTCCTGCACCCTGGAGGAAGCTGTGGGTGACACCTCAGCACCTGGCAGTTCTGAGCAGCCCACAGCAGGCAGCTCCACTCCTGGGGATGCCCCACCAGTTGTGACAGAAGTGCAAGGCAGGAGTGATGGGTCAGGGGAACCTACCCAGCCCCCTGAGGACAGGTAAGCACTGTGTGAGTGAGAGGAGGGCAGGGTGTGTTGGTGGGTATTTCAAGCCACGTTCATACTTAGTAACCAGTACACATGCTTTGTATACTGGGGAAATCAACTTGGCTTCTGTGAGAAAGGGGGTACTATAGGAATATTTTATAAGTGGGAAAATATAATACAGAGAACCTGAAAATGATTTCCTTTAGCTCTACCCCTGCATCCTCTGAGAGTTCTTCCACCAGAGATTCTGCCGTGGCCATTTCTGGAGCAGATTCCCGGGGAATCCTAGAAGAACCACTGCCTTCAACAAGCAGTGAAGAAGAAGATCCTCTAGCAGGTGAGCTTCATGTGTGCTCAGGCCATCCTGGGGCTGTTTAGGCTTCTAGTAACCCTTGGCATGGAAATGCCCACCAGTCGAACCGTTCCATCCAGATGGCGGGTGGCATATATATGGGGGGAGGGCCTGCAGTAAGAGGAAGCTGATGCTACACAATGGAATGAACCCAGGCCTTTGGAGTCAGACTGATCTTAGCTCAAATCCCCTCTCTGCCACCTCCTACTTTTGGGACCTGGAGCCATTAACTTCCCTGATCCTCATTGATACTGAGAGGGTGATGATAGCTACATGGTGGGGTCTTGAAGGTTAAGTGACAGTGCACACACAGAACTTGGCATATAACAGCTGTTCTGAGCCTAGGGAAGGGTGGGTGGGCCTTCTCTCTGTCCCCTGTGTCCTTGGCATGAAATGAGGACAGAGAAAGCTGGTCTCCCTCATCCAAGGCCATGGGTTTCTTTGATCCAAGTACATCTTTAGGCTTCAGTAGAAGTGAGAGTCCCTTCACATCTTGCATATCCCCTCAGGTATTAGTCTTCCCGAAGGCGTGGACCCCTCTTTTCTGGCCGCTCTCCCTGATGACATTCGCCGAGAAGTTCTACAGAACCAGCTGGGCATTCGTCCACCAACGCGGACTGCCCCCTCGACAAATAGCTCAGCTCCTGCAGTGGTGGGGAATCCTGGTGTGACCGAAGTGAGCCCTGAGTTCCTGGCTGCCTTGCCTCCAGCCATCCAGGAGGAAGTATGTGAGCGGGGGGGCTGGTGGTGCCAGGCTACCTGGCTGTGGGTATGCCCCCATTGACTCCTCCTGCTCTGTAGGTACTGGCACAGCAGAGAGCTGAGCAACAGCGACGGGAACTGGCACAGAATGCCAGCTCAGACACCCCCATGGACCCTGTGACCTTCATCCAGACTCTGCCCTCAGACCTGCGCCGTAGTGTC
Organism: Globicephala melas; assembly: GCF_963455315.2. Classification (NCBI taxonomy): domain Eukaryota; kingdom Metazoa; phylum Chordata; class Mammalia; order Artiodactyla; family Delphinidae; genus Globicephala; species Globicephala melas. Next base: position 81,691,720 of record NC_083335.1, read on the forward strand.
CTAGAGGACATGGAGGACAGCGTGTTGGCCGTGATGCCACCTGACATTGCAGCTGAGGCTCAAGCCCTGAGGCGAGAGCAAGAAGCCCGGCAGAGGCAGCTCATGCATGAGCGGCTTTTTGGGCACAGCAGCACCTCTGCACTCTCTGCCATTCTTCGAAGCCCGGGTACAGAGGGAGGCAAGTGGGAGGGCTCTGGAATGTCTGGCTTTGGCCACATGAGACTCTTTGTTCCCCTTTGTATTACTTGGACCCAGCTCAGCACACACCTCCTCCCCAATTTCAGTTTCCTTTTTCTTTCCTTCCAGCCTTCACCAGTCGCCTGAGTGGCAACCGTGGGGTCCAATACACTCGGCTTGCCGTGCAGAGAGGCGGCACCTTCCAGATGGGGGGTAGCAGCAGCCATAATAGGTACCCTTTGCCTGTCTTTTTTTCCTTGCCATACCACCTTCCATGTCTACTACTAGTCCAACTCCCTTTATTTATAGGTGGAGAGGCTGAATGACCTCTCTAGGATGTTTACTTGAATGAATTGGGGAAGCCAGATCTTTGGACTCCCCCTTCAGAAAGCCACACTTCTGGTTAGTGTAGCTACTGTAGACCATAATCACAAAGTAAGGTAGGCAGGCAGCAGGCTCTAGCTGTGGTTACAAGGAAAGCCACCTGCCTCCCACACAAATAGGAAAACAGTGAGAACCGCTTGCCTTGAGATTACAATATCTAGGCTGCAGAAGAGTTCATTATTAACGAGGCCAGAGCGTAGAGTGATCAGTCCCTATTCAGCAGGCAACCTCCTGGTAGTCTATAGAAAGCCAAAGTAAGCATTGTGTCCTAGGACTTTATGGGCAGTCCAATTTTAGCAGTTGATACAGACCTGGGCTGCAATCTCTGCTCTCTTCTGAATCGTTGTGTGATGGTAGGACAAGTCACTTAACCTATTTGAGCCTCTTGCTCATCATCTCAAAATTGGGTGGTTCTCTAGTCTTTACAGGAGCCCCATGAGGAAGCTGTTACAGATATTGTAGGGTGTCTGGAACATAGTAGGCACTCAAGGAGACAGCTGTTGTTACTATTAAGAATCCTTAAGAGTCCTTGGACTGGACACCCTCCCTGCTCGAGCCTCCTGGATGTATCCAGCTCATCCCCCTCCCTTAGGCCTATGCCTGATCCCAGAGCTCTAGCCGAAGTATTACCCAGAAACCATGCTCTGTTCCAGGCCTTCTGGCAGTAATGTGGACACTCTCCTACGCCTCCGAGGACGGCTCCTCCTGGATCACGAAGCCCTCTCTTGTCTCCTGGTCCTACTTTTTGTGGATGAGCCGAAGCTCAATACTAGCCGTCTACATCGAGTACTGAGAAATCTCTGCTACCATGCCCAGACCCGCCACTGGGTCATCCGAAGCCTGCTCTCCATCTTGCAGCGCAGCAGTGAGAGTGAGCTTTGCATTGAAACACCCAGGCTCTCCTCAAGTGAGGAAAAGGGCAAAAAGTCAAGCAAGAGCTGCGGGTCAAGCAGCCATGAGAACCGGCCCCTGGACCTGCTACACAAGATGGAGTCTAAGAGCTCCAACCAGCTTTCCTGGCTCTCAGTATCCATGGATGCAGCCCTAGGCTGCAGGACTAATATATTCCAGATCCAGCGTTCAGGGGGGCGCAAACATACTGAGAAGCATGCAAGTAGTGGCTCCACTGTCCACATCCACCCCCAGGCTGCTCCTGTTGTCTGCAGACACGTTCTGGATACACTCATTCAATTAGCCAAGGTGAGGAGCTTGGAGGAACCCAACTCCTGGGGATGGAAGATGGTTGTCAGCCATAGTGTAGTGAAATCTGAACTCTGAGGGAGCTACCAGGTCCTCATCATTGGTGCTGAGGCCTGTATTGTTTCTGGGAGGTTGTCCAGTAAATAATTTTGTGGGGTTTTTGTGTTCACTCTTCACAATTTTTATGCATTGTCTCATTCAGCCATCAAACAACCCTCAGTGGTCTGCATGGTTCCCATTTTACAGATGAAGAAGCTGGGATACAGAAATCTTTAGTGGCTTTGTCATGTGGCTAGTAAGTGATGGAGCTGGCTGGACCTAGAACTTAATTCAGTCCTTTTTTTATCTTTTTTTTTTTCAGTCCTCTTTTTCATAAGCTTTGCTGCCATTTGTTGAGGGCCTGCCTTATACCAGGCACTATGCAAAATGCCTGGTAATCTCAACAATTTTGCACAGCCGTGTAGGTATCCTCCCCATTTTGTAAGTATAGAGATAGATGTTCAGAAAAGTTTGCTAATCGTCTGTCTCCCTACAGAGCTTTTGTTAGTTTCTCTAGGCTGCTTCACAACATCAGTTGGATAAAACTCCTATGTTACATCTCTCCAGTGTTACTAAAGCTGTCCAAAGGAGTGGAGAGTCTAGGAGCCAGTTGTCTTTCCTTGTCACAAGACATTTTCTGTGTAGACCTCCTAGACCAAGCCTGTCCTTCTTTTCCTGGCAGGTGTTTCCCAGCCACTTCACACAGCAGCGGACCAAAGAAACAAACTGTGAGAGTGATCGGGAGAGGGGCAGTAAGCAGGCCTGCAGCCCATGCTCTTCACAGTCCACGAGCAGTGGCATTTGCACAGACTTCTGGGACTTACTGGTAAAACTGGACAACATGAATGTCAGCCGGAAAGGCAAGAACTCCGTGAAGTCAGTGCCAGTGAGCGCTGGTGGTGAGGGGGAAACTTCCCCATACAGCCTCGAGGCCTCTCCACTGGGGCAGCTCATGAACATGTTGTCACACCCAGTCATCCGCCGGAGCTCTCTCTTAACTGAGAAACTCCTCAGACTCCTTTCTCTCATCTCAATTGCTCTCCCAGAAAACAAAGTGTCGGAAGCACAGGCTAATTCTGGCAACAGTGCTTCCTCCACCACTGTTGCCACGTCAACCACATCTACCACCACTACCACTGCTGCCTCCAGCACACCCACTCCCCCTGCTGCAACCACCCCTGTCACTTCTGTTCCGTCCCTGGTTGCTGCCACGACTATATCCACCATTGCTGTAGCCGCTTCAACCACAGTGACTACCCCCACGACTTCTACCACTACTGTTTCAAGTAAGTGTGGATACAGGCTGGGAGCTGTGGGGTGTGTACACCCACCTCACCCCCAACTCTGCCCCACCCAGGTATTCCTCCCTAAATGACAGCGATCAGCGTGGTTTGTGTTTGTGAGAGCCAAATGTGTTAATTCTCACCCTCATTGGTCCAAGTTCTCTCGCTCCATTTTCCCCTCCCTCCCCCCTCCACCACTCCTGTGGAGACCACTGAATGTGGCTTCCCCTAGGCTAAGCTCAAAAAGGAGGATGGGGAGAAAGTCCCTGTCTTTAAAGAATCCCCAGTCTTTGTAGCCTAGTTGAGGGAGCCAGTTCTCAGAGGAAGCAGTTCAAGAGCAGGCAGGATACAGTGGGAATCAGGGTAGAATCAAGTAGCCAGGCCACCCCAGGAAGTGAAGGGAATGAGCCCTGTGGCACACTAATAATCATTTGAAGAAACAGATTTTGAAGGAAGGGGGGCTTTCAGAGGGCCCTCTGATGGTAGGGGAACAGTTGTGAGAAATATCTGGGATTCTTTGTCACTTTAGAAGGTACAGTCATAAGAGTCCTTGGTATCCCAAGTCATTTGGATTTGGCTATGTGGGGTGGATCTTCATTTTCACTACTTTTCCATTTTGAAGCCCTGGGCAGTGCAGCGATTGGCTCTGCCACTTAAGTCTCTGGCATGTGAGTTTCAGAGGCTTACAGTGTTCTGTTTCCTCAAAGCTTCTACTACTACTAAGGCCAGCAAATCTCCAGCGAAGGTGGGTGATATCGGCAGCAGCACAGACTTTAAGATGGTATCCTCTGGCCTCACTGAAAATCAGCTCCAGCTCTCTGTGGAGGTGAGTCCAAGCTCTTCTGACCTCCCTCTGGTTGGGGGAGAAAGAGTTGACTGGGATAGATAATGTTTTAATTCTCAAGTTGGGGTTCACCCCATCTCCTTTCTTTTTCCCAGGTGTTGACATCCCATTCTTGTTCTGAAGAAGGCCTAGAGGATGCAGCCAATGTGTTACTGCAGCTCTCTCGGGGGGACCCTGGGACGCGGGACACTGTTTTGAAGCTGCTACTGAATGGAGCCCGCCATCTGGGTTATACCCTTTGTAAACAGATAGGTAATAATAGGAGTAAAGCACCCTGTTTTTCTGAAACCTTCCACTTAGGTGTCATCTCTTTATGGAAGCCTTCCCTGAGCCCCCAGGCTGAATCAAACTCCTCTATGCATCTGTAGCACAGCCCCATGAGCTCTTCTGTCACAGCACTGAAAATACTAGGTTGTCATCTGTTTTCCTCTGCCCAGTTCTCTGAGAGCAGGGCTGGTCTTCTCTCTACATTCCCAATCCCCGGCACACAGCTGGTAATTGGTGCTTAGTGAAGGAAAATGAGCACCCATAGGACCGACATTGCTTTTCCATTCTGGGCACTCATAAGAGCCCTATGATGAGCCTGCTGAGGCAGTTCGCCACCTCAGAGATGCACCTATGCTACATTCAGGCTCGGGAATTGAAAGAATAATACCCTCTGCCTTTGTGCAGTTTTGAGGGTACAAAAATTCCAAGAATACTTGCAAATTGTCTAGTTTCAGTCTTCCTGTTTCACCAAGAAGAAAACTAAAACCCAGGTGACGGGGTGACTGAATCAAGGAGTGGGGCCAGATTTGCTTTCAGCATAGAGACTCTCTTTGCTCTCTCCCACCCCCCATCCCAATCATGGGTCTCCCTAGATCTCAACCACCTGTGTAGTTATCTCCTTCTCACAAACATCCCTGGAGCTGAGGTGATAAGAGAGTCAATTAAACTGTGTGACCTAGGATCTTCTTTGTTGCATGAGAATTACAGAGTTCTTCCAAAAGAGGCCTCTGATCTTTCTTGACTGCCACCATTTATTCAACATCCATAGGTTAGGCAGTATCCTAGGCACTCTGCTAGACAGTTATCTCCTAATTCTCAAAGCAGCCTTGTGAGGTTAGGCAGTATGAGCCCCATTATTAAGATGGGTAAGCAAATTGGGAAAGAGGTTAAGCAATTTGCCTGAGATTACCACAAAAACCTAAGAAGTTTGAGAGGTATACGGGCTTCAAAAGAGATACTTTTTCCCCTCTGCACTGAGCTGTTATTTCTTGTAGATTCAGCAAATTCTCAAGGCCAGATAAACCAGTGGCCCCTGAGCAGTTAGTTGATCTGTGAGCACACATAGTAAAATGAACAGAGCAAAATTTCTGCTTACTCCAGGTTCAGTGCAGCTGAGCAAAGCACCTAGGAAGTTTTCTTGGAAAGGTTTGGCTTTTCACTGCTTCATTAGGGAAGTCTCTGAACACTTGCTGGCTTCTCTGCCTGCCCAGGAACCCTTCTGGCTGAACTACGGGAATACAATCTGGAACAGCAGCGGCGAGCCCAGTGTGAGACCCTCTCCCCTGATGGCCTGCCTGAGGAGCAGCCACAGACCACCAAGCTGAAAGGCAAAATGCAGAGCAGGTAGGTGGCAGCTGCCCATTTGGCTGTGGGGTTGGGATCAGGGACATTCTGAAAAGTGGCTCTTCCTGGCTTCCTGGTTATTTTTTCCCTCTTCACTGGACAGATTTTGTTTCTGTCCTGTACACACCCAGCCCTATTTTTCCTACTTGTGTGATTTTCTTCTGAGATTCCTTACCCCCTGCTTGACACAAGAAAGCCGTGCCTGCTGTGGGTGTTGATGCTTTGATGCTCTCAGTATACGCAAGCCACCTCTACACTCTCCAGGTTTGACATGGCTGAGAATGTGGTAATCGTGGCATCTCAGAAGCGACCTCTGGGTGGCCGGGAGCTCCAGTTGCCTTCTATGTCCATGTTGACATCCAAGACATCTACCCAGAAGTTCTTCTTGAGGGTACTGCAGGTCATCATCCAGCTCCGGGACGACACACGCCGAGCTAACAAGAAAGCCAAGCAGACAGGCAGGCTAGGTATGGAACTGGGGTGTCCAGTTGAGGGGCAAGGTTGGTGGTGGAAAAACAAGAGACCCTGGAGGGCAGGACTTAATGTCATGTCTCCTTCCTGTTTGATCTTTTCTAAGGAAAATGATGATCCTATCTTAAAATGTTGGTGGCTGCATTCTGTATCTCACTCAAGCCGTCTACATAGGAAATTTCACTAGGGCAAGTGGGAATTAAAGGGGAGTGGAAATCTGGCAAGGAAATTGGGGACAGATCTTTTGGTGAACAAGATTTAACTCACTGAGTTTGTCTCCTCTCTGCTTCCTTGAACACTCTTGGCTAAAATATTGTAGCCATGTTGCCTCAGCTATGGCATGCCAAATCCAATGTCTTTCCCCCTGTCCCGCAGAACTCTCTCACCTGCCACCATCCGTCTGCCCAGCCCCATGTCACCTGCCCTTATCTGTAAAGGTAGTTCTTAGTGCCTTACGATGAGCATTCTGAGACTGCCTGAGCTTAAAGCTCAAAGGCAAGGTGCCCTGTGGTGGCCCAGGAGATGGGAGAGAATATTGAGCATTCTCTCTTTCTACAGTTTACATCTTACCTTCTTTTTTCTTTCTCCCAGGTTCTTCCGGTTTAGGCTCAGCTAGCAGCATCCAGGCAGCTGTTCGGCAGCTGGAGGCTGAGGCTGATGCCATTATACAAATGGTACGTGAGGGTCAAAGGGCGCGGAGACAGCAACAAGCAGCAACGGTTAGCATGATGCCTGTGGCCCCTCATTCATTTGCCTCTCCTCCCTCCCCCACCACATCATCAGTGGGGTTTCATTGCCCTTACCTTGTATGCTTTTGCATTAAGTTTGCTATATGAATGCTTCTGGGCAACAGGGTTACTTTCTCTTGGTGCTTTCTTTACTGTTTGTTTATTGGTTTGGTTTGGTTTGATTTAAAGCTTGGCCATCATACCCCACTCCCAGCTATCCAGTCAACAGTGGCGCTTTTGCAAACTGCATAATGCTAAGTGTCTGGGTTCTGAGGGGATTCATGATAAAAGATTTTTCAGTCTCATGGAACAATGCAAGTACCTCAGAGACACGTCAGGAATCCTGCCCTTGAAAGTCCCCCAAGCTTGGTACACATCCCAAACAGCCTCTTCTGGCTATGGCTGATCCCTCCACCCTGGTCTCTGCCTCTATTCTTCATACTCCTTTGGCACCCAGGCACTTGGGCACTTTTAGGAGGAAGCCTTTTCAGGTTCCTAGGTAGTCAGTTCATTGTTGGGATCTCAGCACAGAGTGGCTGTAGGGAAAGCCTGGCATCATGTATATATGCTGTGGCACTCATTGTTTTCCTGTCCTTGTAACAACATGCAAGTTGCCTTTCCAAGACCCGGGAAATAAGAATATCTTGAGGCCTATTTTTTCTTTGTCTGTAATTACTATTATACAGTGTGGTTTCATTGAGCATGCTGGGAACAGCCTAGAATTTAAGGGCTGTAGTTCTGGCAGGGTAGAAAGGGATAGAGAACTATTATTCTGGAGTATTTTTTCTGCCCAGTCTCTTTCCCACACCTGATACGACAGATGTTGGCTTTTTTAAAAAGCCAATCCCACCCATCAAAGATTGCACTAATTCATTGCCGTTATTTCCCCTTTTGTGAGCAAAAAGGAACAAAGAGTAAACCTACCTTCTGCCCATCTGAGTTTTATATATAGGTATATATACGTGTGTAAACTGTCCCTAGAAGTCTTGAAGTCCAGGAGGATGGTGCCTGACTGGACACAGGCCTGGAATAGAGTGGAGGCAAATGGGGCATCCAGGGAGCTCTTTGCAAAAACTTGCTAGCTCAGGGTGGAGGACAGCAAAGGAGGTGGGAAGGCCATTGTTTTGTCCTGGAGAGCTACCTAAGGAAACTTCTTTCCATATGGGAAGACATGGGAGGCTTCTTTCCAAGCTTATGATATGTGAGAGATTGTAGGACAGCCTCTCGCCTGTCCCTGAGGAAAGCAGAGTTGCACCCTTTATGTGACTTTGTCTCCCTTTTATCCAGTCGGAGTCAAGCCAGTCAGAGGCATCTGTCCGAAGGGAGGAATCACCCATGGATGTGGACCAGCCATCTCCCAGTGCTCAAGATACTCAGTCCATTGGTCAGTACTACTTCCCATTTCCAGCCCAACAAAAGGGAGAACCAGTCTTCATGGAATGGCTGCTGGATCCCCTCCTTCCAACATACATAAGCTCAGTGTTTTCCAGTTTGTTCAAGTGAACCCTGGTTTCTGTATGTTGATAGGCCCGTACCAATCAACTAAGATCACTAACCATCACCACCTGGTCCTCATTGGAGAATCATAGCACACACTGCAATTTCTGTAGTAAAGAAACAAGAAACTATGATGATACTGTGTGGAGACAGCATACGTTTGAGTCTTGTCTCCCCATTTACTATCTCTGGGACCTGAGGCAAACCTCTCTGTTTCCTCATTTAAAATAGGGATATTCATAGTTAGGATTGAGTTAACACGTGTATATATAGCATTTAGAGCAGTACCTGGCACACAGTGGATGCTATTATTATCAGCATTTCTCAAGGTTAATTTCATATAGAATGCTTTTTGGCACCCTTTTAACACATTCCTGTGGGATAGTGTTGTCATAGGACATCCAGTTTTTAAAATATATTAAATCATTTAATAATCCATAGGTTTTCTGGGAGCTAGTAAGGCAATGAGAAGACCAATGCTGTCTGGTAGAATTTTCCTTCAGTAGCCGTTAGCTACATGTAGCTATTGAGCACTTGAAAAGTGTCTAGTGCAACTAGACAAACTTTTTCTTGTATTAATTTTATTCAGTTTAAGTTTAAATGCCATCCAGTATAGGACTAGAGCTTGCTTTCAGATGTCACTCAATTACTCAGTGGCCAGTGGACCAATTTACTTGATCTGTCTAATGGCCTGTGCATTTGGTCTGAATGAAGGAAAAGCCTCAGGGGCTTCCCAGTCTCTCCTCTCTGTGCCCACTAGGCTCAGATGGAACTCCACAGGGGGAGAAGGAGAAGGAGGAGAGGCCACCTGAGTTACCCCTGCTCAGCGAGCAGCTGAGCTTAGATGAGCTGTGGGACATGCTGGGAGAGTGCCTAAAGGAACTGGAGGAATCCCATGACCAGCATGCGGTGCTAGGTGAGTTGTGGCCTGAGGGAGAGCCCAGGTCCGCTGATCTGCTCTGGGGCCCTTTCTGCCAGCTTAATTTTCTTCCTTCCAGATTACTCTTCTCCGTCGGATCTCCATAATAGGAGTTTAAAGAAGAGGATTTTTTTTTCTCTGACTTCATTGTCAGAAAAAAGACTAGCCTTCTCTTTTGGTAGCTGGTATCTTTTACTTTTTAGACCGGGGGAATCTTTATAACTGGTTGCCTATCCCATTTTTCTCTGGAAGCTCTGACTTCCTCTGTGGCACCATTATATTTCTCCTGCAAGTTTTCATTACTTTTTCATGTAGTACTTTTGAAATTTGATTATGAGGGGGGAAGAGGTTTGTATGTTGAAGTTTATAAAGTAAATTGTCACTATCCTATCGTTCCTACCCCCAGTACTACAGCCTGCCGTCGAGGCCTTCTTTCTGGTCCATGCCACAGAGCGGGAGAGCAAGCCTCCTGTCCGAGACACCCGTGAGAGCCAGCTGGCACACATCAAGGACGAGCCTCCTCCACTCTCCCCTGCCCCCTTAACCCCAGCCACTCCTTCCTCCCTTGACCCATTCTTCTCCCGGGAGCCCTCGTCTATGCACATCTCATCAAGCCTGCCCCCTGACACACAGAAGTTTCTTCGCTTTGCAGGTACAGAGAACTCTTAGGCCGCCAAATGTAGAAGTCTTCATTTTTTTTACAGGGTCAATTCATACATTTTGTTCTTAGCTGATTTGCAGGGTGAGAGAGAGAGAGAGAGAGAGAGAGAGAGAGTGTGTGTGTGTGTGTGTGTGTGTGTGTGTGTGTGTTGGAAAGTGAGGCTAGTGAGGTAGGGACTGGATCTGGAAGTCCTTGTGTGCCACACTACGTTTTTTTCCCCTGAAACAAGGAAGAGAGAGTTGCTGGCTGGTTGGCTTTCATTCATTCTTCTGAGACCCATGATGTGCTGATTCCTGCTGTCCTTTCTCCCCCCAGAGACTCATCGCACTGTGTTAAACCAGATCCTACGGCAGTCCACCACCCACCTTGCTGACGGGCCTTTTGCTGTCCTGGTAGACTACATTCGTGTCCTCGACTTTGATGTCAAGCGCAAGTATGTGCCCTGGTGTTGGGGGGATGGGAACTCTCTAAATGGTATCTCCTCTCCCAGAAAGGAGCCAAAATTTCTCCTGGGATGATGTTTTCAGGGAAAGAAGTTTCCCTTGGTGGCAGCCCTTAGAATGGTGCTGGGGGGTCGGGGGGCGGGGAGAGACTCATCTGTGCCATGGACAATCATTGTACCTAAATACTCCTTGGCCTTCTCCAACCCAGTCTCCATTCTTCATCAGAGAAATGCAAGCCTTTGTTTAATCACATGATTTCTAAAGTCCCGGTCCTTCCTTTGGGGTAATACAGGAGGTGTAGGTAGCCACAGCAGGGCTCATGGGGGGGCGAGCCTCCACAACACTCCTGTCATTTTTTACTCTTCTCTTCCTTCCTGTGCACCTACACATGCTTACCTGCTTATTGCAGAAATTCCATGCCATAATGTCTGTGGGCCCCTATTCGATGGAGATGGGAAAAATTTAGAGTTGGTAGTGAATGACCTGCCTCTCCCAAACACTGGAGGGATCAAAGTGTCTGGAGGATGAGGGGAACATCACTGCGGATCTTCATCCTAATCAGGCAAACAAAAGTTTACTCTGCCACTCCTAATCTTACTTTCCTTCCTTTCCTACCTCCCAAGATATTTCCGCCAAGAGCTGGAGCGTTTGGATGAGGGGCTCCGGAAAGAAGACATGGCTGTGCACGTCCGCCGTGACCATGTGTTTGAAGACTCCTATCGTGAGCTGCACCGGAAATCCCCTGAAGAAATGAAGAATCGATTGTAAGAGCCCAGAGCAGAGAATAAATAGGATGGGAGGGTTGGGACCCTCCCTACGTGGTAGTGAAGGCTTACTTGGGGCCCAAATGTGCAGGGGAACTTAGGGAGGTGCTGCCCTCCCCAGTAGGAATTCCTAAGAGGAATCCAGCTTAGATAATCTCACTGAACTGTCACCCGTCTTCTCCACCCAGTCTCCCAGCTACTCCTTCACAATCGCTCTCTCAGGTTATGCTATGCAAAAGAATGGATTTGTCCTGGGCTTTCTGCACATCCCTGTTTCTGCTCTCTTATACAGGTATATAGTGTTTGAAGGAGAAGAAGGGCAAGATGCTGGAGGGCTCCTGCGGGAGTGGTATATGATCATCTCTCGGGAGATGTTTAACCCTATGTATGCCTTGTTCCGTACCTCACCTGGTGATCGGGTCACATACACCATCAATCCATCTTCCCACTGCAACCCCAACCACCTTAGCTACTTCAAGTTTGTCGGACGCATCGTGGCCAAAGCTGTATATGACAACCGCCTCCTGGAGTGCTACTTTACTCGGTCCTTCTACAAACACATCTTGGGCAAGTCTGTCAGGTGAGGATGTGGCACAAACCTGGGACTGTCTTCAGTCCTGGAAATCTGGTCCCTTTTCTTGTGTCCCATCACTAGGCTGCCTGTCCTCCACCCCAACCCATGGCCCTAATTTTGTTTATCTAGATATACAGACATGGAGAGCGAAGATTACCACTTCTACCAGGGCCTGGTTTATCTGCTGGAAAATGATGTCTCCACACTAGGCTACGACCTCACCTTCAGCACTGAGGTAGGTCCGGAGATCCTGACCATAGCACATCCCAGCTAGTCTAGGAAACCCATTATGGGGTTGTCCTTGAACTGGCATTGGATAACCTCTCATGCTTCTAAGGAAGCATCTTGATGTCTTAAGTCACATTCCCCGTTCCCCATCTGGCAGAGAACAGTGGGTATTTGCATGAGATGGCACAAACAGAAAAACCAGAATTTGTAAAACAATCCAGGCTGTTTCCTAGTTTCCTCTATATTTTGAAAAAATGCTCTAGTACATTATTCTTCATTCCCAAAGTCAGTTCACTCTAGAAAAATTGTACAAATAGACATAAATGAAAAACAAATTTCAAGGTTACTCTTCGCCCAAATTGCTTTCCATAAAGATTCTGTTGTGTTACATTATGTATGTTATCCATGCCCTTTTCCCTTTTACTATTGATAGTTTCCGTATGTTTTAGGACCAAACCCTTGGCCTTTCCCTATTAGGGATTTATGAGCTCATGAGAAAAGTCACTGTTTTTTATGACCTTGCTTCATCTCCTTGCCCAGGATTCAGCAAAGAGTTTAGGGTGTGTTTCCAGGTATCTATGTAAGTTCCATCCTAGACCAAGCCTGATTCATATTATTGGTTTTGGGTATTCTAGGTCCAAGAGTTTGGAGTGTGTGAAGTTCGTGACCTCAAACCCAATGGGGCCAACATCTTGGTAACAGAGGAGAATAAGAAGGAGTATGTACACCTGGTGTGCCAGATGAGAATGACAGGTAGGGGAAATGTCCGTTAGACCCCCTAGTTGCTCAGTATGGGGCAAGGTCAGGCCTCACTCATTTCACAGACATTGTTTCTTCTCTTCCCCTATGCCAGCCACAAATGCCTTGCATAAAAGGAGTCCAAAAACCTGACCAAAAAATATTTCCCTTCATCCACCCTCATATGGGGGCCTAGAAACAGAGTGGTAGGTGAGGTAGGCAGATCAGTCAGCATCCTGCCAGATTGGGGATCTCTGACCTCTAACAGTTGTATGAGTTCAGATGCCACGTGGCTTGTTGGTTCTCTCCCCAGGAGCCATCCGCAAACAGCTGGCGGCTTTCTTAGAAGGTTTCTATGAGATCATTCCAAAGCGCCTCATTTCCATCTTCACTGAGCAGGAGTTAGAGCTGCTCATATCAGGACTGCCCACAATCGACATTGACGATTTGAAATCCAACACTGAATACCACAAGTACCAGTCCAACTCTATTCAGGTGAGCTGCTGCTGGCATCCCTTCCTGTATCCTTAAGCAGTGTTAGTTTATATGACACCAAATAAACCAGTACTCTTAGGGGAAGGGAGTTTTGAGTGACAGCTTACCTGTACCTAACTCTTCACTCTTCTGGAGTTTCAGTTTTCAGGTGATCTCCTTGCTCATCTTGTGAATGGAGGAACTGAAACCTGTCTCACAGAAGAGACTTGCCTAACATTCCAAATCCCATCCCCCTTTCTTCGAAGAACTCTCTACCTAACACTGGCTTCTTATGTTCATTCCTGTAGATCCAGTGGTTCTGGAGAGCATTGCGTTCTTTCGATCAAGCTGACCGTGCCAAGTTCCTCCAGTTTGTCACGGGTACTTCCAAGGTGCCCCTGCAAGGTTTTGCTGCCCTTGAAGGCATGAATGGCATTCAGAAGTTTCAGATCCATCGAGATGACAGGTCCACAGACCGCCTGCCTTCAGCTCACACATGGTAAGAGGAAGGGTTTGTTCTCCTTTTCAGCATTTAGATTGAATTTGCATATTTGCTACTTCTAGGCCCCTACCCGTGGTCAGGAGCGCAAATCTGGCCCCGGGTACCCTGGACCTGGGGTAACTCACAATTTGGTGGGTTTTGTGGAGAAGATGATATTTGAGATGAGAAGCTGGCCCAGACTCACAGTGGGGCTGGGGTGACATTGCAGGTGAACACTGCCATGTGAGAACAAGGTGTATTCCAGGGCTCAACGTAGCCAGAGCAAGGAGTTGCACGAGCGGAATGCTAAAGAACTCGGCAGGGGTGACCAGTGACCCTGAATACCTCCTTGGAGCTTTCATGTAGGGCCGTGGTGTTTAAGGAGGAGTGACAGGGTCAGATTATGTTTTAGGTGCCTGGTGGCCAGTATTGGGGCCAGATTAGAGGAGGGCAGACAAGGCTAGGACAGGATTGGGAGTCTACAAGCAGAAGTCAAGTGGGCACCATGGGAACACAGATTTGGTTATCATCTTTTGTCATGAATTGATCTTTCTTCTTTCCCTAGTTTTAATCAGCTGGACCTGCCTGCCTATGAGAGCTTTGAGAAGCTCCGCCACATGCTACTATTGGCCATCCAGGAGTGCTCTGAAGGCTTTGGGCTGGCCTAATAAGGCCCCGCCCACCACTGTGGGGTTTTTCTACCATTGTTGGACCTGGGAATGGGGGGAAATGGAATAATGAAAACAAAAAAGAACCAGAAAGAAAATGTCAAAAACCAATAAGTGAAAATCCACCAACTCACCATGTGTGTGTCCCAGCTGCCCCATCTTCCCCAGCGCATACCCGTTCCCCCTTTCCTGCTCATTCTCTCTCCCCGCTCCCTTTTTCTCACCTCCTCTCCCCGTTCCATGCCGTCCAGGATCCCTCACCCATGTATTGAAAAGGCAATAGCCTTTACAGGGACCCGTTTGTCCCAACTGTTTGAACAGTGTGCTCCTCAGATTCTGTGTTCAGAAGGATTTGCTGCATTGAGACTTGAAACCTTTGGATAGGGGAAAAAATTATATATATATATATTTTTTTGTTCTGTTTGCATTTCTTAATTTGTGCTTGGAATGTGTTGATGTGCACAGCTAATGATTCAATGCGAGACAAGATTGGCGTCTGTGTTGTGGAGGTTTCAAATAAAGAGCACTCTTCATAACTCACTTTTCACAATGGAGTTTTTTTCAAGTTTAAAAAGAAATAAACCCTCTTGAGCACATGTTAGATGGCTGGAGAAGAAATCCAGTGGACTCTCCAGAAAGCCATCTCTGTCACCACATGGGTGCATCCTCCTCCTTCAGAGTCATCAGGAACTGGGGGGATCTTTTTCAGAATGGGATCTGCACTTGGGGGTGGTGATGGTGTTAGAGATTGCAGCCAAGGACAAAGCATCGCCTTGCTCTAGGGGAACAAACCAGCAGGTTGTAAGAGAATTCACTCAACCCAACTGAAGGTTCTATTTCCTGAGCCTTTATAACAGTTTCAAGCCTGGAGCTCAGTTTAAAATTTTGATTTCATTTATTAATGTTTTAGTTTATTTCTAACAAATTTTCATAAGCAAATAATTTGACTAGCTCCCCAGAACAGTCTTTCCATCCTTTTTGGTTTTGTTTTGTCATCTGCTTGTTTGCCAGTCTGTTCACAGATCGCCCAACAGTCTTTTGTGGTTTTTTTTACTCCATCCAGCACTTAAAGTTGATCTAAGGACTTTGATGGTTCCAGCCTTCAAAGAAAAAAGTAATAAAAGTTCAGTTAGAAAAATAACCTCAAGTGGTACTTGCTTTGTGTGGTTTTTCTCATTCTCCAAGGCTCTACTTCTCTTTTCCCCTTGACCATGTCCCAAAGTGTGGGTCTAGGAAAGCAGTGGTGTGTCTGTCCTTAACCTGATCCCTTTGTCCTGATGCAAATGGTAGCTAATCTTTTTTTTTTTTCCTTCCAATGTTCACACTTGTCTGTTCCTGGCCCTCCTGACCACTGAGAAGACAGATGAATCAACCCTGTCCGGCCTATTGAGCTTCTAGTCAAGGGATAGAGACAGATCAGTTCTGAAGGGGATCTGGGTGCCCAGCACAAGTACCTGGTCTAGCCTGGGAGATCAGGAAAGGCTTTCTATTGTCAGTGGCATTTGGGTTGAATCATAAGTCTGTGTGAGAGTGAAGATTAAGAAGAACAGGGTAATCTAGCTCAATGCAGCAAGAGTCCAGTTGATAGGGCAAGGCTTGAGCAAAGGATAGTGGCCTGAGATGAGGCTGGGAGTCCACCAGGGCTTTAAAATAAAAGGAACAAATAAGCAGAAATACAGTAGAATTGATCAATACACTTAAGAACTGGTTCTTTGAGAAATCAAAGTAGAATAAAGCTCTGACCATTTAAATTTGAAAGGGGTGCAAGGGTTGGGAGTCGGGTGTGGAAGTTCGGAGTACAGATGGAATAATCCTGAAGGAAATAAATGAATCTAACTCAATGGCATACCACAAAAACCTAATGTGACTGAGTATGATTTGCCTATGGGATATTCATCACCTCAATGTCAAAAGAGAAAAACCTTTTGACAGTAGATGAAAGGCATTTGCCAACAGTAACTATTCCTGGTAACTTGTAAAGATACTACCTTGATAAGGTAGCATCAGACCAACAGTCAACATCACACTGCAAGCATAAAGTGGTCAATTATCACCATTAACACTGTTCTGCAAGTTCTAGCCATTTCCATAAAGCAGGAAACAAGGTATAGCTGTTGAAGAGAAACTATTTTGCTAAACCAAGAGAATCAAAAGTTATTAGAGCTTAAGTGAGTCCAGCAAGAGGCCTGGTTATAATGAACAAAACATTCGTGTAAACATTTATTGTCCAACAAGTATAATCTGATAAATTAATATAAAGAAATCCTATACAATAGTAAAAATATCCATTGCATATATCAACATACACAATCTCAAAGATAAGCAAAAATGTATGAGACCTGCCTGTTTAAAAATTGCAAAACAATACTACATACATGTGTACCAAGAACATGAAAAACCACACGTATGAAGAGTATGGAAGCCCATGCATAAGTATGACAGTACTGCATGATGTTCAGGATGAGCTATGGGGGACAAAAGGGGATGCAGTTGGGAAGAGGTACATTACCCAGAGGGCTTAAATTAAATGTTTTATTTCTTAAGCTGGGTGGTGCTGGGTACATAAGTATTTCTTATAATACTATAATACTTTACAACTTTTCTACACCTGAGGTATTTCAAAGTAAGTTTTTTGAGATGGACAATTTAATAGTTCCAAATGAATTTGAGGCAGGTATCAGGGAAGTCAATAACAGGCCTAATTCTACGTGAAGGCTAATTAATAGCTGCTTTCATGATATGATTAAACATGTCTCTTTTTGCCCCCTAATAATTCCCTCCACTGATGTGTGTGTTACAATTACTACTGGTTATCTCCTTATTAAAATAGTCCCCTTTTCTTATAATTAGGGTGACCATATAACTTATCATCCAAAGTTGGGCAAATTTTAAAATAAAAAGGGTGTTATTAATTATGCTGTGGGACTTCCCTGGTGGTCCAGTGGTTAGTACTCCATGCTTCCATTGCTGGGGGCACGGGTTCAATCCCTGGTTAGGGAACTAAGATTCCTACATGCCACGTGGCACAGCCACCAAAAAAAAAAATTATGCTGGGCCACAAGTGCAAACAAACCCAGATAAACTGGGATGTATGGCTCTATACTTATGAAACATAATATGTCTTGGCTGGAGAAACAATTATTACCCAACATAAACATTTTTACTGAGCGCTTACCATGTACTGACAACACTGAGAAGTCACTGCTTTCCAAAAACTCACTGAAGGGAAGGGGTTAGGTGTTGGGAAAGTTCAGGGAGCAATGGATACACAAAGACTCGATAGGCAGGGGTAGCAGGATTAAACATTTTCTCAAATACAAGCAATGACCAGTTAGAAAACAACAGGAAATAGATTCCCTTCACAACAGTAACATAAAATACCTAGGAATAATCTTAAGAAGCAGTGTTTGGGATCCATGTGAAGAAGGATGCTGCAAAACTCGTGTGAGAAGCATAAAAAGAGGCAAATAAATGAACAGGCTTACTGTCTTCATTTGCAAGTATAGCTGGCCTTGAGACTTTGGAAAACAGACATGCTAAGCAAGGTGGAAGCTGAAATGAGCAGACCTGACAGAGAATGGCTTCAAGCCATGACTATTCAGTGTGCTATGGTCTACTGTAAAGAGAAAATGAAGCACCAAGAACCAGTTGGGGAAGGAATAGCTTTGTCAATGTTAAGTTTGGGAAACTTGCCTAAGTATTGGAAGGGGGAGAAATAGAAAGTTTGCTCTGCAATTCACACTAAATAAATTCCAAATGGAAGATTCAAGTGTGAAAAACGTGAACTTATTTTTGGGGGCAAATAACAAGTGATCTGGGATATGGAAAATCTAACACTAAAAACTACAAAAGACATTATAATGGAAAAGACTGATATATTTGACTACTAAAACATTGGCAACACCACGAGAAGAATTAAAAAGCAACGGCAATCTAGGAAAAATACATCTCTAACAGGCAATGGGTTAATCCTTACTGTATATATATTTTTTTATTTACAAATCACTAAGAGACAAACTCCCCAACAGAAAAACATCCAAGGACATGAAAAGGCAATTCAGAAAAGAAGAAACACAAATGACAGATGGCCAACAAACACAATGAAAAGATGCTCAACATCACTATTATAGAAATGCAAATCAAAACTACAATGAGGTATCACCTAACACCGGTCAGAATGGCCATCATTAAAAAATCTACAGGAACTTCCCTTGGTGGCTCACTGGTTAAGAATCTGCCGGCCAATGCAGGGGACACGGGTTCGATCCCTGCTCTGGGAAGATCCCACATGCCGTGGAGCAATGAAGCCTGTGCGCCACAACTACTGAGCCTGCGCTCTAGAGCCCGCGAGCCACAACTACTGAGCCTGTGTGCCACAACTACTGAAGCCCGTGTGCCTAGAGCCCATACTCCACAAGAGAAGCCACCACAATGAGAAGCCTGCACACCACAACAAAGAGTAGCCCCCACTCACCGCAATAAGAGAAAGCCTGCACGCAGCAACGAAGACCCAACGCAGCCAAAAGTAAATAAATAAATAAATTTACTAAAATAAATAAATAAATAATAAAAAAAACCTACAAACAGAGACCTCCCTGGTGGTCCAGTGGTAAAGAATCTACCTTGTAATGCAGGGGATGAGGGTTCAATCCCTGTTCAGGGAACTAAGATCCCACATGCCTCGCGGCTACTAAGCCCACCCACCACAACTACTGAGCTCGTGAGCCTCGACTAGAGAGCCTGCGTGCCACAAACTACAGAGCCCATGCGCTCTGGAGCCTGCACGCCACAACTAGAGAAGAGAAAACCTGTATGTCGCAACTAGAGAGAAGCCCGCGCGCCACAACAAAAGATCCCACATGCCTCAACGAAGATCCTGTGTGCCGCAACTAAGACCTGATGCAGCCAAAAATAAACAAAAACATTTTGTTTAAATCTACAAACAATAAATGCTGGAGAGGGTGTGGAGAAAAGGGAACTTTCTTGCACTGTTGGTGGGAATGTAAATTGATACAGCTACTATAGAGAACAGTATGGAGGTTCCTTAAAAAACTAAAAATAGAACTACCATATAACCCAGCAATCCCACTACTGGGCATGTACCCAGAGAAATCTATAATTCAAAAGGATACATGCACCCCAGTGTTCATTGCAGCACTATTTACAATAGCCAGGACAAGGAAGAAACCTAAATGTCCATCAACAGATGAATGGATAAAGAAGATGTGATACATGTATACAATGGAATATTACTCAGCCCTAAAAAAGAACGAAATAACACCATTTGCAGCAACATGGATGGACCTAGAGGGTATTATGCTAAGTGAAATAAATCAGAGAGAAAGGCAAATATCGTGTGATTTCACTTATATATAGAATCTCAAAAACAAAACAGACAAGCAAAACAAAACAGAAACAGGGACTTCTCTGGTGGTCCAGTGGTTAAGACACCATGCTTCCACCGCAGGGGGCAAAGGTTCGATCCCTGGTCGGGGAACTAAGATCCTGCATGCCTCACAGCGTGGTCAAAAAATAGGAAAACAAAAAACAGAAACAGACTTACAGATAACAGAGAGCAAACTGGTGGTTGCCAGAGGGAAGGGGGGTGGGGGGGGTGGGGGGGTTTGGGCGAAATAGGTGAAGGGGATTAAGAGACACAAACTTCAACCTAGAAAAATAAGTCACAGGAAACTAACATACAGCATAGGGAATATAGTCAGTAATACTGTAATAACTTTGTATAGTGACAGATGGTAACTAGACTTAACATGATGGTCATTTTGTAATGTATTTTAGTTCCTGACCAGGGATTGAACCTGAGCCCTCAGCAGTGAGAACTCAGGGTCCTAACCACTGGACCACCAGGGAATTCCCTATCTGTATTATTATTATTGTGGTGATGGTGGCGGTGCTGGTGGAGGCAGTAGCAGCATTTTTGCTGTCTTTTTCATGGTGAGCATGTATTTCCACAATTAAAAATAAACAGCCTCGTCAAGAATATACAATGGAGAAAAGACAGCCTCTTCAATAAGTGGTGCTGGGGTCTTCCCTGGTGGCGCAGTGGTTGAGAGTCCTCCTGCCAATGCAGGGGACACGGGTTCGTGCCCCGGACCGGGAAGATCCCACATGCCGCGGAGCGGCTGGACCCGTGAGCCATGGCCGCTGAGCCTGTGCGTCTGGAGCCTGTGCTCTGCAGCGGAAGAGGCCACAACAGTGAGAGGCCCACATACCGCAAAAAAAAAAAAAGTGGTGCTGGGAAAACTGGACAGCTACATGTAAAAGAATGAAATCAGAACACTCCCTAACACCATACACAAAAATAAACTCCAAATGGATTAAAGGCCTAAATGTAAGGCCAGACACTATAAAACTCTTAGAGGAAAACATAGGCAGAACGCTCTATGACATCAATCACAGCAAGATCCTTTTTGACCCACCGCCTAGAGAAATGGAAATAAAAACAAAAATAAACAAATGGGACCTAATGAAATTTAAAAGCTTTTGCACAGCAAAGGAAAACATAAACAAGACAAAAAGACAACCTTCAGAATGGGAGAAAATATTTGCAAACGAAGCAACTGACAAAGGATTAATCCCCAAAATTAACAAGCAGCTCATGCAGCTCAATATCAAAAAAAACCCAAAAAACCCAATCCAAAAATGGGCAGAAGACCTAAATAGACATTTCTCCAAAGAAGATATACACATTGCCAACAAACACATGAAAGAATGCTCAACATCATTAATCATTAGAGAAATACAAATAAAAATTACAATGAGGTATCACCTCACACCGGTCAGAACGGCCATCATCAAAAAATCTACAAACAATAAATGCTGGAGAGGGTGTGGAGAAAAGGGAACCCTCTTGCACTGTTGGTGGGAATGTAAATTGGTACAGCCACTATGGAGAACAGCATGGAGGTTCCTTAAAAAACTAAAAATAGAACTACCATATGACCCAGCAATCCCACTATTGGGCATATACTCAGAAAAAAACCATAATTCAAAAAGACACATGCACCCCAATGCTCACTGCAGCACTATGTACAATAGCCAGGTCATGGAAACAACCTAAGTGTCCATTGACAGATGAATGGATAAAGAAGATGTGGCACATATATACAATGAAATATTAGCCGTAAAAAGAAATGAAATTGAGTTATCTATAGTGAGGTGGATGGACTTAGAGACTGTCATACAGAGTGAAGTAAGTCAGAAAGAGAAAAACAAATACCGTACGCTCACACATATATATGGAATCTAAAATTAAAAAAAATGGTTCTGACTAACCTAGGGGCAGGACAGGAATAAAGATGCAGACGTTGAGAATGGACTTGAGGATACGGGGAGAGGGAAGGGTAAGGTGGGACGAAGGGAGAGAGTGGCATGGACTTATATACACTACCAAATGTAAAATAGATAGCTAGTGGGAAGCAGCCACATAGCACAGGGAGATCAGCTCGGTACTTTCTGACCACCTAGAGGGGTGGGATAGGGAAGGTGGGACGGAGACGCAAGAAGGAAGAGATATGAGAATATATGTATATGTATAGCTGATTCACTTTGTTATAAAGCAGAAATGAACACACCATTGTAAAGCAATTATACTACAATAAAGATGTTAAAAATATATAAATAAATATAAATAAATAAATAAACAGCTTTGGGACTTCCCTGGTGGTCCAGTGGTAAAGAATCCGCCTTGCAATGCAAGGGATGCGGGTTCGATCCCTGGTCGGGGAACTAAGATCCCACATGCCACGGGGCAACTAAGCCCGCAGGCCACAACTACTGAGCTCACACACCTCAACTAGAGGCTGCGTGCCGCAAACTACAGAGCCCACGCACCCTGGAGCCTGCACAACACAACTAGAGAGAGACAACCTGCATGTCACTAGAGAGAAGCCTGCACTCCACAATGAAGAGCCCTGTGCCCCAATGAAAGATCCCACATGCCTCAAAGAAAATCCCACATGCTGCAACTAAGACCCGATGCAGCCAAAAATAAATAAATTAAAGTAAATAATAAATAAAACTTAAAAAAAAATAAACAGCCTAGGGAATTCCCTGGCGGTCCAGTGGTTAAGACTTGATGCTCTCACTGCAGGGGCCCAGGTTCGATCCCTGGTCAAGGAACTAAGATCCCGCAGCCTAACCTACAAGGACCTACTGTATAACACAAGGAACTCTGCTCAATATTCTGTAATAACCTAAATGGGAAAAATTTGAAAAAAATATATATGCATGAATATGTATAACTGAATCACTTTGCTGTACACCTGAAACTAACACAACACTATTAATCAACTATACTCCAATACAGTATAAAATTAAAATTAAACAGCATACCACCTAGTGGGAGAGCAGCCTGAGGGCCTGGCCCCGTGGACTCGGCCAGAGCCGCAGCCCCAGGTAAGCGGGCATCAGGAAGGGAAGGAGGGAAGGAGGGAAGGAAGGAAAGAAGGGAGGGAGGGAGGAGGAGAGGAAGGAAGGAAGGATTAAAGCATCCCATCCATATGATATTACTTATATGTGGAATCTAAAATATGACACAAATGAACTTATCTATGAAACAGAAACAGGCTTACAGACATAGAGAACAGACTTGTGGTTGCCAAGGTGGGGGGATGGATTGGGAGTTTGGGATTAGCAGATGTAAACTATTATATATAGAATGGATAAACAAGGTCCTACTGTACAGCCTACAGAACTATATTCAATATTCTGTGATAAACCATGATGGAAAAGAATATTAAAAAAAGAATATATATATAAAACTGAATCACTTTGCTGTACAGCAGAAATTAACACATTGTAAATCAACTATATTTCAATTAAAAAAAAGAATGAGGGAGTTCCCTGATGGTCCAGTGGTTAGGACTCAGCACTTTCACTGCCGTGGCCCCAAGTTTAATCCCTGGTCAGGGAACTAAGATCCTGCAAGCCACGCGGCATGGCCAAAAAAAAGAATGAAATTAGCTGTAGTTTTTATGTAGGTGCCTTTTATCAGATTAAAGTAGCCCCCAAATTTCTAAGAGATTGTTTATTGCTTCTTTTTTATTTTATTTTATCAGAAATGGATGTTGGATTTTGTCAAATGCTTTACTGGCATCAATCAAGATGATCATATGGTTTTTCTTTATTAGTTCATTAATATGGTGAATTACATTGATTGGTTTTCAAGTGCTAAGCTAACCTTGTATTCCTGGGATTAAAACCCACTTCGTCATTATGTATTATCTTTTTCATATATTGTGTTGGATTTGATTTGCTCGAATTTTCTTAAAAACTCATGTATCTGTGGGGGTTTTCTCAGCTTTATTGAGGTATAATTGACAAATAAAATTGTAATGTATTTAAAGTGTACAATATGATGATTTTATATCTATATACATTGTGAAAGGATCCCCACAACTGTCTACTCCTCTCTTTTTTTTTGAAGTAACATTGGTTTATAACATTATGTAATTTTCATGTGTACAACATTACAATTTGACTTCTGTATACCCTAGAGCATGCTCACCACCAAAAGTCTAGGTTCTATCCATCACCATACAATTGACCCCCATTACCCATTTCTCCCTCTCCCCACACCTGTTCCCCTCTGCTAACCACCAATCTGTTCTCTGTATCTATGAGTTTGTTCTTGTTTTGCTTGTTCATTTATTTTGTTTTTCTAAAATATTCCACATATGAGTGAAATCATATAGTATATGTCTTTCTCTGTCTGACTTATTTCACTTAGCATAATACCCTCATCCATGTTGTCACAAATGGCAAGATTTCATTCTTTTTTAAGGCTGAGTAGTATTCCATTGTAAATATATATACCACATCTTTTTTTATCCACTCATTTGTGTATCTATGTTTATGAGGGATATTGATCTGTAGTTTTCTTTGATTTTTTTATTTTTAGAGCAATTTTAGATTCATAGCAAAATTGAGAGGAAGGTACAGAGATTTCCCATATACCCCCTGCCCCCACACATGCATAGCCTCCCCCATTAACAACAGCCTGCACCAGAGGGGTACATTTGTTACCATTGATGAACCTACATTAGCACATCATAATCACTCAAAGTCCATAGCTTACATTAGAGTTCACTCTTCGTGCTGTGTACACTCTGTGGGTTTGGTCAAATATGTAATGACATGTATCCATTACAGTATCATACAAAGTATTTTCACTTCTCTAAAAATCCTCTGTGCTCTGCCTCTTTATCCCTCACTCCTTCCCCCTAGCCCCTGGCAACCACTGATCTTTTTACTGTCTCCATAGTTTTGCCTTTTCCAGAATGTCATATAGTTGGAATCATAGCTTTTCAGATCAGCTTCTTTAACTTAGTAATACACATTTAAAGCTCCTCCATATCTTTTCATGGCTTGATAGCTCATTTCTATTTAGCACTGAACAGTATTTCGTTGTCTGGATGTACCACAGTTTATAAATCTATTCACCCACTGAAGGACATCTTGGTTGCTTCCAAGTTTTGGTAATTTCCACGTGCAGTTTTTTGTATGGACATAAGTTTTCAATCCCTTTGGGTAAATACCAAGGAGTGTGATTGCCAGATGATGTGGTAAGAGTATCTTTAGCTTTGTAAGAAACTACCAAACTGTCTTCCAAAGTTGTTGTACCATTTTCCATTCCCACCAGCAATGAATGAGAGTTCCTGTTGCTCCGCATCTTAGCCAGCATTTGGTGTTGTCAGCATTCTGGATTTAGGCCATTCTGATAGATGGTAGTGGCATCCCATTACTGTTTTCATTTGCATTTCCCTAATGACATAGGATGTGGATCATCTTTTCATATACTTATTTGCCATTTGTATGTCTTCTATGGTGAGGTGTCTGTTAAGGTTTTTGGCTCATTTTTTAATTGGGTTGTTCATTTTCTTACTGTTGAGTTTTAAGAATTCTTTGTGTATTTAGGATAATAGTCCTTTACCAGATATCTCTTTTTCAAATATTTTCTCCCAGTTTGCAACTGGTTTTTTCATTCTCCTGACAGTGTCTTTCACAGAGCAGAAATTTTTAATTTTAATGAAGTCCAGCTTGTCAATTCTTTCTTACATGGATCATGCATTTGTTGTTTTACCTAAAAAGTCATTGCCAAACCCAAAGTCATCTAGATTTTTCTCCTATGGTATCTTCTAGGAGTTCTATAGTTTTGCATTTTACATTTGGGTCTGAGTTAATTTTTGTGAATGGTGTAAGTTCTGTGTCTAGATTACTTTTTTGGCTTGTGAATGTCCAGTTGTTTCAGCACAATTTATTTTATTGTGATAAGAACTCTTTAACATGAGATCTACCCCATTAACAATTTTTTAAGTGTAAAAATTATTATTGCTGACTATATAGGTACAATGTTGCACAGTAGCTCTCTAAAGATTATTCATCTTGTTTGACTGCAACTTTACGCCCATTGATTAGTAACTCTCCATTGCCCCCTCACCCCAGCCCTTGACAACCACCATTCCATTCCTTGATTCTATGAATTTGACTACTTAAGATACCTCATATGAGTAGATTCATGCAGTATTTGTCTTACTGTGACTGGCTTATTTCATTTAGCATAATGTCCTCAGAGTTCATCCATGTTGTTGCATATTGCAGTTTTCTTCTTTTTAAAGCCTCAATAGTATTCCATTGTATGTAAAATATTTCTATTTATTTAGGCTGCACCAGGTCTTAATTGCGGCACGCCAGGATCTTCACTGCGGCATGTGGGATCTTGGTTGAGGCATGCGAACTCTTAGTTGCAGCATGCATGCAGGATCTAGTTCCCTGACCAGGGATCAATCCCAGGCCCCCTGCATTGGGAGCTTGGAGTCTTACCCACTGGACCACAAGGGAAGTCCCTCTATTGTATGTATATACCATGTTTTCTTTATCCATTCACCTGTCAGTGGACATTTAGGCTTTTCACACATCTTGGCTATTATGAATAGTGCTACAATGAACATAGGAGTGCTTATATCTCTTTGAGATACTGATTTCAATTCTTTCAGATAAATAACCAGAAGTGGGATTCTTGGATCCTATGATAGTTCTATTTTTAATTTTTGAGAACCTGCCATACCATTTTTCCATAGTAGTTGTACCATTTTGCATTTCCACCAACAGTGTGCAAGGGTTCTAATTCCTCCCCATTCTCACCAACACTTGTTGTCTTTTGTCATTGTTGTTGCTGTTGTTTTTGATAATTACCATCCTGACAGGTGTCAACAGCCTGTTGAAAAGACTATCTTTGCTCCTTTGTCAAAGATCAGTTGACTACATTTATGTGGGTCTATTTCTGGTCTCGCTCCTCTGTTCTATTGATCTGTTTGTCTATTCTTTTGCCAATACCACACTGTCTTAATTACTGTAGCTTTATAGTAAGCCTTGAAATCGGGTAGCATCAGTCCTCCAATTCTGTTCTTTACCTTCAGTATTGACTTGGCTATTCTAGATCTTTTGCCTCTCCATTATACATTTTAGAATCAGTTTGTTGATATCCATAAAATAACTTGCTGGGATTTCTTTGTCTGGTTTTGATATAAGATCAGGGTGATACTGAACTCATAGAATATGTTGGGAAGTATGCCTTCCTTGTGGTAGGCAGAATTCTAAGACAGCCCCTAAGATTTCCAGCCCCTGGTGTACACATACTTTCTCCCGGTTATTTAATTAAACATGAATCTAGTTACTGCTGTGAAGGGATTTTGCAGATGTAATAAAGGTCCAAAATCAGAAGGACAAAAAGTATTTGACACACTGTTGATGTCCCAAAGACAGAGGGGGGCCACATGGCAAAGAATGTGGGCGGCCTCTAGGAGATAAAAGCAGCCCCAGATGATGGTCAGCAAGGAAGTGAGATCCTTAGTCCTACAAGTGCAAGGAACTGGATTTTGCCAACAACAAGAATGAGCTTGGGAGCGTATTTTTCACCAGAACCTCCAGACAAGATCTTGGCTTGGCCAACACTTTGATTTCAGCCTTGTTACACTGAGCAGAGTCATGTTATACTGGACTTTTAAAGAATTTTTATTTTATATTGGACAGTGTTGTGTTATACTGGACTTCTGACCTACAGAAACTGAGATAATAAATGGATATTGATTTAAGCCACTAAGTTTGTAGTCATTTATTATGCAGCAATAGAAAATTAATACATGACTCTTCTATCCCCTGGAAGAGTTTGTGTACAACTGCTATTATTTCTTCTTTAACTGTTTGGTCAAATTCACCAGTGAAGCCATCAGGGCATGGGGTTTTCTTTGTAGGAAAGTTTTAAACTATGAAATAAATTTCTTTGAAGACATATGGCTAGGGACTTCCCTGGTGGCACAGTGGTTAAGGATCCACCTGCCAATGCAGGGGACACGGGTTCGAGCCCTGGTTCAGAAAGATCCCACATGCCGCGGAGCAATTAAGCCCATGTGCCACAACTACTGAGCCTGCGCTCTAGAACCCGCGAGCCACAACTACTGAGCCCATGTGCTACAACTACTGAAGCTCATGTGCCCAGAGCCTGTGCGCCGCCACAAGAGAAGGCACCACAATGAGAAGTCTGCGCACCGCAATGAAGAGAAGCCCCCACTCGCCACAACTAGAGAAAGCCCACGCACCACAACGAAGACCCAATGCAGCCAAAAATAAATTAAAAAAAAAAAAAGACGTAGCTATTCAGATTGTCTTTTTCTGGAGTGAGCTCAGTAGCTTGTGTCTTTTAAGGAATGTCTCTATTTTATCTAAATTGTCAAATTTATGAGCATAAAGCTCTTCATGACATTCCTTCAACATAAATCGTACCAATGTTTTCTTAGGTCAGTCTCCCAAGGCAATAGAAATAAAAACAAAAATAAACAAATGGGACCTAATCAAACTTACAAGATTTTGCACAGCAAAAGAAACCATAAACAAACCAAAAAGACAACCTTCAGAATGGGAGAAAACATTTGCAAATGATGAGACCAACAAGGGCTTAATTTGCAAACTATACAAACAGTTCATACAACTCTACAACAAAAAAACAAACAACCCGATCAAAAAATGGGCAGAAGACCTAAATAGACATTTCTCCAAAGAAGACATACAGATTGCCAATAGGCACATGAAAAGATGCTCAACATCGCTAATTATTAGAGAAATGTAAATCAAAACTACAATGAGGTATCACCTCACACCAGTCAGAATGGCCATCATTAAAAAGTCTACAAAGAACAAATGCTGGAGAGGGTGTGGAGGAAAGAGAGCCCTCTTACACTGTTGGTAGGAATGTAAATTGGTGCAGCCACTACGGAAAATTGTATGGAGGTTCCTCAAAAAACTAAAAATAGGGGCTTCCCTTGTGGCGCAGTGGTTGAGAGTCCGCCTGCCGATGCAGGGGACACGGGTTCGTGCCCCGGTCCAGGAAGATCCCACATGCCGCGGAGTGGCTGGGCCCGTGAGCCATGGCCGCTGAGCCTGCGCATCCGGAGCCTGTGCTCCACAACGGGAGAGGGCACAGCAGTGAGAGGCCCGTGTACTGCAAAAAAAAACAAAAACAAAAACTAAAACTAAAAATAGAGTTGCCATATGATCCAGCAATCCCACTCTTGGGCATATACCCAGACAAAACTATAATTCAAATGGATACATGCACCGCTATGTTCACAGCAGCACTATTTACAATAGCCAAGACATGAAAACAACTTAAATGTCCACTGACAGATGAATGGATAAAGAAGATGTGGTACATATATACAATGGACTATTACTCAGCCATCAAAAAGAATGAAATAATGCCATTTGTATCAACATGGATGGACCTAGAGATTATCATACTAAGCGAAGTGAGTCAGAAAAAGAAAGACAAATACCATAGGATATCACTTACATGTGGAATTTAAAATATGACACAAATCAACATATCTTTAAAACAAAAACAGACTCACAGATATAGAGAACACACTTGTGGTTGCCAGGGCAGGGGGGCGGTAGGGGAGGGAAAGAATGGGAGTTTGGGATTAGCAGAGGCAAACTATTATATATAGGATGGATAAACAACAAGGTCATTCTGTATAGCACAGGGAAACTATATTCAATATTCTGTGACAAACCATAATGGAAAAGAATACATATATATATACATATATATATATATATAACTGAGTCACTTTGCTGTACACAACAAATTAACACAACATTGTAAATCAACTATACTTTAATAAAATTTAAAAAATAAATAATATCCTTTTATTATTATCTTAATTTCTGTAGGATCTGTAGTGTTGTCCAAAATCTCACTCCTAATATTAGGCATTTGGGTCTTCTCTCTTTTTTTCCTCATCAATCTGGCTAGAGGTTTATCAGTTTTATTGATCTTCCCAAAAAGCCAACTATTGGTTTCTTTGCTTTTCTCTATTTTTTTTGTTTTCTACTTCAGTGATTTCTGCTCTTATTTTCTTTCTTCTGCTTACTTTAGGTTTGATTTCCTTTTTTTTTTTTTTTTTTTTTTTTTTTTTTTTTGCGGTACGTGGGCCTCTCACTGCTGTGGCCTCTCCCGTTACGGAGCACAGGCTCCGGACGCGCAGGCCCAGCGGCCATGGCTCACGGGCCCAGCCACTCCGCGGCATGCGGGATATTCCCGGACCGGGGCACGAACCCGTGTCCCCTGCATCGGCAGGCGGACTCTCAACCAGTGCGCCACCAGGGAAGCCCTGATTTCCTCTTTTTATCATAATTTCTTAAGGTAGAAGCTGAGGTCATTGGTTTGAGACTACTCTTCTAATAATAAGCATATAATTTTCTTTCTAAGCACTGCTTTTGCTGCATTCCATATATTTTGATACATTATATTTTCACTTTAATTTCATTGAAAATACTTTCTAATTTTTCTTAGGATTTCTTGTTTGACCCATGGTGTGCTGGTTATCAATTTATTGCCTCTCAACTTCAAATTCACCCTTTCTGCCTCTTCTGTGATAATGAAGCAATTTTAACTGTTTTTCCTTTGACAGCTGGCACTGAAACTTTCTCAGTAGAGGGTGCTAGAGAGATATTGCAAGAGGAAAAGGGGTTTTCTTCCTGACTCCTGCATGTTCGCTTGACAGGCTCCTTCTGCATGGCTTTTTCTAGAATCAGTCTCCTGCAGTGCTCACAACTCTTCCAGTGCCTGATTTCTACCATGCATGGTGGTCAGTAGTACCCAGTGATCAGCAGCTTTCCTCTCCCTCCAGAACTCACCCTCAGGCAGTTTGGTAGCAAGAAGAATGCTTCTGGATCTTGATGCACTCACAGCTTCCTCAGGGCCTGGCTCTTGCGGTGCACAGAGGCCAGCAGCACTCAGTGAACAGCTTTCTCCTGCCTCCCAGCAGGCAGATTTCTGGAAAGTTCCACCAATGCAGCACCACAATGACTTCTCTGCCCTGCAGTGAACTACAGTCATGCCTCTCCAACAAGATCTGGATCTCAGCCCCAGGGGCATTCTATGCCAGCCTAGGGATAGTGACTAATTCCTTTGCCACACTGCATGGCTTATTGGATCTTAGTTCCCCGACCAGGGATCGAACCCGGCCCTCGGCAGTGAAAGTGCCGAGTCCTAACCACTGGACCACCAGGGAATTCCCTTGTGACTACTTCTTATATCTGCTATTTCTATATTCTTTCGAATTCTCTTCACATCTCACTAACCAATCCCTCATTATTCCAATCCCCTGTTATAGGTAATTCCTTATATTAACTTTCCCTGTTCAAATTACTGTGTTACTCCTCTCTCCAGATAGGACTCAGACTGATACAGAATTGTTACCAGGAGTGGTGCCAGGAAAGAGATCTGCAAAGATGGGACTTTGAGATTGGTTTGTTCACACCTCTGGCTTATGCACGGTGCTGAACTCCTTGCCAATGAGAGATGGATGCTAGTAATCCATGGCATGCCGTTGCATCACAATTAATCAACCTATGGTTGATTGTGATGAAGTGCCAACTGAAGCACATTCCCTGGAAGCTGAAATGGCTGCTGCACTTGACTATTATGGCCATGATCATGACTATGAAGACCGTGATGGGGGATAGATTATTTTGAATGCACTTGAGCGCTTACAAAGAGAAAAATAACAAGCTTGGGTCTGTTAATTTCTCAGCTCAAGTCACAGCCTAAGAACCAGAGAACTTTCATGATGCCTAGCAGCAGGGCTAATATTGCTGAACATCAGACACAACATTTAATTGTATAAGTTGTTGAATTACAACGACAGTTGAATTCACAGTCTTGACAATTTTCCATGTGAAAGTTATGGTATTGACTGTTAAAGAATGGGATCCTGAAACTTGGAATGGGGACATCTGTTTGGTCCCAAATGAAACTCACAGTCTTGAACTACCAAGTCACTCTGAGCCTTCCTTACTAATGGAAGTAGCTTGCCCTTCAGTGTCCGAAACTAACCTTTCTCTCCTTGAAAATGCTGTGATAAACTCACCTGGTCCAGGTGCCTTGAAAAGGGATACTCATTCTCCTCAAGACCCACCACAACCACCCCTACTGCTGATAGACACATGACTGAGGTCAAATCTCAGCATGGTCCAGGGGAACAAGTGTACACTATGACCAAGTTGGAAAGTGCTTATACACCAAAATAATCACAAGACTTTGCTAATATATATTGGCAGAAATCTGGGGAATATATGCAGAAGAGGACTCTAAGGGTGTTAGATGAAGGAGGGCAGAATATAACTCTAGATTAGGCAGAATTCATTGATATAGGTACACTTACTAGAGATTCTGGATTTAATGTGTCAGCACATGCTCTAAGGGTTTACTTGGTTGGCTAACTGAAACTGAGACTCAATTGTGGCCTACAGTTAATGAGGTTGAGATGCCAGAGGTGTCCTGGCATGATATGGAGGAGGGAATCCAAAGGCTTTGGGTAATGGGAGTGTTGGACAGAACTTATCATGTATGACTTGAATGCAATCCCCAACTATGTTCCATGACAAGGCTCAGAAGACACTACTTTCACCGAGACATTGAGAAAGCATTAGTGAGAAGCGCACATGCAAACTTGGAAAGCTCTGTGGTTGCTCTCTTCTGTAGGCCAGGAATGACGTAGGGGAAGAATGACCCTGAAGACAATCCAGAGATCATCAGGGCTGCCCTTCTGATCACAGGCCCAGAGTGCAAGGGCCCTGGGGGCAGAGTAATTTCAAAGTAGGAGCCGCTGGCACACTGCCCGGCACCGCCTCATGTGGTGGTGGGTTCTGCTACTGCACTCGGCACTGGGCTCCCCAACTGCCCCAGGTGCAGCTCCGGCGGCCTGGGGTGGTATGGGCTACATCCAGAAGAACCAAGGGGACATGGTGCCTCCACCTTGATTTCAAAGGACTGGGCCTCCTGGCAGAGCTGCAGGCTCAGGACTCCAGATGCAAGAGCCATGGGGCCGTGGCACAGAACAACCTGGGAGCTGGCTGTCTGAAGCCTTGCAGGCCCAGCCCTTGCCCAGCAAAGCCACACCATTGTGCTTCACCCCAGTGTATCTGGAAGGTGGGCCACCACCCCAGTGGGCCTGGAGAGCAGAGCACCTGGCCAAAGAAGACTTGCTCAGGCCCTTGTCACTCCTTTCTTCTCTCCTATTTCTCCATTTTGGAATAGGAATGTCTACCTTATGCCTGTCCTAACACTGTATTTTGGAAGCACATAACTTGTTGGGTTCACAGCTGGAGGGCAATTTTCCTCAGGATGAATTGTACTTTGAGTCTCACCCATATCTGATTTAGATGATATTTAGATGAGACTTTGGAATTTAGACTTTAGAGTTGATGCTGGAATGAATTAAGACTTTTCAGGCTGTTGGGATGGAATGAATGTCTTTTGCATGTGAGAAGGACATTAATTTTGGGGGGTCAGGGGCAGAATGCTATATACTGAATATGTTCCCCCCCCCCGCCGTGTTCATATGCTGAAACCTAATCCCCAATGTGATAGTATTTGGAGATGGGGGCCTTTGGAAGGTGATTAGGTCATGAAAGTGGAGCCCTCATGAATGGGATTAGTGCCCTTATAAAAGAGGCTCCAGAGAGATCTCTAGCCCTTTTCACCATGTGAGGACACAGGAAGAAGACAGCCGTCTATGAATGAGGAAGCAGGCCCTCACTGAATCTGCCAGTGCTTTGATCTTGGACTTCCCAGCCTCCAAAACTGTGAGAAGTAAATTTCTGTTGTTAATAAGCCACCAGTCTATGATATTCTGTTATAGCAGCCAGAACAGGCTAAGATAGGTTTCCTGGCTTCAATGGTGATGATGGAAACCCAGAGAAGCTGAGGCCAAGTAGCAGCACTTAACTGCCAAAGACAAAGTGGGCACATCTGTAAAGGGCAGCATGGATGTACAGGCAAATTGATCATGATGTCCCTAGGAATAAAATAGATAGATAAAATAATAAAATAAAATAGATAAAATAAATAGCCTACTAGATTATCACTCAATCTATATGATAGGAAAAGTTCTAGATCTAGTGGCTAAAAATCTGACTCAAGTCACCACAGTGGAGAGTCAGCTTCTCACTGTTTTCAGAAGTCAGTTCACTGACCCAGAGCCCCTTGATTGAAGGAGATGCCAGGTCCACTCGAGGAAGGAGCCTGTACCATTGCTGTAAGAACATACTGTAAATCTTCCTCCAAGCCTTCCCCAGAGGGACCTGTGGCCATTTAATAGAGTGAGTGAGCATTGGGGAAAAGGAAATACCCAGACCTTATGAGGATTACTAAATAGTGGCTCTGATTTGACACTAATTTCTGGGGACCTTAAATGCTACTGTGGCCCAACAGTGAAAGTGGGGGGCTTTACGATGGTCAGGTGATTGAGTCTTAGCTCAGATCTGATTCCCATTGAGCCCAGTTGGTCCATTAACCCACCTTGTAGTTGTTTCTCCAATTTCTGAATTTATCCCTGGAATAAACATACTTAGAAACTGGCATAATCCCCACATCAGCTTGCTGATAATAATGAGAGCCATTATGGTAAGAAGAGCTAAATGGAAGTGAATTTCCACTCCCTTCAAAGTTAGTAAACCAGAAGTGGTAACGCATCCCTAGGGGAATGCAGAGATTAATGGCCCTGTAGAAGAAGTTAAAGAAGTAGATGTGCTGACACCTCCCACATCTCCATTTAACTCACCAGTTTGGCCTGTGTAGAAGTCAGATGAATCTTGCATAATGACCATAGACTATGATAAATTTAATCAGATGGTGACTCCAATTGTAGCTGCTGCTCCAGCTATAGTATATTTACTGAAACAAATCAACATAACCCCTGGAACTCGGTATGCAGGTATTGGCCTGGCTAATGACTCTTCCTCCATACCAATTTTCAAGGACTTCCAGAAACCATTTGCTTTTACCTGATAAGAACAACAGTATAACTTCAAGGTGTTGCCTCAGGGCTATGTCAAATCTCTCGATCTCTGCCATAATACAGTCTGCAGAGATCTCCATAACATTGACACTCAACAAAACATCACACTGGGCTACTACATTGATGACATGTTGATTGGATCTGGTGAGCAGGAAGTAACAAATACTTTAGATGCCTTAGTAAGAATGAAAGTGTTGGTTAACTTTAAGGGTCAATATGGCTGGGCCAGTGCCCAGATATTTGGTCCAACGTTATTGTGGATGTTTCTGTGAAGGTGATTTTTTTGGATGAGATTAACATTTAAATTGGTGGGGAGTTCCCTGGTTGTCCAGTGGTTAGGACTCCATGCTTCCACTACAGGGGGCACGGGTTCTATCCCTGGTGGGGGAGCTAAGATCCCACATGCTGTGTGGCGTGGCCAAAAAAAAAAAAAATTGGTTGACTCTTAATAGAGCATATCATCCTCCACAATGTGGGTGGGCCTCATCCAATCAGCTGAAGAACTAACCTTCCTGAGCTAGAAGGAATTCTGCCAGCAGATGGCCCTCATACTTGAACTTCAACATTGGCTTTTCCCTGGGTCTCCAGCCTGACAGCCCACCCTGCAGATTTTAGACTTGGTAGCCTCCATAATCATATGAGTCAATTCCTCAAGATAAAGCTCTCTCTAATATATACACATCCTTTTTGTTCTGTTTTCCTGGAGAAGCCTGATGAATACAGTTGTATATAAACCCTGCAAAAATTCAGGGGCCTGCTGCCTCAATGAAGTCTCTAGGAATAAATGGTCTAGAGCATGTTGAAAATTCCCTCCAAGGGGAAAGACAAGCTGCCACACTTCACACCTTCTACCACAAAGAGGTATAATTCTTGTGCTATAGTCTGAATGTTTGTGTCCCCCCCAAAATTTGTATGTTGAAATCCTAATTCCCAGTGTGACAGTATTAGGAGGTGCTTTGGAATGTACTTAGGTCATGAGGATGGAGCCCTCATGAATGGGACTAGTGCTCTTATGAAAAAAACCCCACAGAGCTCCCTCACTCCTTCTACCATGTGAGGTTACAGTGAGAAGATGGCTGTCAATGACGAAGCGGGCTGTTACCAGACACTGAATCTGCCAGCGCCGTGATCTTGGACTTCTGGCCTCCAGAACTGTGAGAAATAAGTGTTTGTTCTTTTTTTATATAAATTTATTTATTTTATTTATTTTACTTTTGGCTGCATTGGGTCTTCGTTGCTGTGCACGGGCTTTCTTAGTTGCAGAGAGCGGGGGCTACTCTTCGTTGTTGTGCGTGGGCTCCTCTTTGTGGTGGCTTCTCTTGTTGCAGAGCACAGGCTCTAGGCATGCAGGCTTCAGTAGCTGTGGCATGTGGGCTCAGTAGTTGTGGCTCGTGGGCTCTAGAGCGCAGGCTCAGTAGTTGTGGCACACGGGCTTAGTTGCTCCACGGCATGTGGGATCTTCCTGGACCAGGGCTTGAACCCGTGTCCCCTGCATTGGCAGGTGGATTCTTAACCACTGTGCCACCAGGGAAGCCCCTAAGTGTTTGTTCTTTATAAGCCACCCAATCTGTGGTATTTTGTTATAGCAGCCTGAACGGACTAAGATACTTTTGCAGGCTTCTTCGGATTTTGGAAAGAACATTTGAGTGTGTTACTTTGAACCTATCTACAGAGTTGCCCACAAGCTTTCCAGTTTTGAATGGGGCCAGAACAAGCTAAAGCTCTGCAGTTCAGGCTGCAGGACAAGCTGCTCTTCACATTGGACCTTATGATCCAGCAGATCCAATGATACTCGAAGTGTCTATGACAAAGTAGAATGCCGTATGACATTTCTGGTAAGCACTAATGAAAGAATCACAGTGTTGGCCTCCAGGATTTTAGAGCAATTTGAGCCCTCTTTTGCAGATAACTATTCTCCTTTTAAGAAACAGCTGCTGGCTTAGTACTGGACCTTGGCAGAGACTGAACACCTAACCATGAGATAGCAGGTAACCATACAGCCTAAGATCCCCACGTAGGTGTCTTGTGTGATCCACACAGCCATAGGGCCATAAATAAGCCATGTGTAGCAGCAATCTAATATCAAATGAAAATGGTATAGAAGAGACCAAGTTGGGCAGGTCCAGAAGGTCCAAGTAAGTTGCCTGAGCAAGTGGCTCAGACTCTTGACACCAACTCCTATTGTATTGCCTCCTCTCCTTCAGTTGATGTCTATGATGTTATGGGGCATTCCTTATGACCAGTTAACTGAGGATGAAGAGACTCAAGCCTGACTTACATACGCATCTGCATGATATGTTGGTACCATCTGAAAATGGACAGATGCACATCACAGCTCTACTCAGGGGTGACCCTGAACGACCATAGTGAAGGAAAATCCTCTCCAGTGAGCAGAACACAGAGCAGTATATTCATTGTCCACTGTGTCTAGAGTGAGAGATGGCCAAAAGTATAGATCTGTGCTGATGTGTGGTCAGGGATTTGGAAGGAACAGGACTGGAATATTAGTGACAAGGAAGTCTAGTGAGGAGAGAGGTGAACAGACCTCTGAATGGACACAGACAGTGGAGATATTTGTGTCCCATGCGAATGCCCACCAAAAGGCATACATGCAGAGGAGACTCTTAATAATTGGGTGGATAAAATGATGTGCTCTCTGCCTATCAATTAGCCATTTTCACCATCCTCTCCAGTGTTTGGTAAAAGAAACAATGGGCCCATGTGTATTAGTCTGCTCAGGCGACCATAACAGAAGTACCATAGATGGGGTGGCTTAAACATCAGAAACATATTTCTCACACTTCTGGAGGCTGGGAAGTTCCACCATCTGGGTGCAGGCCAACTTGGTTTGTGGTGAGATCCCTCTTCCTGACTTACAGGTAACCATCTCCTTGCTGTGTCTTCACATAGTGGACAGAAAGGGCTCTCTCATGTCTCTTCTTATAAAGACACTAATCTCAAAGTCTTCAAAGCCATTCCACCTCTCAATTAGGCTAGCTGCTTCTAGATGATGTTGTATGTGGTAAGACCAGTTAATTCCATAGGCATGAACACTTTGCTACACGTCCTTTGCTGTGAACTGAGTTTCTGGATTAGCTTTGAAGACTCAGTTATGATGCTAGTTGGGAAACAACACCCTAAAAGGATGGGATTCTGTTTTATAGGATGCAGTATATACTTTGAATCAGAGACCATTATATGGTGCTGTCTCCCCCCATAGCCAGTATAAATGGGTCCTGAAATCAAGGGGTAGAATTAGGAGTGGTCCCTCTAAGTAGTACATCTTATAACTCACTCACAGAATTTTTGTTTCCCATCTTGGCAACTTTGATCTCTGCTAGTTTGTATATCTAAGTCCCTCTGATTTTTTTTAAAACATTTTTATTGGCGTATAATTGCTTTACAATGGTGTGTTAGTTTCTGCTTTATGACAAAGTAAATTAGTTATACATATACATATATCCCCATATCTCTTCCCTCTTGCGTCTCCCTCCCTCCCACCCTCCCTATCCCACCCTTCTAGCTGGTCACAAAGCACCGAGCTGATCTCCCTGTGCTATGCGACTGCTTCCCACTAGCTATCTATTTTACATTTGGTAGTGTATATATGTCCATATATACACTACCACTCTCTCACTTTGTCCCAGCTTACCCTTCCCCCTCCCCGTGTCCTCAAGTCCATTCTCTAGTAGGTCTGCGTCTTTATTCCCGTCTTCCCCTTAGGTCCTTCATGACTATATATATATATATATATATATATATATATATATATATATATATATATATATTAGATTCCATATATATGTGTTAGCATACGGTATTTGTTTTTCTGTTTCTGACTTACTTCACTCTGTATGACAGGCTCTAGGTCCATCCACCTCACTACAAATAACTCAATTTCGTTTCTTTATATGGCGGAGTAATATTCCATTGTATATATATGTGCCACATTTTCTTTATCCATTCATCTGTCGATGGACACTTAGGTTGCTTCCAAGTCCTGGCTATTGTAAATAGAGCTGCAATGAACATTGTGGTACATGACTCTTTTTGAATTATGGTTTTCTCTGGGTATATGCCCAGTAGTGGGATTGCTGGGTCGTATGGTAGTTCTATTTTTAGTTTTTGAAGGAACCTCCATACTGTTCTCCACAGTGGCTGTATCAATTTACATTCCCACCAACAGTGCAGGAGGGTTCCCTTTTCTCCACACCCTCTCCAGCATTTATTGTTTGTAGATTTTTGGATGATGGCCATTCTGACTGGTGTGAGATGATATCTCATTGTAGTTTTGATCTGCATTTCTCTAATGATGTTGCGCATTCTTTCATGTGTTTGTTGGCAACCTGTATATCTTCTTTGGAGAAATGTCTATTAGGTCTTCTGCCCATTTTTGGATTGGTTTTTTTTTTTTTTTTTGCGGTATGTGGGCCTCTCACTGTTGTGGCCTCTCCCGTTGCGGAGCACAGGCTCCGGATGCGCAGGCCCAGCGGCCATGGCTCACGGGCCTAGCCGCTCTGCGGCATGTGGGATCTTCCCGGACCGGGGCACGAACCCGTGTCCCCTGCATCAGCAGGTGGACTCTCAACCACTGCACCACCAGGGAAGCCCGAGTTGTTTGTTTTTTGATATGGAGCTGCATGAGCTGCTTGTAAATTTTTGAGATTAATCCTTTGTCAGTTGCTTCATTTGTAAATATTTTCTCCTATTCTGAGGGTTGTCTTTTCATCTTGTTTATGGTTTCCTTTGCTGTGCAAAAGCTTTTAAGTTTCATTAGGTCCCATTTGTTTATTTTTGTTTTTATTTCCATTTCTGTAGGAGGTGGGTCAAAAAGGATCTTGCTGTGATTTATGTCATAGAGTGTTCTGCCTATGTTTTCCTCTAAGAGTTTTATAGTGTCTGGTCTTACATTTAGGTCTTTAATCCATTTTGAGTTTATTTTTGTGTATGGTGTTAGGGAGTGCTTTAATTTCATTCTTTTCCATGTAGCTGTCCAGTTTTCCCAGCACCACTTATTGAAGAGGCTGTCTTTTCTCCATTGTATATTCTTGTCTCCTTTATCAAAGATAAGGTGACCATATGTGTGTGGGTTTATCTCTGGGCTTTCTATCCTGTTCCATTGATCTATATTTCTGTTTTTGTGCCAGTACCATACTGTCTTGATTTCTGTAGCTTTGTAGTATAGTCTGAAGTCAGGAAGCCTGATTCCTCCAGCTCCATTTTTCTTTCTCAAGATTGCTTTGGCTGTTCTGGGTCTCTTGTGTTTCCATACAAATTGTGAAATTTTTTGTTCTAGTTCTGTGAAAAATGCCAGTGGTAGTTTGATAGGGATTGCATTGAATCTGTAGATTGCTTTGGGTAGTAGAGTCATTTTCACAATGTTGATTCCTCCAATCCAAGAACATGGTATATCTCTCCATCTATTTGTATCATCTTTAATTTCTTTCATCAGTGTCTTATAATTTTCTGCATACAGGTCTTTTGTCTCCTTAGGTAGGTTTATTCCTAGGTATTTTATTCTTTTTGTTGCAATGGTAAATGGGAGTGTTTTCTTAATTTCACTTTCAAGTCCCTCTGATTTTTATGTGTCAAATTGACAGGCCCATGGAGTGCCCAGATAGTTGGTTAAATATTATTCTGAGTATGCCTTTGAGACTGTTTCTGGATGAGATTAACATTTGACTTGGTAGACTGAGTAAAGCAGATTGCCCTCCCCAATGTGAGTTGGCCTCATCCAGTCAACTGAAATCTTGAATAGAACAAGAAGGCTGAGTGATGGAGAATTCACTCCCTCACTGCCTGACTATCTTTGAGCTGGGATCAGTCTTCTGCTGAAAAATCAAATGCAGAATCTCATCCTGTGACTGGCTGAATTACAATGCAAATTGAACTCCTAGCCTCTCAGGGTGTCTACTATTAAACTGAGGGCACTGATGGGGAAGGAATAGGATCCTGTAAGATAGAATGGGTACATGTGGGAAGACCCTAATGAAGCTGGGGGCATTGTGCCCTAAATTCTGATGAGTCTTCTCTGCCAGTGGGAGAGGCCTCTACCAGGAGGCACATCAATGAATGGGAAGGTGAGA
This sequence comes from Globicephala melas, assembly GCF_963455315.2. Taxonomy (NCBI): domain Eukaryota; kingdom Metazoa; phylum Chordata; class Mammalia; order Artiodactyla; family Delphinidae; genus Globicephala; species Globicephala melas. Next base: position 81,732,371 of record NC_083335.1, read on the forward strand.
CATTTTAGGCTCTATGCCAATGAAACTACAGGCAAAAAAAATGGGGGGGAGCGGAGTTAATTTACTGGCTGGAATGATTGATCTTCATTACCAAGGGGAAATTGATTTGCTGCTATACAACACAGGCAAGGAGGACTATGTCTGCAACCCAGAGGATTATTAGTGTGCCTCATAGTACTTCCTGTAGTGTGCCTCTTAGTACTTCCATGCCCAATAGTAAAAAGTAATAGAGAACTACAGCAACTAAAAACTGGCAGGATGATTGAGAACTCAGGAATAAAAGTTTGAGTCACTCCATCAGGTGAAAAAGCATCTGAGGTTCTGGAAGAAGGCAGGGGGAAATACAGAATGGATAGTGGAAGAAAGAAGAAAGAAGACATCGATGGTGATTACAGCCTCATGATCAAATACAGAAATGAGTACTATTGTAGCTTTGCCAATTTTCTTTCTGCTTGTTATATTTATGTATTTATTTTTATATGCTAGCCATTTTCTTTTTCTCTCTCCTTCCCATTTTTATTTTATATCATTTTTATTTTATGTACAAATAGTTGTTGGAAGTTAATTTTACAATTTAGTCCTTCGATAATAGAATATCAGTGGAACTGTGACTAAATTTGAGGAATAACTAACAGCCAGTAATGGATACAATGACTTTTGGAACTGTGTGGTGTCTCCTCATTTGGGGGAGAGAGGGATAACTTCCTCTCTTACGAGAAGAATAGTTATATCTTGTTAGGAAGAAATAAAATTGTTTTGTTATGCAAGAATTCAAAAAGGGTGCACACAGAAGCTGAGTAGTCAAAGCGGTAGACTGTGCCACTTACTGATTTTTGCCTCTTGGCTTCAAATCCACTCCTTATGCCTGCTCTGCGCAAATGGATCTGGTCCATTTAAATATCTTTTCCTTTGCCAACCCGCACTGAAGCTTTGCCAGTAGAGGGCGCTAGAGAGGCATTGCAAGGTGGAAAATGGTTTTGCTTACTGGTTCTGGGGTGCCCATTCAGCAGGGTCCTGCAGCACACACAGCTTTCTCCAGCACCGGGGGCCTGAAGCACCCACACATTTTCCAGTGCCTGGCTCCTGCAGTGCGTGGTGACCGCCAGCACCCAGTGGCCAGCAGCTCCTCCCTGGAATCCCCCATCAGCCAGCTCACTAGCAGTTTGCCCCCGGCTTCTGAAGCACTCACGCAGCATCTTCATTCTCCAGTTCTTGCAACGCACATGCATAACAACCAGAAGTGCCTAGTGGCCGGCCACTCCCTCCACCCCCCCCACCCCCGCACCCTCCCTCAGGTAGTTTTGTATCAGAGTGCCTCTGATGACACACCTCCCCATGAACAACTTTCTTTGGCACCCTAGAGGGTGGATTTCTGCCAAGTTCCAGAAAGCAGATTTCCAGCAAGTTCCACCATTCAGAGAACCACGACCATATTATCTCCAACAAGGACTGGATCTCAGTTTGGGAGGAGCAAGGGCAGAGTAAGGTCTTCCTTGGGTGCTGTATTTCAGACCTGCTCATGCTCTCCTCTACCTTCTTGAACGTATGGATTATATTTGTAATAGCTGTTTTAGTGTCCTTTTGTCTATTGGTTCTCTCATCTGGGTCATTTTCTATGAATTCTTTTTCTCCTCATTATGGGTGTATTTTCCTGCTTCTTTGTTTTTCTTTCGGTACGCGGGTCTCTCACTGCTGCGGCCTCTCCCGTTGCGGAGCACAGGCTCCGGACGCGCAGGCTCAGCGGCCATGGCTCACAGGCCCAGTCGCTCCGCGGCATGTGGGATCTTCCCGGAGCAGGGCACGAACCCGTGTCCCCTGCATCGGCAGGCGCACTCTCAACCACTGCGCCACCAGGGAAGCCCTGCTTCTTTGTTTTATTGGATGTCAGACATTGTAAATTTTACCTTGCTGAATGCTTTTTTTAAATTTTTGGTACTTAAAAAATTGGGAGACGGGGGTGGGCTTTGTTCTAGGACACAGTTAATCAATTTAATACTTTTGAGGCTTGCTTTTAAGTTTTTTTAGGCAGGACCTGAAGAGCCTTTGGTCCAGGGCTAATTTGACTGTTAGTCTAGAGCTACTTTAGTACTGAGGCAATACGTTTCTGAGGAGGTTTTTCCACTCAGGCTGATTTGGAAATGAACTATTCCTGCCTCTGAGGACTGTTCCTCCAGATCCTTTTCAGTGGCCTTTCCTTGGCCTCAGGCAGTTTTATCACATAGGCGTGCTGATCGGTACTTTGTTGAAGACTTGAAGGGAACCGTCTGTAGGTCTCCACAGCTTTCTCTCTGTGCGCAGCTCTCTCTTCCATAGCACTCTGACCTGTCCTGCAAATTCTAGCTGCTGTGACCTCCACAAACTCTTAACTGTGTCTTCTAAACTCAGGGAGACCACCAGGCTCCTTTTGAGTCCTCCCTGCCACATCCTTGCACTGCACATGGAAATTCTCTCCAGGTAATTATATGGTTTATTCATGTTTCCCTTCTCTGAGGAAACATGGTCCCATGTTTCCTGTTGTCTCATATCTATAAACCACCATTCCATATTATTTTATCTGGTTTTTTAGTTGTTTAAGGCAAGAAACTAACTCTAGTCCCTGTTCCTGCATCATGGCTGGAAACAGAAGTCCCCAAACTCTCTTTTCTGACCCATCTCCTGAGATGTTGCCTTCTGGAACTCACACTTAGTCATCAGCAGAATCCCTCCATCCTCAACCTCTTCTCTGAAGGTTGAGTTTGCCTTCTCACTCTAGTGGGAACATGAATCTTCCTGGACAATAGTGCAGTCCTCTTGAGCAGTAAATTCGCTCCCACAGCTCTCAGACCACAGATCTAGGAGGCATAAATGTCCTTGCACTTCACACACAGCCCCCAGATCATGTTCCCTTCCTACTCAGGAAGTCCTCTAGCTCCTCCTCCAGACTGAGGCACAAGCTTCAGTCTACAAGGCCTTCTCTGCATCTTTGTTACAGTCATCTACCACACCCCTCATCACTCCTCTTTAGGTTTTGAGGGTTTTTTCCCCTGGCTCACTGTCACTCTCTCCAGTTCCTCTCTTGTTCAGAACCTTGGTGATTTCAAAATCTACATGATGGTGGATTCAAAATACACATTCCAAACCTCTGGCTTCTCTGTTCCATGAGCTCTTCTTCTCCATTAATATTGTGCCCACCCTCCTTCAGCCACCCACTCCCATCATTATACCCTAACCTGTATGGATAACATTAAGTGCAGCCTCTCTACAATATCAATTTCAAGGTTCTCACTCTTTGGGACTTCCCTGGCGGTCCAGTGGTAAAGAATCCGCCTTACAGCGCAGGAGACGTGGGTTCGATCCCTGGCCGGGGAACTAAGATCCCACATGCCACGGGGCAATTAAGCCCGCACGCCACAACTACTGAGCTTGCACGCCTCAACTAGAGAAGAGAAAACCTGCACGGCACAACTAGAGAGAAGCCTGCGCACCACAATGAAGAGCCAGTGCGCCGCAACGAAAGATCCCACATGCCTCAACGAAGATCCTGCATGCCGCAACTAAGACCTGACGCAGCCATAAGTAAATAAATAAACAAACAAACAATAAATCTTTAAAAAAAAAAAGGCTCTCACTCTTTGACCACCACCTCTTCTTCCAACTCACTTTCCTTTTGTATTAGTCAGGGTTCTCCAGAGAAACAGAACCAATAGGATTTATATAGAGGGATTTATGATAAGGAATTGGCCTATGCAATTATGGAGGCTGACAAGTCCCAAGATCTTCACGGTGGTGACTCAGCCATCTGGAGAGCCAGGGGAGCCAATAGTGTAGTTCCAGTACAAACCTGAAGTCCTGAGAACCAGGAGAACTGTTGGTGTAGTTTCAGTTCAAAGGCCAGCAAGCTCAAGACCCAGGAAGAGTAGATATTTCAGTTCACAGCCAAAGGCAGGGAAAGGTGATGTCCCACTTCAAAGGCAGTCAGGCAGGAGGATTTCTTTTTTACCTGTGGGGAGAGTCAGCCTTTTTGTTCTATTCAGGCCTTCAATGGATTAGATGAGGCCCACTCACATCAGAGAGGGTAATCTGCTTTACTCAGTCTACTGATTTAAATGTTAATCTCATCCAAAAACACCCTCAAAGAAACACCTAGAATAATGTGTCACTAAATATCTGGGTACCCCATGGCCCAGCCAATTTGACATATAAAATTAACCATCACAAGTCCACCCCTTGTCAACTTGACACACATACACATCTCCTTAAGTCATACTTAATCTCCAAATGAAGGTAATAACAAGGTCATCCTTCTACCTAACATGATTCAGCTATCCTGCGTACACCAAAAATGCACTAACTCCTTCCCCAAAAGAGGAGGTAAAGTCCTTGGGTGATGTTTAATCTTCTCCTTGATATCCCATAACTTAAATACTATGATGTAAAGTTAACGATACTTAAATACTATGATATAAAGTGAATACATCTTATGTTCCATGATAAGAGAATACAAGCGGGAAGAAAAGGATATTTCACACACACACACACACACACACACGTTCATAACAAAATGTCTTATTCCATTTGGGCTGCTATAACAAAAATACCATAGCCTGGGTGGTTTACAAACAATATTTACTTCTTACAGTTCTGGAGGCTGGAAGGTCCAAGATGAAGGTGCTGGTAGATTTAGTGTCCAGTGAGGACCTGCTTCCTGGTTTATAGATGTTCATCTTCTCACTGTGTCCTCACATGGTGGAAGGGGCAAGGGAGCTCTCTGGAGTTTCATTTATAAGGCCACTGATCCCATCCCTTTCATAAGGGCTCCACCCTCATGACCTAACTACCTCCCAAAGGCCCCACATCCAAAGTCCAACACACTGGGGAGAACGAACTTATGGTTACCAGTGGGGAAGGGTGGGGGGGAGGGATAGATTGGGGGTTTGGGACTGACATGTATACCCTGCTGTATTTAAAATAGATAACCAACAAGGACCTACTATATAGCACAGGAAACTCTACTCAGTACTCTGTAATAACCTAAATGGGAAAAGAATTTGAAAAAGAATAGATACATTTATATGTATAAGTGAATCACTTTGCTGTACACCTGAAACTAACACAACATTGTTAATCAGCTATATTCCAATATAAAATTTAAAAATTATTTTAAAAATAAATAAAATTTCAAAAAAAAGTCCAACACATTGGGGATTATGGTTGCAACATATGAATTTTGAGGGGCACAAAAATTCAGTATAGCACAAAATAAGGAGGAAGTACTCACAATTACAGTCGTCATTTCTGTAACTGGTCATGCGCTTGTAGCTGGTATTCATAACCACCTTCTTCCACAACCCATCCCATATTCCTTTTGCTTTTAGCAAGAACCTCAGCTTGTTGTGGTTCTTTACCTTCATTCTTGAAGGATCTGGGCCATTAGTGGCCCTGCCTGAATTGGGTTGTTATAGTTTTCCATTGTCCTCAATCGCAGGGCATGGTAATACTAAGGGATCACCTGTATTTCAGACATACTCTTTCTTACCTCCATTGTGAAGTAGTTGTCCAATGTCCCCTTGGTAGTGAGGATTCACGCCAGCCAGCACAGTAATTCACTTCTTTGACTGTTGATTCAGAGACACAAAAGGACCAAAGAGGTGGGCAGCAGTCTTAACTTTCATTTCAATGGAATTACTGTTGCATCTCCTTGTGGAAGCATTCCTCCCTTTTGAGCTAAGGCCTCTGGGCCAGCAGAGCACACGGTGTGGGAACAGGAAGCACCCCATGGTCCAGTCAAGTTGACACATAAAATTAACCATCACACCCTTCAACCCCATTAGGACCCAGAATTTATTGATGCCACTACCTTTTTCCTGTTCCAGACCTCTCTCATGTCCTCACTTTCCTCCTTACCCAGCTTAAATTCTATGGTCCATAATTATGTTTGATTGTACCTCTCTTACTTCATTGGATTCACTACAGCCTATCTCCTAATGAAAATATAGATCCAGGCAGTGATCACTAATGATTGCCACATCCCAAAAAGAGACATACTGGATATCACCAGATGTGAAAACTATATTCCATTCTGTGTACCTGTGTCTGACAGTGTGTTTTAGGAAAATTTCTATGGCTACTTCTGGGTGTGTGTGACCCCAGTCTGCATGCCCCTTTGTTTCTCAGCACCTTCGCTTGTGTATGTACCTGTGTGACTGTGTCTGTATAGATTTGGTTTGGCATTGCTGTGTGTTAGCCTGCATGGGCTCTGCTCATACCTGTGCTCACGGGCTGTGTGTCCACATGGCATGTGGGTCTCTATGGGATTTGTGTCTCTTTGTGAGTGACTAATGGTCACTATACTGAGTGTCTCTGGGTGACTGTATCTGCAGGTGTCTGTGTTTGCTGTTGCCATGTGCCAGAGTGTGTATGCCTATGTCTGGGTTTGTGTGCCATGGGTGTGTGAGCAACGCATGGTCACTGTACGTGGGTGTGTCTGGGTCACTCAGGGGGCTGTGTCTGTACCTCTGACTGAAAGAGAGAGATAGCAAGAAGATTGTGATCTAGAATCTTCTCCCCTCCCACTCCTATAGGCCAAGACATGCACTGCAAGAGTCAGGTGATCCACTGGGTGGGAAGCACCTGCCACCTGTGATAAACCATAATGGAAAAGAATATGAAAAAGAATGTATAGGGAGTTCCCTGGTTGCCTAGTGGTTAGGATTCTGGGCTTTCACTGCCATGGCCCGGGTTCAATCCCTGGTCGGGGAAGATCCTGCAAGCTGCGTGGTGCAGCCAAAAAAACCCAAAAAACAGAAAGTATATATATATATCTGAATCATTTTGCTGTACAGCAGAAATTAACATGTAAATCAACTATACTTCAATAAAAATTCTTTTAAAAAAAAGAAAATGGATTCTTAGGTATAACACCAAAATTACAGACAACAAAAGAAAAAATAGATGAATTGGGTTTCATAAACATTAAAAACTTTTGTGGATCAAAGACCATTATCAAGAAAGTGAAAAGACAACCTACGGAATAGGAGAACGTGTTTGCAAATCATATGTCTGATAAGGGTCTAGTATCCAGAATATATTTTTTAAAAGTCTTACAAGTCAACAACAACAACAACAAAATCTGATTTTTAAAATGGGCAAAGGACTTGAATAGACATTTCTCCAAAGAAGATATTCAAATGGCTAGAAAGCACACGAAAAGATGCTCAACATCTTTCATCATTAGGAAAATGCAAATCAAACCCACAATGAGGTACCATTCCCAATATGACTGCTATAATTTTAAAAAAACAAAAAAAAAAAACAAAACAGAAAATAAATGTTGGTGAGGATGTGGAGAAATTGGAACCCCTGTACACTGCTAGTGGAAATGTAAAATGGTTCAGCCACGGTGGAAACAGTTTGGCAGTTCCTCAAAAAGCTAAACAAACAAACAAAAAAGCTAAATATAGAATTACCACCTGATCCAGCAATTCCACTTCTAGGTAGACACACAAAAGAACTGAAAACTCGTACTCAACAAATAGATATGCATACATGTTAATAGCATAATTATTCACAGTACCCAAAATATGGAAACAGCCCATATATTCACCAACAGATGAATGGATAAACAAAATGTGGTATATACATACAAAGGAATATTATTCAGTCATAAAAAGTTATGAAGTACATATTATATATGTTACAACGTGGATGAATCTTGAAAACAGTATGCTATGTGAAAGAAGCCAGACATAAAATGTCACATATTGTATGATTCTACAATGGGTAAATACACAGAGATAGAACACAGATTGGTGGTTGTCAGGGGTTGGGAGGGTAGCAGGGATGGAATGGGGAGCAACTGCTTAATGGGTACAAAGTTTACTTATGAGGGTGATGAAAATGTTTTGGAACTAGATAGAGGTGGTGGCTGCATAATATTGTGAATATACTAGTTGTCACTGAATTGCTTACTTTATAATAGTTAATTTTATGTTATGTGAACTTCACCTCAATTTAAAAAAGAAAGCAAAAAAAGAGGGAAAGAGGAGGAGGAGGAAAGAAGGGGAAGGAGGAAGGAATCTAACTCTCTGGTGGGGCCTGGGGGAGTGGGTTTTCCTTCAGACATTTTTTCCAGCTTTACTGAGATGTAACTGACATACAATATTGTGTAAGTTTAAGTACAATGTGATGGTTTGATACACTTATATATTGTGAAATGCTTATCACAATAAGGTTAGTTAATGCATCCTTTACCTCACATGATGACCATTTTGTTGTTGTTATGGTGAGAACATAAAAACTACTCTCATAGCAACTTTCGAGTATACAGTACAGTATTGTTAACTATAGTCATTTCGCTGTACATTATATCCCCAGAATTTACTCATAAGTGAAATTTTGTACCCTTCGACCTTCAGACATTTTCATCACAGTAATTCATGAACATGGGAATAAGTCCCACAGTCCTGAGGGACTTTTGGTGAAAAACAAGGTTTCTGCATGACCCTGCTCACCCCATATTTCAGGCCCAGAGACAACCATTTATACCTCTTCAACCTCTTTCTGGTTTTAGTTCTTCCAGTGCTTTCTCCCATAACTCTAGAGCAGCACTGTCCAATAAAACATTCTGAATGATGGAAGTGTTCTATTTTTACACTGTCCAATATAGTAGCCACTAGCCATATATGGCTATTGAGGACTTAAATGTGGCAAGTGTGACTGAGGAACTGAATTCTTACTTTAATTTTTTTACTGTGGTAAAATATACAAAATAACATAAAATTTACCATCTTAACCATTTTTAAGTGTACATTTGAGTAGTATTAAGTACATTCGCATTGCTGTGCAACCGTCACTACCATCCGTCTCCTGAACTCTTTTCCTCTTGCAAAACTGAAACTTTGTACCTATTAAACAATCACTCCCCATTACCCTCTCCCCCAGCACCTGGCAACCATCATTCTACTTTCTGTCTCTATGAATTTGACCACTGTAGGTACTTCATATAAGTGGAATCATACAGTATTTGTCCTTTTGTGACTGACTTATTGCACTTAGCATAATTTCCTCAAGATTCATCCATGTTGTAGCATGTGTCAAATACTTTTAATTAATTTTAATTAATTTATTTGCAAATAGACACATGTAGTTAGTGGCTACCATATTAGACAGTGCAGCTCTAGATAATATTCTTCCATCACTTTGTCTCAAACTCGATATAAACTGTTCTAGAGTAGAGAAAAAGGAAATTCCCCAATGGACTTGTTATGGCTCAAGTAACTCTATGTACTAGGAATTCACCTAAAGAATGTTGATAGAATTTTTTTTATTTAATCCAAATCATTTATTTAATCCAAAATTAAAATAAATTGGTGGTAAGGAAATAGATGGTTACATGACACAAGATAAAAAGCCTAATTCTATATTTAAAAAAAAATCAAACCTTGGGAAGTCCCTGGCGGTCCAGTGGTTAGGACCGGGTTCAATCCCTGGCTGGGGAACTAAGATCCCACACGCCACTGGGTGCAACCAAAAAAAAAACAAAAAAAAATCAAACCTTTTGATAGTATTGAAAAATACCATCACCTCGTGTTGTGTGCATGAGCACCATAGGGTCAGGGATGCAGCAGCTGTCAGGTGGGTGGGGAGGAGGACGAGGCCTCAGCTTGAGGGACCCCGCAGCCCCTCTGTGCCTATGTCTGGCAGAGCTGGTGTGAGATGAAGAGGCAACCCTTCCCAGCAGCCCGGATAATCAAGAGTTTGGGCCGGACCTTTGAGCACACACCAAGATAGTGAGGAGTCAGACGAAAAGCACAGACTATGGCGCTGAAACGAATTAATAAGGAACTTAGTGATTTGGCCCACGACCCTCCAGCACAATGTTCTGTAGGTCCAGTTGGGGATGATGCTTCATTGACAAGTCACAATTATGGGACCTAATGACAACCCATATCAATGTGGTGTATTCTTCTTGACAATTCATCTTCCTACAGACTACCCCTTCAAACCAGGTTGCATTTACCATAAGAATTTATCATCCAAATATCAACAGGAATGGCTACATTTGTCTCGATATTCTAAGATCAGGGGTCACCTGCTTTAACTACTTTTAAAGTTGTTGATAGAATTTTATTCCACACCTACCCCCACTCCAGGAAAAGAGAAGCAGAAGTTATATTTATTGTGTTAGGATTGAGGAAGTATGTCTTATGACAAAAGGTACAATAGCCTTTGAAGATGAGCTGTGAGCCCACATCTGCCTTAGCATCCTTGGGGTGGGGAGAAGGGCCTTTTGATGAACAGAAAGCAGGTGGGAGAATTATCATGAGCGCTGAGCTGGGCTAGAACTACTGCTCTGATGCTCTGCCAGATCCATTCATTCATGCATGCATGTACATCACAAATGCTTATGCATTGCTTAACTCTGTACCCGGCCATGTTCTGGCTGCTGGGGACACACAACACAGTAACCAGACAAAGCCCCTGCCTTCATGAATGTCACTTTCTCACAAGACAGAGACAAATAATAAATGAGCAATAAAAATAAGAAACTCAGATGATGATACTGAGTGCAAATCAGAGCAAAGGGAGAGGGAGTGCCAGGTTGTTGAGATAGGGAGGCCTTGTTATTTTATATGACATGGTCAGGGCAGATCTCACTGAGGAGGTGACATTCAAGCGGAGACCTGAAGGAAGTCTGGATTATTAGGCTGACTGCTTCCTATGGTCTAGTTTAACATGTTCTTCTGACGCCTGGAGACCTATAAACTGGTAGTTGGATCTAGAAATTGACCTTCTACACGTTCAGTTTTGGGGCAAGAATCCTTCATAGGTGGTGCTGTGAGGTCTTCCATCAGGAAGCATGTACGTCCGGTTCTCTCTTGTGATGCTGTGGCCCTAGATAGTCATTGCCTGGATCCACTGCTTCATTAGTGGTGTGCAAAGTGATGAGAGTCCATCATTCCTTCTTCAGTATAAGAGTTATTTTTAAAATCCTTGTTACACAGAGATTACTTTCAAACAATTCTGCCTCCCTTTGTCCTAAAGCCCCTCAGTTCAAAAAAAAATTTTTTTTATTGAATGAAAGACTCTTTAAATTCTATAGTGCTTTATAATTTTCAAAAGTTTCACACAGGGACTTCCCTGGTGGCACAGTGGTTAAGAATCCACCTGCCAATACAGGGGACACGGGTTCGATCCCTGGTCCGGGAAGATCCCACATGCCACAGAGCAACAAAGTCCGTGCGCCACAATTACTGAGCCTGCACTCTAGAGCCTGCAAGCCACAACTACTGAAGCCCGCGCACCTAGAGCCCACGCACTGCAACAAAGAGTAGCCCCCGCTCGCCGCAACTAGAGAAAGCCTGCATGCAGCAACAAAGACCCAATGCAGCCAAAAATAAAAATAAATAAATAAATTTGTATAAAAAGAAGTTTCACAGCCATAATTTCATACAATCCCATAATACCCCTTTTTTCCCCTACCCCTATATTATCCCTCCCCCCAAAGCTCCTCAGTTTCAATGCTCATGTTACAAGAGTCCCAGTTTGGTCAAAGTCATCTACCAACTCTCATTTCTGTGGAATTTTAGCTCCTAGATTGCTATGCCTCTCTCCAATATCACCCCTCCCTTGAACCTTACTGATTTCATTTCCATTTAAATGACCCTTCCATTTCCACACAGAGACTTGGCCTCTCTTCCTTGACTTTCTCTCCTCCAGTGATCTTCTCAGTCACTCACTCCCACAGAAATAACCTTGACATCATCACCCAAACTGGAAAATGTACAATATTAAGTTCATGCATCCCACTCTCAGACAACTTCTTCCCATTGCTTCAGCTCATTCCCTATAGTACCCCAACCAATCACGCTAAAAAACAGACGCCAAAACATCTTAAAGACTTTGCACCCATGGATACAGACACCTAGGCATATCAGAGACAAGTCACCATGAAAACATTCCCCCAAATCTTTATGACTTCAAATCCTGACAAAGATCCGTGAAAATCTCAGAAACCTCCCACATGGACTGAACCCCCAAAATTCATAACCCCCTAATCCCCCAGGTGCCTCACACCCTGGGACAAAGACCCACCCAAAAGTACAGGAATTTCAGACCACCTGGGGTACAGACCACCAATAGCACAGACCTCATCCTCCAAAACACACCAGCAAACAACTTAGATACCTCATACATTAGACACATAGTCCCCAAGAGTTCTGAGACCTCCAACCCTGACACAAGCCTGCCTGTTTAAACCTCAGAGGCCCCAATCACCTCTGACACCTCACACATAAGACACAAATCCTCGGAGAGCTCAGAGGTATCTCACACCAGTGATCTTCTCAGTTGGTGATCTATCCCAAACAACTTAGAAACTACACACCCTGAAACACAGATCCACCAAAAGCTCATAGGCCACATATGGTGGCCACAGACCCCAAGCCTACACATCTCATACCATGGACATAGAATCCCAAACAGATTTGAGACCTTACGCCTTGGGACACAGAAACCCTGAAAGAACACAAACATCAGATCCTAAGACAGAAAACTTAAATCAGTTCAAAGATCCTCATTACGTGGCCCATCTCCACAAAAGCATCATAGAGAACTTAACACCCAGAGACACAGCCCTAGAAAGAGTACAGAGACAGCACATCCTGGAAACAGATCCCAAACAGAGGAGAGACATCTCATTCTATGAGAAAATCCCCCAAACACCTGTAGATGCCACACATCCAAGGATACAGACCCACAAACTGCTTGGGCACTATCATCTTGAACAGAAACCCAGACAGCTGAGTGACCTCACATTCTGGACATAGGTACTAAATCAGCACAGCTCAGAGGCCTGAAACATACCTCTGAACAGGAACCAGGAAAGAAAACCTTAAAATCAGAGCCTCCATACTCAGGGACACAGACCCACAGAATATCGAAACCTCACCATCAGGGAGAGTCTCACAAAAGTTTAGAGTCCCTACACCCTGGATAGCAAAAGCACAAAGGGCTCAGAGGCCTCAAACCCAGGTAGAAAATGGACAATCAGCTTGAAGAATTCACAACCTAGAAAACAGGACACCAGGGATTCCCTGGCGGTCCAGTGGTTAAGACTCCGCGCTTCCAGTGCAGGGGGCAAGGGTTCTAACCCTGGTCGGGGAACTAAGATCTCACACGCTGCTCAGCGTGGCCAAGAAAAGAGAAAAAGAAAAAAAAGAAAACAGGACACCAAACAACTTAGAGACCTCGTACCTTAGGACACAGATCCCCAAAAAGCCCAGAGACCTCACACCTGACACAGAAGAGCTCAGAGATTTCACTCTGTGGAACAAAGACGCAAGTAACTCAGATACCACACACCATGGTATTGAGACTCTACATATCAAACTATAGATTAGGGATTTCCCTGGTGGTCCAGTGGCTAAGACTTCGCGCTCCCAATGCAGGGAGTCCGGGTTTGATCCCTGGTCAGGGAACTAGATCCCACATGCCACAACTAAGAGTTCGCATGCCACACTAAGAGTTCGCATGCTGCAACTAAAGATCCCGTATGCCAAGACTGAAGATCCCGCACACGGCAACGAAGATCCTGCGTGCCAAAACTAAGACCCAGCACAGCCAAATAAATAAATAAGTATTAAAAAAATAAAATAAACTACAGATTAAAGATATCATGACGTAGACGAAGGCCCTCAAGCAGCTCACACCCTGGGACACAGAGCCCCTAAACACCTAGTATCACCGTATGATAAAATGCCCCCATCAGCATTTGAGATTTCACAACTTGGAAGACAGACTCCCAAAATTACTTGTACACTTAACATCCTGCAAAGAGACTAAAAAGCTTATTGACCTCACATTTTGGACATAATTGCTAAATCGGCTCAGAAACCTGACACATGGCTAAACACCACCTTGGAACAGCAACGTGGCCTCAAATTCAAGGAGAGAACCTCAAAAATACAGAGATGTTTATAGTCAGGAACGCCAAGCCTCAAAATATCAAACACCTCACAACCATGGAAATGGACCCACAAAGACTTCAGAGAACTCATGCCATGGTCAAAAACAGATCAGCTCAGAGATTGCACAAGCTAGGAAGTGTGAGATGTCACATGTTGAGAAGTAGAACCCCAAAGGGTTCAGAGGCCTCACAGCCTGAGATACAGCCTAGAGACCTCACACTCTCAGACACAGACCCCCAGGCATCCCAAGGAATTCACAGCCTGAGACAAAGAAACACAAATATCTCAGTGACCTCACATCCTGTGGCAATGACTCCCAAACATCTCAGAACCTCAGACTGTGGGTCAGCAACCTCCAAATACTTCAGAGGGCTCATACCCTGGACATATAGACCAAAGTACTCAAAGTCTTCACGTACTGAGAAGCAGAGCCCCAAACAGTTCATGGACCCTGCGCCCTAGGACACAGATCCCCAAAGAACTAAGAGATCTCACACCTGGGACACTGCCCCTTAGCCAGTCTAGAAGCCTTACTCTGTCCCCTGCAGGTAAGGGGACAGTGTAGGTGGTCTGGTGTTGTGGCTGCTGTCTCCCTCCTCCCACCATGGGGCCAGGGAGGGAACTTTCTCCAGATTCTCCCTTATCCTTCCGATGAGAGTTTGGTGGGGTTCCTGAGGTAAAAACCTGCACTTCAGCCCCCAGAAGCTTCACACTCTCTCCCTAGCCTGCACTCAGCCTCCGGCAAACTGTCAAAATTTCTGGTTTAATGTTCCTTTCATCTCATATAGCTTCCAGTGGCTTCTGCCCCAGGTGAGCAAATGCTCTGGTCCTGTGTCTCCCTGCAGGCACTAGTTTCTCTCCAGATTTCAGGATGACCATCTGTCCTGTGATCTCAGTTCTCTGATGAGTTCACACTGTTGTTAATTTGCTCTCTGTCCAACTTATTTCTTGTTGTAAGGATGGGAGCTTCTTTTCTTCAGTTCCTTACATGTCCAAGTTGAAACCAGAAGTCTTTTCATTTATTTATTTATTTATTTTACTTTTGGCTGCGTTAGGTCTTCGTTGCTACACGCAGGCTTTCTCTAGTTGTGGCAAAGGGGGGCTACTCTTCGTTGCAGTGGGTGGGCTTCTCATTGCGGTGGCCTCTCCTGTTGGTGGAGCACGGGTTCCAGGCACACGGGCTTCAGTAGTTGTGGCACACGGGCTTAGTTGCTCTGTGGCATGTGGGATCTTCCCGGACCAGGGCTCGAACCCATGTCCCCTGCATTGGCAGGCAGATTCTTACCCACTGTGCCACCAGGGAAGTCCCTTTTTCATTTATTTTTTATCTTAACAGCTTTCCTCTTTTTCATCTATTTCTCTTAAGCCATTATCTGTTGTGTTTATTTGTTCTTACATTCCTTCTAGTTTAGTCTTTGTTTCTGAAACGAGTTTTTGTTTTGTTTCTAATTCTTTAATTCTATCACTTCATTTCTGAATTTTTCTCTTTTTTTTAATATTTATTTATTTATTTACTTTTGGCTGCGTTGGGTCTTCATTGCTGCACACGGGCTCTCTCTAGTTGCGGCGAGCAGGGGCTACTCTTCATTGCGGTGGCTTCTCTTGTTGCGGAGCATGGGCTCTAGGTGCGCAGGCTTCAGTAGCTGTGGCACGGAGGCTCAGTAGTTGTGGCGCACGGGCTTAGTTGCTCCGCGGCATGTGGGATCTTCCCGGACCAGGGCTCAAGCCCATGTCCCCTGCATTGGCAGGCAGATTCTTAACCACTGCACCACCAGGGAAGTCCGATTGCTGGATTTTTCACGTTCTGATTTATGCTGTTTTTTCATATCTTGTATCACTTGTTAATCTCTTAGCTCATTTGGAAATACCAGTATGGAATTTTCATTGGTTTCATAGGCATGTCTTTCTGGCATTCTCTCATTATCCATAGGGATGTTATTCTGCTCCTTATCCTCTTTTTTCTTATAATAACGTTATATGGGATTTGACCTCCTCTCTTTTATATGAAATCAATTTTCTTGAATGTTTAGAAGGGAAGCATGGTTCAGGATGGCTTTTTTAACTTCATGGCTCTATAGCTCCCTCTTCTATTTTTTGTGAAGAGCTCAAAACTATGGGTACTTGCTCTCTGAGATATTGGGGTTTCTGTTCTCCTCCCTCACTTTTATCTGGACCTTCTTTTTCCTTTAACACTATGTTCCTCCTACTCACATTGGATTCTATTCCCAGTGTTTCCAGTGTGGTTGTTTTGACAGTTCATAGGACTCAGACTGTTCCTCCTTTTCAGAATTATTCTTTATCTTTGTGTATGTATGAAAGTTCTATTAATAAATTTTTTTAAATCCCTATGAGAGAGAGAGAGTTGGGGCGGGGTGTGTGTGGTGAGAGAATGAAAACACTAGAATATTATTAATAAAGAATAATGTTAGGGAATACCCTGGTGGTCCAGTGGTTAGGACTCTGCACTCTCAGTGGCAAGGGCCCAGGTTCAATCCCTGGTCAGGGAATTAAGATCCCACAAGCCTTGTGGCAAAAAAAAAAGAATAATGTTAATGTTGGGGAAGGTGGACATCAGGTAGATGGACAGTGATGGCAGGAAGTTTTCCACTGCACACCATTTTTTTTTTTTTTTGCCACACCGTGTGGCATACAGGATCTTAGTTCCCTGACCAGGGATCAAACCTGTGCCCCTGCATTGGGAGCACAGAGTCTTAACCACTGGACCACCACGGAAGTCCGTCTACTGCACACCTTTTAATCTTCATTTTTGAAGTAAATGCATATCACCTATTCCAAATTTAAGTAATTCTTTAAATTGTGCCTACAAAAAAAAAAAAAGACCTCAACCCATAAGGACAAAAAGAACTATAGAAGAAAATTCTGGAATGTAATTTGGTATGTGGGAGGCATATGGATGAGTGGTAATAGATATACCAGACCAGAGAAAGCAAAATTATATACTAGCAGTTGGGAGGATAAAAATCAGCATAATATTGAAAGTGGAATCACCAAAAGACTCCAAAATTAACAGTATCAGGTACCTCTGGAAGTAGGAGTGCATCAAAAACACGAAAAAGTGCTCGACATTGTTAATCATTAGAGACATGCAAATCAAAACCACAGTGAGATTTCACCTCACACCTGTCAGAATGGCTATCATCAAAAACAGACCACAAATAACAAATGTTGGTTAGGATGTAGAGAAAAGGGAAACCTTGTACACTGTTGTTGGGAATATAAATTGGTGCAGCCATTATGGAAAACAGCATGGAGCTTTCTCAAAAAAACAAAAATAGAACTATCACATGACTCAGCAATTCTACTCCTGGGTATGTAACTGAAAAAAAAGCAAAAACACTAATTAGAAAAGATACATGCACCCCAATGTTCATAGCAGCATTATTTGCAATAGCCAAGATATGGAAGCAATCTAAGTGTCCATCAACAGATGAATGGATAAAGAAGATGTGGTACATATACACGATGGAATACTACTCAGCCATAAAAAAGAATGAAATTCTGCCATTTGCAACAACATGGAGAGACTTGGAGGGTATTATGAAGTGAAATGTCAGACAAAGAAAGACAAATACTGTATGATATCACTTACATGTGGAATCTAAAAAATAAAACAACTAGTGAATATAAGAAAAAAGAAACAGACTCACAGATACAGAGAACAAACTAGTGGTTACCAGTGGATAGAGGGAAGGGGCGGCAAGAGAGGGGTAGGGGATTAAGAGGTAGAAACTACTATGTATAAAATAAATAAGCTACAAGGATATATTGTACAGCACAGGGAATATAGCCAATATTTTACAGTAACTATAAATGGGGTATAACCTTTAAAATTTTTGAATCACTATGTTGTACACCTGAAACTTACATGGTACATCAACTATACTTCAATATAAAAAATAAGAACTTAGACCCAAACATCTCCAGTTCCACTCCATGAATCTGGAAGGATATAAAATACCTGAACAACTATTAATAATTGACATAGGGACTTCCCTGATGGTGCAGTGGTTAAGAATCTGCCTGCCAATGCAGGGGACATGGGTTCAAGCCCTGGTCCAGGAAGATCCCACATGCCACGGAGCAGCTAAGCCCGTGTACCACAACTACTGAGCCTGCGCTCTAGAGCCCGCGAGCCACAACTACTGAGCCCACATGCCACAACTACTGAAGCCCGTGTGCCCTAGAGCCCTCGTGCCACAACTACTGAGCCCACAAACCACAACTACTGAAGCCCGTGAGCCTAGGGCCCATGCTCCACAGCAAGAGAAGCCACCGCTCGCCTCAACTAGAGAAAGCCCACACACAGCAATGAAGACCCAACACAGCCAAAAAATAAATAAAATTAAAAGAAGAAAAACACCCACCTTTAAAAGAAACATTTGACATATACAGGACACCAGAGCCAATGAAAACAGAATAAACTTTTTGAAATGCATATAGAACATTTACCAAAATTAGCCATATCCAGAGCTATAGAGTAAGCTTAATAAATTTCAAAGTATTGAAATAATTCAGAGCACATTCTCTGATCATAGTAGAAATATGTGATATCATAAATAACAATATGATAACTAGAAAATCCAGAACTGCTGGGAAATTAAGTAGTACATCACTAAATAACAGAAGGGTCAATGTAGAAATCAAATTAGAAATTAGAAAACTAGGGGGTACAGCCAAAGCGGTCCTTAAAGAAATTTTTATAATCTTGAGTGCATATGTTGGGAAAAGAAAAGCCTGAAATTCCAAGGCAGTAGCAAAAAAAAAAAAAAACAGGAAGTACAGAAAACAAAATGGACTAATGGAGTGTCTGGCTCATAGTTAACATTCAAAAAAAAAAAAGGAAGTACAGAAAACAAACACAAACAAAGTATAGAAAACAAATGTACAAAAAATATATATTAATAACCAAGAGTTGGTTGTTAGAAAACTTATTTTAAAAATTGATAAGGGCTTCCCTGGTGGTGCAGTGGTTAAGAATCTGCCTACCAGTGCAGGCGACACAGGTTCAAGCCCTGATCTGGGAAGATTCCACATGCCACAGAGCAACTAAGCCCGTGTGCCACAACTACTGAGCCTGTGCTCTAGAGCCCGCAAGCCACAACTACTGAGCCCACGTGCCACAACTACTGAAGCCCAGGTGCCTAGAGCCCATGCTCCGCAACAAGAGAAGCCACTGCAATGAGAAGCCCACGCACCTCAACGAAGAGTAGCCCCTGCTCGCCGCAACTAGAGAAAGCCCACGCAAAGCAACAAAGACCCAACACAGCCAAAAATAAAATAAATTAAAAAATAAAAAAAATTGATAAAGACCTAGAAAAACTAATCAAGAATAAAGAGAGAAGATATTAATAACAAATATCGGGAATAAAAAGGACATCCCTACAGGGGACCGCCCTGGCAGTCCAGTGGTTAAAACTCCATGCTTCCAGTGCAGGGGGCACAGGTTCGATCCCTGGTCAGAGAGCTAAGATCCTGCATGCCGTGCAGTGTGGCCAAAAAAATAATAATAGATAAATAAATTTTTTTTTTAAAAAGGACCTCACTACAGATCTTATAGACATTGCAAGTATTAAAACATGGTTATGAACAATTTTATGCAAATAAATTTCACAATTTAGATTAAAATAGGTAAATTCCTTGAAAAACACAGCTCTCCAAATGAACATGAGAAGGTATAGACAATCAAGTTTTGGTCACAGTAAGCTGAAATAAAATGAGGTAAGATATATCCCCTTATTCTCCATTTTCTGTAAATAACCATGGAGGCTTGATATTTCCTCCTTAAATGTTAGATAGCATCCACTGGTGAAGCCATCTGGGCCTAGAGTTTTTTGTGGGGGAATGTTGTTGAATCCAACTTCTTTAACAGTTATAGAACAATTAAGAGTTTCTATTTCTTCTAATGTCAATCTTAGTCATTTTATTTTCAGGGAACTTGCCCATTTTATGTAAGATATCAAATTGTTCAAGTTGTTTATTGTATTTACTTATTATCCTTCATATATCTGTAGGATATGTAGTGATATCCTACTTTTTATAGCTGGTGTTAGTAATTTGAATTCTCACTTCTTTCTCTTGATCAGTCCTGCTAGAAAATTTTCAATTTTTTTGACCTTTGAAATGATTAGTAAAACTTATTTCATGAAAAAAAATGTGCCTACATACTGTCATACACTGCAGGTAGGAATGCAAAATAATACAGGACCTATGGAGAAAAATTTGGCAGTATTCATTGAAATTACAAATGCACATATACCCCTTGACCCAGCAATTTCATTTCTGGAAATGTACAAAACAATGTATATGTGATTATTCATGACAGCATTTTGATAGTTAGAAACAGAGGACAACTCAAGAATAAGTAAATTATGGTACATACACACAAAGAAATGCTCAGGAACTGTAAAAAGAGAATGAGAAAGTTCTCTATGTATTGATTTGTAAAGATTTCCAGGATATATGGTTAATAAAGCAAGATGCAAAACAGTGTATCTAGTATGCTACCTTTTGTGTAAGAAAGGGGGAATATGTATTCATACTTGTTTGTACATGCATAAAGGTATTCTGGACAGATACTCACTAAACTAATAAAGATGATTACAGAAGAAAACCCCAGCTCTTTGGCCTGGAATACAAATCCTTCAAGGATATGCTTTGAAGCCAGATTGCCTGCCACTTACTTTGGTCAAATTATTCTTTCTTCACCTGCAACACAGGATAATAGTACCTATCCTCATAGGGTTATGAGGATAAAAGGGACTAATGGAGTGTCTGGCGCATAGTTAACATTCAATAAACGTTAGCTCATTTATCATCACAAGTATCTGGCTCTAGCCTACCTTCCCACCCATGTCCTCAACAACTTCCCTACAGCTGTGGCTTTCAAGCCCAACTGTGTATTAGGATCACAGGGATTTTTAAAAAAATACTGAGGCCTGGGCCCCACCCCCACCCCAGACCATACAAATCAGAATCTCTAGGGAAGTGGGTTAGTGGAGCCCAGGCATTGACATTTTTAAACGACACCCCAGATGATTGTGATCATGCCTACCAGATTATGGATTCCCTCAATGCACCTGACACACGTCAGGCTCATTCCTGCCTCCACGCCTTTGCTCACATTATTCCCCGTCCCACTCCCACCCCGACTTGGGAAAACTTCTTCTCCATCCCACATCCCTGCCTGTTGAATTTCTGCTCATATTCCAAGACCTAATTTAGATGCCCTCGCCTCCATAAGGACCTTGCTTTTCTCCGCACACTCCTCCATTTGATGATTTCCTGCTGCCTACAGGATAAAGTTCTCCCCCACCACATATTTATTCCCTGTGCTTGTACCATACCAAACTATTTGCCCTCCTGCAGCCGCACTTATGCCTCAGCCTTTGCAATGCTCTTCCAAACCCCCAGCCTCAACCACACACTTAACCAACTCCTACTCATCCTTCAAGACCCAGCTCATGCAGCACTCCTGTGAAGCCTACTCTGAGCCCCTCTGCTAGTCTCCCTGAGGTAGAGTTAGGTATTCTCTGCCCTCTGTTCCCTCACACTTTGGACTTATTTCTAACACTCAGCACATTGTGTTAATTGTCGTATATTTGTCTGGGTTGCCAGTTAGTCTGAGCTTCTGGAGGGCAAGGATTGTGATTTTTCCATCTCTCTTACTTCCCTATAGCACAGACCCTGAACAAAGGAAGTACTTAGAGAATGTTTGACGAATTCTATTACTCTGTGGGGGTATTCATTCTGAAAATTGCTGGTCTTCCCTTCCTTCAAGTTAAAGCCCTGATAACTGAACAAAATAATCTAAGACTAGTATGAACATCACTGAGGAAACCGGTTTATATCACCTATTTCATTTTAGCCCATTTCTGTCCATAGACTCTAGGGCTAAGATCTCAGTACCTTATTTACATTGTATTATCAAGCCAGGCTTTGAGGTCTAAGATCTCATTAAGATTAACAAGCCAGCCTTTCAGTACCACCCCCTCAACCAATTCACTGCCTGACAAATTGTTTTGCTTAGTCAATTGTCCTCACCTAGGCTATACATTAAAAAATCAGCTGGAGAGCTTTTCAACATCCTGCTGCTCAGGACGCCTGGCAGGCCGGTTACATCTGGGGGAGGGTTCCAAGCATCAGTGTTTCTTGAAGCTCCCCAGGCGATCCCAAAGAGTGGTCAAGGTTGAGAGCCACTGGTAGATTTAAAGCCATACAGCTCTCACCACCGGCTCTGCCCTTTTATTTTTTCCTCCTTCCTACCCTTGTCTCCACGCTCCTCTCCTCTCCCTCTCACTGGCTTGTTCTCCAGTCGTTCATACTTATTGCGTTGATACGACCCGCATGGCAACTGAGTAGTGGAAACCGCACTGAGCTGGGAAAGCCTGCAGCGAGCCTGGACCTCTGCCCCTTTGTGGTCTTGGCCCTTCACTCTGGATCTTTGTTTCCTCTTGAGTCGAATGGGGGATCATAACACTTGTTCTGCCTTCTTAAGAGGCTTGTGTGACGAGCACAGGAAATATTGGACCCTAAAGTTCTTTGGGTGCTAGAGAGCTCTGTGGAGATGTAGGGAATATCTAGAGCTGCACGACCAGCATAGGGGCCACACAGTGTTAATACCACTCATGCGAAACAAGACTATATCAGGAATTCCCTGGTGATCTAGTGGTTAGGACTCTGAGCTTCCACTACAGGGGGCACAGGTTCGATCCCTGTTCAGGGAACTAAAATCCTGCAAGCTGCGCAGTACAGCCAAAAAAAAAAAAGACTATATCATGTTTGCCAAATAATGAGACATGCATGGACATGAAAAATTCCTAATTCAGGACAGTGGTCACTGGGGGAAGAACGGGATGCGCCTGGGGAATTGCTGAGGGGGATTCAACTGTACTGTTAATGCTCTCTTTAAAAAACCAAATCTGGGGAGTTCCCTGGTGGTCCAGTGGTTAGGATTCGGTGCTTTCAGTGCCGTTCAATCCCTAGTCAGGGAACTGAGATCACGCAAGCCGAGGGGCGTGGCCAAAAGGAAAAATAATAAAATTAAATAGATAAAAAATTAAAAGCCAAATCTGAAGTAACTATGACAAAATGTGAAGGTTTGATAAAACTGGGGGTGTTTTCTACCAAATGTAAAATAGCTAGTGGGAAGCAGCCACATAGCACAGGGAGATCAGCTCAGTGCTTTGTGACCACCTAGAGGGGTGGGATAGGGAGGGTGGGAGGGAGATGCAAGAGGGAGGGGATATGGGGATATATGTATACGTATAGCTGATTCACTTTGTTATACAGCAGAAATTAACACACCATTGTAAAGCAATTATACCGCAATAAAGATGTTAAAAAAAAACTGGGGGTGTTTTATACTATTCTTTACTTTTCTGCACATTTGAAAAGAAGATAATAAAATAAATATACAACAGAAAGATATAAACATTTTTAAAGCAAAATAAAATACATTTTCTCAACTAGAGAAAGCCCGTGCACAGCAATGAAGACTGAATGCAGCCAAAATAAATAAATAAACAAATAATTAATAAAAATAAAAAACTATTAAAAAAAAGAAGCCGTTTTATCACACCAGTCAGAATGGCCATCGTTAAAAGGTCTACAAATAACAAATGCTGAAGAGGGTGGAGAAAAGGGAACCCTCTTACACTGTTGGTGGGAATGTAAATTTGTGCAGCCACTATGGAAAATATGGAGGTTCCTTAAAAAACTAAAAAGAGCTCTCACCTTCTGAGATGGCCTACTCTGTCTATGGAGTATGTATTTCCCTGAATAAATCTGCTTTCACTCAAAAAACAAAAAACTAAAAAGAGATGCCATATGATCCAGTAATCCCACTCCTGGGCATATATTCAGAGAAATAGCAGCACTATTTACTATTGCCAAGACATGGAAGCAACGTAAATGTCAATCTACAGATGAATGGACAAAAAAGATGTGGTATATGTATACAATGGAATATTACTCAGCCATAAAAAAGAATGAAATAATGCCATTTGCAGCAACATGGCTGGACCTAGAGATTATCATACTAAGTGAAGTAAATCAAGAAAGAGAAAGACAGGGAATTCCCTGGCAGTCCAGTGGTTAGGACTCGGCACTTTCACTGCCGAGGGCCCAGGTTCAATCCCTGGTCGGGGAATTAAGATCCCTCGAGCCATGCGGCATGCCAAAAAAAGAGAGAGAGAGAGAGAAAGACAAATACCATATGATATCACTTATATGTGGAATCTAAAATATGACACAAATGAACTTATCTATGAAACAGAAACAGACTCACAGATGTAAAGAACAGACTTGTGGTTGCCAAGGGGGAGGAGAGGTGGGGGAAGGAAGAACTAGGAGTTTGGGATTAGCAGATGCAAACTATTATATCTAGGATGGATAAACAACAGGTCCTACTGTATAGCACAGGGAGCTATAGTCAATATTCTGTAATAAACCATAATGGAAAAGAATATGAAAAAATATATATGTATGTATAACTGAATCACTTTGCTGTACACCGGAAACTAACACAACATTGTAAATCAACTATACTTCAATAAAAAAAAGAGAGAGAGAAGCCATTTTAGGCCTAAACCATTTTGTGATCTAAGCCTGGCCACAATGCTTGCCCTTGAACAGGTCTCAGTAATAATGATCTTAAGGGAACAAAAGAACAAACTGTTGTAAGGCAAGAGAAGTAATAATAGCAAAGATAATAAATCACTTGTAAAGACTCCCAGTTCTGTTTCAAGGGTAAAGATTAGCCAGAAGCACTTTCTTGAGCTGTTTTGCAGAATTCAAACCCCCTCGGGTGCTCAACCACCAGATCAAGTGGAACCTAAAGGATGATGATGCTGACCTTTGCTGATGTCATGACTTCAACTATAGCTTGGACTCTGATGACCTTTGCCCCAATTCTATGCTGAAATCTCCTCTGCTCAAGCCCCTCCATGTGTATGCATACACCACCCAATCCCCTTCATGAATATGCATGCACCCTTAGCTTAAAACTTCCCCAATTTTGCTGTTCGGGGAGATACCGCTTTGGAAAAAATCCCCAGCGTTCTCCTTATTTGCTGCAAGTAATAAATCCTTCCTTCTCCTGCTCTTTGACTTGGTTGTATCTTTTGGCTTGACACCCACCAAGAGGCGAACCTAGTTTTTGAGCAACATAATTGCTCTTACACTGACCAACCCTCTTACCTGCTTTTTGTAATTTTTCACTTCCCTCACTCTACTTGAGCCCCTGCTTCCTTCTCCTCCCTCCTCTCTCATTCTCCCTTTAAAACACGCTGCACAAATTGGAACGGAGCTCAGCTCTTTCCCCTACTGTCAGTAGTTACTGAACAAAATCTGTTTTCACTGCTTTAACTAAAGTCCAACTTTGTTGATCTTTGACACTCTCCACCGTCACCCTCCCTCAGAGACTCAGGGACAGAGACCACGTCTGTTTTGTTCACTGCTGAATCCTAAGTGTCTCCAAGAATGACAGGCACAACAAACATTTGCTGAATGAACAAATAAATGTTTGTTAAAATGCATATAGTAAAAAGACCCTGTTGGGCTGCACCCCGCAGACCTATAAGCCCTGTGCTTGCCCAGCTTCAAGACTGAAGAAAGAGCCCAGAGTCTGAGACAGGGACATCAGTGGTTTAATGGATGGGGGGATCTTACATGTCTGAAGCAAGGTCCTGGAGCGACATCCCACCGTGTGCTGCGGATGGCGGGCAGGACATAGCTGCAATCTTTGCTCCGGGGGAAGAGGAGATTGCCAGTTATAGGGGGAATTGACGTCAGGTTGGCTCATCGGTTACCAGGGAAACTAGCAGAGGAGCATGCCCCTCATTGCCCCACTGATAAGAACATTCGTCAGTAGCTGGGGCCTGGGGCAAGTATGTAGGAAGATCAGTCATGTGAGTAGGGGATAGGTGAAGCAGGCACTGGCAGAGCAGGGGATGTACAGAGAGCAAGAGAACAGCCATCTTCAGTGGTCTGACCATACAGACCCCAAGATTGTGAGACAGGAGACCTAGATTTTAGTCTCATCATTTGTCTTGGTTAACTTGTTACCTGAATCAAGTTTCTTCATCAGGACTTCCCTGGTGGCGCAGTGGTTAAGAATCCGCCTGCCAATGCAGGGGACACACGTTTGAGCCCTGGTCCGGGAAGATCCCACGTGCCATGGAGCAACTACGCCCGCAAGCCACAACTACTGAGCCTGCGCTCTAGAGCCCGCGAGCCACAACTACTGAGCCCACATGCCACAACTACTGAAGCCCGCGCAGCCCGTGCTCCGCAACAAGAGAAGCCACCACGAGAAGCCCATGCACTGCAACATAGAGTAGCCTCTGCTCGCTGCAACTAGAAGAAAGCCCGCGCGCAGCAACGAAGACCCAATGCAGCCATAAATAAATTAATTAATTAAAGAAAGAAAGAAAGAATCTGCCTGCCATTGCAGGGGACATGGGTTTGATCCCTGGTCCAGGAAGATCCCACATGCCACGGAGCAACTAAGCCTGTGCACCACAACTACTGAGCCCACATGCCACAGCTACTGAAGCCTGCGTGCCTAGAGCCCGCGCTCCACAAGAGAAGCCACCGCAATGAGAAGCCCGCGCACCACAACAAAGAGTAGCCCCCTCTTGACGCAACTAGAGAAAGCCCACACACAGCAACAAAGACCCAACGCAACCAAAAATATGTAAATAAATAAATGAAAAGGTGTTTCATTAAAAAAAAAAGTTGCTTCATCAACCTGGTCCAACTACTATCTGTGTAATCTGGGGCAGGATATGGAACCTCTCTTTTTCTCCGTTACCAAGCAATTCCTTCTTCACAGGATTGTTGCGAAGACTGAAATGGGGTGAGAGAAACACAATAGTGTGAGAGAAGATGCTCAGGAAACGAGTTCCAAGCTTGACCTTTTACTGGGTCTCTATTATCTGGCCTCTTACCCAGAGCCTATAGCTTGTGCTCTTAGGAGTGCAGACTCTGGAGCCAGACTGCCTTGAGTTTCAAGTCCTGCTTTGCTCCTTACTAGTTATGTGACTTTGGAAAGTGGCTTAACTTCTCAGCACTCTCTTCATCTGTAAACTGGGGATGATTGTAATCCCTACCTCATAGCGTTGTTGTGAGGACTAACAAAGTAAATACACTCACTTTGAGTGTATTTACTTTGTTAGTCCTCACGACAACACACACAGCACCATATATAACATCATATATAAGTGTTAAATAGTGTGACCGGGCCTAGGGATCCTCATTCATAAGAAGCATCAGGCTTCAAGGTCCCTGGAGCCTCGGTGACTTCACACCTGCAGCCGGAGCAGCCGAAGGCTTCCTTCCCTTTCCTTACAGGGGTCTGGGGGTCAGAGGTCAGAGTCATTAACCCAGTCTCCCACTGGGCCATTTGAATCTCCTTCAGTCTTCACTGCCTGATCGGTGGTCTGAAGTCACTCTTCTAGGCGCTGGCTGGTCGTGTCTGGGATCTTCCTCGACCTCAGTGGCCAGTGAGGAAGCAGCGGTTTTCCTAGGCCACAGAGACGACTCCACAGCAATTTTCAACGCTGCCCTGCCCCAGGGACCCCCTTTTCGACTCAAAGTCCCCCAGAGGGTGGTGTGAGCGCCTGGAACTGACCGAAAGACTGGGGGTGGGGTCCGGCGCGGTTACTGTCCAAATTTAGCTTTTCTTCGGGGGGATGACCTGGGGTCCACTGGACCTAAGATTGAGTCCCTTCTAGGGCATGGAGATGTGAGGACGGGATCGAGAGGGCTTTCCTCCGGGTCTAATACACCCACCCCCTTCCGTCTTCTGGTTTTCTGCCTCCCCAGGGGCCCGCAAATTGCAATCCGGGAGAAAGGAGCAACCACTAGTGCCTGTCTACCTCTGAGGGCTCTGCGCCTGCCTAAACCGCCCCGAGCGGCCGCACTTCTCCTCCTCCTCTCTCTGTGACCTGTCGCTGTCACACGCCGCTTTGTCCACATCTCCTAACAGCCACCCCCTATGAGTTGGGCCGCAATCCTCCCCTCAATCGCACCTCCAGCTCCTCAAGGGACTCTCCGACCCCACTGGGAGCTCATGAGGGGGCCGCGCATGCGCGGACAGCACCTCCACGGAGGCCAGCTCGACCCCGCTGGAGGGCGGGGGGGGGTGGCGCATGCGCAGATGCTGTGCACCGCTCCAGAAGGGGAGATGGGCTGAGTGGGTGGTGGCGAAACTATACTTGTCCATCTCCGAGCCCCCTGCCGCCCTCCTTCCTCTCCCTGGGTCCGGTCTTCCCACACTCAGTCAGGACTATAGGACAGCCCCGTATTGGAATCTTAGTGTGAATCCTTCCGTTTAGCTAGCAGCCCCTCTAATAAAGAAAAAGAATGAGTAACAAGCATATTGAATCTGTTCACTTGCTTAGAGTGGGTGCAGCCTGTACATCGCCATCCAGTACTTGGTTCCAGAGCAGGCGACTCTTCTTCCCCACCTGGGAGTGGCAGAAATAAAAGGGGAACTTGTCCCCTGCCAATCCCCTTCGCTGGACTCTTTGGGTTCCCTCCTAACGAGCCCCTTCGCCAGTCTCTTTGGGGGCCTGAGCCACCTTTGGGCTACCTGTGCCGACGGATCAGGGTCTCCCCCATTGTGTCCCATATCCCCGCCAATGGGACAGTCTCACATGGCGCAGGTGGCCTAGGGTGGAGGGCACAAGCACTAAGCACGACAGTTACTACTGACTGACACCTTTTATACCAGACATGATACACTAGGATAAAGCGAGTATTCGTATTCCCACTTGATTGCGGAGGAAACTGAGGCCGGAAGACGAAGAAGACTCGACCCAGATCCCACAGCCTCCAGCCGCCCCTTCAGTGGGTGCATGGTCAAGACTTATCACAGATAGGGCCTCTAAAGTCTCGCACCCGGAATGGGCACCCCTGCCCCCGCGGGCCCCCCACTTCTGGGTGTCGCCCAGTCACACTGGCGGGGGTTTCACTGGCACTGCCGCCCCGCCCGGGCTGACTCATCTCCCTCACACCCTTTATTCTGTTCCGAGTCTTTCCTAACTCGACCCGGGCGGGCGCGGAGGGGATTTGGGGGCCGGCAGAGTTGTTGGAGAAACTAGTCTAAGTCCTTAGCTGGAGAGCTGGGAGGCCCTGAGAGGGCCAGCCCCTGTGAGGGCCAGCCCCTGTGTTCGCCTCTGACCAGGAGTGGGGCGGGGGTGTTCCGCGCCGCCTGGAGGAGGGATGATGAGGAGCCCGGAGGGAGAAGAACGCTTCCACCCGCATTGCCGGAGCCTCCCTCCTCCCGGCTCCCGCCCCCTGCGGGCGGCGGCTGTCACTGCTCGCTCCGGCGCCAGCTGGCTCCTGGTTCTCCTGGTTCTTCATGCGTACTTGCTCGCTTTCCTGCCTTCCCACCGGCTGTCCACATCCCTTTCCCTTCCTTCCCCACTTTCTCCCTTGCTCCCGTCCTCTTTGCCTTCCTCGACCTCCATATTGCCAGAATACTGTTGTCTCCCTCCCACTCCTCCCCTCCAAACAAACAAAAAACAAACCCAACTGGTCATGTGATGGCTTCACTAAGCCTGCAGATGACTCCCAGCTTTTTAGCTCGCCTGCTGGGTGGATATGTAAACCATGAGGTAATTCTTCCAAGTCTGTGAAGGGAAGGTAGCTACAAGTGGAACTGATGCTGTGTACTGATCACAACACATCGATTCCACCAAATGATGCAGGTTTATTGGGATGTCACACATATGCATTCATTCACTCAGCAAACTGCCGTCTGTTCTGCGCCAGGCCCTGTATGGCAAATGAAGGATAAAGAGATAAGAATACATCCCTGATCTCTCAGGAGTGTAAGTATTGTATTGGTTCAGAGGTGGGCATAGAGAGCCGTGGGAGCCTGAAGAGGAATATCTCACCAT
Organism: Globicephala melas; assembly: GCF_963455315.2. Classification (NCBI taxonomy): domain Eukaryota; kingdom Metazoa; phylum Chordata; class Mammalia; order Artiodactyla; family Delphinidae; genus Globicephala; species Globicephala melas. Next base: position 81,762,243 of record NC_083335.1, read on the forward strand.
CCTGGAGGTTATCTGTGGGGTAGGGGTGCCATATTTAGCAACTAAAAATAGAGGATTCCCACTCAGATATGAATTTCAGATAAATAACAAATAATTTTAATTATTAACAAATAATATTAGTATACGTATGTCTCAAATATTGCATGGGAGATACTTATGCTAAAAATTATTTTTTGTTTATGTGAAATTCAAATTTCATTACTGAGCATCTTGTATCTCATCTGGCAGCACTACTGTGGGGGGTATCAAGTCACTCGTCATTGCTGGAAAGTACAGTGTTATACAGGCTGAAGTCAGACAGTCAGAATGCAGCAACTTATGGAGAGCCCTAAAAGTGGGGGAGAACCACTCAAAGGGTTTAAAGCAAGGAGGGGGTAACATAATAAAATTTTAGTTTTAAGAAGAGGTTTCTTCTGGCTTCTTGGAGGATCCTTTTAAGAGTGACAACAGTGGGATCTCACTAGTTATAATAGTACAGGCAAGAGATTTTGGACAGTGATAGTAGGAAGATGGGAGAGAGGAAGTGCCAGATTTAAGATGTATGTAGGAGTTAGATCAACAGGATTTGGCAATTGATTAGATGGAGTGAAGAGGGCATCATTCCCAGCGTCCAGCTTTGGAGTCTGGAAAGATGGTATTGCTACCAACTGAGATAGAACAAATGTTGGAGGCAAGGACTGAGTTTAGTTTAGGACATGTGTTGGAGGTGCCTAAGGGACATCTGGTGTAGGGGGCCAGCAAATAATTGGCTATCTCATTCTGAAATTTGGTGGAAAAGGTAAGCCTGGAGATTAGGAAGTCTTCAGCAGAGAGGCGATATTGAAACCAGGAGATGGATGAGCTCCCCAGAAAAGGAACTCAGGCAGAAGGCCAAGAAGAAGCAGGAGGAACCAGGAAAGTGAGGTGTCATGGAAGCCAAGGGGTGGTTTCTAGGAGAGGGAAGTGATCGACCATGTCAGATGCAGCCAGAAAGTCCTGATTACACAAAGGCTGAACAATGACCATTGATTTGGGCACAGGTAAAGTCATCATGACCTTAGGCTGGCATCAAACAGGCTCATTTAGACATCAGACCCATTTCTTCAAATGATAAACACTCAGCTAGCATGCGTCCTCAGCATGCTCTCAGATAAACATCACAGTCATTCTCACATCCCACACACTCCTTCAGAATTTAAGCCATTCATTTGAATTGTGCCCCAACTCACTCGGAAATTACAGGCACACCTTCAGATGCTCTCCATACTCATCAGCTGGGGGCCTTTATATTTGCCAATGTCACCTCAGAGTCGGAGCTAGTGCAGCTCTGCCTTTGCAGGGATAACTGCAGGCACCCACGAGGGTTAAATGGGTTATCCTGTGGTTTTTATCTCCCAGGAGTGAAGACCACTGTTGTTCTTCGCTCACCTCCTGGTAGAGCTAATACCCCCTGGGTAATGCTGGATGTTGCTGGTTCTGGTGTCCCTGACATGACTCTTTGCTTACCTCTGGCCCTCATGCACCCTAACTGATGAGTGTGTGCAAAAGTTGAGTTTGCGCTGTTTCCTTTTTTTTTTTTTTTTTTTTTGGCGGCGCCATGTGGTGCAGCATGTGGGATCTTAGCTCCCCGACCAGGGATCGAACCCATGCCCCTGCAGTGGAAGCGTGGAGTCTTAACCACTGGACCACCAGGGAAGTCCTGTTCCCTATTTTCTAATTATCTTCAGACAGAGGCGCGAACAATAAGAGAGGGGATGCTCAATGGCACAAATCCCCAAGGAAGTGGGAGGGGTTGGGATCCAGAGCCCAGTGGGAAGGGCAAGCCTCAGACAGGACCTCTCTTCTCTGAGACCCAAGGAAAGAAGAGTGTGGGTAGAGACAAGGTTGGAGGTGAAAAGAGAGGAAGTGTTCACCCAATAGCCTCTGTTTGCTTTAAATGCAGTAGTTCTTAACCCAGGGTCCACAGCCCTTTCAGTGTCTGTAGAGAGAATTCAAGGAGCCCATGGACTTGGAGGTGGGAGTGGGAATTGCATCTTTATTTTCACTATCACCAACAGATATATAGCATGTCCTTCTAGGGCATGTGGGTAACGAACTACAGTAGTATTAGCAGTACCCGTGGCTTTGTAACCAATAGAAATCAGATTTTCATAGCATATCATGGCTGTTGCAGATCTCTCAAAATTACATCACTATTTGAAATCATGGTAGTCACTAGACCTGTTGATAGAGTTTGGTATTTAATGTATTAATAAAGAAGCACTTATATAACTACATTACAGATGTCTTTCTTATTTTGGTAATAGTATTTCTTTTGTAATCTTTATTTATCTCATGCATGCATTATTCTGGGAAGGGGTTCCTTAGACTTCACCAGATTGCCAGAAGTGTTCTTAGCATAAAAAAGGCTAAGAGACACTGCTCTGAAGAGTAACAGTAGCTAACATTTACATAGCTCTTCCTAAAGGCCCTGTACTGTTTTAAGTACCTTTTTCTTTTCCTTATGTAGTTGTTAACTCATTTATTCCTAACAACCCTACGAGGGAGGTGCTTTGATTACACTCATTTTATGGAAGAGGATAATGAGGCACAACAGTAAAGTAGCTTGCCCAAGGTCATCCAGCTAGTAAATGATGAAGCTGAGATTCAAACCCAGACCTCTGGCTTCAGAGCCTTTGTTGAAAAGTCAAGGAGGTGAATTGGTAGAATGCCAAGGGGTAAATGGGTTGAGGGCACTGGTGAGAATGGTAAAGAGACAGGAGGAATGAGAGAGGGTCTACACTGTCCAGAAGAAAAGTAGGAAGAGGCTGCTGGGCTGGAGAAAATAGAAAGGTCCACAGATCAACAGGGTTCAAGGAGATAAAAGAAGTGGTGGAGAGGAGGAGACCTGAGGTGACAGGGAGAACACGGTCCGAGTGAGAGACAGTGGTGTGTAGATGTGGGGGAGTCATTCCAGGGCATGACAAGGTTAATAATGCGGTTTAGACAGAGGTGGTTAAAGTAGAGAGGAGGTGAAAGTCCCTGGAGCTGAGCAGATGAAAGAATCATGAAGTTGGGCCAGCAAATTCTTCCAAGATTGGCTGATCGATTGATTGATTCATTCCTTCATTTGTATTGAGTGTCTAGTACACGCTAGGCAGTGTTCTTGGCATTAGGTAGCCAAGAGGTAAACCAGCAGGACAAGACCCTGCTGCCATGGGGTTTACCTTCCAGCACAGGGAGAACAACACAAATACACACACAGACGAGGCCAGGTTAGACAAGACTCAAAAGCCTCTGAGGCACAATTCCACAATGCCAAAAGTTCTGAAAAGTATAGGTTGTTTTTTCATACTTTGGAGCCCAAACTCGTTAGGTGACAAAACCTGATCTGAAGTAGCATGACGTTATTTGTAGTCTTGAGTCACTCAGTGTGAATTTTCATACTTTTGACTCTAGAAATTAATGTTCAATTATAAGTGATGCTCCAGACCTTTCTAAGTAGTTATGTAATATAGACTATATGCGGTATATAGAGTTATGTAATATAGGGTACATGTCTTCCTTTCTAAAATTGAAAAAATTCTGAATTCCAAAGCATATCTGGCCCCAAGTTTGGAAAAAAGATGATGGGCCTGTAAGTGCTATGCAGAGAATTCAAACATGCAATGTGTTGATTCAAAAACTGGCCCCTGAACAGGGAGGGCAAGGAGAAACTGAAGAAAGAGGCAGACCACTCCGCATTGGTAGGTGGCAGATTTAATGAGCAAGGGAACTTCCAAGGTTTGTTTTGGGTGGCCGAAAGGCGAGTAGATCTCCACACCCACCTGCCAGAATCTTAAAAGTTTATATAGAGGCGTTAAGGGGGTTCAGTAATGTATTCAGTCCAGATGGTCTCAACACCTTACTCTTTCAAGACTGCGTCCTTAAAACAGTTCCACCTGTGGGAATGGTGGATCTATTCCAAGGACAGAGGAGGGGGTAAGGAGTCTCCCAATGCCTGGGTCCAGCTCTGTGGTCAACCAGAGGTCACGTCCTCTTTTTAATATGTCTAAGCATAAGTCCTAAGGAATGCAGATCTCTTTATTAAATAAGTCTTTTTTTTTTTTTTTTTTTTTGCGGTATGCGGGCCTCTCACCGTTGCGGCCCCTCCCGTTGAGGAGCACAGGCTCCGGACGCACAGGCTCAGCGGCCATGGCTCACGGGCCCAGCCGCTCCGCGGCATGTGGGATCCTCCCAGACCAGGGCACGAACCCGCATCCACTGCATCGGCAGGCGGACTCTCAACCACTGCGCCACCAGGGAAGCCCAGGTCACGTCCTCTTGATGACATCTTCCAAGCCAATGGGATAGTAACTAGGTGGTTTACAGCTTGAGAGTTCCGGGAGGGGAGGTGACATTTAAGCTTAGCTCTGAATGACCAAACAACAACAACAACAACAGCAACAAATACAGTCATGCAAAGATCGGGGGAGAGCATTCCAAACAGAGGGAATAGCTAATTCAAAGATAACACAGGGGGGAGGGATAAATTGGGAGATTGGGATTAACATATACACACTACTTACTATATATAAAATAGATAAATAATAAGAACCTACTGTACAGCACAGGGAACTCTACTCAATACTCTGTAATGGCCAATATGAGAAAAGAATCTAAAAAAACAGTGGATATATGTATATGTGTAACTGATTCACTTTGCTGTACACCTGAAACTAACGCAACATTGTAAATCAACTATACTCCAATAAAAATTAAAAAACAAACAAAGAAGAACACAAAGAGGGCACTGTGGTTGGAGCATACTGGGCTCAGTGAAGAGTGCTATAGACTGCTGGGGGGCTTCATGTTGTTAGAAAGATTGTGAATCTGGTATTAAATCCTTTGATGAATATGGTGTAGTGACCATGAGTGTGGCGGTGGTCAACATTTAGGAGGCCCAGAGGGAAGTCTTCCTGGATGGGAAAACACAAAGGGAGATATTTCAGATAGATTAAACATACAACCGAATGAGGCTGAAAATGTAGACTAAGGTTATGGTCTGAAGACCTTGGTTTGGGGAGAAGTATACTTCCATAGAAAGAAATCAGATTAGATAGATTAGGTGGGCTCAGGATTCTAATTGGGATACTGGTTAAAAGATGTTCTAGGATGTTCTGGGTCTTAAATGACAGTCTCTCGTTGAGGTCCAATCTGAAATGTTTCCAATCTCATCTGGGCTTTGGGGTTTAAAATAGGTTAGACAAAAAAGACAGTAGCAAAGGCTGACCTGATGAAAGATGTTTTTGGCTTCTCTGTTTATGCCTCTTTGGGTTTGTGCTTCTCAGCAGCTGTCTCAGAATGTCTGTCTCCTAGCTTCTCTCTTAATGGCTCCCCACATCCATATCTCTGAGAATCTGTCGGTCATCTCTGTTCCTCTCAATCTCTTCCTCGACATGTTTCTCTGTACATGGCTCTCAGAATCTCCATCTTTGGATATCCATGTCTGGGTTCTAGAATCTGGTTCTTTGTCCCTTCCTTCGTGTGTCTGTACTGTAATTATCTCTTTTTCCAATTGAACTTTTTCCAACTTCCCTCTTGTAAGGCATGAACCTTTTATTATTCCTCTGGTTATCCCCAGTGCCCCGCACAGAGCCCGGCATATAGGAGTCTCTCAGATATAAACATATGAATGTTGAATGGAGGCTTTTTCCGAGGAGTAAGGTACACATGCTCAATCTCCTGTCCCCCTCCCCCCAGCGGAGCTGGCCGTCTGCCCAAAGGCCGGAGGTTGTGGTGGTGCGATGCTGCTACTCGTTGTTTTCTCCCCCGGGTGAAATAACTCTCGGCCGGGACCTTGCCTGGGCCTGCTCTCGGGTCTTGGACGCTAGCCGCCGGCACTCGCCGTTTGTCCTTAGCCGCGGACAGCCAGTCTCGCCGGCCCCGCCCCGCGGCTCTGCCTCGGCCAACCAGCGAGCGCCCGGCAGTCCTGCTTGTAGAGAGGCCGGCGCAAGATGGCTGCTGCGTGTCGGAGCGTGAAGGTAACCGGGTCTTCGTCCCTGCTTCTTGCCCCGCTGCACCTGCTGGGACGGCGCGGCCGTAGAACTAGGGGGGAGAGGTCGGTGCTGGCAGAAAGGGTTACTCTTATCGAGGCCTGCTGTTGCGGCGGTTGGCCTCGGGAGGTGAAGGTCAACTCTCTGGGGCACGTGCATGCGGGGTGTCTGGATGGGCTTCTGGGGTATGAGACACCCAGAGGTCCCATCGTTAAAGTGAGGAGGCACATCTGGGTCAAACCGCAGGGGTGACCAGGAGCCTCCCTCGCAGAAGCCTGGAAAATGGGCAGATGCAAGGGTGGGGGTGGTCTGTACAGTATAGTTGTTGACCGTGCCCCTCTTCACAGGGTCTGGTCGCCGTAATAACCGGTGGAGCCTCGGGCCTCGGCTTGGCCACGGCGGAGCGACTGGTGGGGCAGGGGGCCACTGCTGTACTTCTCGACCTGCCCAACTCGGATGGGGAGACCCAGGCCAAGAAGTTAGGGAAGAACTGCGCCTTTGCCCCAGCGGACGTAAGTGGGATTACCTCACCTCTCCCATGGGGTCCCTTTTCATAAGGGTACCGTCTATGTGGGCAGTGGACCCATCTCCTTTTCCCTTTTGGCCTGAGCCATTTTCAAAACGCCTGCGGTAAGGAATTTCTAAAGCTGGGTTTCACAACGGAGGGGTTGGGAATTGGCCATATCAGAATCTCTTCAAGGAAGTATGTATAGTTTGAAAATGCATATTGTGCCCTGTAATTTTATATTTACAAAGTCAAAAAACTTTTCATGAAACAAACTACAGGAAGTAAAGCTTGACGAAATTATCTTAGCAGGTACGGGTACAAAAAAGCTAGTTTATCTTCATATCAATAATTCGCAAAACTTCTCTGATCCACAGCAGTTGAGAATCTCCAGGGGTATGTGAATTTATCAGAAGAGGGTATGGATTTCAAAAATGTTTTGAAACACTGCTCTGTATTACCTAACATTTTCACCTTTGTCCCACTCTTGAGTTTTCTTTCTCCTGGCCTCTCCCTTGCTTACACAATTCTCTTGTCACTCAAAGAGTGAACCTGCCTTGCCCTCCCCTCCTCAAGATTTAGTGGTATGTGTGTGATGGGAGATGAATACCTTCTCCACTTCTCCCTTTGAAGGTGACCTCAGAGAAGGACGTGCAAGCAGCCCTGACTCTAACAAAAGAAAAGTTTGGCCGTGTGGATGTGGCAGTCAACTGTGCAGGCATTGCAGTGGCCAGCAAGACATACAACTTAAAGAAGAGCCAGGCCCATACCTTGGAGGACTTTCAGCGAGTTCTCAATGTAAGGCCTTAGAGGTTCTCCAGGGATAGTAGTAAGAAGTATTTGGCTGTGGGTGTCCCCAAAGCTTTTAGGGGACAAAAGACTGCTTCTGCTTTAGGTTCTACACCATGTTTCTACTGGTCCTCCAGGTGAATCTCATAGGCACCTTCAATGTGATCCGCCTGGTAGCTGGTGAGATGGGCCAGAATGAACCAGACCAGGGAGGCCAACGTGGGGTCATCATCAACACAGCCAGTGTAGCTGCCTTTGAGGGCCAGGTGTGTGAGTAGGGGCAAGGCTTGTGCCTTGGTGACTTGTTGGGGCCCCTTCCCCCTGTGACCTTCACTCCTTCTCCAGGTTGGACAAGCTGCATACTCTGCTTCCAAGGGGGGCATAGTGGGCATGACACTGCCCATTGCTCGGGATCTGGCTCCCATGGGCATCCGGGTGATGACCATTGCTCCAGGTAGACATATCCCCTCCCTGCCACACCTGGGATTGGATGGGATCTGTGGGCAATTGAGAGGGGAAGGTATTTACCATCTAAACAGCAGCAGCCTTCTATCTCTGGGCATAGGGAAGCACCACAAGTAGGGTTAAGGTGAGGAGGGACCAGGTAAATATGAAAGCGAGGGTGGGTCTCTGACTCTGGTTGTCTTGTCTAGGCCTATTTGGCACTCCGCTGTTGACCACCCTCCCAGATAAAGTGCGCAACTTCCTGGCCAGCCAGGTGCCCTTCCCCAGCCGACTGGGTGACTCTGCTGAGTATGCTCATCTGGTACAGGCCATCATCGAGAACCCATTCCTCAATGGAGAGGTCATCCGGCTGGATGGGGCCATCCGCATGCAGCCTTGAAGGGGGAAGGCAGAGAAAACACAGGCTCCTCTGTCCCTCCTCTTCCTGGAGTACTCTACTCCAGCTTGGGAGGAAGCCCAGTAGCCATTTTGTAACCTCTGCCCACCAGTCACCCTTCGTGCCTAATAAAGTCTCTTTCTCACAGGGGAGCGAGCAGCACTGTGTGCTGGGGGAACTGGCATGGGGAAGAAAGGTGAATGGGTGAAGACTCTGACAGGGTTGCATGCTCAGAGCCCAGGGGTGGGGCGGGAAAGGCAGTACCTCACACCTTTTGTGTCCTATTACAACACGTGGCCTTGATTTTAGTGAATAACTTTATTACCTAGGGTCAAAGGTGGGGGTGCTGGCTCAGCTCTCCCACTGGGAAATGGATCATCTTCCTCTCTTGACTCAGCCTCTGTGAGCTTGACTGATGGAGGAGGGAGAGATGACCATCCAGAGCTCAGCGGCTGCTGGTGTTGAATTGCAAGTGATATTGGGCTGTAGGTTGATTGGTGTAGATTATTGAATTCAGATAGAAATCCAGAGGCCTCAGGTGATGAGCCTTCCCTCTCTCCCTGGCCCTTGCCATCCGTCTCCACCCTCCCTTGGCATTCATCCCTGCTGCCACCCCCTAGAACTCACTGGTCTTTTTGCTCCTTAGCCAGCTGCTGGTTGAAGGAGCCTAGTACCCTCCGAAATTCAGCACACAGCTCCCTCTCCTGCTCTTCTAGCTCCATTGCTGCCTGGGCCAAGCACATGGGCTGGCTTTCCCATTTGGTATCCAGTGCTTGTTCGGTCTGGCGCTGTGCCTCCTTTTCATGGTGTTGCACCTCCTGTACTTTCCTGATGGCAGCTCTCTGCTCTAGAATCACGCCCTTCCAGCAATAGGGCAGGACCCTGTGGGGAGCCATAGGGTTTTGGGCGACCTGGGGGTTCTCAGTCAGTACTTCACTTGTGATCTGGTTTTGGTTCTCCATGAGGTTGTCCTCTTGTTGGTGCTGATGCTCACGGCGCTGCTGCTTAGCCATCTTAGCTACCTGGTGGGGCCCCTGAATGTGAGCATTTGGATGCCCAACCTCAGGGAACTCTCAGTCACAGGGGAGGGGGAGACATGGCCCTACTCTCCTCCATCTCAGGGAGAGAAGGAACAGATACTGCATGGCCTTTGAGTGACTTAAGGTGGGGGAAGGGGTGAAATGGGCAGGGAACTCCCCTGCCCTCTGGAAGCCCTTAGACTAAGAGGCTGGGGAAGGGAGGGCAGTGTTCTGTTCTCAGGTCATCTTGAGTCTGGAGGTGGAGAAGGGGACCGTCTGCCCTAAGAGGGCCCTTGGGTGAAGGAGGAAATCCTCAGGTAGATGAGAGGGCTGGTGTTGATTCAAGAAGGTGTGAGGGGAAAGATGTGGCTGAGGTTCCCCAGGACTTTGTTCAGGGGACTGGGGAGAGCCGGGTGCACTGGATGGCTCTGGCCATACATACCTGGGCCTTGTTGGCGTTGGCCATGGCAGACATTATGGCCTTGTGGCAGCAGTCCTCCAGCTTGGCCAGCTGGGTGGCCTGCAAATCCATGGCTAGGCGCAGCTGTTCACTGAGCATATCTACACAGAGAAATATGGTCAGGGCACTGTACTGGCTTGCTGCATTTCTGGTTCACTCATTCAGCCATTTGTTCAGCAAGCTTTGTGGATGTATGTGTATGTATGTTTCGGAAGGGGGTAATGTCCTCATTGGAGGGATGTGTGGAAGGAGGTACTCTTTGGGGCCAGGGATAACCAAAGTGACAGCAACAAGAATTTCTCAGGTCCCTCACTGAAAGATGCCTCCAATGGACCGGAGTCTCAATGCAGCTCTGTTGCTTCTGGGCTGTGTGACCTTGGGGAAATCATTTCATCTCTGAGCCTCAGTCTAAGGGCCATGTGTTGGGTTCTGAGGATACCAATGAATTAGATCCTGTCCTCAGAGAGTTCCTTGTCTAATGGAGGAGATGGATCAAATGTAGATCATCATACCACAATGTGGTAAGGGCAATGACAGAGATGTATGTAGGGCATTAAGAGAGCTTTGGGTGAGAGGAAGGCTTCCAGGAGGAGGTGATCCTTGAAATACATGTTGCATATAGTCAGAAAGGGCAAAGGGCATTCCAGGCTGCAAGCACAGCATGAGCAAATGTATTGAAACTTTGCTTCAATCCAGCCACACCAGTCTCCTTGCTGTTTCTAGAACATGCCAGACGTTCCTGCCTCAGGGATTTGCAATAAACGTTGCTCTTGTCTCATGCTCTTTTGCCTCCCTCAGGTCTTTGCTCAAATGTTACCGCCTCAGTGAGGCCTTCTGTCTCTCCTACCTAAAATTGCCACCTGCCTGCCCCCAACATTTATCCTCCTTCTCTGATTTATTTTTCTCCCTAGCATTTGTCACCATCCAGTATACCCTACATTTTACTTAATTATTTTTGTCTATTGCCTGTCTCTCTCCTCACTAGAAGGTAACCCTTGTGAAAGCAGGGATTTTTGTCTGTTTTATCCACTACCATGCCCTAGCACCTGCATCAGAGCCTGGCACATAGTGGGTGCTCAGTAAATATTTATCAAATGAATGAAGGAAGCCAAGAAACAGCATGGTCTGTATCTTAAATTACAAATAGTCTGCTCTTCCTAGAGCATAAAATGCAAGTGACTAGGGAGCTCTACAGGGGCCAGACTAAGGACTAAAAACTTGACCCTGAAGGTGGTGGGGAACATGGAAGGATTTTAAGTAAGGGGGGTGACACAGATCTGCATTTTAGAAAGCTCCTTTTGGTGGCCAGTATAGAGGACAGTCAGGCTGGTGGGAGACAGTTGATGTAGGGAAGCCATCTTGGAGGCTAAGGCAATAGGCCAGTTGGGAGGGCTCAAACCAGGCCAGTGATGGAAAGGATGGAGGGGAAATATATGGAGGTTACATCAGCAGTACTTGATGGATTGGATGAGGGAGTAAGGGAGAAGAAAGACTTGGATGCTTTCCAGGGTCCTGGCTGGGATGACTCCATGCATCGTGTGGCCACCACTGGAACTAGAGGATACAGAATTTAGAGCAGGTTAGGGAGCACTGATGAATTGTTTAGGAAGCTGAGTTGGAGGTGGTCCGCAGGCACCTGGATATCTGATTCTGCAGGTAAAGAGTCCTCAGCACAGAGGTGGCGACATTTTAGCTGAAACCAGAATGAGGACCGAGGGTGCCTGAGGCAAGTATGCAGGGTAAGGAGTGCGCCAGGGACAGAGTCTCAAGAAGGAAGAAGTAGAAGGAAGAGGAATCCATAAAGGGCAGACAGAGGAGGAATGATCGGAGAGCTACAAGCAGAATGTGCTGTCACAGAAGCCAAGGAAGAGAGAGGTTCAAGAAGGAAGATGTGATCATAGTCAAGTGTAGCAAGAAAGTCCCAGTCAAGGAGAAAAGACTGAACAGAGCCTCTTGTACCTGATAACACAAAGGGCATTGATTTTAGTAAGAGCAGTGTCAGTGAAGTTGTGTGGGGAGTAATGAAATCTCAGGGGTTGAGGTGTGACTGGAAAGTTCAGAAGGAAAGAGCAAGTGGAAGCAGATTTTTCAGAAAGTATGGTTGTAAAGGAAAACAGCTAGCTCACAGCATCTAGAGGAATCACAGAGTGGAGGGAGACTTTTGTTTTTTTCCTAAGAAGGGTTAGACACAAGCATGCTTACAGCCTTCACAGAAGGGGCCAGTGGAAGGGCAAGTGTTGAGAACCCAGCGGGGAGTACCTAAGGGAGCACAGCCTGTGTGGGAGGCAGGGGGAATGGGGTCCAGAGCATAGGTTGAGGGGTTGGCTCTGGAGAGGCACAGGGACACAGATTTCAGAGACTGGAGGGTGGGGGAAGGGAGGATAGGGGTGCCTTGTTTCATTTCACTCTTCGTAGCAACCCAGAGAGGAAAGATAAGCCCCATTTTTCAGATGAGGTCCAGAGGTGAAGTAAAATGCCCAAGGTTACACAGCCAGCAAGTAGTAAGTTGGGATTTGAATCCGGATCTCTCGAGGAATCAGCCCATGTTCCTTCCATGACATTACACAGACTCTCTCCCAGCATTCTGCTGTCCCTGTTGCCTTGCTCTACCTTCTCGTAAACCTGCCTGCTGCCATTGGGCAGCTGGCCCCTGGTTCCACTGCAACTGTTCTGACAAAAATCACCAAATACTCCTAATTTCCAAATCTCATTTACCAAATCTCATTTTCAAGTCTCATTCTTTTCCTATCTGAACTTCTCTGGGGCATTTGACGTTATTGATGACTCCCTCTCTGAAACTTCTCCCTTGGCCTCTGAGTTCCCAGTTTCTCATGGTGACTGACAGCAAGTGTGGCATAGCAGTCAAGAGTGCAGGCTCTGGAGCCAGCCTGCCTGAGTTCACTTCCCGCACTTCCCGCCTCCATCACCCACTAGCTGTATGATTTTGGGCAAGTTATTTAACATCTCTGTTCTTCAGTTTCCTCCACCGAAGATAGGGATACTACTAGTACTTGCCTCATAGGGTTGTCGTGAGGATAAATTGAGTTAATACATGGTAGAAAGCTTGACACAGTGTCTGGTACACAGTAAGTGCTCAGCAAAGGTTAGTTCTTCCTTTTGCTACCTGCTCTGCCTAGAATGACCTTTTCTCATTCCCACTCTCTACCTTGCCGAAATTGTACCCAACTTTCCCAAACTGCTTCCTGACAGCGGGCCTGTGCAAACCCCCTACCCTGCCTCCTTTCCTTTGTGAGAACTGACCACTCCCATATTGATGTTTCCTCCGTGTCCTATATATACTTCTATCACAGTATCGCTCATAGTACCTAACACAGCGTTAAAGTATAGATATGTGCTGGTAAGTGACTTGTGCATGTATCTTTTCCTCTTACTCTACACTGATTTTCTGGAAGGCATGGTTCTGTGGGTTCCTGGAGGGTAGGGTGCCTTTCTTGTTTACTTTGGTCAATTGTTCATTCAACAATGATTTATTGAGCTCCTGACACTGTGGCAGACAATGTACTAGGCAACTGGGATATAGGGGTGGAAATGAGATATGTGGTTCATCTTTAGTGAGCTGACATTTTGGAGAGAAGACAGACATTCCACAAATACTTTCAGATACTTAGTTACCTCTGTGATAAGCGGTATAACAGAACAGGGTGCTATAACAGGGGTGGTTTTAAAGGTGAGCAGTGTGAGTAGATAAGAGATGGTCCTTGCCTGTGAAAGGCTTACTCTAATGGAAAAGGGGGACGTAGCCACAGATGTCATAGTAATATTGATAATAGCTACTGGTTATTGAGCACTGACGCTTGTGCTTTACTTACAGTATCTCATTTCATTCTCATACGAGCTCTTTGTGGTATGGATTCATTTCCTCATTTTAAAGATAAGGAAACTGAAGCACAGAGAGGAAAATTCATTTGCCCAAACCAGCTAGTAAGCAGCAGAGCCATTAGGTTTGTCTTCACTGTGCTGCCTCCAGGTAATGGAGTGCCAGGCTGATTGGGGATCAGTGGCTATACTGTCAGTTGATGAAGGAAGTCAGGGAGGTTGGGGCCTGCTCAGTCTAACCTTTCAGCATCAGCCCCTATGGGTAACTGGACCTCCCCACACAGTTCTGGTCTTCTGGGCGCTGTATCCAGCTCAGGATGACTCCCCACTAGGCCTCAGGTCACAGCCTGGAGGGCCCCGCTGCTTACCTGCACAGTTCTCCTCAACTCTGGCTTGCTGTTGCTCTTGCAGCGGCTTCTCCAGGCTGTGCATGAACTCTTCCTGCTGCATTCTCAGGCATATGGCCCTGTCCAAATCTTCCCCAGAGAAGCACTGCAGGCTGGTTGGGCCCCAGTGGGGATCATTGTCACCAAGATGAGCTGGAAACTCCCTCCAGAGTCGGTCTGAATCCCAAAAGTCAAGTTCATGCCTTTTCTTGAGCTGCTGCTTCTGCTTCCGAAACTTGCATTTTCTTGGCCAGCCGACCTGTCCGTTCTGCCTGTTCCTTCTGTAGTATCTGAGCCACCACATCATATTGCACCTGGTTGGTACCTGGGGGTGGTGGGTAGGGGCATGGAGAAGGCCCCACGGGAGGGACAGAGCCCACTCAGCACAGCCACTGTTCCCAAAGGTCAATCTGGTTTGTCTTACCACACCCCAGGCCTCAGGCCCCACTCCGAAGCAGAACTGCCCTGCCTTATCCCACTCGGCCCTTGCTTTTCTTCTTTGGCTGGTCCCTGGCCTTGGGCTTTTACCATAAGCTGCCACCTTGCTCTGCTTTTTTGCCTTCCTAAGCTTTTTCTCTTCCACCTGGCTGTTCAGGGCTTCAGCATCCACCTGATCCCAAAGAAATGAGTTAAATCAAGGTACGGGCCCAGCAGTGGGCCTCGAATGCTCTAACATAGACTGCTCAGAATTTACGTGCTTCAAAATCCTCCTATAGGATCTCCAGTACCTACTGGATAATGTTCTACCATCTCAGCATGATTTGTAAGTCCCTCAGTGGTCTAGCCTCTTCCTCTGTCTCCAGCCTCATCTCACCCTCTTCCCCTCTCCCACCCTCAGAAGCTCTGCTTACAGTTCCCTGCACATCTTAGGCTGTTTCATACTGATAGCCTTTGCTCCAGCATCTCCCTCCACTTGGAACACTCTTTCCTCCCCTCTTTACCCAAACTCCTATTCATCCCTTAAGACCAGCTCAGACTTCACTTTCCTGACCCCTCCAGCAGGTGCTACTCCTATAGAATCTAGGGCCCACTGCCCACACTATAATGAAGTTTGCCTCTATTGATTATCTCCTACACCAGACTGTGAGCCTGCTAATGCCAGAGACTGGGCCTTAGTCAGCTTTGTATCCCTACTGCCCAACCCAGTGCTTGGCACAGAGCAGGCCCTGAGGAAACGCTTACCAACTAGATCTCGGTCACACCACTCATCCACCCAGCCAGCAATCTATTTTTTCTTAAACTGTCAATATTTTCTCTTTATTTTGATTATAATTCATTTAAAACATTTCAAAATAGTGCAAAAGGGAATACAGTTTAGTGAAGAGTAAGTGTCCCTCCCATCTCTGTCCCTCAGGCTGGTTAACAGTTTCTTTCTTTTAAATATATTTATTTATTTTATTATTTATTTGGCTGCACTGGGTCTTAGTTGCAGCACGCAGGATCTTCGTTGCAGTATATGGGATCTTTTAGTTGTGGCATGCGGGATCTATTTCCTTGACCAGGGATCGAACCCCGGCCCCCTGCATTGGGAGCACAGAGTCTTAGCCACTGGACCACCAGGGAACAGTTAACAGTTTCTTATGTAGCCTTCCAGAAAGAGTTTAGGCATATGCATGCAATACCAAATATTCTTTTTTCTTTTTTAATATATTTATTTATTTATTTATGGCTGACAAAATATTGGCTATTGGGTCTTCGTTGCTGGGCGTGAGCTTTCTCTAGTTATGGCGAGTGGGGGCTACTCTTCATTGCATCTTGTTGTGGAGCATGGGCTCTAGAGCACAGGCTCAGTAGCTGTGGCACATGGGCTTAGTTGCTCCGCGGCATGTGGGATCTTCCCGGATCAGGGCTCAAACCCATGTCCCCTCCATTGGCAGGCAGATTCTTAACCACTGCGCCACCAGGGAAGCCCCCAAATATTCTTTATAGACTTCTTTCGGCTCCATTTGCCTGTCTCTTGAGAACCAGGCCACTTGGCCCAGAGCTGACTGGAGAAGTCAGCTGTCACTGGCTCCTCTAACCCCAGTCTCTTCCCCTGCACCCCCAGTCCCCTTTCCCAGGCTCTTCCCACACGTGGGGGGTGAGTGCCTTTTCACCCTCCTCCTTCCTTTCTAGCCCTACAGTCTGCTTGAATCAGGGAGGGGCTGTGATGGGCACTGCTATGTTCCTCTCCAGGTGTAAGAGTGAGGTGGCCCCTGGTCCAGAGAAAGTCCTTGCTGCCCACTCACCCGCATTTCTCTGGTCCACACATTGAAGAATTGGCTCTGTTGCTCCTTTTCTTGATTTCTTCTAGCCTCTATGGCTGCCACCTCCTTGGGATGTGGTGGTGGGTCTACCTTATACATCTGGAGCAAGAGTGAGGTGAATGGCCAATCAGTGCTAACCATCCTCCTTGACTACACCCCCACCCCCATTCCATTCTCCCCACAGTATCTTACCAGTTATTGATTCCTACTGATTTTACTTCCTGACATATTTCATATCTGTGTTCTCCATCTCTGCTGTCACCACCCTAATTCAGGCCTCACAAGCTGGTGCCAGACAGTATTCCCAGGAGCCTTACTGGCCTCCCTTGCTCTAGTGTTATGCTCTCTACCTCTTTCTCTGCCTTGGCTACCAAAGTGATTTTTCTGAAAGCAAATCTGACCATGGCACGCCTCAGCTTAAAACCCTTAAAGGCAGCTTTAAAGCAAATGGTTCCCCAGTGTTTACAAGATAAAGTCCAACCCCCTTTGCCAGATTTATGAGTCTTCATGATCTGACCCCTGCTCACCTTTCCAAGTCTCAAACTCATTTACAACATCCCTTTTACATTATGTTCTACTTAGTTTTCCCCGTTTCAGTAAATGCCACCACCACTCCCCCTTTATTTTTATTACTTATTCTCCAGTCAAATGAAAGGCTAGAGGGCTTAAATTTGCCTGTGTTCCTTCATGTTTTGGGAGGCCCAGTTCTGGCACGTGAGCCAGCCAAAGCCACAGCCCAAACCACTTCTGCTAACTTAAATCTGATCATGTCTTGCACCTGCTTAAAATCCTCCACTGGCTTCCTACTGCACTTACAATCAGATCCAAACTCCTTACTGTGGGCTTTCAAGATCTGGTTCCTGCACACCTCTCCAGTTCATCTCATGCCTCCCTATCCCTTGCTTACGGTGCTCCAGGCACACTGGCTTCCTATCAAGTCCTCCAACACTACAACTGTTCCCACCTCAGGGCCTTTGTACACCATGTTCCTTTGTTTGGAACACCATTCTTCAACTCCTTGTATAACTAGTTCCAGTCTCTCTCTCTCTCTCTCTTTTAACCATTTTGTAACTAAAATATTTGATGTATACAGGAGAATATATATATAAGCCATATGTAAGTTAGGAAGCATGATAAAAGAGACCCATGAACCAACTCCCCAACTTAAGAAATAGTGAATGATCAATACTATTGAAGGGTCTTATGTCTCTCCTCCCTCATCCTTACCCTAAGAGATAACCACTATCCAAAATGTTACCATTCCCTTACTAATATGCATTAATGTACTGTGTGTGCGTAACTCCCTGAACAATATTTTAAAACATTTTCTTGTCTCAGAATTTTATGGAATATCACACAGTATGCATTCTTCTGCATCTTGCTTTTTTCACCCATGTTCATTCTATCATTTAACAAATATTTATGGAGTACCTACTGTCAGATGATCCTTTAAGCATTTGGGAGACATCAAGGAGCAAAAGTGACAAAAATCTGAGTCCTTGTGAAAGTTACTTTCTAGTGGGGAGTACATTAAATAGTTTGTAAGAAGATAATAAGTGCTTCAGGAAAAAATATAGAGCAGGACAAAGGGAATTGGAAGTGCCAAGGAAGTGGGGGGCGTGTTGCAATTTTAAATATGGACATCAGGGGAGGCATAACTGAGAAGGTAATATTTGAGCAAATACTTGAAGAAGGTGAGAGAGTCTCCTATGCAGATAACTAGGAGAGCACTGCAGGCCGAGGGAACAAGTGCAAAGGCCTTAAGGTGGACAGAAGAGGCACACGTTCAAGGGGACAGCAGGGAGGCAAGGAGGAGTGGGAAATGACATTAGAGAGATTGGGTGGGGGGGTGCAGAGCACGTAGGACTTTATAGACCATTGTAAAGGCTGCGGCTTCTACTCTGAGAGAAATGGGCAGCCATTGGAGGATTTTGAGCAGTGGGAGTGATGTGTCCTGTCTTTGATTTTTAAAGGATCTTTCTGGCTGCTCTGTTAAGAAGAGACTGGAGGGGAGGGGAGGCAAGACTAGAGGCAGGGAGACCAGACAGGAGGCTATTACAGTCGTTCAGGCAAGAGATGATGATGACTCACACCAGGTTGTTAGCAGTGGATGTAGCAAGAAGTGGTCAGATTCTGGATATATTTTGAAGGCAGAGCCAACAGAACTTCCTGATGGGTTGGATGTGCTGTGAGAGAGCAGTGTTAAGAATGACTTGAAGGATTTTGGCTGGGGCAGTCAGAGGAGTTGCTATCAACTGAATAGTCTGTGTGGGGAGAACAGAATGGGATGAGGATCTGGAGATCAGTTTCGAAGTGTTGAGTTTGAGAGGTCGATTAGATACCCACTGATAGCATACATATAGTATGGTAAATTTTGTTATTGTTCAAAAAGATTTGCTGTTGGGAATTCCCTGGTGGTCCAGTGGTTAGGACTCTGTGTTTCCACTGCACGGGACACAGGTTAGATCCCTTGTTCCCTCGTTGGGAATTAAGATCCCAGAAGCCCCATGTGGCCAAAAAAAAAAAAAAAAAAAAATTGCTGTTCCTCCTTACAGAAGGATTCTATATCCTTATCTTATTGTCCTCAAGGTTAGCCACATGATCTGCTTTGCCCTCTGCAATGTGAGAATTGACATGTGCCATTCCCAAGCAGAACTAAGAGCCATTACATTATAGCCACTTTCTCTCTTCACTCTCTGCTGTGGGACCGGCAATGTCCCAGGTGAGTGCTGCCCCTTCAGCCTCAGTCCTGGAGTGATGACAGAGCAGAGATGTAGCCAACCCACAGTGGACAAGAAGCAGGAGTGAGAAATCTTTGTTTTTATGAACTGCTGAGACTTAAAAAAACATTTTTTAAGAGTTTATCTGAGCAAAAAACAAACCGGGCAGTGCCAAACCAGAAGTGGTTAAGAAGAGTTCAGGGAAAGATCTTTAAAGAGAAGAGATGGAAAGCAAGGAAATTATTTGATTGGCTATAGCTGAAGCGCTTGCTTTATTTGAGAAAGCCTAGGTGGCTGTTTGGATTGGTTGTCCTTAGGTTTTTTTTTTTTAAACAGTTTTTAAAAAATAATTTTATTATTCTGCTTCTGTATAGCAAGACCTTACCTAACTGGAATTTAGTTAACCAGCAACCTCACCCACCCATAACATAGCTTGAAACTAAAAATAAACAAAAATAGATCACTTAAGGCTTTCTCAGGGCCTGTGTCAGAAACAATTTGTTCTTATGTAGCACATATTTTTACTAAGCTTTATATAGCCTATGATTGTCTTTTTTTTATTGTCATCACAGTTAACATTTACTGAGTATTTACTGTAAACATGCAATTATAAGCATGTTGTATTAGTAACTCATTTATTAGGTTGCACCATATAAAAATGCTGATATTTGACTATTTTTGACCTACTAGTATTCTTCTTAATATTTCTATGAAGTAGATATTATTTTTTTTCACAACTCACACACACACACGTTTAAACAGTTTTTTAAAGGTTACTTTCCATTTACAGTTATCACAAAATATTGGCTATATTCCCCATGTTGTACAATACATCCTTGTGCCTATCTTACACCCAGTAGTTTGTACCTCCCACTCTCTCACCCCTATATTGCCCCTACCCCTCAC
Organism: Globicephala melas; assembly: GCF_963455315.2. Taxonomy (NCBI): domain Eukaryota; kingdom Metazoa; phylum Chordata; class Mammalia; order Artiodactyla; family Delphinidae; genus Globicephala; species Globicephala melas. Next base: position 81,781,945 of record NC_083335.1, read on the forward strand.
TGGTAACCACTAGTTTGTTCTCAATGTCTGTAAGTCTGCTTCTTTTATGTCATATTTACTAGTTTGTTGTATTTATTAGCTTCCACATATAGCTGCTGAGATTTTGAGGTTGTTTGTCACCTCAGCATAATTTAGCCCATCCTGACTGATATAAGGAATTTAAAGCTATGAGGCAGTGAGAGATCTCTAAGGGACTGTAGATAGTTAAGAATGCCTCAGGGGAGACAGGGAGAGGAGGAGCCAGCACTGGAGGCTAAGGAGTGGCCAGTGAGGTGGGAGAAAAAATGGGAATGCCTGAGAAGCCAAGTGAAGAAAGTGCTTTTGGGAGGAGAGAGTGGGCAACCGATGATGGGTTAAGTAAGATGAAGACTGAGAACTGACTAATTTGAAGGGGAGGGTTGCTGATGACCTTGATTAGAACATTTTTGGTGGGGCCTGACTGAACTGGGTTCAAGAGAGACTAGGACTCTAGTCAAACAACCCAGCAGCACAAACAACCCAGTTTATTTATTTTTTAATTGCAAGAGGAAAAGAGAAAGAACTTGTAGATTAAAAGAGACATATATACAGGTGGAAAAGTTTCCCTAGCATATACCTAGGAGCGGAAGTGCTGGATCATAGGGCATAAGCCTATTTAAACTTTACGAGATAATGTTGTTTTCCAAGGAGATTGTACCAATTTATACTTTCACTATAGTGTATAAAAACTCTAGCCACTCCACATCCTCAGCAACACTGGATATTACAGACTTTTTAATTTTTGCCAACTTGTGGGTATAAAATTATAATTATCAGTTTTAATTGGAATTTTCCTTATTGCTAATGAGGTTGCAACATCTTTTCATGTGTGTTTTGTCCATTTTTCTTTCTCTTCTGTGAAGTGCCCATTCATATCTTTTGCTCATTAAAAAAAATCAGTTTGTCCTTCTCCTATTAATTTTAGGAGTTCCTTTTGTATTCTACACACTAATCATTTCTTAGTTTACCTGTGGCAAATATCTCCAATTTGTGGCTTGTCTTTTCACTTTATTATTATTTTATAATAATTTTATGGTAACAGTTGATACACACAAAAGAATATGGTTAACACATGTAAGTTATGAAGTATAACAACAAAATGAACACCTGTGAACCCTCCACAGAACCCAGAAAATAGAACAGTATCAATACTTTAGAAGCTTTCTGTGTGCACTTACCATCTTTTCACTTTATGTTGTAATTTGGAGGAATTTGAATGTAGTCAAATTTACCAATCTTTTCCTTTAAGCTCAAAAGTTTTTATTATTTAAGAAATCCCCTGAGGTCATAAAGATATTCTCCTATATATTCTTCTAAAATTTCTAAAGTTTTGCTTTTCTCATTTAAGTTTTTAATCTATTTGGGAATTGCATTTTGTATATGGTGTGAGAAGTAGGGATCCAATTTGATTTTTTTCCCCCCGAGCTCCATTTCATCTTAAATGGAACAGTAGTTCCTGTAAATTATATGAGATTGCTGTCCTTTGGTCATTTTATCCCCTCAGCCTGATCATGACTGTTTCTCCCAACTAAACTTCATTTACTAGATTGCATCAACCAAGCTTTCTCACTTTCCTGGACTTGTCCTAAGACTTTAAGACTCTTCCCAGCCTCCAGACATCATTTAAAAAATAGTTACAGGAATGGCTGTGGCAGCCACCAGACCCTTTTCATGTCTAAGTCTAAGCACCAATGCCAGCCTACTCATTCCATCTGTCACCACAATATAAGGTCACACTGAAGGGGAAGATTCCATAGACAGCCTCTTGGACTGCTAAGGCCATGGCTTAGTAAAAAGCAGGTATAAAGTGATGGGGGATGAGGGGATGGAGGAGAGGGATAGAAACATGGGAAACAGAGGGGAAGGGACAGAAAGGGCAGAGTCAGGGGCAGAGGCAGAAGAGAGGAAGGAGGGCAACAGGGCGGTTGATAGGGGTGGAGGGCAGAGAGAGAAGAGGAAGGGAGGAAGCAAGGGACGGCAGAGGGGGATGGAGAGGAGGGAATGAGATGGGGGTGAGGCATGGAGAGAGAGAGATGAAGTGGGGAGAAGGGAAGAAGGATAGAGGTGGAGAGCATTGGCTTAGGGACCCTGACTCCCAGGGGTTCACACAAAATATCTTTCTCAGCAAGGAGTCCCAATTTTGAAGCTCCAGGTTGGGTCTAGCATCAGGTCCAAGACTATAGCAGCTATAGCGGCAGTCTCTGAACTCTGCTTGGAGAAACAGGAGGGAGGCGGGGGATAGGGACAGTACCTCTGGCCATAGTTTTCCCCAGCCCGTATCCCAGTCGCTCCAGAGTATCCTCATCTCCATCCACGCCCCATCCCCCTTCACACCCCATCCCACCTATAACCCCACCCCACTCCACTTCCAACCCTACTCCACTCTCAGCAAGATCTGAACTCTAACACGGAATCCTCCCGCTGGCCCCTCCTTCTTGTACAGCCCTCCGCTCCCTGGGGTCCTTCCAATTCCCGACCCCGTTCTTGTTTGAGCCTTCCCGCCGGCCAGGCAAAAGCCGCAGCCGAGCTCCCACCTTCCTCTTGCCCTGGAGGGCATAATCCTGCTGTGACTCCTGGCTTGTCTCCGCAAGGATCTGCTCCTTCAGGTTTCCCTCATCCCAACAGCTGCAGATTCCTCCCGGCCCCGCCTGCCTCCTCCAAGACTATGTTGGGTGTAGCGGCGGTTTGCGTTGCCGTGCGACGAGAAAGTGGGGAGGAGCCCAAACGCCTGTCGTAACCTCGCGCCCTGGCAACGGATCTAGAAAACCTCGACGTCAGCCCGAAGGCCCCGCCCGCGCCGGAAGCCGAAAATCCCGTTAGGCCTGGACTTATTATCGCGAGGTTTGCCGTCCGCCCGGCCTGCACTGCGGTGTTTCCCGCGCGGGCTATCCCAGTTCGCGGGCGTACGGCGCGGCCTTTCTAACAGCCGCCGGCGCCGCCACGGTCATGGGTTTCCTGAAGCTGATTGAGATCGAGAACTTTAAGTCGTACAAGGGTCGGCAGATTATCGGACCATTTCAGAGGTTCACCGCCATCATTGGACCCAATGGCTCTGGTGAGATAAACCCGGCTGCGGCCCTGCTTAACGTCCCAGCCTGGACCCCCCTATCCGGCTGCACAGTAGTACAAACCAGCCTGTGCAGCCTGAAATGTCGCGAACCCTAACAGGTTCCTTGCCCTCCTGAGGGGTTCGACCTGGACCCGCTTTTCCCGCTCGGGTGCTCTGACGCGAACCTCTTCCCCAGGTGTCAGTTGCCCGCTCTTTGTGCGACCCCCTTCCCGGCCCGAGTGGTACGGGCCGAAGTGTACGTTACCCCGCCCACTGCCCCCTGCAGCCAAAAGTGGCGCGTCCGGAGCCGGCTGCCAGTCGCTGGCCACGCAGTTCCTCCCCGGAGCAGCTGCATCCGGCCTCCACGCATTGTTTGAACCCCCCGGCAGATGTAGGACCGCTCGTGGCCCTCCCGTAGCTTCCGGGCCAAATGGTGTACTCCTGCTTCATCCCAGTGCCCCCTCCCGCCTCGCGTTGGTACACTCCAATTCCTTTTTTTTTTCTTTCTTTTAAAAACTCTTCTCTGGAGGCGGCACTTTTGAATTTCGGACTCCGTGCTCGCGTCTCCGGAGTGCTTGGGGTCTCGACTCCCCGGCCTCAACTGAGATGTCGGGATGCCTCGAATTCGAGGCATGCCTTTCTTACCACTGAAACCGTCAAAAGTCAGAACTCATTCGCTCGTCAAATTTATTGAATGCTTACTGCTTTATAAGGAGTTATTCAGTCAAGGTGCTGTGGAAACAGCGGAGAACAGAATAAGCCATGCTTTCGGAGAACTTACATTCCAGAGGGGAAAGACGATAATAAAGGAGGAAATAAGTTATTTTTCGGCTGTGATAAGTGCTGTGCAGGATTGATGTGATACAGTGATGTGATAGAGTGACTTGGATGGCTTTTTAGGAAGAGTGGTCATTAGTTAACAATACTGTATTGTATATTTTGTATGTTTTAAAGTAGATCTTAAAGTCACAAGAAAAAAATTAACTGTGAGGTGATGGATGCTAACTAAACTTATTGTGGCAACCATTTTGCAATATATACAAATACAGAATCATGTTGTACACCTGAAAGTAATACAGTGTTGTATGTCAGTTATATCTTGTTAAAACTGGGAGAAAAAATAAAAAGAAAGAAAAAGGAAGGAAAGGAGGAAAGAAAGGGTAGTCAGATAAGGCCTCTATTTCATATCTAAATTCCCCATCTCTAAATTATACACCATGGAGTCCTCCCATCTACGGACATTAGAGGTCTGTTTGGAATCCTGCTGTGTTCCTTCACCTCAGAGGTGTTCCAGCTAAATCACTTTCTAGCCTGAGGGGCTGCTCTTGCTGAAGTAGCTGTAACTGATGACCTTCCCTGGAGTCTTGCCTAGATATGGCTCTCTTTTAAGCAGGGTTTCTCAACAGCAGCACTATTGACATTTCCAGTGAGATAATGCTTTGCTGTGGGGTCTGTGCTTGTAGGATGTTTAGTAGCATCCTTGGCTTTTACCCACTAGGATGTTTAGTGGCATTGTAAGGTGTAGGATGTTTAGTGGCATCCTTGGCTTTTACCCACTAGGTGACAGTAGCAACCCCACCCCCACCCCCTCCAGGTGTGACAATCAAAAATGTATACAGGGCTTCCCTGGTGGCGCAGTGGTTGAGAGTCCGCCTGCTGGTGCAGGGGACACGGGTTCGTGCCCCGGTCCGGGAAGATCCCACATGCTGCGGAGCGGCTAGGCCCATGAGCCATGGCCGCTGAGCCTGCGCGTCCCTAGCCTGTGCTCCGCAACGGGAGAGGCCACAACAGTGAGAGGCCTGCGTACCGCAAAAAAAAAAAAAAAAAATGTCTACAGATATTACCAGATGTCCCCAGGGGGGAGGGGCAAAATCACTCCACCCTCTCCCACCTCATTTGAGAACTACTGGCCTAGACGGCTAATGCTTGGGGTTCCACTGCAGTTTCTTAGGATTTTGGTGTGGTGGCCCCTGTGGAAAGAGCTGAGATGCACCTCTTGGCATTCAGTCTCCTCAACATGGGTAAATTTGTATACCCAGGTATTCCGAAAAGGCCCTTGGTCTGACTGGCCCTCCCGTACCCTGTGTTTTTTTTTTTGACAGGCAAGAAGTAGATTTATAGGATGCTTGTGAGGGATACAAGTGGGAAGGTGAGGGAGCTCTGCTCCAAGGATTAAGTTGAGCTACATTTTTATAATCAAAGGATATTTTTATAATCAAATGTTAACGTTTATTCTGTTTTGTATCTTCATCACTGGTCTATGGAGTGCCCCAAAGAAGACATTCCTTGAAACATTATATCGTCGTTCAGGTCATAATGCTTGTTATAAAAATGTTTACAATATTGAATGATTGCGAGTAGGGAGGCCTTTGGTTGTGAGATGTTCTTGCCATCCTTGGAGAGCATGGGAGAAGCCCAAAAGTTGGAAATGGGTGCCTAAAAGGCTGACTCCTGGTCAGCATGATGTGCTAGTCCTGCTGTGATGAGGGAGACTAAGCTAAGAGTCCAGACCTGGTTAGGATAGGATTGCCATTTATTGAGCATTCACTGTGTGGCAAGTACTTTATTTATTAGGACACTTTACATTTAAATTCTCACAGTGACCCTAGGAGGGAGATACCATTATCTTTGTTTTATAGATGAGAAGACCCAGGCACAAAGAGTTGTGATCACTTGCACACTTGATTCTCAGAGCCAGGATCAGAACCTGTGCCTGTCATACCTGTGCTCCTGCCACTCCCACAGAGAACTATGTGCCAACCATTGTTTTAGATACTTTTACCCATGAGTCTTGGTTTTTCAGATTTTCCAGGTGAGGGAAAGGAAGGTCAGCTAAGAAGTGGTGAAACTAAGATTAGAACCTGGTCTGTTGGACTAGAACCCAAGCTCTTTTTTTTTTTTTAATTTTATTTATTTATTTATTTATTTTTGGCTGTGTTGGGTCTTCGTTTCTGTGCGTGGGCTTTCTCTAGTTGTGGCGAGCGGGGGCCACTCTTAATCACGGTGCGCGGGCCTCTCTTGTTGTGGAGCACAAGCTCCAGACGCACAGGCTCAGTAGTTGTGGCTCACGGGCCTAGTTGCTCCGCGGCATGTGGGATCTTCCCAGACCAGGGCTCGAACCCGTGTCCCCTGCATTGGCAGGCAGATTCTCAACCACTGCGCCACCAGGGAAGCCCCTAGAACCCAAGCTCTTAATCACTGTCTTGTACTGCCTCTGTGGAAGGACCTGGGCTGCCATTTTTATAGTTGGGTAGAAGGGTTTTAGAAATCAGGTCCTCAGTTCAAGGTCAGATAGCATGTTGGGGGGAATCTTGAGATAGAATTTATAGAGATTAAACTATTCCCTACCCCCAACCCCAGTCTAAATTTTTTTTAATATATTTTTTTCTGAGTCTAAAATAGAGAAGGTAAAAACTGTGACTCCACTACTGAAAAGATAATCATGTTTAACGTTAAAAACCTTATTTATTTGAATAGTGAATATATGCACATGGTATAAAATTCAGAAAATTCCAAAGGAATTTGGAATTTGATCCAGGGCTTTGGTCAGGCCTAGCCTTTACAGGGGTAAAGCAGTATTTTGTCCTCCTGTTAGTCTGTGCACTGAGTGATTAGGGAACATTTATGTTCTTGTCAATGTCTCCTTTATTCCTTTTCCTCTCCCCTTCTTCCTGACTTCCCCTCCTCTACTTTGTCCTGTCCTCCCTTAGGTAAGTCAAATCTCATGGATGCCATCAGCTTTGTGTTGGGTGAGAAAACCAGCAACCTGCGGGTAAAGACCCTGAGGGACCTGATCCATGGAGCTCCTGTGGGCAAGCCAGCTGCCAACCGGGCCTTTGTCAGCATGGTCTACTCTGAGGAGGGTGCTGAGGACCGCACCTTTGCCCGTGTCATTGTTGGTAGGTGAGGCTGGCCAGAGGTTCTCCTTGGGTCCACGGGCATCGGGGGGTGGCTAGACTAGTTTGTTGGGGTAGGAGGGAGGCCTAACCCTCGGCTGACTCATGCATTGTCTTGTAGGGGGTTCCTCTGAGTACAAGATCAACAACAAAGTGGTCCAGCTACATGAGTACAGTGAGGAATTAGAGAAGTTGGGCATTCTTATCAAAGCTCGTAACTTCCTCGTCTTCCAGGTGGGCATTTTTAACAATTATTGGCTACCTGCTTTTTGTTCTATCCCCACTGGACCTGCTCCATCTCTGGCTTCATCATCTCTCCCCTGAACTAATGTAACAGCTTCCTCACTGTGCTTCCCGACTCCAGTCTTGCCCCTTCCTGTTCATCCCCTAGGCCAGGATCATCTTATGGGAGCACAAATATGTTTCTTTCCCTCCTCTCCTTAAAACATTTCAGTGATTTCTCATTGCCTTCTGATGGCAGTTCTCAAATTGTAGTCTCCAGATCGGCATCAACTGGGGACATGTTAGAAATGCACATTCTCAGGCCCTACCCCAGACCTATAGGGGCAGAGACTATGGGGTGGGGCCCAGCAATTTGTGTTTTCCCAGGCTCTCCAGGTTATTATGATGCACACTAAAGTTTGAGAACCATTGCCTTAGCATGAAATCCAACTCCTGTCATTCATGAAACACCACCCTTTGGTTCTTGCTTACCTCACTAGCCTCATATGCCATTACTCTTCCCTTCTAGCCCTGCCCTCCAGCCTAATTAAGGCTTTTACAGTTCCCCAAATTCACCTGCTTTCTTTAGCCTGCAGGCCTTTGCAATATTAATTTTCCTCTACGTGAAATAACCTCATCTCTCTTACTTTCTTTTTTTTATAAATTTATTTATTTATTTTTGGCTGTGTTGGGTCTTCGTTTCTGTGCGAGGGCTTTCTCTAGTTGCAGCGAGCGGGGGCCGCTCTTCATCGCGGTGCGCGGGCCTCTCACCATTGCGGCCTCTCACCATTGCGGCCTCTCGTTGCGGAGCACAGGCTCCAGACGCGCAGGCTCAGTACTTGTGGCTCATGGGCCTAGCTGCTCCGCGGCATGTGGGATCCTCCCAGACCAGTGCCTGAACCCGTGTCCTCTGCATTGGCAGGCGGACTCTCAACCACTGCGCCACCAGGGAAGCCCCCTCTCTTACTTTCTTGGTTAGTTTCTTCCTCATCTTCCAAACTCATCTTAGATGTCACCTTTGGGAAACCTTCCTACATAGGTACCCCTACCAGTCTCCTACACTCAAGCTTCATTTAGTTCTTTTTCTGTGCTACTGCTGTCACTGCACGTAACACACGGTGTTGTCTCTGCTTCTATCTCTTCTGTTCCCCATGTACCTCAAAAGGCAGGGAATGTGTCCTCAAAGCTCAATGGTGAAATGTGGCACCCAGTGTGGGGAAGGGATCAGTGAACTTTTTCTGAATGATTGAGTCGGAGTGGGTAGCGGGAACTGGGCTGGCTAGGGTCTAAGTGGGGAGAGTGTTTTGACCTTTACTAGGGCGCTGTGGAATCTATTGCCATGAAGAACCCCAAAGAGAGGACAGCTCTTTTTGAAGAGATCAGTCGCTCTGGGGAGCTGGCCCAGGAATATGACAAGCGAAAAAAGGAAATGGTGAAAGCTGAAGAGGACACGCAGTTTAATTACCATCGCAAAAAAAACATCGCAGCTGAACGCAAGGAGGCCAAACAAGAAAAAGAAGAGGTAGGTGGCCAGGTTGCCTCTGGGCTCTGAGAGGCCAGATTGAAGCCAGTGCCTTACTGATACACCCCTGCCTCCACACCCCTATTTGCACAGGCTGACCGCTACCAGCGCCTGAAGGATGAGGTGGTGCGAGCTCAGGTACAGTTGCAACTTTTCAAACTTTATCATAATGAAGTGGAAATCGAGAAACTCAACAAAGAACTGGCCTCTAAGAACAAGGAGATCGAGAAGGACAAGAAGCGGATGGACAAGGTAGAGGATGAGCTGAAGGAGAAGAAGAAGGAGCTGGGCAAAATGATGCGGGAACAGCAGCAGATTGAGAAGGAGATCAAGTAAGTGGCAGGCCTGGGCATGTGACATGTGGAAAGCCAAGAGGCTGTGCTGTTTCCTTGGGCTCCTCTGAGCCCAGAGCCCAGTGCCTGTACTAGTTTCTCTATCTTCCCCTTGACTTGCTTTGGCTAGAATCAGACACATTTGTTGACTTGCATTTTAGACAAATAGAGTATTTAAGTACTCAGACTCCGGGTAGATAGGTACTCAGAAGATGAGAACTTGAAAGGGGTGGTGGCTTTGCCAAGTGAGAGGAAGTGATGGGAAGCCACTCGTGGCTGGTAGTCTCTTCCTAGAAGAGGAAAACTGGAGCTTGAAGTTTAAAGAACAGAAATTTGAAAAGGTTAAGTCAGATTACGTGAACACAGGTTACTCTTGGGAGTTGTTACTGAGGGCCCTGGCCTGGCTAGGGTTGAGGCAGGGGTGGTAGCTTTACCTTATAGAGTGGCTGGAATGCATTTCTAGGGAATAGCCCCTGTTTTGAGGATCTGTGGGGCATCAGGCCCTTGTTCTTTTAGGCACTTCCCTGAGGCTTGGAGTTTAGGCCCCCTTTGGATTAAAAAGCCTTGGAACCCTCCCTTCTCCCACAGTGCTAACTGGTTTCCCCCTCCCCTCTGGCAAAAGGGAGAAGGACTCAGAGCTGAACCAGAAGCGGCCTCAGTACATCAAAGCCAAGGAGAATACCTCCCACAAAATCAAGAAGCTGGAAGCAGCCAAGAAGTCCCTACAGAATGCTCAGAAGCATTACAAGAAGCGTAAAGGTGACATGGATGAGCTGGAAAAGGAGATGCTGTCAGTGGAGAAAGCCCGGCAGGAGTTTGAGGAACGGATGGAAGAGGAGAGTCAGAGTCAGGGCAGAGATTTGACCCTGGAGGAGAATCAGGTAAGCTCTTGGGCGGGGGTTGGGGGGGCGGGAGTAGAGAGATCGCTGGGCTGACATGGACTGACTTGGTCATCCCTGTCCTCTTTCCCTGTCCCTGACACAGGTGAAGAAATACCACCGGTTGAAAGAAGAAGCCAGCAAGAGAGCAGCTACCCTGGCGCAGGAGCTTGAGAAGTTCAATCGAGACCAGAAGGCCGACCAGGACCGGCTGGATCTGGAAGAGCGGAAGAAAGTAGAGACAGAGGTGGGCATGCTGTACAAGATTAGGAATGATGGTCCAGAGAAAAGGAAGTAATGATAGCTTAACAGTAATGACAATAGCTAACATCTAGCAAACACTGTGTGCTAGACACTGTTTTTTACATGTATGCAGTCATTTAATTCCTCATTTTCCAAATGAGGAAAGTACAGCACAGAGGTGAAGTAATTTGCCTAAGGTTATTAAGTGGCAGAACTGGGACGTGAACCTGGGCAGTCTAGCCCACACTTTTTTGGTTTGAGCCTGTCTTGATTGGTGAGGAAGTTAGCCCAGGCTGGGTAGAACACCTATGAGAGGGTTTCATAGGGCCCAGGGTGACCCCATCAGTTAGCAGAGCCACATTGAACACCATCTGTGTGTCTGCTTTTTTTTTTTTTTAAGATTTAATTTGATTTATTTTTGGCTGCGATGCATCTTCGTTGCTGCCGTGCGGGCTTTCTCATTTTGTGGCGAATGGGAGCTACTCTTTGTTGCGGTATGCCAGCTTCTCCTTGCGATGGCTTCTCTTGTTGCGGAGCACGAGCACTAGGGTGCTCGGGCTTCAGTAGTTGTGGCTCATGGGCTTAGTTGCTCTGCGGCATGTGGGATCTTCCCGGACCAGGGATCGAACCCATGTTCCCTGTTTGGCAGACGGATTCCTATCCACTGCACCACCAGGGAAGTCCCTGTGTGTCTGCTTTTTAATGGACCTCCTGCACTAGTGACCCATTGTCCGTGACTGTTGGGCTCTTGGATGAGCAGGCACATGGGGAGGGGGATGAGCCAGGGCCCCATGGTCTTGGAGTTAACTTACTCAGCCTATGGTGATGTAGTGTATTTGTCTTTCTCCCAGGCCAAGATCAAACAAAAGCTGAGGGAGATTGAAGAGAATCAGAAGCGGATTGAGAAACTGGAGGAATACATCACAACTAGCAAGTATGTGGCCTTGTAACCTTCCCTCTTACTTCCAGGCCTGTTCTTGTGAACCCTTCCTGTCCTACCTCTCTCCAGGCAGGACCCACAGAGTCCCTCTCGGCCAGGAATATTTTCTGGCCAGCCAGGGTAACCCTTGTGTTTCCTTACTTTGTAGGCAGTCCCTCGAGGAGCAGAAGAAGCTAGAGGGGGAGCTGACAGAGGAGGTGGAGATGGCCAAGCGGCGAATTGATGAGATCAATAAGGAGCTGAACCAGGTGATGGAGCAGCTGGGGGATGCACGCATTGACCGCCAGGAGAGCAGCCGCCAACAGCGTAAGGCAGAAATTATGGAAAGCATCAAGCGCCTGTACCCTGGCTCTGTGGTAAGAGTGGAGAGGGAACTCATTTCCTGAGCACTTACTTTCACACTCACTGTCAGATAATTTTCACAGCAGCCCTGTGAGGACAGGATTGCTAATCCCATTTTTACAGCTAGGGAAACTGAGGGTCAGAGAGGTTAAATGACTTGCTCAAAACAGTATAGCTTATAAGTATAAGAACTGCAATTCAGAGACTTCCCTGGTGGGGCAGTGGTTAAGAATCCGCCTGCCAGTGCAGGGGACACAGGTTCGATCTCTGGTCCAGGAAGATCCCACATGCCTCAGAGCAACTAAGCCCGTGCGCCACAACTACTGAGCCTGCGCTCTAGAGCCCGAGCGCCACAACTCCTGAAGCCCGCGTGCTTTGAGCCCGTCCGCAACAAAAGAAGCCACCGCAGTGAGAAGCCTATGCGCCGCAACGAAGAGTAGTCCTCGCTCACCACAGCTAGAGAAACCCTGCGTGCAGCAATGAAGACCCAACACAGCCAAACTAAATAAAATTTAAAAAAAGAAAAAAAAACTGCAGTTCAGACCCAACTTGTTCTGATTCTTAACCTCGTGTTCTTTGCATCACACCAGTTGTATCTTCCTGAAAGTTTTGTCTTGCTTGTGTCCACTCCTTTGTGGGAGGTGGGGAAACTGGAGAGGGCTTTGGGAAGGGAAGGGGCCACAGGGCAGGAATTAGCTCCCAGGAAGTAGCTCTGTGCAGGCTTCAGTATGAGCTTCTTTGGCATGTAACAACCAGCTCATTCACTAGGCTTTATCAGATCTCTTGGCCTCTTAAACCAAATCCTGAGTCCCCAGATTCCCTAAATATTATTCCTCTATTGCTGTAATTCCATCCCTGGGTTCAACTTAATTGAGTTCCACAACTATTTCCTGATCTTTCCTATAGACACTGCTGGGGAGTTGATAAGGAGGAGTTAGGCTCAGTCACTGCCCTTAAAGATCTTACCCTTTATCTGATAGTTCTTAGGGAACCATGGTTGATTTGGGAGACATGGGGGAAGTGAACTGAACAAAGAGATTTACTTTGCTGGGTGTTTGTGAGAGTTTGATATAATGCATATAGGGTCTCTGGCATAATGCCTGGGGTGGCAGTGGTCTGCGAAATGGTAAAAGTGAGGTTTAGAAAGATGATTTTTGGATTCAGACATGACTGCCTGAAGTTGTTGTTGCTTTAAAGCCAGAGTAGGTTTTTCTTCCGTAGTGTGGGGGCTGTGTTCCTGATAGAAATTCTGACCTGCTCCCACCCCCTTCCAAGCTGGGAATTGGGGTTCCCAAGCCAGCTCCCAAAAGCCTCATGCTTCACTTTTCTCTTCTGACTTTCCCTAGTACGGCCGCCTCATTGACCTCTGCCAACCCACACAAAAGAAGTATCAGATTGCAGTAACCAAGGTTTTGGGTAAGAACATGGATGCCATTATCGTGGACTCAGAGAAGACAGGCCGGGACTGTATTCAGTATATCAAGGAGCAGCGTGGGGAGCCTGAGACCTTCTTGCCTCTTGATTACCTGGAGGTGAAGCTGGTGGTCATGGGGTCAGGGCAGTGTGAGAGGGCTGCTCCTCCTAGCCCTCCGTGTTCTGCCACTTAACTGAGCTTCTTCTCACAGGTGAAACCTACAGATGAGAAACTCCGGGAGCTGAAGGGGGCCAAGCTGGTGATTGACGTTATTCGCTATGAGCCACCTCACATCAAAAAGGCCCTGCAGTACGCTTGTGGCAATGCCCTTGTCTGTGACAATGTGGAGGATGCCCGCCGCATTGCCTTTGGAGGCCACCAGCGCCACAAGGTATGGATTCCCTTGCCCATATTGGAGCTGGACAGGCTTAGTATTGGCAATTCCTCTGTTTAGCTTCTCCCCTCTCCTCTCTTCTCCCTGCTGTGTGTAGACAGTGGCACTGGATGGGACCCTGTTCCAGAAGTCAGGGGTGATCTCTGGCGGGGCTAGTGATCTGAAGGCCAAGGCCCGGCGCTGGGATGAGAAAGCAGTAGACAAGTTGAAAGAGAAGAAAGAGCGGTTGACAGAAGAGCTGAAGGTAAGCCATAGGCAGGGCTGTCCCTAGGAATGGGGGTCCGAAGCCCAGGCCAGCCGGCCACCTTCTTACCACCTAGCCCCTCTCGTCCACTTTAGGAGCAGATGAAGGCAAAGCGGAAAGAGGCAGAACTACGTCAGGTGCAGTCTCAGGCCCACGGACTGCAGATGCGGCTCAAGTACTCACAGAGTGACCTAGAACAGACCAAGACACGACATCTGGCCCTGAATCTGCAGGTGGGGCCTGGCCTTCAGCCCTGTTTGCCAAAGGCCATCCTCACATTCCTGGCCTAGGTTTTTCTGGGGGTGGGGAACTTGTCCCACTTCCTTTGGGGAACTGCTTTGGGGAACCAGCCATAGCATAGAGTCAGACAAGCAGGGGTTCAGATCTTGGCTCTGTATGACATTAGGCAAGTTACTAAACCTCTGTGTTGTATCTGTTCAAATCTTTTGCTCATTTTTGTATTGGTTTGTAAGTTTTTTGAAAAATATATTCCAGAAACAATATCTTTGTCAAGCATATGTATTGCAAATACTCAAAAAACAAAACAAAACAGGAAAAAAAACAAAATAAACCTCTCAGTGTCAATTTTTTCATCTTAATCTGTAAAGTGGGAGGTAAAATTATAGGGTCCTTACAAAGATTGAATGAGTTAATATATGTGAAGTATTTAGAGTGATTCCTCATAGCCAGTGAATGTTCAGTAAATGTTAGGTGCTATTAACATAACTAATTCATTCAACAAATATTTGAGTTTCTTCTGAAAGTTTTCAAAGTGAGCTACAGATATTTCAGTCCCTGTGAGTGGGGGTACTTTTATAGATATATTAATGTGTTTGATTATGGGTGCTTCCCCAGCTAACCCTGGAGGTGTTATGTAATATGTAGTATATGTATCATTTTTCTAAAATCAAAAAGTCTGAATTCCAAAACATATCTGGCCCCAGGGGTTATTGATGAGGGAGTGTGGGCCTGTAAGTAATGATGTTTACTGTGTGCCCAGCCTTTTGGATTGAAGCTGGCTGACTAGAGACCAGGGAGGAAGCCATGTGATGGTCCAAGTGAGAGATGATGCAGCCTTAACAGCAGTGCTAAGTCAGGTTCTCTCAGCATGTGGCGAGTTAGCCCTTTTTGTCCATGGGGCCAGTATACTCAGGGTGGCTCTTTTTCTCCAAGGATCCTGGTCTCTTTTGTCCTCTCAACCCTGTTTCCTTCAGGAAAAGTCCAAGCTGGAGAGTGAGCTAGCCAACTTTGGGCCTCGAATCAATGATATCAAGAGGATCATCCAGAGTCGAGAGAGGGAAATGAAAGACTTGAAGGAGAAGATGAACCAGGTTGGTAGAGGATGAGCCATGCCAGCATGTGCATCAGGGCAGGACTGAGGCTGGAAGCAGCACTCTGACCCAGAGGTCCTTTTCTCTCCCTTGCTTCTCCCCTCAGGTAGAGGATGAGGTATTTGAAGAGTTTTGTCGGGAGATTGGTGTGCGCAACATCCGGGAGTTTGAGGAAGAGAAGGTGAAGCGGCAGAATGAAATCGCCAAGAAGCGGTAGGTGGAAGTGTGGTTAGAAGGGGAGACTGGGGTGCCCTTGAGCCCCTAGCCTGACATCTGGGAAGTCAAATGCCATCGTAAGGCAGGGAGCAGCTTTTACAGCGATGGGCATTTATGGTAGGTCAGCCTTAACAGGGACATCATGGAAGCATGTGGCACAGTATAGGGATTAAGAGTACCAGCTTTAAACGTGGTTTACCTGGGTTAAAATCCCAGCTCCATGGTTCATTTATCTTGGGCAGTGACTTGACCTCTCTAAGCCCTAGTTTCCTTATGCGTCAAGTGGGATAATTGTGATACCTATCACATAGAATTGTTGGGGTGGATCAGAGGTTGGGCTTAATCCTTATAAAGTATTTAGCATGATACTTTGCACCTACTAAGAGCAATAGGTATTAGCTTTTTTTTTTTCTGGTTGCGCCATGTGGCTTGCAGGATCTCAGTTTCCCAACCAGGGATTGAACTTGGGCCATGGCAGTGAAAGCACTGAATCCTAACCACTAGACCACCAGGGAACTCCCAATAGATATTAGCTTTTATTATTGTCATTGTCCTGATGGGTGATGTGGGAGAGGAGGACCAAAGTTCTAGGTTGGAAGAATAGTAAGAACAAAGCAAGTTTCTCCTTTCTTTCCCACTTTAGTTTATTCATTTGTTCAACAAACCTTGTTTGAATACCTACTTGTGCCCAGTTGTCCTGTGCTAGGTATTGGAGAGGGTGGGGAGATGAGGGTAAGATAGATGAACATGACACAGTCTCTCTGAAGGAGGTCACCCCCTGGACCCAGGGCTTCAGTCAGCAGTTCGTCTAGCCCATCACCCATACAGTAACTGTTCATTGCTCTCCTACCCCCAAGTCAGGCTCAAGGGATATAGAATTGAATCAGAGACTGTTCCTGTCCTCAGGGAGTTTTGGAGTAATGAGGGAGACAAACAAGTAGATCAGCAGTTTCAGAATGATGCTGTACTTGAGGTAGATAGAAAATACAGAGGAAAATGTTCAAGGAGCTGCAAATCAACAAAAGGAAAAATAAAAACCTAGAGACCCAGTAGAATAATGGAGAGAGGATGTATTAGCATTTCATGGAAAGAGAAGCTCGAATGGCTAATAACTGTGAATTGATGTTCCATCTCATTCCTAATTAGAGAAAATGCGAATTAAAACAATCTAGCAGTATTTGGTGAAAATAAGTCTACACGAGCCCAATGACTTAGCAAAGCCACTCCTGAGTCTATATCCCAGAGAGGGTCTTAGCCACAGGGTGACAAAGAGACACATTCAAAGTTGTTCATCTTGGCATAATTTGTAATAGTGGGACATAGGTGGCAATGTAGACGGCCATCACTGCAGAGAAGTATAAGTTAAATGTGATGACTATACAGACTATGGAATACTGTGTAGCAGTTCAGACAAGAACTAGATTTACAGGCAGTAATAGGATAAATTTATAACACTGTACATTTGTATAAATTTAAAAACAAAACATTTTACAAGGATATGCATTTTTAAGGTTATATACGTACGTATGTATGTGTGTGTATGTATGTGTGTGTATGTATGTCTGTATGTCACTTTGGTGTACATGCTCACTGTAGGGAAGATAATAGGAGTAGAAATCAGATTGAACCAAAGGAGAAAAGGGAAAGGTCTTGTACAGACAGCGATCGTAAGTGTTTTATGGACTATGGGGTATGATTACACCAAAAAGGGAGGAACCCAACAAATTGTAATAGAAACTAAGAACCTGCTCACAATCGTGAAGAAAGGTTTTATAGACCAAGGAGTGATGAACTGGAGACCTGTAGAGTGAGTAGGATTTAGCCAACCAGGCAGTAGACAGAAGAAAGGAGTTCCAAGCAGTGAGAACAGCATGCGCAGAGGTGTGAGAGAGCATACTATGTTCTGCAAACTAAGTATTGAATGTCTGGAGCAGAAAAATGGGGTCAGGAGGAAGGCGGAGGTGTTGGAGAGGTCAGCAGGGGCCAGATCACAGAAGGCTTTGTGAGTCACGCTTAGGAGATTGAACTTAAAATTGCATAGCTCAAAATTATAGAGTTAATTACATTCCATTTGGATTATAGTGACTAATAGGTTTAAGCTGCTAGCATGACATCTGGCAGCATCTGTCACACCATATTGGGGGGTGGAGGGACAGTTGGAAGTTAGACCGGCCTGTCCTGCTAGTATCTGCATATGCTGGTTACATACTCTTGAGTTTCTATAGAGATGGGGAGGAGGGAACTAGCAGAAATCTATTTTCTCCATTTTTTTTTTTTTTTTTTTTTTTACTACCCAAGCTCTGCCCTTTAGAGATTCTGGAATGTTGGGGCAGGGGTGTATGCGGGGGTTTGGGGGTAGTTGGAAAGAGTGAAAGCCCATGAACTGAATATGAACTGAATACAGCCAGTATACCTGGAGATGGTGATGATAACTAAAATTTGTTGAGTGCTTACTGTGTACCAGGCATGGTTCTAAAGACTTTATACATATTAACTCCCAATAACTCTGAGGTAAGTACTATTATTATTTCCATTTTTCAGGTGAGGAAACAGGCATGGAGAGTATGACTAACTTGTCTGAGATTCATTACTAGTAAATGGCAGAGTTGAGATGCCAGTCCCCTTATCCCACCACATTATATTGCAAGGATGCCAGGAGAAGAAACCCAGATTTTGGTGTTTACACCTGGGATCTAATCTCACTTTGCCAGCTCTGTGGCCTTGGGCAAGGTCTTTTACCTCTTGGCCCAAGTTTCCTCATTTGTAAAATTAGGATAATAATGCCTTCTTGTGGAGCTGTTCATTAGAGGATTAGAGGTAATGTATGTAAATTACATAGAAGCTTAATAAATAGGAATTATCATAGCTGGTGGGTTCAGGTGGACCTTTTTGTGCCTCCTTCTAGGAACTCAGAATGAAGGCTCCAGTGTTTAAAGGAGGATTCATGGAGTTTGGCCCAATCTCCTCTGCCTTGTGCCATATCTACAAAGCGAGGCCAAGGAACTTAGTTCTGTAACTTCAGGGGACAGTTTTATGTGGATGAGCTGAGTGGTGACTAAAATTCAGCAGTAACTGTGTCCCTGTGCCCTAGGCCTAGTTCTCCTTTCTCCCCACAGTTTGGAGTTCGAGAATCAGAAGACTCGCTTGGGCATCCAATTGGATTTTGAAAAGAACCAACTGAAGGAGGACCAGGATAAAGTACACATGTGGGAGCAGACAGTGAAAAAAGATGAAAATGAGATAGAAAAGCTCAAAAAGGTAAGGAAGGAGACCATGAAAAACTAAACTAAAAGCTAAGAGGAAAAATTGGAAGAGATAATATCCATACTTTATAAAGCCCTCTTCTAAATAAGAAAAACACCAAGACCTAAATAGGGAGAAAAAATGAGTAAGTGGCACAAACAGTTCAAGAAGAGATTCAAATAACCCATAAACACGTATATATAATTTAGCCTTAGTAGAAATCAAAGGAATGCAAATTAAAACAATTATGTGTAATTTGTTTCCTATCACATCACCCAAGATTTTTTTTTTTTTAAAAAAGGATACTGGCCATGATGCACAAAACCAGCATTCTTAGGCCATATGGCACCATGCATTGAGAGTCTTCAGAACACATTTCTCCTCAGTAATACATGAGGAAATCCAAAATGCTGGCACATAGGTTGATGTTTTTGTTTTTTGTTTTGTTATTTATTTATTTATTTATTTGGTTGTGCCGGGTCTTAGTTGCAGCAGGCGGGCTCCTTAGTTCTGGCATGCGAACTTAGTTGCGGCATGCGTGTAGTATCTAGTTCCCTGACCAGGGATTGAACCCAGGCCCCCTGCATTGGGAGTGTGGAGTCTTATCCACTGCACCACCAGGGAGGTCCCCCAGGTTGTTTATTTTTTAATTTTTAAAAAATTATTATTATTATTTTTTTAATATTTTGGCTGCTTTGGGTCTTCATTGCTGCACATGGGCTTTCTCTAGTTGTGGCAAGCAGGGGCTGCTCTTCGTTGCGGTGCGTGGGCTTCTCATTGCGGTGGCTTCTCTTGGTGTGAAGCACAGGCTCTAGGCGAGCAGGCTTCAGTAGTTGTGGCACACGGGCTCAGTAGTTGTGGCTCCTGGGCTCTAGAGCACAGGCTCAGTAGTTGTGGCACATGGGCTTAGTTGCTCTGCGGCATGTGGGATCTTCCCGGACCAGGGCTTGAACCCGTGTGCCTTGCGTTGGCAGGCGGACTCTTAACCACTGTGCCACCAGGGAAGCCCTGTATATTATTTCTTATGAGCCATTTGAGAGGAAGTTGCAGATATGTCCCCTTCTGTGACTTTCAGATCAAAATGAAAACATTCTCCTTTAAAAAAAAATCAGAACATAATAGGTAAGATGACAGTCCCCTTTGACTGACCACTCTCAATCCCAGTCCCCTTACTCTTCCTGGGGCTAATCTCACGTAGGGTGTATTCTTCCAGACCTTATAGGCATTTACTTAAATACTTTTTTTTTTTTTACTTTTTTTTTTTTTGCGGTATGCGGGCCTCTCACTGTTGTGGCCTCTCCCGTTGCGGAGCACAGGCTCCGGACGCGCAGGCTCAGCGGCCATGGCTCACGGGCTCAGCCGCTCCGTGGCATGTGGGATCTTCCCGGAGCGGGGCACGAACCTGTGTCCCCTGCATCGGCAGGCAGACTCTCAACCATTGCACCACCAGGGAAGCCCTACTTAAATACTTTTGCATTCATATATATGTACTCATGGAAAGTACACAGTATTGTTTTTGTGGGTGTTTTAAAAACATTGATGTTATTGCTCATGACAGTAGTCTTGGTGTGGAAAAGATGCTTAAATAACATTAAGTCAGAATATAGACTTTTAATTACAATCTAGTCTCAACTATGTAGACCTGTCCATAAGTAATGCTGAGGGGAAATAGGCTAAATGTTAATTGGTTCTCTCTGGCTGGTGGGATTACAAGTAATTTCTTATTTTCCTCCTACTTCATACTTTTCCTATACTTTGAAGTTTTCTACAGCAGGCAACTTGTATATTGGGGTAAGGGGAGGTCAACAAAATAATTTGGAAGAAGGTAAAAGAACTCAGAGGGGTGATGGGGTTTGTAAAAGCAGAGCTCATTGAAGACAGATTCCAGCAAACTGTCTGGTGGAAAGGGTGGGGACAATGGGAGAAGATCCCAAGGTGAGCTGGGGAAAGCCTTCACTTCTTGTCCTGTTCACCGTGCTGGGACCAGGAGGAGCAAAGACACATGAAGATCATAGATGAGACCATGGCCCAGCTACAAGACCTGAAGAATCAGCACCTGGCCAAGAAGTCAGAGGTGAATGACAAGAACCATGAGATGGAGGAGATTCGTAAGAAACTGGGGGGCGCCAACAAGTGAGTGGGTTCAGGCCTGGGCCTGGGGGAAGTACGTAGTACGGGCAGCTTGCTGGATTTGGGTCTCACCTATCTCCTTGGATCTTCTTAGGGAAATGACCCATTTACAGAAGGAGGTGACAGCCATTGAGACCAAGCTTGAACAGAAACGCAGTGACCGCCACAACCTGCTACAGGCCTGCAAGATGCAGGACATCAAGTTGCCACTGTCTAAGGGCACCATGGACGATATTAGTCAGGAAGAGGTGAGTATTAAGGCTGGTGGTGGGTGTGGGCTGTGAATAACATAACCAGGAATGGGGGATGAAGGTGGCTAGGGAGGGCAGGTGAGAGAGAGAAAAGGATGGTGGTTGCAGGTGGTGAGAGACAAAAGGAGGGATGCAGGGGAGATGAGGCAGGGTGAGGCTGTGAAGGCAGGTGAGGTGAAAGGTAATAGCCTTGGTGTGAGAGGGAAGTTGTTGGGGGTAGGGCTGCATGTCAGTAGGTGGTGAGGGAGGTAAGCCAGGAGAAGAGGAAGTCATTCATTAACCTTAGGGACTTGAGCTAAGATAGTTCCAGCAGGTGATGGATACTGGTAGGAGTGGGAATTGAGGGACATTAGCCAAGAGCAAAGGAAGGTGGAATTGAGGGACCTGAGGGATGGTAACTTAGCTGCAGTGAGGGAGGTTGGCCAAGAGAGAGTTGGGTAAGGGACATCAGCAATACAGAGGTGATGAAGCTTAGTTATGGGAAAGGGAGGGACACCAGCCAATAGAAGAGCCAAGGCATTTTATCCACTGGAAGTGAAGCTTGGTAGCAAGGGGGTGGGAATGTTAACTGAGAGGAGGTTTGCAGATATCTTGTCTTTGACCTGAACATGTATTTCAGTCCCACATGTCTTTCTCCCTCCTTTCTTCCCAAATAGCATTTCCATTTAATTCAGCAAAATATTTTGAACACTGGCAGTGTGCCAGGCATCATGGTAGCATGTGATATAATTACTCCTAATCCTAAGCACAGCCCTGCCAGGCAGGCATCGTCCTGTGTTACAGATGAGGGTTTGTGTGTTTAAATGAGGATTCAAGCAACAGCATGGCTTGCCCAGGGTCACACGGTTAGTCAGCGGTAGAGCCCAATTTTGAACTCAGATCTTTCTGCTGTCAGAGCTGCTTTTCCTTTTGCCACAAGTACTTTCTAGCAAGGTGCTTCTCAAAGACATCGAAGGCTGCAAAGGAGCCCCTCAGCCCCCTCTAGAGGAGCAAGTGCTCTTATGGCCATTCGGGTCCATTTGACTCTCCCTCTCGCCATTGCAGGGTAGCTCCCAGGGGGAGGATTCAGTGAGTGGCTCCCAACGAACTTCCAATATCTATGCACGAGAGGCCCTCATCGAGATTGACTACGGCGACCTGTGTGAGGATCTGAAGGTGAGGCTCAGCCTCGGGGAGTGGGTACATCCTCCCAGCTGTCCAGAGAGAGGGTCAGCTCATCTGGGGGCCCTGTGGAGACAGACCATGTCTGGAAAGAGGGGCGAGCTGGCAAGGCGGGGCGGGGTGGAGTTGTGATCCATGGCTTCCCCCAATATGCACACACAGACACAGGCACATCTTCCGCCTCCACCCCCAGCTGCCCCCATCCCTGCCTGTTGCCAGTCTTCCCCTTCCACCTGTGTACACATCTCAGCCCAGATACACGGAGAACAGGCTCCTGTACAGTGAACAGATAGACCTCGGGGGTTCCTCAGGGCTCTGTCCCAGGCATCCTTTCCTTCTCATTTGGCGTGCTCTCATCCTGGGTGTCTCCTCTACTCCCCTGGCTTCAGCTGCCATCTCTGTGCTAGGGCCCACAGGTACCTCAAACCCCAGCCTTCCTCCCCAAATCGGCCTCTTCTCTTCAGTGCCAGCCCCAGGTTCAAACCAGAAATCTGAGCCTTGTCCTTAACTCTCTCTCTCACTTTGCATATTCAGTGAATTACCAAGCCCTGTCAATTCTACCTTCCAGATATCTACTGAATTCTACTTTTCTCTGTTTCCACTGTCTCTGTAGTTCAGGCTGCTTTCACCACTCACATGGACTACTGTAGGAGCCTTCTAAATAGTTTCTGATGCTTTCCAGTCTTTCCTTATAGCCAGGCAGGGGGACTTGATTTTTTTTTTTTTAACCTTTTTATTATGGAAAATTTCAAACAGATACAGAAGTAGAGAGAATGATACAATGAACCCCAGGTACCCATCATCCAGCTTCAATAATTAGCAACATATGGTCAATCCTGTTTTTTATACCCTTCCCCCTCCTGATTGGCACATTTTAAATCAAATTCTAGATATTCCATTCATAATTACCTCAGTATATATCTCTAGGACTCCTTTTTAAAAAATGTAACCATGATATTATACCAAAAAATTAGCACTAACTCTGTAATGTCACCTGATATTCAATAAATGTTTAGATTTCCATGAATGTCCCATAAATATCTTTTTTAAAAATATTTTTTCTGGGCTTCCCTGGTGGTGCAGTGGTTGAGAGTCCGCCTGCCGACGCAGGGGACACGGGTTCGTGCCCCAGTCCGGGAAGATCCCACATGCCGCGGAGCGGCTGGGCCCGTGAGCCATGGCCGCTGAGCCTGCGCGTCCGGAGGCTGTGCTCCGCAACGGGAGAGGCCACAACAGTGAGAGGCCCGCATACCGCAAAAAAAAAAAAAAAAAAAAAATTCTGTGTTTAAATCAGGATTCAAGTGAGGTCCATGTGTTAAAGTTGGTCTCTTATGGTCTATAACATTTTTTTATCCCTTTTTATTTTTTTCTTGCTATTTATGGAAGAAACTGGGTCATTGGTCTTGTACAATTTTCTATACTCTGAATTTGGCTGATTGTGTCCCATGATGTTTTTTAACATGTTCTTCCATCCTTGTGTTTCCTATAAACTGGTAGTTAAATCTGTGGTTTGATTGGATTCAGATTCATTTTTTATTTTTGGCAAGAATATATCTTAAGTGGTACCATGTACTCATGAACTTCCTTTTGCATCGCATCAGTAGACACTGAATGTCAGTTCTCTCTGTCTTTGTAATGGTGAGATTGATGAATGCTCAACACTACCTATGAAATATTCTTGCCAAAAACTCAAACAAGGATCTGATTAAGCTTTTATGTCCACCAATTATATGAAACACTGGTGCCAGAGGAACATGTTAAGTAAAAGCACAGGGATGCAGTTAACTAAATCTAGACTGTGGGAAACTCTAAAGGACAAAAGACCTGGTCTCTTCCATAAATAAATGGGAAGAAAGAAATGAACAGAAAGGGAGAACTTTTATAGGCTTATGAGACAAATCAACCAATTACAATGTGTGGCCTTCCCTTGAATCCATTGCAAAGAAAAGAGAGGCAGGGGAATTTATAGATTAAATGAGATTTAAGAGACGTATCAGCCAATTGTAATGTGGGCACCTTATTTGGAACCTGCTTTGAAAAAAACCTGTAAAAAAATTTTTATGTTAACACAATTGGGATGATTTGAACACTGACCAGATAGTTTATGATGTTCAGGAATTGCTGTTAATATCTTTAGGTGATAATGGTATTGTGGTTTTATTTTTAAAATGTCCTTACCTTTTACAACAGTGGTTCTCAATGGGTGGGGTAGATTTTGCCTCCCCAGGGGACATTTGGTAATGTCTGGAGATACTCTTGTCACAGCTAGTTGTCGCAACTGGGGCAGAGGTTGCTACCAGTATCCAGTGGGTAGACAACAGGGATGCTGCTAAACATCCTACAGTGCACAAAGGACAGCCCCCACAACAACAAATTATTTGGCTCAAAATATCATTAGTGCTGAGATGCAGAGACCCTGTTTTAGAGGTACATACTGAAGTATTTATGGATGAAACATTTGAGATTTGGTTTAAAATAGTTGAATATAGAAAGAAATTGGGTATAGATGGCAGAGTATTGGCCATGAGTTGATAATTACTGAAGCTGGGTACGTGGGGTTCATTGTATTATTCTCTGCATTTCTGTGAATGTTTAAAAATTTACGTAATGTAAAGTTAAAAAAGGAAAAACAATCATGATCACCATGTTCAGGTGTTGTTAGCCCCATCAATCTTATAAAGTTCCCTATCAGCCTTTCACAGCTGGTTTTAGCAGCTATTAATGAACGATCATTGCCTACATCTATTAAGGGCTGCAAAATGGTAATTTTCTGATTCTTTCATTCCTCCTACATTTATTAATTTGATTTCTAAAAAAGAACTTTCTCACATCAACTGTTTAGTTCCCTTGAAATTCAGTTAGTACAGAAAAGGTAGAATAAATACTTAATTCTTTGCCTTTATTTACTAGCTTTCAGAATGAGTTGGTTATCTTTGTAACCTTTAAAGTTAGTGACCAGTGAGGTTTCTAATTTATATTTATTATAAACTTAAGTGTTTAAATGTCTTTTGGTATGTTTCAGTCTATTTGGAGTCATTTTTCTTTTTGATATTCAAATTGTCCCATTCTTGGCCAGAGGGAGCCACTTCAAGTTGAGTTTTGCTATTGTTCTTATTAGATTTTTTATTATGGAAAATTTCATAGGCAGAAGTAAAATAGTACAGTGCTGTCTCATGTGGCCATCACCAGTTTTAGCAGTTAGCAACTCATGGCCAAACTTGTTTCATATGCACCCCCCCACACTCCATCCTCCCCTTCCCACCCCCAGGTTATTTAAAAAATTCTGGCCACCATGTCATTTCATTTGTAAATATTTCAGAATGTATCTCTATAAGAGAAAATTCTTAAAAATATTTAGAATCATTATCATACAAAAAACCCAATTACTTAACATTGGAGTTATATATTATTATATAATTCCTTAATAATAATATTATGATTAGTATTCACATTTCCCTGATTGTTATACACACACACTCACAGTTTGCTTGCTTGAACTGGGAGTCAAGTAAGATGAAAGAGAGATAGATGATTGATATAGTGATTGGTTGATGATGTCTCCTAAGTCTCATTTAATCCAAAAGTTCCCCCTCTGTCTGTTTTTATTTTTCTCTGCAATATTTACTGTTGTTGAAGAAATTCGCTCATTTCTCCTGAAGGATTTTCTACATTCTGTACTTTGTTGATTGTATCCTGTGGTTTTTAAAATGTTCCCCCAGAACAAAGCAAAAAAAAATAAGTTCTGCTGTCCCCCATAGTTCCTGTAAGTGGGTAGTTAGATGTAGATTAGTGCTGTTCAATAGAGATACAGTATCGCCCACATGTGTAACTTTTAAAACATGAAATTTAGTTTAATACTATATTTTGTTTAACCGAGTATATCCAAAAGAATGATCATTTCAATGTGTAAACAGTATAAAAATTATTGATGAGAAATTTAACCATCTCTGTACTAAGTCTTCAAAATTCATTATCTATTTTAAGCTTCCAGCACATCTCAATTTGGATGCTAAATTTTACTCAGAAATACTTGATCTGTATTTAGATATCCTAAAATTTACAATTGAAAAAGGAGAACCACATACCCAAGTTGTTCCAAATATACTTAGAAGTTTTGTAGTAACTGAATTGAGTATCAGTTTTTAAATTTAAATTAGCTAGCATTCAGTAAAATTAAAACTTTAGTTCCTCAGTCACACCAGCTGCATTTTTCATGCTCAGTAGTAACATGTGGCTTGTGACCACTGTATTGGACAGCTCAGATCTAGAGGTTTGATTAGATTCAAGTTTTGGGGTTTATTTTGGTCAAGACTACTTCATATGACGTCATTACTTCCATCAGGAGGTTTATAATGTCTGGTCATTGGCTCTTTTTGTGTGGCTTGCAGCCATGATGATTATTGCCTAGATCCATTACATAATTTGTCAGGGGTTGCAAAATGGTCATCTTATTCTATCATTTCTTTATTAGCTGAAATACTGTAAAGAGATTTCCTCCGTCAATTATTTGGTTACCCTGAGGTAGTTTGTATAGGAAAGGCAGGATATATATGGCTTGATTCTTTCCCTTTATTTACCAGTTTATAAAATAATGAGTTGGTTCTTTGGCATTCTCAAGATTTGTCCACTGAGTTGTTTTCATGTTATTATGAACTTAAGGATTTAAACACATTTGATGTGTTGCACTCTTGTGGTTATTATCCTTCTCATTGCATAAAGGTGTTGTATCTTCGGCCAGTGGGAACTCGTTCAAGTTGGCTTCTGAATAATTTTGACACAACTCTTGTAGTCTTTTTTTTTTTTTTTTGGCTGTGCCGCGTGGCATGTGAGATCTTAGTTCCCTGACCAGGGATTGAACCCGCCCCCCCGTATTGGAAGGCAGATTCTTAACCACTGGACCACCAGGGAAGTCCCCTCTTGTAGTCTTTGATATCTTCCTTGCTTTCTCGTATGTCCAGGCTCATCCTTTACGTTTCCCACCCCAGATCTGGAATTAGCCATTTCTCTGAGAAGCTCTGACTTCTTTTAGTAGGGAATGCTATTATTTAGCAACTACCATCTGGACACTGGAATGTTCATGACTGCTTGGTTGCTCGGTGCTTCTAGAACTTTTCAGTAGACTGGGCTACAAAATGCATTTTTTATTTGAGGGAAAAATGTATCATGAGTTCATATTGATACTTCCAATTGAAATTGTAATTTTCACAGTTTAACATTGATTTTATGTTTGAGTTTCCAATTATTCTTGCTAAAAATCTGGTTTCTAGCAAGTATTCAATGGTATATTTACTTTAGCCTATCATATATGTAGAAACTCATAATAAGATATTATTAGTAACAATTCAATTATTGAATGCTATTTAAGATTTCCTTGATGCTAATGGCTCATTAAGCTAATGGCTCATTGAGCATGGATAGTCGTGTTCCTATGTTTTAAAGTGATTTGAAAGAATCTTCTGAGTGTTTAACCAGCTAATATATAGTCAGACTTCTTTTGTTTAGTTTTCAATTTTTAAAGGATTTTGCTTTTTACTATTCTCCTTTATTTTTTCCAAGTTTAATTTTGAAACTTTTCAAACCTACAAGAAAAACTGAAAGAATAGTACAGTTGAACACCCATATGCCTTTCACCTTAGATTGACCAATGGACATTTTCCCAGTTTGCTTTCTCTCTTATCTCTCGACTCTCTCCCTCCCTCTGTACTGCACACTTTTTTTGTTTTTGCTGAACCTTTTGAAGGAAGTTGTAGACTTCAGCTCTAAATTCTTCAGCATGCTGGAGCAAGGGATTCTCCTCCATAACCACAGTTCAATTTTATACCTAAGAAAATTAATAATTTTATGTCTAATATTCCACCCATATTCAAATTTTCCTAGTTGTTACAAAGTGTCTTTTGTAGTAGTTTGTTTTTTTTAAGCTGTGACCCAATCAAATTCATGCATTGCTTTTGGTTGTTCTGTCTCTTTAGTTTCTTTTATTTAGTTAGTTTCTTTTAATGTGGAACAGTCCCCTCACTTTTTTTCATAACATCGGTCTTTTGAACAGTCTACATGTTGTCTCGAAGAACAGGATATGTTATGGGTACATTATGGATATGTCAGTTTCCTTTCATTACTCTGTTTAATTTGTTCCACCTAACCTTGTGTTTCCTATGAATTGGAAGTTTGAACTATTTTAGAGGCTTGATAGATTTGGGTTAAGTAATTTTTTGGCAAAAATATTTCACTGTGTGCTCCCCCTCCCCGCCAGCTGTGCAGCGTGGCTTGCCAAATCTTAGTTCCCCGAGCAGAGGTTGAACCCAGGCCATGGTAGTGAAAGCACCAAGTCCTAATCACTGGACCGCCAGGGAACTCCCCACTATGTACTTTATATTGCATCATGCCAGGAGGCACATAGTGTTAGGGTATCCCACTATTCATGATGGTAGGTTTGATCCTCAGTTAAGGTATCAATTGCCAGATCTCAGTGCTAAGCATACACTTTTACCTTTGTAAGTAATAAGGAATCTTTAGGGTGATTCTTTGGCATCTTGTCAGTATCTTGTTCCCCAACAGTTTTTTTACCCAGTGGCTTTCACATTTTGATTCAGTTTAATTTTGTTTTATAATTATGTAAATTCTTCATTTGATTCTGAAACCATAAGTATAATACAAGGTATGTGAAGAGAAGTTTAGCTTCCTTTCCTGTCCAACTTCACCCCCCTTCCTGTATGTGTGACCATTTTAGTTTTTGGATTATCTTTTTGTTGTTGTTGTATTTTTAAAATACAAATATATTTGTATGTAAATTATTCACATTTCCTCTCTGAGATAAAAGATAGCATTCTATTGTGTACCTTTATACTGTATCCACGAATCACTCCATACATATATATAGAGAGAGATGTTCAGAAAGGCTTTTCTAAAATATATATATATATATATATTCATGTCCTTCCTGTGCTTGAAATCATTCAGTGGTACCTCACCTCCCTTGGGATAAAGTCCAAATTTCTTAAAAGGCCTGTTATCATTGGGCTTCTTCATGTGCCTCCAGCTTTGTCTCTTTGCCTAGCGGACAGGCACGTGTGTGCTTACACACACACACACACACACACACACAGACACACACACACACACACACACACACACAGTTGCTACTGTTGCCATGTTGAATTGCCCTTTGCATATTTGTTTGGCCTTTTTGTTTTTCTGCTGTGCTGTGTGGCTTGTGGGGTCTTAGTTCCTTGATCGAGGATTGAACCTGGGCCCGGGCAGTGAAAGCGCTGAGTCATAACCACTGGACCGCCAGGGAATTCCCCTGTTTGGCTTTTGAAGTTCATTAAAGTTGATTACTTTTTTGAATTTCTTTGATTTCCTTGAATGAACCATGAATAAACCCTGGTCTCGCATGTGATACTCCTGTCTGCATAGAAGACTGTTCCTTCTCTCTGTCCTCACCATTCATCCTATGGGCCTGAGCTTAAAAATATTCCTGGAAGCCTTCCCTAGCCCCAGTGTCTGAGTTAGGTGCCCTTCTTGTGTGCTGACCCGTCACCATCTGTTTATCATTGTTTGGGTATTCACCATACAATGTTCTGATTGTTTGCTTATATGCATTCCTCTGTTAGTCCATGAGCTCTATGAACACAGGAGCCATGACTCACAGGATATGAGTGGCCAGTGCCTGGCATTGGAAGGCATTCAGTAAATATTTATTGACTAAAAGTGGCAGAAAGGCACAAGCCCAGACATGCATCACAATATCCATAAGACCTAAAACCAAGTTCAAATGGAATTTGCTCAGGTGTGGTGATCTGAGCAGAAAACGTGAGTTGCCTTATTCGTTGTAGAGCTGTAAGTGGAGTCCAGACCAGCCTGTGTGGGAGCCTCTAGGTCACCCTGGGATGGCGCTGGCTCATGGCCTGGGCTGAGAGCCAGAGAGGGGCACCACCAGCTGCTCCTCCTGAGAGATGGAGAGGTTGACAGGGCCTGGGGGAAGGGCTAGAGATGATAAAAGCGACGTCAGCCTGTAATTTCTAGGGACGGTGGGAATGGTTACTGTTGGCAGGACCTGATGAGAGGAGCAGGGTTAGGGAAAAAGAACCTGCCTTCTGCGTGGGAGTAGGTCCCCAGGCCCCCGCCTGGATCAGGTATCTCTGTAGGGGCCTGGCCCTTCTTGATGTTGCTGGGCCTGGGATTTGCAGGATGCCCAGGCCGAGGAGGAGATCAAGCAGGAGATGAACACACTGCAGCAGAAGCTGAATGAGCAGCAGAGTGTGCTCCAGCGTATTGCTGCCCCCAACATGAAGGCCATGGAAAAGCTGGAAAGTGTCCGAGACAAGTTCCAGGAAACCTCAGACGGTAAGGGTTTCCTCTTCTTCTTGGTTCTAAGATGAAGGCAGGAGGCTAGAGGTATGGCAAGGGCCTGTTATACATCACAACAGCTCCTGTTTTTACGTGCTTTCTTGCTCGAAACTCCCAAGAGCCCTAAACAGTAGGGATTATCACACCTGTTTTATAGAGTAGAAAACTGCTGAGGTTTAGAGAGAATGAGTGACCTGCCTGAGGTCACACAGCTCGTTGCTGGTAGAGCCCAGGGAAGAATCCATGTTATGTGGCTGCGAGCCCATGTTTCTTCCTTTGCACTATGTGGCTGGCCCACTGGATACAGGTGATCGTGGAACTGTCTTCCTGGGCCCCTCCGCAGGCATTCCTCTTCATGTGGGATGTCCCTGCTCTGTGGATTGTCAGTTGTAGGTCATTTTTGCCAGGGCATGGTCCTCAGCCTTGGCAGAGCCTGGGTACTGAGGGGTCACCTGTCTTTCCCTTGTGGCAGAGTTTGAGGCAGCCCGAAAGCGAGCCAAGAAGGCCAAACAGGCATTTGAACAGATCAAGAAGGAACGCTTTGACCGCTTCAATTCCTGTTTTGAATCAGTGGCCACCAACATTGATGAGATCTACAAGGCCCTGTCCCGTAACAGCAGTGCCCAGGTAGGCTGGAGCCCCTTACCCAACTAGCCCCTACCCATCCTCATTTGCCCTTCCCTCTAGGCTTCCTGTCCTCATCCCCATCTAGACCCAGACTCTTGACCCATCTCCTTTCCCCCTAGGCATTCCTGGGCCCTGAGAACCCTGAGGAGCCCTACTTGGATGGCATCAACTACAACTGTGTAGCTCCTGGCAAACGCTTCCGGCCCATGGACAACTTGTCAGGGGGGGAAAAAACAGTAGCAGCTCTGGCACTGCTCTTTGCCATCCACAGGTATGGCTGTGCCCCTCCAGGGCAGTTGGTGGAGACTGTACTGAGGCCACTGGAGGCTCTGGGGTCCAAGGATATGCAAAGTTATGCCGAGGTGAAGATGATCTGGTGGACTCTGGATTGAATCCCTGTTTCCCTACCGACCACAGCATATCTGGCCTTGGTTTCCTGGACCTGTCTTCCCAATCCAACCTCATCCACTCAGCATGCCTTCCCCTGCATGTATTCAGTCCCACCTCCAGGCTTTTGCTTACATGGTTGCTGGCTCATAAGCCCTTTTCATGCAAATCTAGCTTGGCCATCACCTTCCACCCCTTCACATCTCATTCTCTTCCTCCTGTTCCTCTAGGAAGCCTGCTTCAACCACTGTGGCATACCCTGACCTCCCCCTCCTGAATGCCAACAGTACTTGAATCTGACTCCCCCCCACAACTTAGTGCTTGATTGTACAGCATCATTCAGTGAGCATTTCTTGAGGGCTGCTCTGTACCAGACCTTGTTGGGGGATTAGGGACACAGATGAGTCAGACATGGTTTTTGTCTTCAAGGAGCTCATGGTCTACTGGAAGCCAGATGTGTAAACAAACAGTGAGCTAAATGTTGTAACCGGGTGAGCGTGTGAGCGGTGGATGCACAGAGGAGAGCCACCAACCCAATCTGGGAAAGCCTTTCAAGGGCAGCCAACACTTGAGCAGGAAATGCAAAGGATAAGTAGAAGTTAGCCAGAGAGACCAGTAGGCATTCCAAGGCAGAGGGTACAGCATGTGCAGAGGCAGGGAGACATGGTGTGAGTGGGTGGGGTAGACCTCCAGGTAGCTTGGTCAGTATGGCCAGAGCCTAGGACAGCTTTATCTCCCCAGCCAACCTGGAGGCTCCAGAGAGGATCATGTCTTCTGTTCTGTGGGATCCTGGAGCGCAGGGCTGGATGCAAAGGAGGACTCAGTTGGTATATTGGGCTTTAGGGGCTCAGGCAACATTCAGACCTGGGTTTTTTTATCTCTGAAGAAATGGAAGGGGGTGCTGGCCTGTATGATGGGCTCTGGGGCTGTCATGCCCCGCCCCTGCCCCCATCAGTGTCAGCTCACCTACTGGTTCCCTCCCAGCTACAAGCCAGCCCCCTTCTTCGTCCTGGATGAGATAGATGCTGCCCTGGATAACACCAACATTGGCAAGGTGGGTGCAAGGAAAGTGGGGCCCGGGAGGGAGGCCCCCAGGTCGGGGCTGGGTTTCAGGGAACAACTCCTGAGTGCGCCCTAGCCATTCCTGCAGCCTCTTCTCTGTGCCTGGGAGGCTGGGCCCAGGGTCATCCGCACTGTGCTAGTCAGTGGCCTCCTTTCAGCCTCTCTTCCCCCAACCCTCCGCCCCGTACCCCACCCCATCTGCCTCTGGTTCTGACTGGATAAGACAGGGAGTGTTAGGGCTTCAGCCCTGCTAAGTGCTCCATGGCCCCTCCCACAGGTAGCAAATTACATCAAGGAGCAGTCGACTTGCAACTTCCAGGCCATCGTCATTTCTCTCAAGGAGGAGTTCTACACCAAGGCTGAGAGCCTCATTGGAGTCTACCCCGAGGTAGGGCGGTCCTGGCTCAGGAGCCAGCCCCACTCCCTGCCTGACTTCCCAGGGCAGGAAGGGAAGGCTGCAGTGGAGGGGCACAGGGGTGGGGGAGCATAGGGACTCAGGTCCTGAATGGCCATCTGGGCTTGTTGGAGCCCTGCCCTGGAGGCTTAGCCAGCTCAGCTGGGCAGGGCCATTGCATTTGGGGACAGGTGGAAAGGCGAGGCAGAGGCAGCCAGACAGCAGAGAAAAGGAGGAGAGTGCAGAGATAGGCAGGAAAGGCACATGGGACTGAGCACATCCTCTCATACCCAGAGAACCATTGCCTGGGCTTTGGGCAGGTATGTAGGGAGGAGGGTTTGAGGCCCCACAATCCTGGGGCACTTGACCCCTCTTAATTCTCTCCTTACAATTTTATTTTTCTTTTTCTCCCTCCTCCTTCAGCAAGGGGACTGTGTGATCAGCAAAGTCCTGACCTTCGACCTCACCAAGTACCCAGATGCCAACCCCAACCCCAATGAGCAGTAGCAGTAGTTCTGCCCTCCTGCCCGGTCTGGATCCCTAAGTTACGCCTCTCCCAATCTCTGGATATTTGGCTCCCAACCTTTCCCTACCTCCTGTCCCTGTTTGGTATAGTTATGGGATTTAGGCACTGCTGTCAAGCATGAAGAGGAACAGAGGTGATGTTAGTTCTGGAGCAAAAATTCCTGAGCTTCAGGGAGCATCCAGACCTCTGGAACGAGGTGCTGAGCTGAACTGAGCTGAACAGGGCCATCTGTCCATCCCCCCTTCTGCCACCCTGGACCTTACCCCGTCACCCATAATCATGGATTCCTTGGGCCCCCTGCATTTTGCTTGTGTGTGGTATGTACATGTGTGTATATGTGTCCACATGTGCGCATGTGGGTGTGTTTGCAAAATAATAAAGATATTGGAGACCCATTTTAGAAGGAGCCTAGGCTGAATTTGATTCCAAGAGAGCTTAGTATGACAGCACCCCGGCGCTGGGCATAGTTATTCCAGACCTCAGGATTCAGGCTGTTACGTGAAACCACCCTCATTCACTCATTAATGCTTTCATTCATTT